>NC_136274.1:29507508-30117508 GCF_964187855.1 Myxine glutinosa | reverse complement strand
GAATTTTTCCTTGTGGAACGAAGCATGAGGTAGTTGTGGCACAATCATTTTGCCTTGTGGAACGTAGCATGAGGTAGTTGTGGCCCATTCAATTTGTCTTGTGGAACGAAGCATGAGGTAGTTGTGGCACAATCATTTTTCCTTATGGAATGAAGCCTCAGGTAGTTGTGGGGCATTTTGCCTTGTGGAACGAAGCATGAGGTAGTTGTGGCACAATCATTTTGCCTTGTGGAACGTAGCATGAGGTAGTTGTGGCCCATTCAATTTGTCTTGTGGAACGAAGCCTCAGGTAGTTGTGGCACAATCAATCATTTTTCCTTGTGGAACGTAGCATGAGGTAGTTGTGGGGAAATCATTTTTCCTTGTGGAACGAAGCCTCAGGTAGTTGTGGCACAATCAATCATTTTTCCTTGTGGAACGTAGCATGAGGTAGTTGTGGGGAAATCATTTTGCCTTGTGGAATGAAGCCTCAGGTAGTTGTGGCACAATCAATCATTTTTCCTTGTGGAATGAAGCATGAGGTAGTTGTGGGGAAATCATTTTTCCTTGTGGAATGAAGCCTCAGGTAGTTGTGGGGAAATCATTTTTCCTTGTGAAATGAATCCTCAGGTAGTTGTGGGGCAATCATTTTTCCTTGTGGAATGAAGCCTCAGGTAGTTGTGGGGCAATCATTTTTCCTTGTGGAACAAAGCATGAGGTAGTTGTGGCACAATCATTTTTCCTTGTGGAATGAAGCCTCAGGTAGTTGTGGGGCAATCATTTTTCCTTGTGGAATGAAGCCTCAGGTAGTTGTGGGGAAATCATTTTGTCTTGTGGAATGAAGCCTCAGGTAGTTGTGGGGCAATCATTTTTCCTTGTGGAGCGAAGCATGAGGTAGTTGTGGCACAATCATTTTGCCTTGTGGAATGAAGCCTCAGGTAGTTGTGGGGCAATCAATTTGCCTTTTGGACCAAAGCCTTTAGGTAGTTGTGGGGCAATAATTTTGCCTTGTGGAACGAAGCCTCAGGTAGTTGTGGCACAATCATTTTTCCTTGTGGAACGTAGCATGAGGTAGTTGTGGCACAATCATTTTGCCTTGTGGAACGTAGGATGAGGTAGTTGTGGGGCAATCATTTTGCCTTGTGGAACGAAGCATGAGGTAGTTGTGGCACAATCATTTTGCCTTGTGGAACGTAGCGTGAGGTAGTTGTGGGGCAATCATTTTGCCTTGTGGAACGTAGCATGAGGTAGTTGTGGGGAAATCATTTTTCCTTGTGGAATGAAGCCTCAGGTAGTTGTGGGGCAATCATTTTGCCTTGTGGAATGAAGCCTCAGGTAGTTGTGGGGAAATCATTTTGCCTTGTGGAATGAAGCCTCAGGTAGTTGTGGGGAAATCATTTTTCCTTGTGGAATGAAGCCTCAGGTAGTTGTGGGACAATAATTTTGCCTTGTGGAACGATGCCTCAGGTAGTTGTGGCACAATCATTTTCCCTTGTGGAATGAAGCCTCGGGTAGTTGTGGGGGCAATCATTTTTCCTTGTGGAATGAAGCCTCAGGTAGTTGTGGGGAAATCTATTTGCCTTGTGGAATGAAGCCTCAGGTTTGTGGGGCAATCATTTTTCCTTGTGGAATGAAGCCTCAGGTAGTTGTGGGGAAATCATTTTTCCTTGTGGAATGAAGCCTCAGGTAGTTGTGGGGAAATCTATTTGCCTTGTGGAATGAAGCCTCAGGTAGTTGTGGGACAATCATTTTTCCTTGTGGAATGAAACCTCAGGTAGTTGTGGGGAAATCTATTTGCCTTGTGGAATGAAGCCTCAGGTAGTTGTGGGGCAATCATTTTTCCTTGTGGAATGAAGCCTCAGGTAGTTGTGGGGCAATCATTTTTCCTTGTGGAATGAAGCCTTAGGTAGTTGTGGGGAAATCATTTTTCCCTGTGGAATGAAGCCTCAGGTAGTTGTGGGACAATCATTTTTCCTTGTGGAATGAATCCTCAGGTAGTTGTGGGACAATCAATCAATTTATCTTGTGGAACGAAGCCTCAGGTAGTTGTGGCACAATCAATCAATTTGTCTTGTGGAATGAAGCCTCAGGTAGTTGTGGCACAATAATTTTGCCTTGTGGAATGAACCCTCAGGTAGATGCAGCACAATCAATCAATTTGTCTTGTGGAACGAAGCCTCAGGTAGTTGTGGGACAATCAATCAATTTGTCTTGTGGAACGAAGCCTCAGGTAGTTGTGGCACAATCAATCAATTTGTCTTGTGGAACGAAGCCCAGGTAGTTGTGGCACAATAAATTTGTCTTGTGGAATGAAGCCTCAGGTACTTGTGGCACAATCAATCAGTTTGTCTTGTGGAACAAAACATCAGGTAGTTGTGGGACAATCTATTTTCCTTGTGGAATGAAGCCTCAGGTAGTTGTGGCACAATAATTTTGCCTTGTGGAATGAAGCCTCAGGTACTTGTGGCACAATCAATCAATTTGTCTTGTGGAACGAAACATTAGGTAGTTGTGGGACAATCTATTTGTCTTATGGAACGAAGCCCAGGTAGTTGTGGCACAATGAATCAATTTGTCTTGTGGAATGAATCCTCAGGTAGTTGTGGCACAATCAATCAATTTGTCTTGTGGAACGAAACATCAGATCAAAATGTAAGTACTACATCCCATGTGAGGACCCGATGTTTTCAGGTGTCACCATGAGTACAACACACGTGACGACAGAACCGATCGTTTAATGACAAATTCAGTTTGTCTGTGTGTGCCATTTCTAATATAATTAATTGTGAATTGTAAATATAATTATGATAAGGTAATATAATAATGAATTGTTGATTATTTCTCAGTCGATGGATACCTGCCGCAGTCTCGAGGACTTGCTGATGTCTGTCCGCACGTCGTGGCCTCTACGTTGGTACATCCATTCTCATCCATACGTCTGTGTCCGTGTCTCTGTTCACCTCCCTCATCGTCCCGAGGTATCTCGATCTCCATTTCCTGTCCGTTCATGTCCGTTTTCTCGTGGAGCACTGTGGGTAACAAGAAAACCAGCTTAAGAACTTTCCACAAGCTACTCAATAGGTATGAACTCAGGTAAAATGTACCCCAAAGCATTTGAGGTGATTGTTAATTGTCATTGTAATCATTGTTAATAACAGATAGACATGGACAGCAATGGGACAGAGATCTCAGGACTTGCCATGGGGACGCGCCGAGGAGTGCGGAGCTAGTGCCAGCTCGTCACCTGCAGGATCCATTTGTCCCATCATGTGCAAACATACGCGGTTAGAAAGGTGGTTGGCCACGATGTTTTGCTGCCTGGTGGCCGGGTCTGCGTGTTCAAGGAACCACATACAGTTTGGACGAGGTCGAGTAGAGCCTGTTGAGGAGGAGGAGGAGGGGGAGGAGGAAGAGGAGGAGGAGGAGGAGGAGGAGGAGGAGGAGGGAGGAAAGGTCATCGATAGGATAAACTTTAGTGTTGCCCTTTAACGTCCTGTGATCTCTCATGAGATCTGATGATAATTCAATGAGATCATGTGAGACATTTCTCACCTCGTCCACCTTGTCCTAAACAATAAGGGGTGCAGAGCACACCAAGCATTCCTTGTGGGAAACAATAAGGGGTGCAGAGCACACCAAGCATTCCTTGTGGGAAACAATAAGGGGTGCAGAGCACACCAAGCATTCCTTGTGGGAAACAATAAGGGGTGCAGAGCACACCAAGCATTCCTTGTGGGAAACAATAAGGGGTGCAGAGCACACCAAGCATTCCTTGTGGGAAACAATAAGGGGTGCAGAGCACACCAAGCATTCCTTGTGGGAAACAATAAGGGGTGCAGAGCACACCAAGCATTCCTTGTGGGAAACAACAAGGGGTGCAGAGCACACCAAGCATTCCTTGTGGGAAACAATAAGGGGTGTAGAGCACACCAAGCATTCCTTGTGGGAAACAATAAGGGGTGCAGAGCACACAAAGCATTCCTTGTGGGAAACAATAAGGGGTGCAGAGCACACCAAGCATTCCTTGTGGGAAACAATAAGGGGGTGCAGGGCACACCAAGCATTCCTTGTGGGAAACAATAAGGGGTGCAGAGCACACCAAGCATTCCTTGTGGGAAACAATAAGGGGTGCAGAGCACACCAAGCATTCCTTGTGGGAAACAATAAGGGGTGCAGAGCACACCAAGCATTCCTTGTGGGAAACAATAAGGGGTGCAGAGCACACCAAGCATTCCTTGTGGGAAACAATAAGGGGTGCAGAGCACACCAAGCATTCCTTGTGGGAAACAATAAGGGGTGCAGAGCACACCAAGCATTCCCTGTGGGAAACAATAAGGGGTGCAGAGCACACCAAGCATTCCTTGTGGGAAACAATAAGGGGTGCAGAGCACACCAAGCATTCCTTGTGGGAAACAATAAGGGGTGCAGTGCACACAAAGCATTCCTTGTGGGAAACAATAAGGGGTGCAGAGCACACCAAGCATTCCTTGTGGGAAACAATAAGGGGTGCAGAGCACACCAAGCATTCCTTGTGGGAAACAATAAGGGGTGCAGAGCACACAAAGCATTCCTTGTGGGAAACAATAAGGGGTGCAGAGCACACAAAGCATTCCTTGTGGGAAACAATAAGGGGTGCAGAGCACACCAAGCATTCCTTGTGGGAAACAATAAGGGGTGCAGAGCACACCAAGCATTCCTTGTGGGAAACAATAAGGGGTGCAGAGCACACCAAGCATTCCTTGTGGGAAACAATAAGGGGTGCAGAGCACACCAAGCATTCCTTGTGGGAAACAATAAGGGGTGCAGAGCACACCAAGCATTCCTTGTGGGAAACAATAAGGGGTGCAGAGCACACAAAGCATTCCTTGTGGGAAACAATAAGGGGTGCAGAGCACACCAAGCATTCCTTGTGGGAAACAATAAGGGGTGCAGAGCACACAAAGCATTCCTTGTGGGAAACAATAAGGGGTGCAGAGCACACCAAGCATTCCTTGTGGGAAACAATAAGGGGTGCAGAGCACACCAAGCATTCCTTGTGGGAAACAATAAGGGGTGCAGAGCACACCAAGCATTCCTTGTGGGAAACAATAAGGGGTGCAGAGCACACCAAGCATTCCTTGTGGGAAACAATAAGGGGTGCAGAGCACACCAAGCATTCCTTGTGGGAAACAATAAGGGGTGCAGAGCACACCATGCATTCCTTGTGGGAAACAATAAGGGGTGCAGAGCACACCAAGCATTCCTTGTGGGAAACAATAAGGGGTGCAGGGCACACCAAGCATTCCTTGTGGGAAACAATAAGGGGTGCAGAGCACACCAAGCATTCCTTGTGGGAAACAATAAGGGGTGCAGAGCACACCAAGCATTCCTTGTGGGAAACAATAATGGGTGCAGAGCACACCAAGCATTCCTTGTGGGAAACAATAAGGGGTGCAGAGCACACCAAGCATTCCTTGTGGGAAACAATAAGGGGTGCAGAGCACACCAAGCATTCCTTGTGGGAAACAATAAGGGGTGCAGAGCACACCAAGCATTCCTTGTGGGAAACAATAAGGGGTGCAGAGCACACCAAGCGTTCCTTATGGGAAACAATAAGGGGTGCAGGGCACACCAAGCATTCCTTATGGGAAACAATAAGGGGTGCAGAGCACACCAAGCATTCCTTGTGGGAAACAATAAGGGGTGCAGAGCACACCAAGCATTCCTTGTGGGAAACAATAAGGGGTGCAGAGCACACCAAGCATTCCTTGTGGGAAACAATAAGGGGTGCAGAGCACACCAAGCATTCCTTGTGGGAAACAATAAGGGGTGCAGAGCACACCAAGCATTCCTTGTGGGAAACAATAAGGGGTGCAGGGCACACCAAGCATTCCTTGTGGGAAACAATAAGGGGTGCAGAGCACACCAAGCATTCCTTGTGGGAAACAATAAGGGGTGCAGAGCACACCAAGCATTCCTTGTGGGAAACAATAAGGGGTGCAGAGCACACCAAGCATTCCTTGTGGGAAACAATAAGGGGTGCAGAGCACACCAAGCATTCCTTGTGGGAAACAATAAGGGGTGCAGAGCACACCAAGCATTCCTTGTGGGAAACAATAAGGGGTGCAGGGCACACCAAGCATTCCTTGTGGGAAACAATAAGGGATGCAGGGCACACCAAGCATTCCTTATGGGAAACAATAAGGGGTGCAGAGCACACCAAGCATTCTTTGTGGGAAACAATAAGGGGTGCAGAGCACACCAAGCATTCCTTGTGGGAAACAATAAGGGGTGCAGAGCACACCAAGCATTCTTTGTGGGAAACAATAAGGGGTGCAGAGCACACCAAGCATTCCTTGTGGGAAACAATAAGGGGTGCAGAGCACACCAAGCATTCCTTGTGGGAAACAATAAGGGGTGCAGGGCACACCAAGCATTCTTTGTGGGAAACAATAAGGGGTGCAGAGCACACCAAGCATTCCTTGTGGGAAACAATAAGGGGTGCAGAGCACACCAAGCATTCCTTGTGGGAAACAATAAGGGGTGCAGAGCACACCAAGCATTCCTTGTGGGAAACAATAAGGGGTGCAGGGCACACCAAGCATTCCTTGTGGGAAACAATAAGGGGTGCAGAGCACACCAAGCATTCCTTGTGGGAAACAATAAGGGGTGCAGGGCACACCAAGCATTCCTTGTGGGAAACAATAAGGGGTGCAGAGCACACCAAGCATTCCTTGTGGGAAACAATAAGGGGTGCAGAGCACACCAAGCATTCCTTGTGGGAAACAATAAGGGGTGCAGGGCACACCAAGCATTCCTTGTGGGAAACAATAAGGGGTGCAGAGCACACCAAGCATTCCTTGTGGGAAACAATAAGGGGTGCAGAGCACACCAAGCATTCCTTGTGGGAAACAATAAGGGGTGCAGGGCACACCAAGCATTCCTTGTGGGAAACAATAAGGGGTGCAGGGCACACCAAGCATTCCTTGTGGGAAACAATAAGGGGTGCAGGGCACACCAAGCATTCCTTATGGGAAACAATAAGGGGTGCAGAGCACACCAAGCATTCCTTATGGGAAACAATAAGGGGTGCAGAGCACACCAAGCATTCCTTGTGGGAAACAATAAGGGGTGCAGAGCACACCAAGCATTCCTTGTGGGAAACAATAAGGGGTGCAGAGCACACCAAGCGTTCCTTATGGGAAACAATAAGGGGTGCAGAGCACACCAAGCATTCCTTGTGGGAAACAATAAGGGGTGCAGAGCACACCAAGCATTCCTTGTGGGAAACAATAAGGGGTGCAGAGCACACCAAGCATTCCTTGTGGGAAACCCGTTGTTACAAGAAACTTGTACTTGTCATCAAAACATACATTTTGCAAGAAAGGGGTCGCAGAGTTATTTATTTCATTTTATTTATTTATTTATGATTTTTCAAATCTATTGGTTGGTCTTGTGCGTTATTTTGTCTGTGTGTTTGTTTGTCTGTCGCCTACAGGTCACAATTGTATCCGATTTTCACGAAACTTCACCAGGTGTTAAGTTGGTCATAAGGAAGAAGCCTATTGATTTTGAGGTCAAAGGTCATCTTGAGGTCGCATTTCTAGAATCGCCATTTTTCATCCGATTGACTTGAAAATTGAACAGCATTTGCATATTGCCTCACTGAATTGGAAAACAAACTATGGTTGAGGTCAAAAGGTCAAAGGCCAACTCAAGGTCAAACTTCTAAAACCATCAATTTTCATCCGATTGACTTGAAAATTGAACAACATTTGCATATTGCCTCACGGAATTGGAAAACCAACTATGTTTGAGGTCAAAAGGTCAAAGGTCAACTTAATGTCAAACTTCTAAGATCATCGATTTTCATCTGAAAAATCGTCACTTTTCATCCTATTAACTTGAAAGTTAAACAGCAATTGCATAGTGAATCAATGAATTGGGAAACCAACTATTTTTGAGGTCAAAAAGTCAAGTCAAGGTCAAACTTCTAAAATCATCAATTTTCTTCTGAATAATCATCAATTTTAATCAGATTGACCTGAGCTTTGATTAAGATCGTCTATTATAATCTTAATGAAATGGACAATTTTATGTATCTTTGGCAACGTTGTATTTTGGGGAGGGGTGGATTTTGCAAGTATCGTGCTCTGCATGACGACTTCTTGTTTATTTATTTATTTATTTATTTGTTTTACTGGTCAGTCAGGTCGGAAAGGTTAAAAGGTATCAAAAGCTGTCGCACTTTCACTTCACCATCAATATCATCCCAGCATCAGTCTCACTCCACCATCAATATAATCACAGCATCAATCTCACCCAATGGAGTACCAGCTTGCTGGGATGAATGATCCCGGTGTGTACCCCGATTTAGAATAGGTACACCGTATCCCTGCGCATCGTAAGAGGCGACCAAGGGTTGGCGTCAGGAAGGGCATCCGGCCATAAAAACATAGCCTCAAACAGGGAACCATGATGGTCATGGGGCCCGCAAGGCTAACCCCCGCTCTGGCGGGGAAAATGGCCTTAAAACGAACATTCTATCTCACCCACTCCCACCAATCTCACTCCACCATAAACCTCAGATTGTCGAAGCTGTCAGTTACGGAAAACAAACTTCCCTCATAGCTGAGTAACCAGCTAACACACCAACTAACACACCAACTAACACACCAACGTTGGCACAACGCTGTTGTGTTAGCTGGGTAACCACTCTTGCATTTGTTTGGTGTTCTATTGTCTATACATGGGTGTGTAACCACTCTTGCATTTGTTTGGTGTTCTATTGTCTATACATGGGTGTGTAACCACTCTTGCTTTTGTTCGGTGTTCTATTGTCTATACATGGGTGTGTAACCACTCTTGCTTTTGTTCGGTGTTCTATTGTCTATACATGGGTGTGTAACCACTCTTGCTTTTGTTCGGTGTTCTATTGTCTATACATGGGTGTGTAACCACTCTTGCTTTTGTTTGGTGTTCTATTGTCTATACATGGGTGTGTAACCACTCTTGCTTTTGTTCGGTGTTCTATTGTCTATACATGGGTGTGTAACCACTCTTGCTTTTGTTCGGTGGTCTATTGTCTATACATGGGTGTGTAACCACTCTTGCTTTTGTTCGGTGTTCTATTGTCTATACATGGATGTGTAACCACTCTTGCTTTTGTTCGGTGGTCTATTGTCTATACATGGGTGTGTAACCACTCTTGCTTTTGTTCGGTGTTCTATTGTCTATACATGGGTGTGTAACCACTCTTGCTTTTGTTCGGTGTTCTATTGTCTATACATGGGTGTGTAACCACTCTTGCTTTTGTTCGGTGTTCTATTGTCTATACATGGGTGTGTAACCACTCTTGCATTTGTTTGGTGTTCTATTGTCCATACATGGGTGTGTAACCACTCTTGCATTTGTTTGGTGTTCTATTGTCTCTACATGGGTGTGTAACCACTCTTGCATTTGTTTGGTGTTCTATTGTCCATACATGGGTGTGTAACCACTCTTGCATTTGTTTGGTGTTCTATTGTCTCTACATGGGTGTGTAACCACTCTTGCATTTGTTTGGTGTTCTATTGTCCATACATGGGTGTGTAACCACTCTTGCATTTGTTTGGTGTTCTATTGTCTCTACATGGGTGTGTAACCACTCTTGCATTTGTTTGCTGTTCTATTGTCTCTACATGGGTGTGTAACCACTCTTGCATTTGTTTGGTGTTCTATTGTCCATACATGGGTGTGTAACCACTCTTGCATTTGTTTGGTGTTCTATTGTCTCTACATGGGTGTGTAACCATTCTTGCTTTTGTTTGGTGTTGTATTGTCTCTACATGGGTGTGTAACCACTCTTGCTTTTGTTCGGTGTTCTATTGTCTATACATGGGTGTGTAACCACTCTTGCTTTTGTTTGGTGTTCTATTGTCTATACATGGGTGTGTAACCACTCTTGCTTTTGTTCGGTGGTCTATTGTCTATACATGGGTGTGTAACCACTCTTGCTTTTGTTCGGTGTTCTATTGTCTATACATGGGTGTGTAACCACTCTTGCTTTTGTTCGGTGTTCTATTGTCTATACATGGGTGTGTAACCACTCTTGCTTTTGTTCGGTGTTCTATTGTCTATACATGGGTGTGTAACCACTCTTGCTTTTGTTCGGTGTTCTATTGTCTATACATGGGTGTGTAACCACTCTTGCTTTTGTTTGGTGTTCTATTGTCTATACATGGGTGTGTAACCACTCTTGCTTTTGTTCGGTGTTCTATTGTCTATACATGGGTGTGTAACCACTCTTGCTTTTGTTCGGTGTTCTATTGTCTATACATGGGTGTGTAACCACTCTTGCTTTTGTTTGGTGTTCTATTGTCTATACATGGGTGTGTAACCACTCTTGCTTTTGTTCGGTGGTCTATTGTCTATACATGGGTGTGTAACCACTCTTGCTTTTGTTCGGTGTTCTATTGTCTATACATGGGTGTGTAACCACTCTTGCTTTTGTTCGGTGGTCTATTGTCTATACATGGGTGTGTAACCACTCTTGCTTTTGTTCGGTGTTCTATTGTCTATACATGGGTGTGTAACCACTCTTGCTTTTGTTCGGTGGTCTATTGTCTGTACAAACCCCCCAGATCTTCTAAGTGACGTGGCCCAAGTCATGAACAGGAATTCCAAAACTTCTGCTGACATGGATATTTTTAGATGTCAGTGTGAGCAAGATGGACGAGTTTAGTCGTAATGATTTGGGAATGCCAGATTGCGGACCCCCACGTGATTTCTGAGCCTGAGGTGCTCGAGGCTGGATTAAAGGAAGCGACAGGTAGATGTGAAGGAGACCTGTGTGCTTACCCAGGTGTATCACACTCCGAGTGGTATCGGCTGCGTGCACACTCGCTTGGGTGTGACACTCCCATCTCAGGAAACATTCACATGACACATCCTTCTTGTCTGCAGTCAACAGGTGCGATGGTTTGATGATGGTGAAAAATTATTCACCTGAAAACCGAGTTTCATAAAGTGTGCCCGTCATGTTTCCCATAACCTCCACTTCATTGTTTTCCAAATTCAATAACAAGGGAATGAAAACAATGGCGGTTGCGAGTTGGTTGTGATTTCCTATTTTCTCCTTGATTCATAAACAAGTCAGGTCGTCCTGCCATTTCCACCCAATGACCCCAAGACCCTTTAACTCACTAATCAAGCAAATTCGGTAGAGTTTCTGAGAGGTCATTGATTCTCCAGGAACTGAACTTGTAACTTAATTTTCCACCAAACGTGAATATCCTGAAACTCGTTTCACAGAAAATTCCTGACTCAGAAACGTGTTTTACATTTTTCAAATCAATCCTCAAACAACGCTAAAATTAAAATATAATTAAATAAACAAGGAAAGTTGTTCAGGTGTGGTGAAACCTGCCTGTATATACGCTCAAGGCCAAAACCAGCTCGTCTTGTCAAACCTGTCCATTAACCAAAGATATTTCACTTTTAAATAATACGCTTTGATTCTGACAACACACACCCCTTGGGTAGGAGGAATCTGAAACAAAGGAAATCAAAACAAACGTCTTCACCTCCTGTCTCGCTGTCACCATTCTCACTCCACCATCAACATCATCCCAGCATCAGTCCCACTCCACCATCAATATCATCCCACCATGTATCTCACCCTCTCCCATCAATCTCACTCCACCATCAATCTCACTCCACCATCAATCTCACTCCACCATCAATCTCACTCCACCATCAATCTCACCCCCTCCCACCAATCTCACTCCACCATCAATATCATCCCATCATGAATCTCACCCTCTCCCACCAATCTCATTCCACCATCAATATCATCCCAGCATCAGTCCCACTCCACCATCAATATCATCCCACCATCAACCTCAACTCCTCCCAGCAATCTCACGTCCTCCCAGCAATCTCAGGTCCTCCCAGCAATGTTACGTCCTCCCAGTAATCTCACGTCCTCCCAGCAATATCACGTCCTCCCAGCAATCTCACATCCTCCCAGCAATCTCACCTCCTCCCAGCAATATCACGTCCTCCCAGCAATCTCAGGTCCTCCCAGCAATGTTACGTCCTCCCAGTAATCTCACGTCCTCCCAGTAATCTCACGTCCTCCCAGCAATCTCACGTCCTCCCAGCAATATCACGTCCTCCCAGCAATCTCACATCCTCCCAGCAATCTCACATCCTCCCAGAAATCTCACCTCCTCCCAGCAATATCACGTCCTCCCAGCAATCTCCCGTCCTCCCAGCAATCTCACGTCCTCCCAGCAATCTCACATCTTCCCACCAATCTCACGTCCTCCCAGCAATGTCACGTCCTCCCAGCAATCTCACATCCTCCCAGCAATCTCAGGTCCTCCCAGCAATCTTACGTCCTCCCAACAATCTCACGTCCTCCCAGCAATCTCACGTCCTCCCAGCAATCTCACACCTTCACACCAATCTCACATCCTCCCAGCAATGTCACGTCCTCCCAGCAATCTCACATCCTCCCAGCAATCTCAGGTCCTTCCAGCAATCTCACTTCCTACCAGCAATCTCACTTCCTCCCAGCAATCTCACGTCCTCCCAGCAATCTCACATCCTCCCAGCAATTTCACGTCCTCCCAGCAATCTCACGTCCTCCCAGCAATCTCACATCCTCCCAGCAATCTCACGTCCTCCCAGCAATCTCACATCCTCCCAGCAATCTCACATCCTCCCTGCAATCTTACCTCCTCCCAGCAATATCACGTCCTCCCAGCAATCTCACATCCTCCCAGCAATATCACGTCCTCCCAGAAATATCACGTCCTCCCAGAAATGTCACGTTCTCCCAGCAATCTCACGTCCTCCCAGCAATCTCACATCCTCCCAGCATTCTCACGTCCTCCCAGCAATCTCACGTCCTCCCAGCAATCTCACATCCTCCCAGCAATCTCAGGTCCTCCCAGCAATCTCACATCCTCCCAGCAATCTCACGTCCTCCCAGCAATCTCATGTCCTCCCAGCAATCTCACATCCTCCCAGCAATATCACGTCCTCCCAGAAATGTCACGTCCTCCCAGCAATCTCACATCCTCCCAGCAATATCACGTCCTCCCAGCAATCTCACGTCCTCCCAGCAATCTCACGTCCTCCCAGCAATCTCACGTCCTCCCAGCAATCTCACATCCTCCCAGCAATCTCACGTCCTCCCAGCAATCTCACAACCTCCCAGCAATGTCATGTCCTCCCAGCAATGTCACATCCTCCCAGCAATCTCACATCCTCCCAGCAATCTCAGGTCCTTCCAGCAATCTCAGGTCCTTCCAGCAATCTAACTTCCTCCCAGCAATCTCGGGTCCTCCCAGCAATATCACGTCCTCCCAGCAATCTCACATCCTCCCAGCAATCTCAGGTCCTTCCAGCAATCTCACTTCCTCCCAGCAATCTCAGGTCCTCCCAGCAATCTCACGTCCTCCCAGCAATCTCACTTCCTCCCAGCAATCTCATGTCTTCCCACCAATCTCACGTCTTCCCAGCAATGTCACGTCCTCTCAGCAATCTCACGTCCTCCCAGCAATCTCACGTCATCCCAGCAATCTCACGTCTTCCCACCAATCTCACGTCCTCCCAGCAATGTCACGTCCTCCCAGCAATCTCACATCCTCCCAGCAATCTCAGGTCCTTCCTGCAATCTCACTTCCTCCCAGCAATCTCACTTCCTCCCAGCAATCTCACGTCCTCCCAGCAATCTCACATCCTCCCAGCAATCTCAGGTCCTTCCAGCAATCTCACTTCCTCCCAGAAATCTCAGGTCCTCCCAGCAATGTCACGTCCTCCCAGTAATCTCAGGTCCTCCCAACAATCTCACATCCTCTCAGCAATCTCATATCCTCGCAGCAATCTCACCTCCTCCCAGCAACCTCACTCTCCACCATCAATCTCACCCTCTCCCAGCAATCTCGCTTTCTCCCAGCAACCTCACCCTCTCCCAACAATCTCACCCTCTCCTAGCAATCTCACCCTCTCCTAGCAATCTCATCCTCTTCCAGCAAGCTCACCACTCCCAGAAATCTGCCACCTCCAACCAATCTCACCCCTCCCAGAAATCTCACACTAGAGGGAACCATTTTATAAACTCATGTAACCATTGTACCACACAGTAATCATTTTACCCAGCCGGTAACCATTTTCCAAACACAGGTAACCATTATTCTTCCATACCAGGTAATCATTCTGCAAACCCACGTAATCATTTTCAAAACACAGGTAATAATTTAACAAAGGTAACCATTCTACTATCCCAAGAAGTAATTTTACCAATGCAGGTAATCCTTTTACAAACCGATGTAACCATTTTACCAATCCAGGTAATAATTTTACAAACCGAGTTAATTTATTTCTCTCATCGTCTCTTTCGACACTCAAGGCCAAAACAAAATCCCGTCACTCTTCCTATCCATCACCAAGTCTTCCGTTTCCTTCATTTCCATCCCATTGAAAGCTTTTCGTTCTTCCCGGACAATCCTCCAAGTTTCTCTCTCTCTTCCTCTCTTTCTTTTCCCTCTTGGTGTCAAGAACAGCTTCTTTTATCAAATTATCTTCATCTTTCCTCATAGCATGTCCGAGCCACCTCCATCATCTCTCATTCATTGATATATTTTTGTCCTGGCTTTCTTTTGGTTCTTCATTTGCAATTATTTCTGCCTTGAAAACCTATTAAGTTATGCTCAAACATCTCTTGTGAAATTCTAGAACTTTTCTCTCTTTTTTTTGGTTATATTCCAGCACTCTGCTCTGCTCCGCACAAAGGAACTGACCTTGTGTTGGAATTGGATCTTTTCATTTTTGTCTCTCACGATATGTTTTTGCTTGTCCACACTTTGCTTTGTGGAGACTAGTTAGAGTCTTTAAAAAAAAAAAAAAAAAAAAACTTTATTACCTCCGCCACCGAAGGTGGATGGAGGCTATGTTTCACCCCTATCTGTCTGTCTGTCTGTCTGTCTTTCTGTCTGTTTGTTACTTGCGAAAATCGAAGGTTTGTCAAGTATAATGGTTGGTCTTGTGTGTTATTCTGTCTGTTTGTCTGTCTATCTCTATCTGTTTGTATGTCAATCACCTAAAGTCCACAATTTTAAACCGATTTTTACGAAACTCCACCAAATGGTAAAGTTGGTCATAACGAAGAAGCCTATTGATTTTGATGTCAAAAGGTCAACTTAGGCCAAAGGTCAACAACTTTGTCAAATTTCTAAAATCCTCAATTTTCATCCGATTGACTTAAAATTTGAAGAATACTTGCATATCAGGTCAATTAATTCAACCATCAACTATTTTTGAGATCAACATAGGCCAAACAGTCAACATAGGTCAAAGTTCAAGAATATATTTTCGGGATATTGCAAGAATCATGCCATGAACGACATATTTCCTGTTTGTTTGTTTGTGAACAGGATATCTCAAAAAGATGTGGATGGATTCGGATGAAATTTGGTGGACAGGTTGGTTATGTTACAAGGATGAAATTATTAGATTTGGATGGAGATCCACATCCGGATCTGGCTCCGAGAATTAAAAAAGTGATTTTCACCATTGAGAGATAGGGCAAAAAACAATATATATCACGATATACAAAAAGTTGTGGACGAATTCGGATGAAACATGGTGGACAGGTTGGATATGTGACAAGGACGAATCGATTTATTTTGGTGGATAATCAAATCCAGATCCGGATCAGAGAATTTTTAAAGTGATTCTTCACCATTGAGTGACAGCGATAAAATCGATACATAGCAGGATATCTCAAAACATTATGGACGGATTTGGACGAAACTTGGTGCACATGTGTGTTTGACGAGGACGAATCGATTCGATTTTGGTGAAGATCTGAACATGGATTTGGATACGATAATTATTTAATTTTAAGTGATTTTTCACTATTGAGGGATTGGGTGAAAAGCGATATATAACATGATATTTCAAAAAGTTATGGACGAGTTATGGCTAAACTTGGTGGACGAGTTGGTTTGGTGACAAGAGCAAGCTGATTCGGTTTTGGTTCAGGTTGGAATCCAGATCCGACCTATTAGTGGGATACAGAACAGAAACTGTTCACCCTGGCGGAGGGAGGTATGCTCTCTACCGAGTGCAATTCTAGTCGATACTTGTTGCAATATCTTTATTGGTTCCTCTATTTTTGTCCAATGTTGTTCCCAAATACACAAATGTTTCTACATCTTCAATCCTTTTTTAGGGTCTTTGTTGAATTTCATCAGTTTCGTTTTGGGGACATTCATTTTCAAACCTACTTCTCTTGATCTTCTCTCTAAACTAGGGGTTTGCTTTAAGTTTTGTCTTTTTTAAAATCTTTTCCAAACGTATTTGATGGCCTTCTGCGATGAATTCTTTGTATTTCCATTTATTTGAGATGTAAAGTATGAAATCCTCAGAATGATCCAAATCCTTCAGAACTGCATTTATCTGTTTCCAGTTTCCCTCGGTTGTCTCTAACATAAGCCAGTCTATTACTATTAGGAAAAGAGTTGAAGAAAGCATCTGTACTGGAAACTGCTGCAGGTGAAGCCTTCATATAACATTTTAATCATTGTGATTACCTTTTCAGGTAATCCATACATCTTTAACAGTTTCCATAATCACTATGCATACCATCAACAGCTTTTTCAAAGCCTTGACAAAACCAACATACAATGGGTTTTACCATTCTGTCAGGTCTTTAATTATTGTTTGCACTACACCATGGAGATGTGGGATTACAGTGAGACGTGGTGCTACACATGGAGACATCATAGTACACATGGAGACATGGTACGACACATAGAGACATGGCACAACACACAGAGACGTGGAACAACACATCAAGATGTGGTACAACATATCAAGATGTGGTATGACACATCAAGACATGGTAGGACACATCAATATGTGGTACGACGCATCGAGATCGGTACGACACACAGAGATGTGGTACGACACACAGAGATGTGGTACGACACAGAGATGTGGTACAACACATCAATATGTGGTACGACACATCAAGACATGGTAGGACACATCAATATGTGGTACGACACATCGAGATCGGTACGACACACAGAGATGTGGTACGACACATCAAGACATGGTAGGACACATCAATATGTGGTACGACGCATCGAGATCGGTACGACACACAGAGATGTGGTACGACACATCAAGACATGGTACGACACATCAAGATATGGTACGACACATCAAGACATGGTAGGACACATCAATATGTGGTACGACGCATCGAGATCGGTACGACACACAGACATGTGGTACGACACACAGAGATGTGGTACGACACAGAGATGTGGTACAACACATCAATATGTGGTACGACACATCAAGACATGGTAGGACACATCAATATGTGGTACGACACATCGAGATCGGTACGACACACAGAGATGTGGTACGACACATCAAGACATGGTAGGACACATCAATATGTGGTACGACGCATCGAGATCGGTACGACACACAGAGATGTGGAACGACACATCAAGACATGGTACGACACATCAAGATATGGTACGACACATCAAGACATGGTACGACACATCGAGACATGGTATGACACATCGAGACATGGTATGACACATCGAGACATGGTATGACACATCGAGACATGGTATGACACATCGAGACATGATATGACACATCGAGACATGGTACGACACATCAAGACATGGTATGACACATCGAGACATGGTATGGCACATCGAGACGTGGTATGACACATCGAGACATGATATGACACATCGAGACATGATATGACACAACGAGACATGGTATGACACATCAAGACATGGTATGACACATCGAGACATGATATGACACATCGAGACATGGTATGACACATCGAGACATGGTATGACACATCAAAACATGATAAGACACATCAAGACAGGGTATGACACATCAAGACATGGTATGACAAATCAAGACATGGTATGACACATCGAGACGTGGTATGACACATCAAGACATGGTATGACACATCGAGACGTGGTGTGGCACATCGAGACATGGTATGACACATCGAGACATGATATGACACATCGAGACATGATATGACACATCGAGACATGGTATGACACATCGAGACATGGTATGACACATCGAGACATGATATGACACATCGAGACATGGTATGACACATCGAGACATTGTATGACACATCAAAACATGATAAGACACATCAAGACATGGTATGACACATCAAGACATGGAATGACACATCAAGACATGGTATGACACATCGAGACGTGGTATGACACATCGAGACATGGTATGACACATCGAGACATGATATGACACATCGAGATATGGTATGGCACAACAAAACATGATAAGACACATCAAGACATGGTATGACACATCGAGACATGGTATGACACATCGACACGTGGTATGACACATCGAGACGTGGTATGACACATCGAGACGTGGTATGGCACATCAAGACGTGGTACGACACATCGAGACGTGGTACGACACATCGAGACGTGGTACGACACATCGAGACGTGGTACGACACATCGAGACGTGGTACGACACATCGAGACGTGGTACGACACATCAAGACGTGGTATGACACATCAAGACGTGGTATAGCACATCAAGACGTGGTATGACACATCAAGACGTGGTATAGCACATCAAGACGTGGTACTATACATCAAGGAGATGTGGTACTGCATCATGGAGACGTGGGATGACACATTGAGACGTGATACTACACATGGAGGCATGGTGTGATCCATGGAGACATGGTGTTGTTAAATGTTGCCATTGTGACATCATGACAAAATGGTTGGTACTGGTGCAGTGGTTTTGTAACCCCGTGCACTGCGAAAGTAGCGTTATGACGGAGTGTATGATGGCACCATGGTATACAGCCCGTGGTATTATGAGCCTCTCATATGGCATGTTTAAACCAATATTACATCATACAAGGGTTTGGTTTACTATACCAAAAAAATCTTCAGTTAATCATTCAAATAATGTTTTAATAAAATTATTTTTCTTCCAGAAATAGACAAACTGAAATGTCATTTTGTCACACCCGTGTGACGACATATTGATTTTGATAATTGTTACATTCCAGGCATCATAATTAATGTATATTAACATTGTTATACTCGTTGTATGGCGTCCTTATCTCCTTTATGTGAATCAAGGATCTCTCATTCATGTCCTTCATCTACTCCCCTCTCCTTCCTACCATTACCTCAACTGCCAGGGTGTGCAAATCCACCAATCATGTCGCCTGGGTGTACCCTGTGGTACAAACTTTATATCACACAGTCTAGGTGTACTACACAAAAAATACAAAAAAAAAAAAAAAAAAAAAATGACCTAATTGTTGCCAATTATTGAGAGCCAATTGAGTGCGCTACCACAGGGTATAGTAAGCAGGTGAAGAGATCTGCGGATCGTTTCGTTTCTTCAGAAATCTGCATTCGCTGAGCTCCGAGGAAATCTAAGCTCTGAGGACATTATGCATTTTATCCAATAAATTTAACTGATGGAGCGTGCAATGTTCTTAAGGCAACTATACAAATAGGAAATTGAATGGGTGTGCCACAAAAAAAAAAAAAAAAATGCACTGAGACACGGTGTGCCGGTGCACAGGTGCCGGTGCAAGGTGTGCCTTGGACCTCACACACGGTGTGCCACAGAATGAGATAAAACAGTTTAGGGTGTCATCCGTGAGAAAGGTTGAAAACCACTGCTTTACTTCATCGTTAGTGGCAGAAAGGGCCACCACCACGCACGTGTGCCCCAGGCCTCCACCACCATAAATCCGGCGCTGCACGCAATCATCCTGACCCAGTTGTTCTTCGAAAACTGTCTGGGTTGTTGTCTCTTTGTCAGTGCCACCGTCTCCAGACAGTAAAGGTCGGCTGGTGTTATGCACGACATCAGACCCTTTACTTTCAATCTCCTTGAAATGTCTGTTCTGCCATTACTCCCTCATCCCTCCTCCATGCATTCGCACCCACCTCAATCCTCCTCTACACTTTTGCCTCTGACCTACCATCCCCGGTCACTGCTCCCCCCAGCTACTCAAACCTATTTCCTAGTCTGATCTTCTTCCCCTCGAACCTGATATTCATTTCTGGTCTCTGCTGCCCGACCCACGTCACCTCCATCTCCTCCGTCCTCATTTTCAGCTCATGTTTTCCAAATGCCTGCTTCCACTCCCCCAGTGCTTCATGCATCTCCCGCCCACTCTCCAACACAACAACCAGATCGTCCCCATACAATATCCTCCCCAGAATATCCTTCATGTTTACCTTCCTGCTTACCAGCTCCATCACCATGATAAACAGGAGTGAGCTGAGAGATCCTACCTGCCTCAAACTGATATTCACGCTGAACTCCTCCGGCATCCCAGGACCAACCAAAACTCTTCCCTTCATTCCCTTATACATTCCTTCCACCAACCTAACTTCTGCTTCCAGCATTCCCATCTAGCTCAGTGATGAGCATGATAGGAGGAGGCCTTCTCCAAGGAGGCCTTCTCCAGATCCACAAATCCCAATGCAATTTCACCTTGGACCTCCAACTTCTTCTCCACCAGCTGTGTCAGCACGAACATCCCACCTTTCGTTCCCCTACCCTTTCTAACCTCCTGCTGCTCTTATCTGATGCCCTTCTCCACACTCTTCCTTATTGTCCCATCCAGAACCCTCTACAACACCTTAATGACATAACTAAGTAGTGTAATTCCCCTGTACTTCCCTGGATATTGAAAATCCCACTTCCCCTTCGATATCAGCAAAATTAACCCTGTCCTCCACTCCTCCAGAATTGACCCATCTCTCACACATACATTCAACAACCTCTTCGTCCAATTGACACCGACTTCTCCAGCTGCAATTATTATCTCTGTGCACACCTCATCAATACCTGGCACCCTTCCCCGTTTTCACCCTCTTCAATGCCGTTCCCACTTCCTCCTCCGGCAACTCCATTTTCCCCTCCACATAATCCGGTAGCTCCAGTTTGCCGTTGCTTCCTTACTAGTTCAACAGCTCTTTGAAATATCCGTCCCACACCTTCAATACTTCCCATGTGTCTTAAATACAGACATTATATCGAAATGTATCTTAAATACATGCATTATATGGATATGTATCTTAAATACATACATTATGTTGATATGTATCTTAAATACATACATTATATGGATATGTATCTTAAATACATACATTATGTTGATATGTATCTTAAATACATACATTATGTTGATATGTATCTTAAATACATACATTATATGGATAGGTATCTTAAATACATACATTAAGTTGATATGTATCTTAAATACATACATTATGTTGATATGTATCTTAAATACATACATTATATGGATAGGTATCTTAAATACATACATTAAGTTGATATGTATCTTAAATACATACATTATGTTGATATGTATCTTAAATACATACATTATGTTGATATGGATCTGAAATACATACATTATGTTTATATGTATCTTAAATACATACATTATGTTGATATGTATCTTAAATACATACATTATGTTTATATGTATCTTAAATACATACATTATATGGATATTATCTTAAATACATACATTATATTGATATGGATCTTAAATACATACATTATGTTTCTTTGTATCTTAAATACATACATTATGTTGATATGTATCTTAAATACATACATTATGTTTATATGTATCTTAAATACATACATTATGTCGATATGTATCTTAAATACATACATTATATCGATATGTATCTTAAATACATACATTATGTCGATATGTATCTTAAGTACATACATTATGTTTATATGTATCTTAAATACATACATTATGTTTCTATGTATCTTAAATACATACATTATGTCGATATGTACCTTAAATACATACATTATGTTTATATGTATTTTAAATACATACATTATGTCGATATGTATCTTAAATACATACATTATATCGATATGTATCTTAAATACATACATTATGTCGATATGTATCTTAAATACATACATTATGTTGATATGTATCTTAAATACATACATTATGTCGATATGTATCTTAAATACATACATTATGTCGATATGTATCTTAAATACATACATTATGTCGATATGTATCTTAAATACATACATTATATCGATATGTATATTAAATACATACATTATATCAATATGTATCTTAAATACATACATTATATCAATATGTATCTTAAATACATACTCTAGGCAAAATGGTATGGTTAGAAGTATTTGTGCTATCACTTTCTGGCAGTTTAAGTTAACTTCAGAATTACTACAGGTTACTCTTTTGTGACTTAAGTGTACTGCAGTAATGATTGTCGGTGACTGATGTGATTACAGTTCTAATTACAGTAGTCTGCAGAGAATTACTCCAGTAAAGGGATGCTAATTTTTGCCTGTGATACATTATATCAATACATATCTTAAATACAATACATTATACCGATATGTATTTTAAAGAAAATAAATTGTATCGATAGGTACCAGAAATGGAATACATTGTGTCGATATGTCCCATAAATACAATACATTGTATTGAGATGTACCATAAATCAAATAGATGTACCTTCCCCCATCCAAAACCTTGATCTTTTCTACCCCCGTTAATTCACCCCAGATCCACTTTTTTGAAATACCGACTTCTTTCCTGGAAGTCCAAGCAGTGTCCATGTGTTTTTTTTGTTACCTCTCCCACTCCCTCCCCCCCCCCCCCCCGCCTCCCCCTCACCCCCTTCCCGTGCCTCCTCCCCCCAAGTCCTCTCCCTCCCACAGATCTCCCGATGTCCCTGCTCTCCATCTTGTCTCCCATTCCCTTTATCATATGTTTTATGTTTTATGTGTCAGTTTGTCTTTTTGTGATCAATGTTAGCCTCTTACACGAGCCTCGATCATGTATACAAAAAAAAAAAAAAAAATACAAAACATTGTATTGAGATATACCATAAATACAATACATTGCATTGAGATATACCATAAATACAATACATTGCATTGAGATATACCAGAAATACAATACATTGCATTGAGATATACCAGAAATACAATACATTGTATTGAGATATACCAGAAATACAATACATTGTATTGAGATATACCATAAACACAATACATTGTATTGAGATATACCATAAACACAATACATTGTATTGAGGTATACCATAAATACAATACATTGTATTAAGATATACCATAAACACAATACATTGTATTGAGGTATACCATAAATACAATACATTGTATTGAGATATACCATAAACACAATACATTGTTTTGAGGTAAACCATAAATACAATACATTGTATTGAGATATACCATAAATACAATACATTGTATTGAGATATACCATAAACACAATACATTGTATTGAGGTATACCATAAACATAATACATTGTATTGAGGTATACCATAAATACAATACATTGTATTGAGATATACCATAATACAATACATTGTATTGAGGTATACCATAAATACAATACATTGTATTGAGATATACCATATACACAATACATTGTATTGAGATATACCATAAACACAATACATTGTATTGAGATATACCATAAACACAATACATTGTATTGAGGTATACCATAAATACAATACATTGTATTGAGATATACCATAATACAATACATTGTATTGAGGTATACCATAAATACAATACATTGTATTGAGATATACCATAAACACAATACATTGTTTTGAGGTAAACCATAAATACAATACATTGTATTGAGATATACCATAAATACAATACATTGTATTGAGATATACCATAAATACAATGCATTGTATTGAGATATACCATAAATACAATACATTGTATTGAGATATACCATAATACAATACATTGTATTGAGATATACCAGAAATACAATACATTGTATTGAGATATACCATAAATACAATACATTGTATTGAGATATACCAGAAATACAATACATTGTATTGAGATATACCATAAATACAATACATTGTATTGAGATATACCATAAATACAATACATTGTATTGAGATATACCATAAATACAATACATTGTATTGAGATATACCATAAATACAATACATTGTATTGAGATATACCATAAATACAATACATTGTATTGAGATATACCATAAGTACAATACATTGTATTGAGATATACCATAAATACAATACATTGTATTGAGATATACCATAAATACAATACATTGCATTGAGATATACCATAAATACAATACATTGTATTGAGATATACCATAAATACAATACATTGTATTGAGATATACCATAAATACAATACATTGTATTGAGATATACCATAAATACAATACATTGTATTGAGATATACCATAAATACAATACATTGTATTGAGATATACCATAAATACAATACATTGTATTGAGATGTACCATAAATACAATACATTGTATTGAGATGTATCTTAGAGACAATACATTAATTTGTATAGACTTGAACGGTAAATACAATACATTATATCGATAACGTGGCCCAAGGGCGATGTCTCCAACAAAAGGTTGCTCACACCGTTTCCAGGTACGGCAATGTATGGAGATTTCTCCAAAGAGAATCCACATCGCAGCATGGTGGTGAGGCCACCACACCTCCACCTCAACAAAGGCAATCACAACGAGTGATACTACTCTAAATACTGTGGCAAATACATACTAAACGCTTCATTGTGCTTCAGTTTGGTTTTATTCAAATTCGTGCTGTGTTGATTTCGCTCATTCATGCTCAACTTCTCAGGCTCAATTTTGACAATTTATTGCTGAAGCGATAAAAATCACCACGTTGTAAAGTTTGAAAAACTCCCGCGAAAAGCCCTGCACGGGCGAGTGCGTGCGGACGTGCGTCCGTACACGCCGTGTTTATGAGAATAAAGAGAAATTTCCATGGTGGGGTTACGGGAACTCTTATATTCACGTTGAGATAACAACTTTCTAATGTGACGTCATACGTGCGTGCACAAACAACGCAGGAGGTCTGTCTGAGTCCTGAGAGTAGAGGTGTGCTTCAGATGTTTATCACAACACGAGGGTACTGTTTACCCTATTAATCTAAATACCACTATTATGGTAATTATGGTAATAAATACACTCAGCCCTTTATTTAAATGCATCAGTATCGGGTAATAATTATACACTCTCCTCTTAATCTAAATATATCACTTACCATGATACTTATATTGCAGGATAGTTGTACCCGTTGATGAAAGTACCATGTTCATCATATCCTTTAATGTAAATACCATCATGATTATAGAATTTAAGTAAGTACCATGATGATTATATCATTTAATGCAGGTACCATGATGATTGTATCATTTAATGCAGGTACCATGATGATTGTATCATTTAATGCAGGTACCATGATTATTATATCATTTAATTGTAAGTACCATGTCGTTTGTAGCCTTTAATGTAAGTACCATGATAATTGTATCCTTTAATGTAAGTACCATGATAATTGTATCCTTTAATGTAAGTACCATGATAATTGTATCCTTTAATGTAAGTACCATGATAATTGTATCCTTTAATGTAAGTACCATGATAATTGTATCCTTTAATGTAAGTACCATGATAATTGTATCCTTTAATGTAAGTACCATGATAATTGTATCCTTTAATGTAAGTACCATGATAATTGTATCCTTTAATGTAAGTACCATGATAATTGTATCCTTTAATGTAAGTACCATGATAATTGTATCCTTTAATGTAAGTACCATGATAATTGTATCCTTTAATGTAAGTACCATGATAATTGTATCCTTTAATGTAAGTACCATGATAATTGTATCCTTTAATGTAAGTACCATGATAATTGTATCCTTTAATGTAAGTACCATGATAATTGTATCCTTTAATGTAAGTACCATGATAATTGTATCCTTTAATGTAAGTACCATGATAATTGTAGCCTTTAATGTAAGTACCATGATAATTGTATCCTTTAATGTAAGTATCATGATAATTGTAGCCTTTAATGTAAGTACCATGATAATTGTAGCCTTTAATGTAAGTACCATAATTATTGCATCCTTTAATGTAAGTACCATGATAATTGTAGCCTTTAATGTAAGTACCATGATAATTGTAGCCTTTAATGTAAGTACCATGATAATTGTAGCCTTTAATGTAAGTACCATGATGATTGACACCTTTAATGTAAGTACCATGATGACCTTTAATGTAAAAAACCACCTTTAGAGGCCATTTTTCCCCGCAAGCGGGGGTTGGCCTTTTTCGGGAACCGTGGTAGTTGTTGTTTTTTCGGTCCCCTTTTTGAAGCAATGTTTTACGGCCGGATGCCCTTCCTGACGCCAACCCTTTTTGCCGCCTTTAACGACAAGCAGGGAATTACCATTGAACTGGTACTCAATTAGCCGACCTCGGAAGGATGACAGGCTGAGTCAACCCCCCTGGCGTTAATTCAGCGATCGACCGGGTTTCGGACCGGGTTTCGAACCCAGGATCCTAGGTATCCTAAGCTGACACCCTAGCCGCTAGCCCAACACCAGGGTGTTGTAAGTACCATGATACACCTTTAATGTAAGTACCATGATAATTGTATCCTTTAATGAAAGTGCAATGACAAGTGCCCCCTTTAATATAAGTACCATGATGATTGTATCCTTTAATGTAAGTACCATGTTGATTATGTCCTTTAATGAAAGTGCAATGAAAAGTGCCCCCTTTATATAAGTACCATGATGATTGTATCCTTTAATGTAAGTACCATGTTGATTATGTCCTTTAATGAAAGTGCAATGAAAAGTGCCCCCTTTAATATAAGTACCATAATTATTGCATCCTTTAATGTAAGTACCATGATGATTGTCACCTTTAATGTAAGTACCATGATAATTGTATCCTTTAATGTAAGTACCATGATAATTGTATCCTTTAATGAAAGTGCAATGAAAAGTGCCCCCTTTAATATATAAGTACCATGATGATTGTATCCTTTAATGTAAGTACCATGTTGATTATGTCCTTTAATGAAAGTGCAATGAAAAGTGCCCCCTTTATATAAGTACCATGATGATTGTATCCTTTAATGTAAGTACCATGTTGATTATGTCCTTTAATAAAAGTGCAATGAAAAGTGCCCCCTTTAATATAAGTACCATAATTATTGCATCCTTTAATGTAAGTATCATGATAACTGTAGCCTTTAATGTAAGTACCATGAAAAGTGCTCCATGTATAGTATAATGTCGTTTCCTGTGTATTCGTTCTCCTGCGTCGGGCTCGTGCGTTTCTCGCTGTGATTCCCGATCGACATGACGTGTATGTTTCAATGATATCCATGCAAGTACCCAGTCGTTGTTGCGATGAATGCTCCGTTCAGGACCCCAGTGTGAGACTCGAGAATTCTCACAACAGACAAATCGTTAACAAAATCGCTAACCGTCCTTTAACTTGCATTCCCTTATATCACGTAACCCATTAAAGAGAGTTAACAGGTTCGAGTTGATTCTACAAAAGTACGCCAAAAATGGACTCACCCTCCGCTTTATTTTTTTTTCCAGGAGGCCACGTGGTGGGTCCAGCACGCGGGACCAGGTCGTGCGTCGGATCACGACCGTCTGAGCACTCCTGACGATGCACGAGAGTCTTTTGAACTCGTAACAGCTTCGGCTCCTTTCGGTCTCGTCACTCAGACAACTCGAGGGCGGAGATAGTGACGTCAAAACGGAAAACCCCTCAACGCCAGCCAATCGGTGAAGCGTCCGCCGGGTCGCACGTGGTAGCTCCGCCCCACCGTGCGATCCAGCGCGTAGCGCCGAATCTAAAATTCGCGCAGTTTGCGACAATTCGCGTACGTGTTCTGAAGACGTGCACCTCTAACCGTACCTATGTTTGCCCTTAATTTACACAAACGTACGAGAGCGTCAATCGACGTACATCTGAGCGTGCTGTACGAATCTCGCGACTCCACGTATCTCTACAAGCAGCGAAGCAACGTCATGAAAACTTAAATACGTCACAGTATCTCACGCGTAGCGCATCATGTACAACTTAATCTCTCATTGACTCACACACTTAATACCTGCATCTGACCAAGCAGCTAGCTAGCGCTTGCCAAGCAGGCCGTTCCTTATCGACGGATTCGAATGGAGCGCTTGCTTGAGTGCTTAAGCCGCTTGGCAGGCGCTCTACAAGAAACTTGGTAACTGAACAGGTAACCCTGGGGGCTGGAGTTGACTTACAAAAAAAAATCGAAAACTTTTCACATTTAATTATATCATGAAACCGAACATGGGGATCGGGGAGTGTAAGTGTTTGGATATGTGGGGACCAGATACTCGTACATCAAAGTACCATAAAAGTACAACAAAGGGATTCATCATCCATCACGTCTGAATTATCACCAAACTGAGAAATAACATACACGCGTTCTGTGACGATCTGTCTCCACCAATCACAAACAAGAGTGAAATCAACGTCTACGTGAGTATGCATACATAATGATCAGGTGATATAGGTATCAGGTCACCAACAACACCCATTCAAGTTAGACGAGATTAATAAACAATTCTTCAATAACAATCAGGAAAGCATAAAGATTTCGGGGACGTCACAATAAATTATTTTTGGCATCTCCACAACCGACTCTCCTTTGAATTGCTTGTCTGCACCCAACAACCTGTCCATCAAGTTATAGTCTGCCAGACTGCCACTCACAGGTCAGTGAGGTTTTCTCGTTACTCACTCGCTGTTAGAAAACATCACCTTGTTAGAAATGGAGCAAACACACCTCTCGCAAAAATATTGGGCAAATAATGACGTCAAGCTGCACAGGTATGAGAACAGTTGGGTGCACCTGTTCGCAAAAAGATTGTTGTCCTACCGATGTCCGAACTTTACTTCGATTATACCAACGTTAGTCGATTGTTCCCTCGGGGAGGGGGAAAGTGAAGAAAAGAAAATGTGAGGAAAGTTCCAAACAAGGAACCCTCCATGACTCTTATATGAAACACGAGTGAAATAGACGTTTTAATGAGACGAATGTTACTTTAACAACCCCGGGTATTAACTACAACCATTAACTACTACTATAACCCCCAGTTATTAACTATCACTATTAACTACCACTATAACCCCTTGTATGAACTACCACCATAACCCCCAGTTATTAACTACCACTACTAACCCCTTGTATTAACTACCACTATAACCCCCGGGTATTAAGTATCACTATAACCCCTGGGTGTTAACGATGACTATTAACTACCACTATAAACCCTGGGATTAACTATCACTATTAACTACCACTACAACCACAGGTATTAACTACAACTATTAACTACCACGTTAACCCTACATTAACTACCACTGTAATTAACTACTACCCGTATTAACTATCACGATAACCCCCGAGTATTAACTACCACCTACCACTATAAGCCTCTGGGTAGGAAACATCCACGGCAACCCCAAGTATTAATTAACACATTTAACTATGACTATAAACGCCGGGTATTAACTACCACTATAACCCCCCGTGTATTAACTACCACTATTAATGACCACCCTAACCCCCTGGTATTAACTATCACTATTAACTACCAATATAACCCCCGGGTATGTGAACTATCACTATAACCCCAGAGTAATAACTACCACTATAACCCCTGGGTATTAACTACCAGCTACCACTATAAACCTTTGGTTATGTAACAACCACCGTAAACCCGGATATTAATTACCACCATTAACTATCACTATAAACCCCAATGTTAAACCAAACATTCGGGACCAGAACGACAGCATCGTCCATTGTCCCTGTCCATGCTCTCTGTTCATTGTGCTCGGACATTTCGCCCCCTCGTGGATATCTATGTAAACTGTGGGATTTGCGAACGGGGAACGGTACTGCACGATGGATGCAAAGGAAAAAAACAAAAAACAACCACGACAGCCCTGGGTATTAACTAACACAATTAACTACCACTGTAACCCCCAGGTATTAACTATCACGATAACCCCCAGGTATCAACTACCACTATAACTCCCCCCCCCCCCCCCGTGTATTAACTACCACGATTAACTATGACTATAACCACAGGTATTAACTAACACTATTAACTACCACTGCAACCCCTGGGGATTAACCACCACTGTAACCCCTGTGTATTAACTACCACAGTAACCCCCGGGTATTAACTACCACTATTAACTACCACTTCAAGCCCCGGGTATGAACTACCACTATTAACTATGACTATAACCCCGGGTATTAACTATGACTATAACCCCGGGTATTAACCACCACTATTAACTATGACTATAACCCCGGGTATTAACTACCACTATTAACTACCACTGGAACCCCCGGGTATTAACTACCACTATTAAATATGACTATAACCCCGGGTATTAACTATGACTATAACCCCGGGTATTAACCACCACTATTAACTATGACTATAACCCCGGGTATTAACTACCACTATTAACTACCACTGCAACCCCTGTGTATTAACTACCACTCTAACCCCCGGGTATTAACTACCACTGCAACCCCCGGTTATTAACGACCACTATTAACTATGACTATAACCCCGAGTATTAACCACCACTATTAACTATGACTATAACCCCGGGTATTAACTACCACTATTAACTACCACTGCAACCCCCGGGTATTAACTACCACTATTAAAAATGACTATAACCCCGGGTATTAACTATGACTATAACCCCGGGTATTAACCACCACTATTAACTATGACTATAACCCCGGGTATTAACTACCACTATTAACTACCACTGCAACCCCTGTGTATTAACTACCACTCTAACCCCCGGGTATTAACTACCACTGCAACCCCCGGTTATTAACTACCACTATTAACTATGACTATAACCCCGAGTATTAACCACCACTATTAACTATGACTATAACCCCGGGTATTAACTACCACTATTAACTACCACTGCAACCCCCGGGTATTAACTACCACTATTAAATATGACTATAACCCCGGGTCTTAACTATGACTATAGCCCCGGGTATTAACTGTGACTATAACCCCGGGTATTAACTACCACTGTAACCCCGGATATTAACTACCACAATTAACCACCACTGCAACCCCCGGGTATTAACTATGACTATAACCCAGGGTATTAACTACCACTGTAACCCCGGATATTAACGACCACAATTAACCACCACTGCAACCCCCGGGTATTAACTATGACTATAACCTCGGGTATGAACTACCACGGTAACCCCAAGGTATTAATTATCACAATAACCCCCAGGTATTAACTATGACTATAACCCCTGGATATTAACTACCAGCTACCACTATAAACCTCTGGTTATGTAACAACCACCGTAAACCCGGGTATTATTACCACCATTAACTATCACTATAAACCCCAATGTTAAACCAAACATTCAGGATCAGAACGACAGCATCGTCCATTGTCCCTGTCCATGCTCTCTGTTCATTGTGCTCGGACATTTCGCCCCCTCGTGGATATCTATGTAAACTGTGGGATTTGCGAACGGGGAACGGCTACTGCACGATGGATGCAAAGAAAAAAAGGAAAAAAAACCCACGACAACCCTGGGTATTAACTAACACAATTAACTACCACTGTAACCCCCGGGTATTAATTATCACGATAACCCCCCAGGTATCAACTACCACTATAACCCCCCGTGTATTAACTACCACTATTAACTATGACTATAACCACAGGTATTAACTCACACTATTAACTACCACTGCAACCCCTGGGTATTAACTACCACTCTAACCCCCGGGTATTAACTATGACTATAGCCCCATGTAATAACTACCACTATTAACTACCACTGCAACCCCCGGTTATTAACTACCACTATTAACTATGACTATAACCCCGGGTATTAATTACCACTATTAACTACCAATGCAACCCCCAGGTATTAACTACCACTGTAACCCCCAGGTATTAACTATGACTATAAACCCGGGTATTAACTACCACTGTAACCCCCGGGTTTTAACTACCACTGCAACCCCCGCGGATTTACTATGACTATAACCTCGGTTATTAACTACCACGGTAACCTCTGGGTATTAACTATGACAATAACCCCCAGGTATTAACTATGACTAATTGACTATAACCACTGGGTATTAATTACCACCATTAAGTACCACTATAACCCCTGGGTATTAACTACCACTATAATCCCTGGTATTAACTATGCCTATAAACCCGGAGTATGAATTACCACTACAAGCAACGGTACCCGCCCTAAGGGCGGGGCTTCAATTGGGATTTGGGAAGCCCAAATGAAAAGACAAAATATCAGAAATTGAAGGCTTTTTTATTTTAAACGATTCATATAAACATCCAATGAATCATATCACACGCAAATCATCAAAATCTAAACAGTACATGGCGCCCATTTTGAAAAAAGATTGAATCTGCAAAACGGAAGAGGCCTCTACACGTCTTTCTCAGTCGCACGTTTATGTGTGAAGATTGCGCGCCGAATCTGTAACACGGAAGCGGCCGCTACACCTGTTTCTCAGTCGCTTTGCACACGCTGCCATGTTACTTCGGAGTTACTCAGAAGAGTTCGTCAGGAGTTATCTACTCTCTCCTGGTATGTGGAATTTCAACAAAAGCCACATCACTGTTCATATCGGTAAATATTATTCCATTGTGTTTGGAAAAACTGGAAAAATAATATAGTGTGGTGCGGTGCACACACGACTCGATTGCCAGAGAGGTAGGCCACAACGCGTGGATACAAACAAGAGTCTTTATTACAAGCTCGCATATCAGCACTGGGCGGGCTCGAGCTTAGAGCCCGGATATATGTCCCGAGGCCACGCCTTGCCCCCGGGCGTGGCCGATCGGCCGAAAGGCGGGGCATGTATTTCAGTTCCCCGCCTGGACGCTCACGCCACCCACTGGTGCGCGGAATTATTGACCCTTGTGCCCGCCACAGGCACCCCCCCAGAATTCCCGCGCACCTGAAGGGTGAGCTTGCGGGGAAGCCGGATGACCCGGCCGAAACGCCCCCTGGCGATGCGTGCAGGGCTGGGGGGTAGCGGGACGGCGGGGCTGGGGGGTGCCGGGGGTCTGACCGCCGGGGGGCGGCCTCGACGCGGAGGCAGGGCTGCTTGCGGGGGGTGGTCCACATCGAGGTGGGCCGGCTTGAGGCGGTCCACGGAGATACGATCCGGGGCACCGCCGATGTCCACGGTGAAATGTTTGTCCCCGGTCTCCAGCACACAGAAGGGCCCGTCGTACGGGGGCCGTAGCGGTGCCCGGTGGGCGTCGTGCCGGACGAAAACGTACTCCGCCGTGCGAAGCTCCGGGGTGACGTGGGAGGACGGGCAACCGTGGTGTGCCGTCGGCACCGGGGCGAACCTCCAGCCGGTCTCCTGCAGGGTGGAGCACTGTTGCGCCGCGGACCAAGGAGCCGTGGAGTCGGGGATAATTTCGCCCGGTACCCGCAGCGGTTGTCCAAAGACCAGCTCCGCCGAGGACGTACGCAGGTCGTCCTTGGGCGCCGTCCTGAGGCCCAGCAGGACCCAGGGGAGCCTGTCGGCCCAGCTGCCGTCGCGGAGGCTGGCCCGGAGCGCGGCCTTCATCGAGCGATGAAAGCGCTCGCACAGGCCGTTGGCCTGGGGGTAGTAGGCCGTGGTGCGGTGCAGTTTGACGCCGAGCCCTTGAGCCACCATGCCCCAGAGCTCCGAGGTGAACTGGGGGCCGCGGCCGGACGAGATGTCCGAGGGGGCACCGAACCAGGCAACCCAAGTGGCGATGAAGGCTTGCGCCACATCAGCCACAGACATCGCCGCCAATGGCACGGCCTCCGGCCACCGTGTGGTGCGGTCCACCATGGTGAGGAGGTGGGTGAACCCCCGCGAGGGGGGCAGAGGTCCCACCAAGTCGACGTGGACATGGTCGAACCGACGCTCGGGCACCGTAAACGGGGCCAACGGGGCCTGGGTGTGGCGATGGACCTTTGCGCGCTGGCACGCGAGGCATGTCCTGGCCCAGTCGCGGACGTCCTTCCTGAGGCCATGCCAGACGAACTTCGCCGCGACGAGCTTCCTGGAGGCCTTCGTGCCCGGGTGGGACAGGCCGTGGATGGCGTCGAAAACCGGGCGCTGCCAGCCAGCGGGCACGATGGGGCGAGGCCGGCCGAGGGAGACGTCGCACAGGAGGGCCACGCCCGCGACGTCGAATGGCACCTCGGTGACGCGGAGGCCCATGACGGCGGTCCACAAGGCCTGGACGCCGGGGTCGGCGGTCTGGTCCTCCGCCATCCGGGCATAGTCGATCCCGAGGTGGACCGCGTGCGTGACGGACCGGGAAAGGCAATCCGCCACCGGGTTGTCTTTACCCGCGACGTGACGGATGTCCGTCGTGTACTCGGACACGGCAGAGAGGTGACGTTGCTGCCAGGCCGACCATGGCTCGGCGACCTTGGCCATCACGAACACAAGGGGCTTGTGATCAACGAAAGCCGTGAACGGGCGGCCCTCGAGCAGATGGCTGAAGTGTCGGACCGCCAGGTGGAGCCCGAGCAGCTCGCGGTCGAAGGTGCTGTAGCGGCGTTCGTGCGGGCGAAGCTGCTGGCTAAAAAACGCAAGGGGCTGCCAAGCACCATGCACCCACTGCTCGTGCACCGTGCCCACCGCGTAGTCCAACACGTAGGTGGTGAGGGCGATCGGTGCATCGGGCGCTGGGTGCGCCAGCATGGTGGCGTTGGCCAAGGCCAGCTTTGCACCCGCAAACACCGCGGCCATCGGCTCCGACCAGGAGATGTCACCTTTGCCCGGCATCCCCCGGAGGGCCTCGTGCAGGGGGCGGAGGAGCTGGGTGACGCGGTGGTAAAAATTGACCATGCCCAGGAATTCCTGGAGCCCCTTGATCGTGCGGGGGCGCGGAAAACTCTTGACGGCCTCCACCTTGGCCGGTAAAGGGACGGCCCCGTGCCTGGTGATGCGGTGCCCCAAGAAGTCGATGGCGGCGACGCCGAAGCAGCACTTTGCGGGGTTGATGATCAGGCCATGCTGACCCAGGCGTTCGAAAAGCGTGCGGAGGTGGAGCAGGTGCTCCTCCCGGGACGCGCTCGCAACTAGGATGTCGTCCAGGTAGACATAGATGAAAGGTAAGTCGCGCAAGACGCTGTCCATGAGCCGCTGGAATGCCTGGGCCGCATTCGTCAACCCAAAAGGCATCCGCAGGAACTCAAAGAGGCTGAAAGGGGTGATGACGGCCGTCTTTGGGACATCGTCCGGTTGTACGGAGACCTCGTGGTAGCCCCGGATGAGGTCCACCTTGGAGAACATGGTCGTGTTTGCCAACCGGGTGGAAAAGTCTTGGATATGCGGGACCAGGTAGCGGTCAGGGGTGGTGGCATCATTGAGCCGGCGGTAGTCACCGCACGGCCGCCATCCGCCGCCGGGCTTCGGCACAATGTGCAGAGGAGAGGCCCAAGCGCTGTTGGAGCGCCGTACGATACCCAGCCGTTCCAGCGTGGCAAACACCGCTTTCACCACGGCGAGCTTCGTGGGGTCGAGGCGGCGTGCCCGGGTGTAGACCGGCGGCCCGATCGTGGGGATATGGTGCTCACCCCGTGTTTGACAGCCACCACTGAAAAGGTGGGCCGTGTGAGGGCCGGGAAACTGGCGAGGAGGCGGGTAAACTCGTCCGCTGCCGGAATCGTACAGACTAACCTCGCCGGGACGGAACCTTTCAGCAAGCCGCTTGGCAAGCCGCTCGGTGAGCCGCTCAGCGAGCTGCTCATTGAGCCGCTCAGCGAAGAAGCGAGCGAGCTGAAGGTTTCGGCCTGGACGAGACGTCTGCGCTTAACGTCGACCAACAGCCCATGCGCACATAAGAAGTCCGCGCTGAGCAGGGCCATTGGTACGCTGGCAGTGACGAACGACCATTGAAAGCGCTGCCCTCCGAACCGCAGTGAGAGGCAACGCTTCCCGAATGTGCAGATGGGTGTACCTTTGGCGGCAAGCAAAGCGGGGCCCCGGCTTGCGGCTTGCTTGTCGGACGCTTAGGCAGGGAGGATGCTTACCTGCGCTCCCATGTCACAAAGAAAACGGCGCCCGGACGAGGTGTCCGTGATGAACAGGAGGCTGCCGGAATGGCCGACGCTCATGGCCGCAAGTGAGCGCCGGCCCGGTCGTTTCCCGACCCGTCAAAAGAACACGGCGGGCGGCACGTTTTATCCTTGCGGCCGAAACTGGCATGGTAGTAGCACCAGGTTTGCGGCGGTGGCCCCCACGGCGGCCATGCCGGCAGCGGTGGTGGTGGCGGCGGCGGTAGTGGGCGGGGTGTAGCAGCGGCCACGAGGGAAGCAGGGGGCGCTGTAGCCTCCACGCCGGGATCCACTACGACAGCACCGTACACCGACCGCGTGTCGCAGGCCGCGAAATACTTGTCGGCCTCTCCAGCCAGGGCGCGGGGTTCCGTTATTTTGGAACCGGCCAGCGTGAGGCGAACCTGTACAGGTAGCTGGCGTAGGAAAAGTGCTCGGAATAAGAAATCCGGGTGCTGGTCTCCAAGCAGGGACAGCATGAAATCCATCCGGATGGATGGTCGTGTGTCGCCGAGGACGGGAAGGTGCAGGAGGCGGTTGGCACGTTCGACCTCCGTGAGCCCTAACGTGGCGAGGAGGAGACGTTTGAGTGCCTCGTACTTGTGGTCGCCCGGCGGGCGCCGAAGGATGGACACGACGCGGGCGGCAGTGCCGGGCCCGAGGGCGGTGACCACGTGGTAGTACCTGGTCTCGTCCGCCATGATGCCCCGTAGTTGGAATTGTGCTTCGGCCTGCACAAACCAAACGTCGGCTTGCGCTTCCCAAAACTCCGGGAGTTTGATTGCGACGGCGTTGGTAGCCATGGCGCGTTCGGGGGTCAGCAACGGCTGAACCAATCGGGGTCACCAGTGTGGTGTGGTGCACACACGACTCGATTGCCAGAGAGGTAGGCCACAACGCGTGGATACAAACAAGAGTCTTTATTACAAGCTCGCATATCAGCACTGGGCGGGCTCAAGCTTAGAGCCCGCATATATGTCCCGAGGCCACGCCTTGCCCCCGGGCGTGGCCGATCGGCCGAAAGGCGGGGCATGTATTTCAGTTCCCCGCCTGGACGCTCGCGTCAGCCACTGGTGCGCGGAATTATTGACCCTTGTGCCCGCCACAATAGCCTAATTTACTCCCAGGGGTCCCAGGAATACCCACCCAAAATATCGTTGCGATCGGTTGAGCCGTTTTTGCGGTACCTTCGAACGCACGGACGGACATTTGGTGAATTATAGTAAAATAAACCCAACGCCAGGTATTAACTACCTGCATTAACTCTCACTTTAAGCCAACCTGGTCTTGGCTTAACGGTTAAGGTGGCTGGCTTGAGATCTGAGGGTCCTGAATTCAAGCCCCTGTCATTCGTTTAATTAACACCAGGTGGTTTGACTCAGCCTGTCATCTGTCCGAGATCGGCAGAATTAGTACCAGCTTTCTGGTAATCGGAGCACTGCATCAGCAGCACAGCCACGCTTCCAGGACATTATGCTGCCAAGCAGTCACAGGCTGCATACGAACCACCACAACCACTATAAACCCCTGGGTATGTAATAACCACCACAACCCTTAATATTAACGACAACTATAAACCCCTGGGTATGTAACAACCACCACAACCCTGAAAATCAACTACCACTATAAGCCCCTGGGTATGTAACAACCACCACAACCCTGAATATTAACTACCACTATAAGCCCCTGGGTATGTAACAACCATCGCAACCCTGAATATTAACTACCACTATAAGCCCCTGGGTATGTAACAACCACCACAACCCTGAATATTAGCTTCCACTATAAGCCCCTGGGTATGTAACAACCACCACAACCCTGAATATTAACTACCACTGTAAGCCCCTGGGTATGTAACAACCATTGCAACCCTGAATATTAACTACCACGATAAGCCCCTGGGTATGTAACAACCACCACAACCCTCAATATTAACTATCACTATAAACCCCTGGGTATGTAACAACCACCACAACCCTGAATATTAACTACCACTATAAACCCCTGGGTATGTAACAACCATCGCAACCCTTAATATTAACGACAACTATAAACCCCTGGGAATGTAACAACCACCACAACGCTCAACATCAACTACCACTATAAGCCCCTGGGTATGTAACAACCACCACAACCCTGAATATTAACTACCACTATAAGCCCCATGGTATGTAACAACCATCGCAACCCTGAATATTAACTACCACTATAAGCCCCTGGGTATGTAACAACCACCACAACCCTGAATATTAGCTACCACTATAAGCCCCTGGGTATGTAACAACCACCACAACCCTGAATATTAACTACCACTATAAGCCCCTGGGTATGTAACAACCATTGCAACCCTGAATATTAACTACCACCATAAGCCCCTGGGTATGTAACAACCACCACAACCCTCAATATTAACTACCACTATAAACCCCTGGGTATGTAACAACCACCACAACCCTGAATATTAACTACCACGATAAACCCCTGGGTATGTAACAACCATCGCAACCCTTAATATTAACAACTATAAACCCCTGGGTATGGAACAACCACCACAACCCTGAACATCAACTACCACTATAAGCCCCTGGGTATGTAACAACCACCACAACCCTGAATATAAACGACCACTATAACCCCCTGGGTATGCTACAACCATCGCAACCCTGAATATTAACTACCACTATAAGCCCCTGGGTATGTAACAACCACCACAACACTGAATATTAACTACCACTATAAGCCCCTGGGTATGTAACAACCACCACAACCCTGAATATAAACGACCACTATAAGCCCCTGGGTATGCTACAACCATCGCAACCCTGAATATTAACTACCACTATAAGCCCATCGCAACCATCGCAACCCTGAATATTAACTACCACTATAAGCCCCTGGGTATGTAACAACCACCACAACACTGAATATTAACTACCACTATAAGCCCTTGGGTATGTAACAACCATCGCAACCCTGAATATTAACTACCACTATAAGCCCCTGGGTATGTAACAACCACCACAACCCTCAATATTAACGATCACTATAAACCCCTGGGTATGTAACAACCACCACAACCCTGAATATTAACTACCACTATAAACCCCTGGGTATGTAACAACCATCGCAACCCTTAATATTAACGACAACTATAAACCCCTGGGAATGTAACAACCATCACAACCCTGAACATCAACTACCACTATAAGCCCCTGGGTATGTAACAACCACCACAACCCTGAATATTAACTACCACTATAAGCCCCTGGGTATGTAACAACCATCGCAACCCTGAATATTAACTACCACTATAAGCCCCTGGGTATGTAACAACCACCACAACCCTGAATATTAGCTCCCACTATAAGCCCCTGGGTATGTAACAACCACCATAACCCTGAATATTAACTACCACTATAAGCCCCTGGGTATGTAACAACCATCGCAACCCTGAATATTAACTACCACTATAAGCCCCATGGTATGTAACAACCACCACAACCCTGAATATTAGCTACCACTATAAGCCCCTGGGTATGTAACAACCACCACAACCCTGAATATTAACTACCACTATAAGCCCTTGGGTATGTAACAACCACTGCAACCCTGAATATTAACTACCACTATAAGCCCCTGGGTATGTAACTACCACAACAACCCTCAATATTAACTACCACTATAAACCCCTGGGTATGTAACAACCACCACAACCCTGAATATTAACTACCACTATAAACCCCTGGGTATGTAACAACCACTGCAACCATGAATATTAACTACCACTATAAACTCCTGGGTATGTAACAACCACTGCAACCATGAATATTAACTACCACTATAAACTCCTGGGTATGTAACAACCACCGCAACCATTAATATTAACTACCACTATAACCCCTGGGTATGTAACAACCATCGCAACCCTGAATATCAACTACCACTATAAACTCCTGGGTATGTAACAACCACCGCAACCTTTAATATTAACTACCTATATATGCCCCCGGGTATGTAACAACCGCCGCAACCCTGAATATTAACGACTACTATAACCCCTGGGTATGTAACAACCTCGGCAAACCTGGAAAAGTACAGCGAGTTAGCCACAACTAAAAAAAAACCGGGTATGTAATGTAACCACCACCATATGCAGCGTAACAAACATGGCAACCTTTGGTCCATCATGCACCAAGACACGATACTTGTATTAATATCGATTGATTGATTAATTAATAGGCCTATATATAAGCTGCGCACGTGAATGATACCACATCCCCGATCAGAAGTCGCTGCCCTTCCGGGTAACGATCTACCGGTTGTGATAGCAGTCACGAGGCAGGCGTGACGTCATTACATTTACGTTCAGGGAGCGGGGAGTTTTGGCGAGTTCGAAACTGACTCAACGGAGCTCGGATCAGACGTGGGATTCCCGGTTCGGGTTCAGCTCATGGGACAGCGCGGGAGGAATTCGAGATTCCCGGTTCGGGTTCAGCTCATGGGACAGCGCGGGAGGAGTTCGAGATTCCCGGTTCGGGTTCAGCTCATGGGACAGCGCAGGAGGAATTCGAGATTCCCGGTTCGGGTTCAGCTCATGGGACAGCGCGGGAGGAATTCGAGATTCCCGGTTCGGGTTCAGCTCATGGGTCAGCGCGGGAGGAGTTCGAGATTCCCGGTTCGGGTTCAGCTCATGGGACAGCGCGGGAGGAATTCGAGATTCCCCGGTTCGGGTTCAGCTCATGGGACAGCGCGGGAGGAATTCGAGATTCCCGGTTCGGGTTCAGCTCATGGGACAGCGTGGGAGGAATTCGAGATTCCCGGTTCGGGTTCAGCTCATGGGACAGCGCGGGAGGAATTCGAGATACCCAGTTCGGGTTCAGCTCATGGGACAGCGTGGGAGGAATTCGAGATTCCCGGTTCGGGTTCAGCTCATGGGACAGCGCGGGAGGAGTTCGAGATTCCCGGTTCGGGTTCAGCTCATGGGACAGCGCGGGAGGAGTTCGAGATTCCCGGTTCGGGTTCAGCTCATGGAACAGCGCGGGAGGAGTTCGAGATTCCCGGTTCGGGTTCAGCTCATGGGACAGCGCGGGAGGAGTTCGAGATTCCCGGTTCGGGTTCAGCTCATGGGACAGCGCGGGAGGAATTCGAGATTCCCGGTTCGGGTTCAGCTCATGGGACAGCGCGGGAGGAATTTGAGATTCCCGGTTCGGGTTCAGCTCATGGGACAGCGTGGGAGGAATTCGAGATTCCCGGTTCGGGTTCAGCTCATGGGACAGCGCGGGAGGAATTCGAGATACCCGGTTCGGGTTCAGCTCATGGGACAGCGCGGGAGGAATTCGAGATTCCCGGTTCGGGTTCAGCTCATGGGACAGCGTGGGAGGAGTTCGAGATTCCCGGTTCGGGTTCAGCTCATGGGACAGCGCGGGAGGAATTCGAGATTCCCGGTTCGGGTTCAGCTCGTGGGACAGCGCGGGAGGAATTCGAGATTCCCGGTTCGGGTTCAGCTCATGGAACAGCGCGGGAGGAATTCGAGATTCCCGGTTCGGGTTCAGCTCATGGGACAGCGCGGGAGGAATTCGAGATTCCCGGTTCGGGTTCTGCTCATGGAACAGCGCGGGAGGAATTCGAGATTCCCGGTTCGGGTTCAGCTCATGGGACAGCGCGGGAGGAGTTCGAGATTCCCGGTTCGGGTTCAGCTCATGGGACAGCGCGGGAGGAATTCGAGATTCCTGGTCCGGGTTCAGCTCATGAGACAGCGCGGGAGGAGTTCGAGATTCCCGGTCCGGGTTCAGCTCATGAGACAGCGCGGGAGGAATTCGAGATTCCCGGTTCGGGTTCAGCTCATGGGACTGCGCGGGAGGGAATTCGAGATTCCCGGTTCGGGTTCAGCTCATGGGACAGCGCGGGAGGAGTTCGAGATTCCCGGTTCGGGTTCAGCTCATGGGACAGCGCGGGAGGAGTTCGAGATTCCCGGTTCGGGTTCAGCTCATGGGACAGCGCGGGAGGAGTTCGAGATTCCCGGTTCGGGTTCAGCTCATGGGACAGCGCGGGAGGAGTTCGAGATTCCCGGTTCGGGTTCAGCTCATGGGACAGCGCGGGAGGAGTTCGAGATTCCCGGTTCGGGTTCAGCTCATGGGACAGGGCGGGAGGAGTTCGAGATTCCGGTTCGGGTTCAGCTCATGGGACAGCGCGGGAGGAGTTCGAGATTCCCGGTTCGGGTTCAGCTCATGGGATGAATTCTTTTGATTTAATTTCCAATTTCCAATTGCGGAAGTTTCCAATTTCCCGCCAACAATTTGACGTTCTGATTTAATTCCCCCTTCCCGCGTTTTCCCCAATATGATCACCCCCCCCCCCCCCCCCCCAACATAATACGCCATTTATACGGTACTTTCATTTTCACACTGTCGGCTTCAGGAAGCACCTGCTGCTGCTTCTCCGTGATCGACAACAAGTCCTTCAAACTTTATGGAACCACCAGTGTCCATTTCCCTTCCCGGTTCAGGGAGAGCGCGAAATCTCACAACCACAAGGAAAGTCTTTGTGATTGAACTCACCTGTGGTTATCCACGACAAAGGTAACCTTGGATCGAGAACCGAGGGAGTGAGAATGAGAGGACAGACAACGAAACACGAATCTGGTGCGTACCTGCGGAGCGGAGGTGGCGGCAGTCGTCGCGGATGACGTCACGTGATGGCGGTACAGGTATGACCGACCGTGCCCCCAGAGTACTTGGTACTAGCGAGTGATCTCCTGGTGTGGTGAGAGCGCTTTTGAGCGTCGCGAAACACGTAAAGATCTCATTGGGTAAGCGATGGCATTTCCCAATATTGGGGATACATGGAGGGAGGGAGGAGGGAAAGGTAGCGGTAAGAGGTGGGAGTAGTGGGGTTCAATTGAAGAGTCCAATACGTGGCCATAGGTACAGGTGCACGGGGAGGGTCTATGCGGGGTATTTCCTTTGCTGTGTTATCCTCTTGCATCTCTCAACATTTAAAAACATTCCCAAATTCACTACACCTGAGGCTACACCAACATCACGATTTACCTTCAGAGTTCAGAGTTGGTGTTTCAGTGTCGCTTGGAAATGATGCAAGATCAACCACCAACCTGTGCCATACACCTTTACATGGGATCGGGGTCTGGCTCCCACCTCGAATGCTCCGGACTATGTTGTTGTTTCTTTCACCTAAACCCGACCTATTGTTCACCTTGAGTACATCCAGCAGTTCAGGAAAGCAAAGTCAAACCAGAAAGCATCTGAAAATGCAAAACCCCAAAATGTCAGATTTGTGGTCAAATTGTTCTCATTTGTCCCCTTCCGGTTTCACCAGAGAGGATTATCGGTTTGGTCTCAGTCTGTCCGTCCGTCCGTCCGACACACCTGTGACATTTAGTACTTTTCCCCCATACCCATTTAACACGTTTAACTGAAACTTGGTACATGCTTTATTATGACAAGTTACAGAACAAGTTTGAGTTACAGGGCGTTCATCATTTCTTTCAAAGTTATTATCCTATTGGAAGAAGAAAATGTCATATCGGGGGGACGGGGGGGGGGACGGGGGGGGGGGGGGGGACGTTGGTAGGGATTTATATCGGGACGTTGGTAGGGATTTATATCGGGACGTTGGTAGGGATTTATATCGGGACGTTGGTAGGGATTTATATCGGGACGTTGGTAGGGATTTATATCGGGACGTTGGTAGGGATGTATATCGGGATGTTGGTAGGGATTTATATCGGGACGTTGGTAGGGATTTATATCGGGACGTTGGTAGGGATTTATATCGGGACGTTGGTAGGGATTTATATCGGGACGTTGGTAGGGATGTATATCGGGATGTTGGTAGGGATTTATATCGGGACGTTGGTAGGGATTTATATCGGGACGTTGGTAGGGATTTATATCGGGACGTTGGTAGGGATTTATATCGGGACGTTGGTAGGGATGTATATCGGGACGTTGGTAGGGATTTATATCGGGACGTTGGTAGGGATGTATATCGGGATGTTGGTAGGGATTTATATCGGGACGTTGGTAGGGATTTATATTGGGACGTTGGTAGGGATTTATATCGGGATATTGGTAGGGATTTATATCGGGACGTTGGTAGGGATGTATATCGGGACGTTGGTAGGGATGTATATCGGGACGTTGGTAGGGATTGTAAAGCAATTCCCGCTTTTGTTCCGCATGCTAAACATGACGAAAACAGCTAAAATAAATAGCACCGCAAAGCGGGCGTAACCCCTCAGCCCATGCATGGTGGAAACCAATTTCAAGATGGCTGCCGTGGCGGCCATATTGAAAATTGCAGCGCGCCAATTTTCGAAAGGAACCTTCCTCTACTCAAACCCAACACAAACTGCAAAAATGAATTTAATCGGACAAGCTATTCTGCTCGAAATTGACGGAAACCAATTTCAAGATGGCTGCCGTGGCGGCCATATTGAAAATCGCAGCGCGCCCATTTTCGAAAGGCACCTTCCTCTACTCAAACCCAACACACACTGCAAAAATGGATTTAATCGGACAAGCCGTTCTGCTCGAAATTGACGGAAACCAATTTCAAGATGGCTGCCGTGGCGGCCATATTGAAAATCGCAGCGCGCCCATTTTCGAAAGGCACCTTCCTCTACTCAAACCCAACACAAACTGCAAAAATGAATTTAATCGGACAAGCTATTCTGCTCGAAATTGACGGAAATCAATTTCAAGGTGGCTGCCGTGGCGGCCTTATTGAAATTGCAGCGCGCCCATTTTCGAAAGGAACCTTCCTCTACTCAAACCCAACACAAACTGCAAAAATGAATTTAATCGGACAAGCTATTCTGCTCGAAATTGACGGAAACAAATTTCAAGATGGCTGCCGTGGCGGCCTTATTGAAAATCGCAGCGCGCCCATTTTCGAAAGGAACCTTCCTCTACTCAAACCCAACACACACTGCAAAAATGAATTTAATCGGACAAGCCATTCTGCTCGAAATTGACGGAAACCAATTTCAAGATTGCTTCCGTGGCGGCCATATTGAAAATTGCAGCGCGCCCATTTTCGAAAGGAACCTTCCTCTACTCAACCCCAACACACACTGCAAAAATGGATTTAATCGGACAAGCCGTTCTCCTTGAAATTGACGGAAACCAAAATTTGACGGACGCCCGGACGCCCGGACGACAATACCCCTTAGCCCAATTTGGGCTGAGGGGTGAAAACTATACAAATAAAAGGCAGTGTGTATGTGTGTGTGTGTGTATATGTGTGTATATATATATGTGTGTGTGTGTGTGTGTGTGTGTGTGTGTGTGTGTGTGTATATATATGTGCGTATGTGTATATGTGTGTGTATATGCATGTGTGTATATGTGTGTGTGTGTATATATATGTGTGTGTGTGTGTGTATATGTATATATGTGTGTGCGTGTGTGTATGTGTATGTGTGTGTGTATGTGCATGTGTGTGTGTGTATGTGTGTGTATATGTGTGTATGTTTGTGTGTGTGTATATGTGCGTGTGTGTATGTGTGTGTGTGTGTATATGCATGTGTGTATATGTGTGTGTGTATATGTGTGTGTGTATGTGTATATGTGTGTGTGTATGTATATATGTGTGTGTGTGTGCATATGTGTGTGTGTGTGTGTGTGTGTGTGTATATGTATGTGTGTGTGTATATTATGTATGTGTGTGTGTGTGTATGTATATATGTGCATATATATGTGTATGTGTATATGTGTGTGTGTGAGTGTGGATGTTTGTGTATCTGTGTGAATAAGAGAGAGACAGAATTGTGAGGAACAGAAATGAAAAAACGTGTTGTGTACGTGTGTGTGTGTCTCCTCCATAACTCGAAAATCATGAAACCTAGCGGCCCCTATCTTTTCTGGCTTACTAGTCAACCTCAAAGGGAGTGCGTGAATGAAAACTGGGTGTTTGGGTTTGTTACAACACCCTTTTTGAAGACGATTAACAAGCTGCTGATAACAATAAAGTGGTCCACCATATTGGTCAGCCCACTATCAACATCGCTAGTTTCTTAAGCTGCCATTTTGTTTTGGCCTATTGAGATTGTTCATCTATGAACAGGAACGTGAGCTGGGTTTAGACCGTAGTAGGAAAGGTTTCTTGTGTCATAGCTGTGGATACGGGTGGATATTTGGAAAGACAAGGGTGTCCGGAGAAGAATAAGGTAAGTCTTGTGTTCTTAGCACTTATAGTTTTTGATTTATTAATGTTTTAAAATATGGGTCACCGGTGATAGGCCTCGCTCCTCTTTCTTGGTTTTGGCTGGATGTTAGGCCGAGCGGTTTTGGACAAATCAAGTTGTCTAAATGAAGGTTTTGGATAATGTTATGAATATCATTGTATGCCTAAAGTTATAAACTTGTGGACTTTCGGATTATGTTAGGATGGGCGATGGATGGCTTATAAGTGAGGAATTATGACTTTGTGAAGGAATTCCTTTGGGGAAAATGCAGTTTTTGCTTCAAGCGACCTCACAAGTTTATTCTAACTCGGGTTCGAATCTTTTCCGGCAAGTAACAAGAAAGAAATACATCGTGCAGAGCACGATACTTGCAAACTCCACCCCCCCCCCCCCTCCATAGACATACAGAAGGTAAATTGCAAAATTCCGTCTCCCACTGCCCGGAGAATGGGATAACAAGCAAACAACAAAAAAATAAAACACAACTAACACACACACACACACACACACACACACACACACACACACACACACACACACACACAACTAACGCACACACACAAAAAAACCACAACTAACATACACACACAAAAAACAAACAACTAACACACACACACACACACCACGACTAACACACAAAAAAACAAACACAACTAACACAAAACACACACACACATACACACACCACAACTAACACACAAAAAAACTAAACACAACTAACACACACACACACACAACTAACACACACACACACACACACAACAAACACACACACACACACATCAAACACAACGAACACACACACACACACACACACACACACAAATCAAACACAACTAACACACACACACACACACACACACACACACAACAAACAGAAATAACACACACACACACACACACAAAACTAACACACACACACACACACACATCAAACACAACTAACACACACACACACAAAACAAACAGAATTAACACACACACACACACACACACACACACACAAACTAACACACACACAAACTAACACACACACACACACACACACAAAACAAACACAACTAACACACACACACACACAAAACAAACACAACTAACACACACACACACACACCACGACTAACACACAAAAAAACAAACACAACTAACACAAAACACACACACACATACACACACCACAACTAACACACAAAAAAACTAAACACAACTAACACACACACACACACACACACACACACACACACACACACACACACACACACATCAAATACAACGAACACACACACACACACACACACACACACACAAATCAAACACAACTAACACACACACACACACACACACACACACACACACAACAAACAGAAATAACACACACACACACACACACACACACACACAACAAACAGAAATAACACACACACACACACACACACACACACACAAACCTAACACACACACACACACACACACACATCAAACACAACTAACACACACACACACAAAACAAACAGAATTAACACACACACACACACACACAAACTAACACACACACAAACTAACACACACACACACACACACACACAAAACAAACACAACTAACACACACACACACACAAAACAAACACAAACACACACACACACAAAACAAACACAAACACACACACACACACACACTTCTCGGATTTTACTATGATGATGTTTAAGCACAAATTTCTTACATTTCCGGGAAAGAAGCAAACCCCCCTTTTGTCGTTCCACCAATCCACAATGCAAACATCGTGACGAGAATGCTTGACCGCATGACGTCGCATACTGATCATGACGCAATTGGAATACATGTTGGATTTACAAAAACAAGGAGGTAATTTGATCTCGTGATGTTTCATCATCAAGCTACGAAAGCCTTGTGATGGCTTGACGGTTAAGATGGCTCACTTAAAACCTTAGGGTCTTCAGTTCGAGCCCCTGTACCGGCATTAAATATCACCAGGTGGGTTGACTCAGCCTGTCATCCTTCCGAGGTTGGCAAAATGAGTACGAGCTTACTGATAACAGGGGCACAGCAGTCATGCAACCACCAGCCACTCCTTAACACACCCGACCCACCCAAGACCCTTCTAACCACCTGAAGGAACTCAGGTGATCAAGTTCCTCTTGGAACAAACTCACAACAAAAACTTTGAAGATTGCGTAAACCCTGATAAACCCGCCGATGGGGGTTACGTGTCTGATGGCGGATCATCAGAAACAGGTGTTCATTGAGACAGGCGTTGCACAAACAAGACATTGCAAGGCGTGACGTCATGACTTCCTTACGTCACGAGCAGGGCTCCGAACACGCGGCCCGGCATGCAGACCGTGCCTGAGCGACGTGTCGGCTTTGTCACAACAACGTTCGGCTCCATGCGGAGTAAGTGTTTAACCCTTATATAAGGCGCCATTTAATGGGTTTAATAAGCTGTGGGGGCGAAATAAGTTGAATGGGAAGAGGAGCGGGACAGGTGAGCGTTATTTGTGAAGCATCCAGAGCAAAGAAAAAAAAAAAACCATATTTGCATACATATTAAATATATGGCTCCGCGGGTTGAAAAGGGCGATCATGTATTGCTTACGTCACGATGATTTGTTGAGGATGTCGATATGCTATGACATCATATTGAGCCACACAGGATTGTTGTTGAACTGTCGGGGTAGGTGGTATTTCATTTTGTACTGGGTCTACGCATTGCGGGTCCCCATTTGGTACGGAGATTCGAAATAAGAACCATCTTGTAGTGAGTGGGTCACCTTACACCTTGGCGATCATCAATTGCCGAAAGGAAACGATTTACACCCACAATTGTTTTATTATTGAAGGACGAGCGAGGTACCCATGCTACACACACACACACGAGGGCGTCGGAGGCGAAAATCTCAAAAAAACAAAGTTTGCACCAATAAATTCCTTCAGTCGAACGTCAGGCATGGACAGCCGGTTCGTGAAGGACTTGGGCAAAAAAAAAAACTTACCGCAGATGCCCCAAACAGAAGGTGGTAATATTTCTATGACGTCATTGGTGAAACTGCAAATGGTGAATCCACGAATGTCATGGGTGGAAACTCTCACTTCTTCTTTTCCTCATAATTCTTTAAAGTCATTCCAAACAGCATCATTTCAATCACAAATTAACACTATCTTACTCTAATTCACCAAATGTCTGTCTGTTCCCAGGTACCGCAAAAACGGCTGAACCGATCGCAACGAAATTTTGGGTGGGTAATCCTGGGACCCCCTGGAGTAAAATAGGCGAAATTGTTTTTCCAATTTTTCCAATTACGATGGAATAATATTTACCGATATGAACAGTGATGCGGCTTTTATTGAAATTCTACAAATACTGTTTAGATTTTGATGATTTGCGAGTGATATGATTTAACGGATGTTTATATAAATCGTTTAAAATTAAAAAAAGCCTTCAATTTCTGATATTTTGCCTTTTCATTTGGGCCTCCCAATTGAAGCCCCCAACATGGGGCGGGTACCGTTGCTAGTACCATTAATATAACACAATACAATGTTACAAACACTCGTGAGGTAAACTTGTATGGATACCGGTCCGATATGATAACCAATACAGACGAATCTGCCAGCGAGCAAGGGTAGATACGAAACACTTCGTACCGATGGAAACTCAAAATTATAATCATTGTATTCAGGAACTCATGAAAGCTCCCACCCACCTTAGGTCACCTGCTGGGAGCCCAAAAGGTTCCACAGAAGGTTTGGCAGAGCTTGCCACAAAACTGAGGGAGTAGTTCGGGGATGGACGGACAGCTACCCCTGTTTTATAATATAGATTTAGTGAATTATCTTGTACTCGCATAGTACCCACCCTATGAGTGATCCTGTTTCAAGCATGCAACACCTTCTTTATTTGGGTGGTGTATAGGCAACTGCTTCAAACTAAAACAGCTGCTTCATTCACTCCAAGAAAATAAAAATAACCAGGTTACCTGCATGAATGAAAAACATTACTGCTTATAATTCAAAACACCCCACTGCACTGGAAAACGTCGGGGCAAGAATACGGTACTGTAAAGGGTTTGACTTGTAATACCCTCTCCCACCTGGAGGCGGCGCTACACAACAACATTTACATAGAGAATTTGGGACCCTCACCCTCCCTCCCCCAAGACCACTGGAAAAGATAAAAGCACCTGTTACACTAAATGGGGTCATTCTGATCCGAGGAAGTAAATCTGGATGTAATCGGCCCAGAACTGTAGGAGGAGGGCAACAAATACACACCGGTCCATGAATTTAATATCCAAGTCCAAGGATTTAATAAAAGTATTTACACCCTGGGAGACCCGACGGTATGGAAAAGTTTGGATACCTACAACTAGTTGACGTCTGGGTGGATCGATCAGTGATGTCGCTGTTGCTGTGAAGAATGATCACGTTATACGAGCAAAGGTAGACAGACCTATAATACATCAATGTCACGGACTCATGTTGGCAGAACAGACAAGCATGACATATGCAGTAGGCCTATGTCGACATCATGGTTATCTGTTAAGTAATCTCCTTCAATACTCTCGGATGTTTATCTGGCCCAAAAGCTTTATCTTCTTTCGTCAATTCCAAGAAAGACACCAACTAAACAACCAATGCTGGCATATAGGATTCCCAGGTTAACGTCCATATCCGAGGGACGGCACATGCACACTGATGTATCACTTTACCTGTGAAACACCAGGATGGCAGTTTATAGCTGCGTCAGGATTCGAACCCAGGCTAGACATCTTAGAGGCAAGTGTGCATTCATCCCTCCAGTAGTCTCGGTCCTAAATAATAAATAAATAAAGCTTCTTTATTTCTTAAATTACTTGTGTCAAAAAATGGTGGTGAGAGACCAACTGATCTTACTTTTTATTAAAAGGGTATTCTGAATTGTAATTAGGTGTGTGAGTGTTAAGTTTTGGTTTATCTGAAAATGGGCAGATTAAATTTATCACTCATTTTGAGGACTCGAATTGTTAGTGTCATGTTAAAACTTGATGTGACAGTACACCTGGTGATGACATCACTGCCCACACTTTTGCAGGGCGGTCCCTCAAAATTTTGCGCTACACCGCTGGTTACAAGAAATATTAATCCCTCACCCTCATGTCTACCTTAAGCACCATAATGTTAATTAATTGCATTAAATAATGACTTACCTAAGAATCCACAAATTAAATAAATACGAACGTTCCATACAGCAATGCAGCTATACGATAACTCACGCCCATCAATGTGGCAGCTCGGTTTAACAAAGCAGTTCGCACATCAAGATCCAGGGGTTATGAAGGGTGAAGGGTCGGAGGTGAGCCCTGTTTGGAAGGATCCACATCCTGAGGGTGCGCACAAATGGTGAAGCCGACAAGGGCAGTCAGTCAATCTGTCACATTCAACCAGTCCTCAGAAAGTGAATCACCTAAACATGAAGAACCCGAGTCAGCCGGTAAAGCTGCACCATAGATAAGGAAGAAGGGAACTCTAAGCTGAAACTGATGAGGTGGGTGAAGGACAGGAGAGAGTCAAGGGCCGAATACACTCCAAGGATACGCACCGGGTCAACAAGCAGAGTGCTGCTCAAAATGGTGAAAACCATCACCCATAATGGTGCCAACTAGAGAATATAAGGAGCAGCGTTGAAATTGTCACCAAGATCACAGGAGTGCAATGTCCAACAGGGAGGTTCCACGAATGGCTGAGGGAGTTCAGCGGAGACAAATACCTCCATGGGTACGTACAAGAAAAGCTGAATATCCAGCAACCAAGGGGTTAAAGTGTACCCATCGTGGGAAGGTGAATACTTCCACGGGTTTGGTTACACAAGAACCCAGATTGCCCCTTCAACAAGTATCTCAGTTTGAAAATGATATGCATCTCATCGACACCTCGTTTGCTGACAACATGGAACGACTTCTATCAACTCATCCCAACTCTCTCTCTTCCTCATATGTGGTGACTTCAACTGTCATCATGCCAGCTGGCTGGGTGTGGGTTCCTCTCTCACCAGCCATGGCACCTCAGCAAAGGACTTCTGCGACTCATTGGGACTGACACAATCTGTCAATTTCCCGACCCGGATCTCAGTGAATGGACCATCTTCTCTTCTCGACTTGGTTATGACAAACTTCCCTGCAAATGTCTGCTGTTCTTCTTCTGCTCTAATCCCTTCATCTGATCATTTCCTTGTTAAAGTGGACATCTCTCTGGCCATTGTCAGAGAACCATCTCAACGTCGACGTGTCTGGCATTTCACTCATGCTGACTGGCATGGCCTTCAAGCAGCCAAACATCTGGACTGGTCTCCCATCTCTACCGTCTCTGACATCAACTCATCCTGGGAATTTTTTTTTCAAATAAATTTGCTCTCATGCACAGATTTATTCCATCTCGTATTCAGTTGTCATACCCTTCTCCTACCGTCTATGGTACACTGAATCTTGTGGTGAGGCAGTTGCCCTGAAACAACTTGCCTTCACCTCATGGAAGGCAAATCCAACGGAAGGCAATATCTCAGTTCCTTTCACAAAGCTCGGAACAAGTGTGTGTCTATGCTCAGGAGAGACAGGAAACAATATCTCTCTACTCTCAAGACTGAACTCTCCAACCTGTCTCCCTCCTCCAAATCCTAGTAGCGTCTGGTGAAATCTGTTTCTGATGTTTGTTCCCCTTCCATCCCCTCCCTTACCTAAAATGGCTACACAGCTGACACTGCACGTGAAAAGGCTGAATGTCTCAACTCTGTTTGCTTTGAAATCTTGTGTCCCAAACCTATCACTCTCTGTGCCCACCTTACCCAGTCGTACCTAGCTTATCCTTGACTCCGTCATTCTCCCCCGACAAGATGAAATGACTGTCAAATCTCGACTGATTCTGCAACTGGACCAGACATCAACCCATGGGTCCTAAAATGCTCCTCAATCTCACCCTCTGTTCTTTTCACCCTCTCTTTTGCTCAAGGTCATCTGCCATCTGCTTGGAAAACAGCCAACATTACCGCTTCACACAAAAATGTGCAAAAACAGATTCTGGCAGCTACAGACCAATCAGCCTGCTCCCAATCATCAACGAGGTAATGGAATCCATCATTGCTTAGGATATCAAATCCTTCCTCTTCTCCAATGGCTTGACTTGATCTCTGATCATCAATTTGGATTCAGACCAGGTCACTCATGCTGCTTCTGGTGTCTCAACAATGGATGGAGTCAACACCAAACAGGAAATCAGAGCCATCTCCCTTGACATATTTCGTGACTTCGATACAGTCTGGCACCCCGCTCTGTGCACCAAACTCTCCTCTTATGGAATCCATGGAAATCTCCACTCATGGCTCGCTTCTTTTCTATAATTTGCCACATGGCACGTACCATATAAAGGGGCTTTTTCTATGCGCCTGGCATTTTTCCCAAGATACATTTTAAATACGAACAAAATGCATTTGTTCATCATACAATCCTTTATTCAAGAAAGACATTAAAAGTCAGGGGGGAAAAATTCAACCCAGACCGGATTTGAACCCATAATCTCCACCCTGGGAGTGATGCTTTATCCATTAGGCCATTGTCAGCATGTTAGAATTATTTTTAAAATATTTTAAAGAGGTATAAAGTTTGTATATATATGTATATTTATATATACAACATACAAGTAGAAGCCGAGAAACGAATTTTCAGTCCCCCTGTTAAAGTTGCATCCAGAGAAACCGTCCCAAAAAACGGAAAGGGCGCTTTGCGCCTCCCTCGATTTCCATACAATAAGCAATTTGATGTGGTACAACACTTATAATGACGCTGAAATTCAGATTTAAGAATAATTGCATTCTAAATAGAAATAAAATGCATTTGCTCATTGTACAAGATGTTCATTTGTTCATTATTCAAGACGATATAAAATACTTGAAAATGTAAAGGGGAAAAAATATTCAACTTTGCTTTGGTTTCTTTGGTTCCAACTTTGGTTTCTTTTCAAAAAAAAAAAAAAAAAAAAAAAGGCTTGGGTTTCAACAGCGTGAAGCAGAGCTTGGTGTGAGGCAGGAGCACCAGCCCAGAGGGGAGAGCAGTATTCCATTGAGCTGCGGATGAAAGCCATGTATGTGGTGAGGAGCTGAGGTGTGCCAAGGAAGGACTTTGCATGATGGAGGATGCCCAATCAGCGACTGGCTTTGGAGGCCAGCTTGGAAATGTGGTTTTCCCAAGAAAGCTCATGGCAGATAGTGAGACTCAAAAGCTTACGTGACAGATTTTTTTTTTTTCTTCTGCATACAAGATCGAGGCTCGTGAAAGAGCTAATATTAATCACCCAAAAAGTCAAACCGACATAAAACAAAAAATAAGGGGAGCGGTAGACAAGATGGGGAGAGAAGGGGAAGGACACAAACACAACATTTGAGAGCAGGGACATCGAGAGAACTGTGGGAGGGAGAGGGCTTGGGGGGAGGTGGGAGAAGTACAAAACATATGGACACTGCAAGGACTTCCAGGAAAGAAGTTGGAATTTCAAAAAAGTGTATCTGGGGTGAATTCAACCAGACCCAAACCAGACCCAGCTCTTCTCTGCTCCAATCGGCTCATCTGATCATGTGCTTGTTAAAGTGGACATCTCTCTGACCATTCTCAGGGAGCCTCCTCAGCGTCGACGAGTCTGGCATTTCACTCAGGCCAATTGGCACGGTCTTCAAGCAGCCATCAATCATGTGGACTGGTCTCCCATCTCTACCACCTCTGACATCAACCCATCCTGGGAATTCTTCCAAAATAAATTGCTCTCTCTCATGCACAGATTTATCCCATCTCGTCTTCAGTTGTCATACCCTTCCTCCCGTCCATGGTACACGGAATCTTGTGGTGAGGCTGTTGCCCAGAAACAACTTGCCTTCGTCTCCTGGAAAGCAAATCCAACGGAAGAAAATCTCATTTCCTTTCACAAAGCCTGAAACAAGTGTGTGTCCACCCTCAGGAGAGCCAGGAAACAATATCTCTCCGTTCTCAAGACCGAACTCTATCTGTCTCCCTCTTCCAAATCCTGGTGGCGTCTGGTCAAATCTGTTTCTGGTGTTTGTTCCCCCTCCATCCCCTCCCTTACCTCAAACGGCAACACAGTTGACACCGCACGTGAAAAAGCTGAATGCCTCAACTCTGTGTTTGCCTCTAAATCTTGTGTCCCAAACCCATCCCTCTCTGTATCCAGTCATAACCAGCTGCTCCTGGACTCTGTGTCCTTTCCTCCTGACAAGGTGGAAAGGTTTCTGTCAACGCTCGACTCTGATTCTGCAACTGGACCTGATGGCATCAGCCCACAGGTCCTAAAATCCTGTTTTTCCACTCTTTCACTCCCTCTCTCTGTTCTCTTCACCCTCTCTTTTGCTCAAGGTCATCTGCCATCTGCTTGGAAATCAGCCAACATCACCGCTTTACACAAAAAATGTGCAAAAACAGATCCTAGCAACTGCAGAACAATCAGCCTGCTCCTAATTATCAGCAAAGTCATGGAATCCATCATTGCTTCGGATATGAAATCTTTCCCCTTCTCCAATGGCTTGATCTCTGATCATCAATTTGGTTTCAGACCAGGTCACTCTACTCTGGACATGCTGCTTCTGCTGTCTCAACAATGGATGGCGGTCCTCAATGCCAAACAGGAAATTAGAGCTGTCTCCCTCGACATATCACGTGCCTTCGATACGGTCTGGCACCCCGCTCTGCTCACCAAACTCTCCTCCTTTGGTATCCATGGAAATCCACGCATGGCTGGCGGACTTCCTCTCTAGTTGTAGTCAACCTGTGGCCCTGAATGGGTTTCTCTCATCTCCTCTTCCTGTTCAGGCTGGAGTTCCCCAAGGCAGTGTTGTGGGCCCTGTGCTTTTTCTGGTCTTTATCAATGATCTCTCCGACTCTCTTGAAAATCCCCTCTATCTCTTTGCTGATGACTCCACTCTCTGCCACTCCATTCCTCATCCCTCAGATCGGCAGTCTGCAGCCTCCTCACTCTCTGCAGACCTGGACAAAATCAGACTGGGCAAACAAGTGGAACAAGTCTTTCAATCCTGGACAAATCTCACACTCTTAAGATATCTCTCTGAAAAGACCGACTGGACAACCCTCCCATCCACTTTCTGAATAATCCTCTCCAAGAAGTTCTGTCACTCAAGCTTTTGGGTCTCACTATCTGCCATGATCTTTCCTGGGAAAACCACATTTCAAATCTGGCCTCCAAAGCCAGTCGCCGACTGGGCATCCTCCATTGTGCGAAGTCCTTCCTTGGCACACCTGAGCTCCTCACCACATACAAGGCTTTCATCCGCAGCTCAATGGAATACTGTTCTCCCCTTTGGGCTGGTGCTCCTGCCTCACACCTAGCTCGTCTTCACGCTGTGAAACCAAAGCGTTCAGAATCATTGGAATCTCCCGTGTTGAAGCTACCTCCGAGGGCCTTTCACTTGCTCACCGCAGGCAGGTTGGTTGTCTTTCTGCCTTCTACCGACTCCTCTCCGGCCTTGCTCCTCCAGCTCTCTCTGGGCTCTGTCCCCAAAATATTCCTACAGGTCGCACAAGATCTGCCTGCAACCCTCTTATGGTTAAACTGCCAAAATCAAGAGTCTCTGCTCACCTTCACTCCTCTTTTCTCCCGCCTCTGGAACAAACTCCCTCACTCTCTTCAATCCCACTCCTCCCTCCAGGTCTTTAAAACAGCTGTTGACCACCATCTCTTATCTTCCCCCATCCAAAACCTTGATCTTTTCTACCCTCACTAATTTCACCCCAAATCGACTTTTTTGAAATACCAACTTCTTTCCTGAAAGTCCTTGGTGTCCTTGTATTTATACTTCTCCCACCCCCCCTCCTCCCTTCCCACGCCACCTCCCCCCAAGCCCTCTCCCTCCCACACATTCCCGATGTCCCTGCTCTCAAAGGTTGTGTTTATGTGTTTCCCCTTCTCTCCCCATCTTGTCTACCGCTCCCCATTTTATATACTTAGTTTGTTTGTCTGTTTGATTTGTTTGTGTAATAAATGTTAGCTCTTTCACGAGCCACGATTATGTATACAAAAAAACAAACAAACAAAAAATTAGCAGGGGTAGAAAAGATCCAGGTTTTTTTTTTTTTGTATACTGAAGAGGCTCGTGAAAGAGCTAACATTTACTTCACAAACAAATCAACCAGACAAACAAAATATATAAAAAGAGGGAACGGAAAACAAGATGGGGAGAGAAGGGGAAGCACACAAACACAACATTTGAGAGCAGGGAGATGTGTGGAAGGGAGAGGGCTTGGGGGGAGGAGGCGTGGGAAGGGGGGGTGGGGGGGAGGGAGAAGTATAAAACACAAGGACACCAAGGACTTCCAGGACAGAAGTTGGTATTTCAAAAAAGTGGAATTGGGGTGAAATTAGCGGGGGTAGAAAAGATCAAAGTTTTGGATAGGGGAAGATAGGAGATGGTGGTGAACAGCTGTTTTAAAGACCTGGAGGGTGGAGTGGGATTGAAGAGAGTGAGGGAGTTTGTTCCAGAGGCAGGAGAAAAGAGGAATGAAGGAGTGAAGGTGAGCAGAGAGTCTTGATTTTGGCAGTTTGACCATAAGAGGGTTGCAGGCAGATCTTGTGCGACCTGTAGGAATATTTGTGGGACAGAGCCCAGAAAGAGCTGGGGGGGCCCTTGAGAGTGAGTGAGTGAGAGGCCCTTGGAGTTAGCTTCATCGCGGGAGTTTCTTTAGACATTAGAGTCAAAAATACGTTTGAGGACGCTGGAGGGAGGATGGAGTGCTGGAGAATTTAGGGAATGAATGAAAGATGCACTATAAGAGATGGAATTTTTTTTTGGAATGAATAGATTTGGTGAGCAAGTCGAAAGCATCCTTTTATAGAAGAAGAAGAAAAAGGTGTTATAGAATATGACAAGAGTACAGGTCTTCAGGGGACAGATGAGACATTTTTTAACAACGTGATCACGTGATCACAAACAACGTGGTCGAAGAACGAACGAACAAATAAGAACGAATAAACGAATAGAACAGAAGGAAATGTTTTTTTTTTGAGATTTTAAAACAAGGAAGTATGGGATGAAAAGACCGTGAAAAACAGAGATCGGAAAGTAATTGCAGCGCGATCGGAGAACCGCTGAGACAAAAACAAAGCCTCAAGCCAAGGTCGGACACGGTAGCCTAGTACTACACTTAGGCCTCAGAATACGCGATACGAAAGACCGACGATTCTGTACACAGGTATGAAAAACCAACACCAAGAATACTATTAAAGACACCCCAATAGGTACATACACCGAGAGAAAGATACAGTTTCGACAAAAACAATTGTGAAAAGTTACTTAACTTCGAAAGCGAGCGCGCATGGACAGCTTTGAAGAGACGAGACCTCCAATCTTGCGCATGCGCAGTCGACCAAGGGAAGATGGGGAAGATGAGATGGTGGTGAACAGCTGTTTTAAAGACCTGGAGGGAGGAGTGGGATTGAACGGAGTGGGGGAGTTTGTTCCAGAGGCGGGCGAAAAGGGGAATGAAAGAGTGAAGGTGAGCAGAGAGCCTAGATTTTGGCAGTTTAACCATAAGAGGGTTGCTGGCAGATCTTGTGCAACCTGTAGGAATATTTGGGGGACAGAGCACAGAGAGCTGGGGGAGCAAGGCCGGAGAGGAGTCGGTAGAAGACAAAGACCACCAACCTGCCTGCGGTGGGTGAGTGAGAGGCCCTTGGAGTTAGCTTCATCGCGGGAGATTCCAACGATTCTGAATGCTTTGGTTTCAACAGCGTGAAGACGAGCTAGGTGTGAGGCAGGAGCACCAGCCCAGCCCAGAGGGGAGAGCAGTATTCCATTGAGCTGCGGATGAAAGCCTTGTATGTGGTGAGGAGCTCAGTTGTGCCAAGGAAGGACTTCGCACGACGGAGGATGCCCAGTCGGCGACTGGCTTTGGAGGATTTTTGGAGGACTGGCTTTGGAGATCTTGGAGAGGATTGTTGAGAAAGTAGATGGAAGGGTTGTCCAGACAGTTTTTTCAGAGAGACAAAGCAAGAGTGTGGGATTTGTCAGGATTAAAAGACATGTTCCACTTGTTTGACCAGTCTGTGATTTTGTCCAGGGCTGCAGAGAGTGAGGAGGCTGCAGACTGCCGATCTGAGGGATGAGGAATGGAGCGGCAGATAGTGGAGTCATCAGCAAAGAGATAGAGAGGATTTTCCAGAGAGTCGGAGAGATCATTGATGAAGACAAGAAAAAGCACAGGGCCCAGATCACTGCCTTGGGGAACTCCAGCCTGAACAGGAAGGGGAGATGAGAGAAATCCATTCAGGGCCACACGTTGACTACGACCAGAGAGGAAGTCCACAAGCCATGCGTGGAGATTTCCATGGATACCATAGGAGGAGAGTTTGGTGAGCAGAGCGGGTTGCCAGACTGTATCGAAGGTATGTGATATGTCAAGGGAGACAGCTCTGATTTCCTGTTTGGCATTGAGGACATCCATCCATTGTTAAGACAGCAGAAGCAGCATGTCCAGAGTAGAGTGACCTGGTTTGAAACTAAATTGATGATCAGAGGTCAAGTCAAGCCATTGGAGAAGATGTAGGATTTGATATCCGAAGCAATGATGGATTCCATGACTTTGCTGATAATTGGGAGCAGGCTGATTGTTTTGCAGTTGCAAGGATCTGTTTTTGCACCTTTTTTGTGTAAAGCGGTAATGTTGGCTGATTTCCAAACTGATGGCAGATGACCTTGAGCAAAAGAGACGGTGAAGAGAACAGAGAGAGTGTGTGAACGAGCGGCAGAGCAGGATTTTAGGGCCCGTGGGCTGATGCCGTCTGGTCCAGTTACAGAATCATCGTCGAGGATTGACAGAAACTTCTCCACCTTGTCAGGAGAGAAGGACAGAGTCCAGGAGCAGCTGGGTTCGACTGGGTAAGGTGGGTACAGAGAGAGATGGGTTTGGGACACAAGATTTTGAGCTGAGGCATTCGGCTTTGTCATGTGCGGTGTCAACTGTGTAGCCATTTGAGGTAAGGGAGGGGATACAAACACCAGAAACAGATTTGACCAGACACCACCATGAGTTGGAGGAATGAGACAGGTTTGAGAGCTCAGTCTTGAGAGTAGAGAGATAGTGCTTCCTGGCTCTCCTCAGCTCGTCGACACACACTTGTTCCAAGCTTGGTGGAGGGAACTGAGATTGCCTTCAGTTGGATTAGCCTTCCAAAAGGTAAAGGCAAGTTGTTTCAGGGCAACTGCCTCACCACAAGATTAAATTTGACATTTGTGGTTGAGGGTTTTCCAAAGAAAACTCAAGAATGCATAAACAGACGTTGCCGAAATTTGGAACACATTACCTCAACGTGCAAAGCATTTACTTCTGCAATTTACAGCCGATTTCGTCCAGTTGAAGCCGAGAAACGTGTTTTCAGTCCCCATGTTAAAGCTGCATACAGAGAAACGATCCCTTATAATTATATCAAGGGATGGGTGCTTTGCGCCTCCCTTTGATAATTTGTGGTTATTTAAGTTTTGTGCTTGCATACTAATAACACACAAGGTGGTGTTAAATTAAATCAGTTGAGGTTAAAATAACCGATATCCACTAGACGCGATTGGCCATCCATGTTCCAGTTCATGCCAAGAGCTCTACCTTCAGGCTGATGGAAAATGGCAGCCACATGTGCATGACAAGGATATTAGGAAACATAATCGCACCGTTACATGACAGACGTTATGAAACATTACAAATCACAATAAATGGGATTCGAACCTCCGATCCCGGCATTACGAGACGTGCTCTCAAAAGGGGGGCAGGGAGGGGGATTCAAACGGGCCACAACTTGGATGATAGTAATCCCACATGTGAAGCACTGCAGATAATCAACTTTATTGTGCATTTGGCATACGACTCAACAAGTTATAATCACTCCAGTTTGCGATATACAGAAAGGAATCACATGACAGTGACACGCCACCAATAAAGATACCAACCTAGAGGTGACGACAACACAAGTCTGGGTATGCTGGTTAATCACAATACAGTCTGAGACCATTATATTACGAACACGTTACATGGGATGTGTAAACAGGCTCACAGTCCACAGGTGGTCACAGCGAAGAAGCATAACCGTGCAATGGGCAAAGATGTAAAAAGCATCGAGAGCGAGCGCAAGGTCTCTGGTCAAATCCAACTGCAAATATAAAATCAGCGGAAAGATGGGAACAATTTATGTAGGCCCAAAACACCTCAAACGACCAAAACAAGACCAATCACATTTTCCATGAGGGTTCCAGAGACCTTATACAGGCCTAGTTCAAATTGCAAGATCTCCTGTTTGGGTCCTTCGAGGTTTTGCGGTTTCAGATATAGCTTGACAAATCGCAGTGGCCATCTGGGCAGGACAATTGCCATGGCCTCCATTACCATGTGGGCAACTGCTGGTGGAGGGGACAGAGGCCTGGCTTGCATTTTTAAATAATTACAAGTTATGGTGACAAGAACATCACAAGCCAATTTGAAAATCTGGCACAAAGCAGGAAATACCATCATTAACACAAAACGTACACGAATCAGAAACTGAAAAAGAGAAATCTTTGTGAACATCAGAAATGAATTGACATTTCTTGAAAACAAATAAATAAATAAAGCTCCCAGTGGTTCAAATATAGGACCAGCAGCAGGTTTAAAAGGCAGTGTATGTCAACCAGATTGGAAATATACCAAATCACACAGACGATGTATCCGAGTAATCGGTGGAATAAAGTCGTGGCCAGGAGGCATTTCGTAAGCTTTTTGGACATGTTCAGTGCCCAGCACTGACCGCACAATGATGCCGATGGAAAGCGCAAGACAAAACGACGAGGCCCAACTAGTACAACTACAAAACAAAAAACTCATCCATGAGCAATTATCTATCTGGAGACGAGGAAAACATGAAAATATCCCAGCGCCAATTCCCACAGACAGGCCAGCCATCCAGGCCGAGCCGGCACGGCAAAGCGAACAGGAGAACACGACGCCACTCGACGACACGCACAAGTGGACACCGCCAGAGACGCCCAATCATAATGCTTCGCTTTAACGACCACAATATACCAGAAAATACAGATGGCCAGCATTTTCACCACAATTACATTTAAAATAGATTTACTTTATTTATTTCTCATTTCCACAGAATCACTAATAAATAACCCTATATACATCCATAACCTCACATCACCCAACCGATCCCTCCTCCCCTTTTCCTTGTCCAGGTAGGGAGGGGGGCACAGAGAGACAGCAATCAGCCTCCTCATTCATGGGCTTTCTAGGATTCAAAATCATGAAATCATGACAGAATTCCCGACCAACTTGTCCCAAGATTCTACGTCGGTTGATACAGACACGAGCTACGTTGCACAGGACAAGACGCTCCACTGGACAAAGACCTTACGGCCAACACCGCACTAGACGCGAGTGGACGAGGACGACGGTTGAAGAAACATTCGGACTTGAGCTCTGTGGGTTGACGAGATGGGGAAAGAAGTCAGTGGGTCAGGCAGGTAAATTCAGGAGCAGACGAATGTGCAAAGAAATAAAATTAAAAACAATCCAAATATAATAAAAAAATATTTTCAAGGAATTCTCAATAGATTGTGTAATGGAGTGGATTATGAACAGGTGTGCTGCCAAGATATTCAAAATTATTCTTCCTCTTCTTCAACAGCCACAATTATTACCACCTTCTTGTTGGGTTGACCATTGGACGACTGGTTCAAGTCTTCCAAAAACCAACTGGTCAGGCCTGATGTTCACCTAGAGTTAGGGCAGGAATTTGGAATATGGTCATGGGGCCGACAATAGGTCGAATACTCTTCACGAACACCATGGGATCTTTAATGCCCATCAACTAATGCCGGAAGATGGGACACCCACAATATAAGGTCTGCTCGAGGTAATGCACACACAATGATAAATCACCCTACATGCGAAACTGCGGGATGATAGTTTATAGCTGGGTCGGGATTCAAATCCAGACTAGACAGCTTTAGAGGTGAGCGTGCATACCTTTATGCCATCCGGCCAGCTATTGTCGATATATTCCAACAATAGAGTGTAATAAAAGGATTCCTGGTATTCTGCAGAGCCATGGATCTCTAGACTTGAAGAAGTCATCAATTACACAAAATTAATCACCTTGGTTGCATCACTGCCATGGCATGGTTTTTTTTCGCCAAACTTTGCAAAACACACTGTGATCTTTAACGTCCTGTGGCAGAAAATGCCAGAAGACGAGACAACCACCTTGAGGTCCCATTTGATGAACAGTGAACTTTCCGATGAAATAATCCATTTGGGGGTCGAATTTAGGTGTCAAACCGAGACCAGGCAGCTCAAAAGCTCATGCACAACCTGTGCTCCTAACACTGGTGACTTGCTATGGCCAAAAGACCTGATGCTCGAGTGTTTCGGCTTCAATCCTCGGCCTAGTGAAATCTTTATCTCACATCACCTCAGTTAACATTGATAATGGGGGTAGTGCATTTGTGTGTGCTGTCTACATGATGGTGCGGGTGTGCAGCATACACAGAGAGCTGGCATGAAATGTCACTTGTGGATCCTCGATGTCCTTCTTGCTTTGGATCATCCTGAGCTCCAGCTCTGCAGAGTTCGGCTTTTCGTCACCCGCGAGCTCTGGTAAAGAGTAAGGGCAGTAAAAGCGTACCACAATATACAATTTGGGGTCTGTCTGTCTGACTGCAATACATTCAGTCCTTACTTATCGAACCTCAACAAAACTTGCCATGAGGACAAGGGGCCATACGATGGAGGTTGTAGCAACTTCATTTGGTTCCCTCCGCAAGGGGGCTTTTCCATCTTGGAAAAACTCCGTGTTAAAGTGCATAGATAGCAGGTTATTGTGGCCTTTTTGCAATAAAAAAGTAGTAACAACAACAACGATAATATCATAACCAATTAGAATGGTACTCAGTAGAGAGCATACCTCCGCCTGGTTGGCCATATCACTCAATGGTGAAGAATCACTTAAAAATTCTACTAGCTGTATCCGGATCCGGATCTTCACCAAAATTGAATCGATTCTTCCTCGTCACACACACAACCGGTCCACCAAGTGTCGTCCAAATCCGTTCACAACTTTTTGAGATATCCTGCTATGTATCGGTTTTGGCCCCATCTCCCAATGGTGAAGAATCACTTACAAAATTAAAGTAGCCAGATCCGAATCCAGATCTTCACCAAAATCTAATCATTTCGTCCTTGTCACATATGCTACATCTCTGCCAAATTTCGTCCGAATCCATCCACAATATTTTGAGATATTTTGTTCACAGGCAAACGGACAGACAGACAGACAGGGGTGAAAACATAACCTCCATCCACCTTTGGTGGTGGAGGTAACAATAATAATAATAATGACAACATGATCCCGGCTTCCCTCTCCTCCCCAATCTCAAGCTCCCAAGAGTTTCCTATCGGATAAATCGAGGCAGGAGAGGAGGGGTGAAGGGGATAGGGTAAAGTCACCCGTGGATGGAAGTTACACCATCGCCAATGGGAACTAGAACGGGCACTCGGTAGAGCGCATACCTTCGCCGCAGCTACTGTTCTGTACTTGGCATGGGAGTGTAGGGAACAGAACAAAAATACGATTTTGACCTTTTTGTGACCTTGACCTTGACCTTTGACCCGATTGCTCCCAAAATCTAATCAAATGTGTCCCGTATAATAACCAATCATCCCACCAAATTTCATGCAATTCGGTTGAATACTTTTTGAGTTATGCGAATAACATACACACACACACACAGACATACAAATAAATACACAGCGATCAAAACATAACCTTCCGCTTTTGCGAAGGTAATAATAGTATGTCGATTAAATCACATAGTAATTAGGATGGTAGAGCGTAAACTCAAACAGCCGGTTTAGAGAATTGTTTTCAACCACAGAGAAAGACTTTCATCCAATCCGTGGAGTGTATACTCAAACAGCAGGGATAGAAAATGGTTGTTTATCAATCAATCAATCATTTATTTCCTTCTTCAAATAAAATACAAAACATTAACAGAAGGCTGGCGTCAATCCCGAGAAGCAAATTGCTTGGGCTGTGCATGCCATAACAAAAACACAAAATGACACAATACATTCAAATTACTTAAACAAAAACAGTAAACCTAGATACAAAAAGTAGGTGGTAACACAATTTAATTTCGATTTTGATAAAATAAAATGAACTTAGATGTTTGAACGTCTGATATACAATGAACTACAGGTAATCTTCTTAAATTCAGATAAAGAAGATTGATACTTTGTGCACTCAAAGCGGCTATCTCAATAACTTATAAACCAATCATAAATAAGCCACCCCCATTCCCGCCCCCCAAATCTCATAATAAAACAATTTTGACAACATAATTATATGATTAACTGTATCAAAAGTTTCAGATAAATAAATTATTGAAAATAAATAAATAAAACCCACAATAGCAAATTCTTTTCAAAAGCATAAATAATTTTGTTGGCGAGGTCAATCAGACCCAAATATGTCAGAGTGGCCTTTTCGGAATGCATAATGATTCTTAGAGAAGTTTATGTTTGTCTAGAAATTTAAACAATCTTGTATACACAATTCGTTTTAACAATTTCGAAAATATATAAAGTACCAAAAATTGGCCTATAATCTGCAAGTTCCTTTTTCCCCCAGTTTTAAACACTGGTGTAACTCTTGCTATTTTAAATTTATCTGTGAATATCGCTATGTTCAAAGACAAATTAATACAAGAAAGAACAATCAGATTGCAGACCCTCGCCAGTACATGTTTTTAGTTGTTAAGGCGTTTGTGTTAAAACAAATATGGCGGACGAACCATGTGACCAATGACATCATCAATTATTTTTTTTCTTCACCAATTTATCCCACGATGACGCTCAATAAATTTCATCTTGATTGGCTGGAGTTTTGTAAGTGTTGAATTGTGACGTCATAATGGAGGCACATATGACTATCATTGAACCACCTTTAGAGGCCATTTTTCCCCGCAGAGCAGGGGTTGGCCTTTTTCGGGCATCGTGGTCCCCTTTTTTGAAGCAATGTTTTACGGCCGGATGCCCTTCCTGCCGCCAACCCTGTTGGTCGCCTCTTGCGACACACAGGGAATTACCAGTGAACTGGTACTCAATTTGCCGACCTCAGAAGGATGACAGGCTGAATCAACCCCCATGGTGTTAATTCAGCGATCGACCGGAATTTGAACCCAGGATCCTAGGATCCCAAGCCGGCACCCTAACCGCTAAGCCAACACCAGGCTTATGACATTATCATTAACATATGTTATTCCCCATGGAGAGTTCTTTACAATGAGCCATGGCAATTTTTTTTTTATGCAGTGCTTTCAGAGATATAGAGGTGCAAAGTTTTTCAGTTTTTCCAAGATGGCGCCCATACCACGTGACCCATGACGGCATAATTATCATTAAACAAGCGTTACGCCTAGGTCCCCCGTCGGGGAAGTGATGTGAGTTGACAAAGTGGAACACGCAGAAAACATGCTATGATATGATATTTCGCTCACAAGGGTCAGACAAACATGGAGGCGGCCATCTTGGATTTTGACATGGCGACCCAATTTTCAATAGCGTTCTTCCTTATGCCTAGATACACCCACACACCAGAAGGTACTTCGCTTATTTTTCAAGATATTTCGCTCACAAGGTTCAGACATATATATGGTGGCGGCCGCCCTGGATTTTGACGTGGCGACCCACTTTACAATGGCGGTCTTCCTTATGCCGAGATACACCCACACACCAAATTAGAAGTTGGTACTTCGCTTATCTTTCAAGATATTCTTCTCACAAGATTCAGACATACATGGCGGCGGCCATCTTGGATTTTGACGTGGCGACCCAATTTTAAAGAGCGTTCTTCCATGTGCCTAGATACACCCACACCAGATTAGAAGTTGGTAATTTGCTTATTTTTCGAGATATTTCGCTCACAAGGTTCAGACATATATATGGTGGCGGCCATCTTGGATTTTGACATGGCAACCCAATTTTCAATAGCGTTCTTCCTTATGGCGAGATACACCCACACACCAAATTAGAAGTTGGTACTTCGCTTATTTTTCAAGATATTCATCTCACAAGGGTCAGACATATATATGGTGGCGGCCATCTTGGATTTTGACGTGGCGACCCAATTTTCAATAGCCTTCTTCCTTATGGTGAGATACACCCACACACCAAATTAGAAGTTGGTACTTCGCTTATTTTTCAAGATATTAATCTCACAAGGTTCAGACATACATGGCGGTGGCCATCTTGGATTTTGACGTGGCGACCCAATTTTCAATAGCGTACTTCCTTATGCCTAGATACACCCACACACCAGATTAGAAGTTGGTACTTCGCTTATTTTTCAAGATATGCAGGTTACAAGATTCAGACATACATGGCATCAGACATACATGGCGGCGGCCATCTTGGATTTTGACGTGGCGACCCAATTTTAAACAGCGTTCTTGCTTGTGCCTAGATACACCCACACACCAGATTAGACGTTGGGACTTCGCTTATTTTTCGAGATATTTCGCTCGTTTCAGACATATATATGGTGGCGGCCATCTTGGATTTTGACATGGCGACCCAATTTTCAATAGCTTTCGTCCTTATGCCGAGATACACCAAATTAGAAGTTGGTACTTCGCTTATTTTTCAAGATATTCATCTCACAATGTTCAGACATACATGGCGGCGGCCATCTTGGATTTAGACGTGGCGCCCCAATTTTCAATAGCGTTCTTCCTTATGCCTAGATACACCCACATACCAGATTAGAAGTTGGTACTTCGCTTATTTTTCAAGATATGCAGGTTACAAGGTTCAGACATACATGGCATCAGACATACATGGCATCAGACATACATGGCGGCGGCCATCTTGGATTTTGACGTGGGTTGCACCCACACACCAAATTCGAATGCGGTCCTTCGCTTACGCACGCACGCCGCACGGACGGACACACGGACGGAGGGGAAAGCCATAGTCCCCCTTTCGCTCCGCTGAGCGACGGGGGACAATAATTCTACAGGAGGAGGTGCACCGACTGAAAATTTCTTGTCAATCGGACCAACGGTTGCAGAGAAAATCATATTTGTTCTGTGCGGACAAACAAAGACAGACAGACAAACGGACTCAAATACAATACCCTCTCCTCTGGCGAGGGTAACAAATATGACACATTGGCCAAGCAATTTGCTTCATCAAAGATTTTATCACCTTCTGACTAAATCTGTTCAAGCTAGGGGCTTTGTCGTTTTTCAAAGATTCAATAATATCACAAATTTCCAACTCTATTGTGGGGTATAAATACAACAAATTCAGGTTAGAGGTACTAGCAACGGTACCCGCCCTATGGGCGGGGCTTCAATTGGGAGGCCCAAATGAAAAGGCAAAATATCAGAAATTGAAGGCTTTTTTTAATTTTAAACGATTCATATAAACATCCGTTGAATCATAATCACACGCAAATCATCAAACTCTAAACAGTACATGGCGCCCATTTTGAAAAAAGATTGAATTCTGCAAAACGGAAGCGGCCGCGACACCCGTTTCTCAGTCGCTTTGCACACGCTGCCATGTTACTTCGGAGCCGCACGTTCATAGAGGAAGAGTTCGTCAGGAGTCGATCTACTCTCTCCTGGTACACAGAATAAACAGTATTTGTAGAATTTCAACAAAATCCACATCACTGTTCATATCGGTAAATATTATTCCATAGTGTTTGGAAAAACTGGAAAATTAGGAAAAATAATATAGCCTATTTTACTCCCAGGGGTCCCACCCAAAATATCGTTGCGGTCGGTTGAGCTGTTTTTGCAGTACCTTAGAACGGACGGACATTTGGTGAATTATAGTAAGATGAAGATAATAGTGAAAATCAACCTGGCTAAGTTGAATCCTGTTATTTAATTATGGATTTATTCCAACAAATAAATCATTAAATTAATCAGCTATTTTTTGTGTATTGTTCATCATGTCCCATTACAGTTCATGCTAATTTTAGAGTCATTAATTTTTTTCTTAATTATCAGAGTATTTATTATAGATCAGGTTGACTTTGTATTTGATTTATATTAAATAATTTATTTTCATAATATTTTAATTTGACCATATTAATGCACCAAGTTTCGATTCATTAAATCTCAGCTTATGCAAAACTACTTTGTAAAGTCTATTTTTATATCTTATCGATTGTACCCATACCCATCTGTCATCCAGGGATTTAACTTCCTCTTTCTATTTATAAAACATTACAAAGTGGAATGTTTTTCCTCATACAAGACACACATTTTGGAATCAAATAAGCCATATGTTTCATTGGGGTCATCAAACAAGAGAATATCATCCCAAATACTATTTCGTAAATCATTCTGTAAAAGAGCAATACAGTCCGAATCAATAAAAAATATATTTTCCTCCAGTAGCTGTAGTTTTATTATGCAGAGATGTTATTTGAAATACGGGTAGATGGTCAGTGACATCACATTACATTAAGCCACTAGTAGTAGATAAATCACATTGGTTTGTTATGATATTATCAATAAAGGTGGCTGTGTACTTGTAATGTGTGCAGGGAGAGTAATCAAGGGGACAAAAAAAATGAAATAAAGTTATGGTATTCACAAAATACCGATTTTTATTGTTTATAATTTATATCATATTTAAGAAAATCGATATCAAAGTCCCCCATAATGAAAACGTTTTTATTTTCGATAGATATGCCAGCCAATCGTGTATCCAAGGCATCAATAAATATTAATTTATGTCTGGGGCTATAAACACACACACACACACACACACACACACACACACACACACACACACACACACACACACACACACACACACACACACTTGCATTTCTTTCAAATAACGCACAATCTTCTCCAAAAATAAGGTGAAATTGACAAAAGTATTTGGTCTCCACAATTCTTTATTTCACTGTTAATATGACAGAACCGTTGTTTTTGATTCAGAACTTAATATATCCTTTTAAAGCAGAAAATAAAAAGAAATGGCATTGACAAAATTATTGACACCCTCAAATTAATATTTCGTAGCACAGACTTTGGACAAAATAACTGCAGTCAAGCGCTTCCTATAGCCATAAATGAGCTTTCTTCACCTCTCTACTGGTGGTTTGGCCCACTCTTCTTGTGCAAACTGCTCCAGTTCTCCCAGATTTGAAGGGTGCCTTCTCCCAACTGCTGTTTTCAGATCTCCCCACAGGTGTTCAATGGGATTTAGACCTGGACTAATTTCTGGCCAATTCAGAACAGTCTTGAACCGTTTTGTCTTGAACCATTCCTGGGTGCTTTCTGAAGTGTTTCGGGTCATTGTCCTGCTGCAAGACCCATGACCTTCGACAGAGACCCAGCTTTCTGACACTGGGTTGAACATTGCGCTCCAAAATGCCTTGGTAATCTCCTGATTTCATGATGCCAGGCACACAGTCAAGGCACCCAGTGCCCGAGGCAGCACAGCAACCCCAAAACATCACTAAACCTCCTCCATGTTTGACTGGAGGGAGAGTGTTCTCTTCTTTGAAGGCTTCATTTTGTTTTCTGTAAACAGAGATGATGTGCTTAACCAAAAAGCTCTAGTTTGGTCTCATAGGTCCACAGGACATTCTTCCAGAAAGATTTTGGCTTGTTCAGGTGCGTTTTGGCAAACTCCAGTCGGGCTTTCTCATGTCTCTCTCTCAGCAGTGGGGTCCTCCTAGGTCTCCTGCCATAGAACCGCCTTTCATCGAGTTGGCGACGGATGGTGCGAGTTGAAACTGTCGTACCTTGTGTCTGGAGGTCAGCTTGAATCTGTTTGGCAGTTGATCGAGGTGCTTTCTCCACCATTCAAATAATCCTTCGCTGCAATTTTCGATCAAGTTTTCCCTTGCGGCCACGTCCCGGGTTGGCTACAGTGCCATGGGCCTTAAACTTCCTGATAACATTGCGTACAGTGGACACAGGAACATCAACGTCTCCGGAGATGGACTTGTTCATGCTTGGATACAATCTTGTGTCTGACCTCCACAGACAATTCTCTGGTTTTCTTTATTTTCTCCATGCTCATTGCAGTACACGCAGTGGCACAAACAGAATGACTCCTTTTCTCTATTCAAACTGGTTGAATGAGTGATTTTGTGGAAGTTATTGATTTCTGATTTAATAACACCCGGTCAGAAATCAAGAACTTCCACACCAGTCAGGGCAAATCTCTACCTTACACGATACACTTTAATCAACCGGATCACTCTATAAATGACATTCAAATCTCTGCCATTGAATCAATTACAAATCGATCACACACCACGATTCTGAAACGCGAGTCCTTTTGGATACATAAACTTTGGACAAAAATCCCTCATGGCATAAATTTTGATGATTAAAGAATGTTCCAACATCAACCCAATCAAATCATTAACCGTAACCAATTCATTCACTCATTCACTCATCCTACCTTTATATGTCATTTATATAAATATATATATAAATATATAACATGAATATAAATGGTATATGAATATATGCTTGTGTGTTTATGTATGTATGTATCTCTATATTTGTATATGCACGTGCACCAACTGTAACATGAACGATAACTAAGCTGCGCTTCACTTCCGATGAACTTGGGGACAGTGAGTGAGCTTTAGCGTGGCTCTCCCTTTTGGATGCATATCACACATCTTACACACATCACTATACATACTTGTCTGATATACATGCCTGTTGATTCTGTAGACTAAGAAGAAGACCTTTGTTGGTCGAAAGCTTGTCGAGAATTAAAGATCGACCGTCCTGAAGCTACGTCTGCGTCTGATTTAATCTCCCGATTATATATACATACATATATATATATATATATATATATATATATATATATATACAGTGGTACCTCGGCTTACGAGTGCCCCAACGTACGAGTTTTTCGGGATACGAGCCGTCGCTCGGGCGGTTTGTTGCTTTGGGATACGAGCCGAGATCCGATGTACGAGCTCAAAAAATTTATTTTTTTGAATTTTCCGGTTGTGGCTTCCGGTTCCGGTCACGTGGTTATCTTGCCGTGAAAGCATCTCTGCTTGGATATAAAACACGCAATCGTCGAAATACATTAGCGAGGAATCTCCTTGCTCCAGCCGGTGACGTCATCGGCGGGGATCCCCGCCTCCAGAGTGGCTGGTCACGTGACCGCCAAAGCGTGTCGCGCGTGCGGGTATAATGAGCTACACCTGTGGATCACGTGACCACGGAAGCACGCCTCGCTTGAGAGGCATGGCTTTCGGTTTGCGTTTTGCTTTATAAGGCGCGATAAATGGGCTTTTGAGTGTTAGCGGTTCATGGCGTTGACGGTTCATGACGGTTCATGGCGTTGACGGTCAAAAACCCATTACATCAATTTTACCAGGCACTGTACAGTAAGTACAGTGGACACCAAATGCACGGTGGAAGGCTAGAAGTAGAAGATCGTCCAAGACAAGTGAGAATAAGCCATACTTTGGAGATGACGTCATTCGCTGGTCCGATAACCAAAGATGTGGTATAAAAAACCAGGTGAGCTAACAATGCAGCAATGAAGGAATTCGGCCAAGGCACCGGCACACAACGACCTACCTACATCGAAAGACTCAATGCCAATGGTGACAGAAGCCAAGACGGCCGGCTTAAACACCGCCGAAAGACCACGGTGTACCAACTTACGATGCAGAACATCTTGCACTTAATATGATGACAACAGGTGCCATCCTCTGACGTACCATTACAGGTACAGGTACAGTACACGTGAGCACAGAGCAAAAGTTCACTGAAACCGAGATTAAGAAAAAAGAAAAAACACCTCGTGGTCCGTGCTCGATATCCGAGTTTCAATCTTTTCAAACACATGATGCTCTCGGTCACGGTATCTCCTGCGAGCTGCTTCTCCTTCAACCACACAAACAACAACTTCTCCATATCTTCATGGATAGAGGTCCAGTTTATTTCTTTACATTCTCTTGTATTATGTACAGTATATACGAGGTCGTGCTTGTTTATACATTATTTGTTATTTATAAAGTACATTTTTGTTATTTAAAAGCACCTAACAAAAAAAATTGGTGTTTTTTTTTTGAGGCTGGAACGGATTAATAGCATTTCAATGCATTTGAATGGGAAAATTTGCTTTGACTTACGAGCGATTTGGCTTACGAGCTCCGTCACGGAACGGATTAAACTCGTAAGCCGAGGTACCACTGTATATATATATATATATATATATATATATATATATATATATATATATATATATATATATATATATATATATATACAGTGGAACCTTGACTTACGAGTTTAATTCGTTCTGTGACCGAGCTCGTAACTCAATTTGCTCGTTTCTCAAATCAAATTTCCCCATTAAAATGCATTGAAATGCTATTAATCCGTTCCAGCCCGCCAAAAACCACACCAATTTTTTTTTAAATATGCAGTATATATAAAAATATCTCGCGCTTTATATTTCACCTGTATGCAGCATACAAGTTGGCAGGATGGCCTGGACTGGAGGTACGCACACTTGACTCTAAACTGTCCAGCCTGGGTTTGAATCCCGACCCAGCTATAACCTGTCATGTCGGTGTTTCACAGGCAGGGTGATTCATCAATGTGTGTACCGCTAAACTGGGCGCCCCGTTTGCGTCCCATTAGTTGTTGGATGTTAAGGATCTCACCGTGTCTTCCACAAAGAGAAGGCGAGCTATCGCCGGCACTCTGAACAAGTTGTGGCCTGGCATGCTCTTCTCCTCTGCCGTTATATACGTCCTCCTCGGCATCTTTTTCCAGAAGAGCCCTGTCTCGTCACAGTTGAAGATTTGCTGGGGGATGTATCGTTCGGCTTCTATCAGTTCGGCAAAAGTTATAATAAAATCTTCAGCTGCCTTCACATCTGCCTCGCCAAGTCGACAACACGCACACCTCGCTCATGTTGTTTGACGATTGCGTGTTTTATAGCCAAGCACATCATCCTCTTCTTCTTCTCAGCACTGCCCTTGGCACTCAATTTCTTAGGACCCATTGTTAAAACTAAGAAATTTTCCAAAATAACCAAAATGCGAAAACACAACAGCAGCGATATACGGCAGAGATACTGTACTTGCACGGCAAGATAACCACGTGACCGGAACCCACCTGGTGGCGGCTGGCGTAAGCTCCAAAATAACCAACATGCGAAAACACAACAGCAGCGATATACGGCAGAGATACTGTACTTGCACGGCAAGATAACCACGTGACCGGAACCCACCTGGTGGCGGCTGGCGTAAGCTCCAAAATAACCAACATGCGAAAACACAACAGCAGCGATATACGGCAGAGATACTGTACTTGCACGGCAAGATAACCACGTGACCGGAACCCACCTGGTGGCGGCTGGCGTAAGCTCCAAAATAACCAACATGCGAAAACACAACAGCAGCGATATACGGCAGAGATACTGTACTTGCACAGCAAGATAACCACGTGACCGGAACCCACCTGGTGGCGGGTGGCGTAAGCTCGTAACTCAGATCTCGGCTCGCATCTCAAAGCAATAAACCGCCCGAGCGACGGCTCGTATCTCGGAAAACTCGTAAGTTGGTGCACTCGTAAGTCAAGGTTCCACTGTATATATATTGTTACGGTCCGCGGATTAGATGTTATTTACCGAGCGGAGGTACCGCGGCCGTACAGTTGTTCCCCGACTAAACCCGATTCACCCAGACGTTGGCCGTATCGCGCCACTGCTATTCAATCGGGAAAAGACTAAGACGACGAATGCAAAGAGGAAGAAGAAGATGTACAGAAGAGTAACGGGGTTTATTATTATTTACACACACATAAGCCAAAAGAGCAGTCACGGGTATTTACAGCGGACATGAAAAAGCAGGTAACACAGTGCAAATTACTAGCTTATACTGACTTAATTACCTACCCAGGACAGCACGAACAGAACAAACTCACGTACGCAAATGGATGGAAGGGTAGGAATCGTTTGGAGGGATGAGCAGGTGGGATCACAGGGCACAGCGAGCAGGTCCACTCCGGGCGGGAAGCGAGGAGCCGGCAGGTCCTTGTATTCGAATTACAGCGCACGCCGGCAGCTCCTTGTATTCGGCTTTACAGCGCACGCCGGCAGCTCCTTGTATTCGGCTTTACAGCGCACACCGGCAGCTCCTTGTATTCGGCTTTACAGCGCATGCCGGCAGCTCCTTGTATTCGGCTTTACAGTGCACGCCGGTAGCTCCTTGTATTCGGCTTTACAGCGCACGCCGGCAGGGTCACTCGCTGCCCCGTCAGGGCTTCATGCGGCTGGTTGAAACGGGGCTGGTTGAAGCGGCTCTTTGTCAAAGGCTTTTCGTATCTCTCACGCAACTCCGGTGCAACTCTGAACTCTCTCCCGGTGGACTGCCAACCCTCTTACGCACCTGGACTCATCTGCCGTATCTCTCGTGTAGCTTGTCCCAGCGATCGTCGCACCCTTCTGTCCAAACCTTCAGCGCGGGTCTGACACGCCCTCCTCGGTTTCGGTACCGCCCTCCCCCCGTGCTCTGTTTCGTGACCTTGTATGGTAATCCCACGGGCTTGTCTCCTTATTTGGGCATGGCGCCGACGGCACGCCCCTCGTGGCGAGCCACGGGCTTGTTTCCTTATTTGGGCATGGGGCTGAACAGCCCCGCCCTTCGTGGCACGCCCTGGGCTTGCCTCTTCCTGGCGACCCCGCCCCTCCTGTTCAAACAGAGCACGGAGCACATATTCACTATAGCAGCGAAATGAGAGGGCGTGCACCCCACGCTTGTGAACTGCTTTACCCACAGATGGAGAGTTTGGCTGGGAAATGGAATGATTGAAGGGGAGCTATTCTTAATTGATTCGGTGCAATGGAGTGTCATTCTAATGGAAGACAAGGCCTTACTCGAAAACACATAATAAGATATAAGCTACTGAACAAGGGTTTTATCGTGTCCTTCAATGTGGTGTTTCATGGAATTAACTACCGAGACGCCCTTTTTACCTTTACACAACTCTGGAGGCAGGAGGGGCCATATCCAACCAATGTTACACAACAATTTACCACTACAATACACACAATCAAAAAAATACAATCCTTATATCCGCAACAATATATATATATATATATATATATATATATATATATATATATATAAATATGTATATAAATATGTATATAAATATGTATATATATAAATATGTATATATATATATAAGTATATATATATATAAATATGTATATTATATATATATATAAATATGTATATTATATATATATATAAATATGTATGTATGTATATATATATATATATATATATATATATATATATATATATATATATATATATATATATATATATATATATATATATATATGCAGTCACGTGAAAAAGTAAGTACACCCCATGTAAAGTTTGGACTTTTTCAACATATTTCAACATACAGCTATTTTTATTTTTTAAATTTTTTTTGGATACTGAATCGAGGCTTGTGAAAGAGATAAAGATTTCAACATAATATTTGATCTTCATTTCAACAATATTGATAGATAAAGGTGATATAATATAACAAATATCATGAAACATTTACATTTTGTAGTCCAATGTATAAATTAAATAAACAAATGCAAATTTCGCATGTGGGAAAAGTAAGGACACCCTTAGCTCTAATAGGTGGTATTGCCCCCTTTGGCAGAAACAACCTCAAGTAAGCGTTTCTTATAACTGTCTACCAGTCTCTGACATCGGCTGGGAGAAATTTTTGCCCACTCCTCCATGCAGAATTCTTTCAGCTGTGTGATGTTTGAGGGGTTTCTTGCATGCACAGCTCGTTTCAAATCCCCCCACAACATCTCGATGGGATTTAGATCCGGGCTTTGACTTGGCCAGTCCAGAACCCTCCATTTCTTTCTTTTCAGCCATTCCTTGGTGGATTTACTGGTATGTTTAGGGTCATTGTCATGTTGCAAGGTCCACCTTCGGTTGAGCTTCAACTTTCCAACAGATGGCCTCACATTATCCTCAAGCACCCTCTGGTACAATGAAGAATTCATAGTGGATTATATGATGGTGAGCTGCCCAGGCCCTGATGCAGCAAAGCTGCCCCAAACCATAACATTTCCACCACCATGCTTTACAGTTGGTATCAGGTTCTTGTGGTCAAATGCTGTCTTTGGTTTTCGCCAAACATGTCTTCTGGTACTGTGGTCAAATAGCTCTACCTTTGACTAATCTGTCCAGAGCACATTGTTCCAGAAGTGCTGGTCTTTGCCTGTGTTCATTGGCAAACTTTAGTCTTGCCCTGATGTTCTTTCTGGACAGCAAAGGTTTCCTCCTGGCACACCTCCCATGTCGATCAAATTTGTGCAGCCTCTTTCTAATGGTAGACTCGTGCACTTTGACATCAACAGTGGCAAGAGCTACCTGTAGAAAGTGATCTTCTGGACAGTCGAATGATTGATTTCAAATTGTTTGGAGATCTTTTTAAATCCCTTCCCAGACTCATAGGCATCTATAACCTTCATTCTTAAGACCTCAGAGCTCTTTTGATCTAGGCATGGTGACGCCACACACTTCAACAACAAAGAGCAAACGAAACTAAATGTCTGAGGTTTAAATAAGACAGGTTCCTCCAAGATCCTCTCTAACGATGTTCTAATCATTTGCACCTGAGCTGGTGCACCTGATTCTAATTTTAGGTATTTGAAATAGTGATAAATGTGGGGGTGTACTTACTTTTTCCACATGCAAAATTTGCATTTATGTTTATTTAAATTATACAATGGACTACAAAATGTAAATGTTTCATGATATTTGTTATCTTATATCACCTTTATCTAGCAATATTGTTGAAATGAAGATCAAATAGCTGTGTTGAAATATGTTGAAAAAGTCAAAACTTTACATGGGGTGTACTTACTTTTTCATGTGACTGTATATATATATTCTGTGGATTTAATCCTTCATTTCCAGCACAATCATAATTATCAAATGGGTCAAATCACAAATTTTCCAACCAGTCAACATTTATGCATGATCAGATTGCACATCATTAAAGTTATCTGAATGAAGTTGATTAAATGGTAAAATGTTTTGAAAGCAAGTATTACAGACCAAAATTGATATAATTCCTGTCATCATAATGAAAACAACAATCGCACAGATAACAAAAATGTAATCGAGTATCCCTCTCCAGCTGTGAAGATAACATTTTAGAATGAAACATTATCAATGGAATAAATACAATGTTATAAAGAAAAGAAAAGAAAGTAAGAATGAAATAAATAAATAAAGAAAGAAAGAAAGAAAAAATTGCTTTCAGAAGTGGATAATTGTGTCTAAAAATTCAACCGAACCCAAGGCCAAAAAATATACATTGCTGGTCTCTGGTCAGACCAAAGTTCCAGAATTGATGCGGCCATGCGGTTTTTTTTTTCTTTTCTTTTTTTTCTGAAAAGCATGGATTGCGCATATAAAGGTGTTGTTTTTTGTGTCCTCATGCCTTGCGGTCCTCCTCATCTGCCGTGGCACCGTCCAGAGAGAAATTAAAGACAGCCAATGGGACAGGTCGGCCTTTTTGTAAACAATGAACACAAGCTTAAGTTATTTTAAAATGTATTTATTCTGAAAATCATTAAGTTCTTCAAGCATATTATAGACTGCCATTTCGTTCCCGAGATCGCCTTGCCGTACCGTCAAACATTCCAATGCGTCGATCGCGTCAACACTGCGCATGCTAAAGTGGTCTAACAGGCCGATGGTCTCCCACGATCTCTTCTCCCAGTCCACCAGATTATCAGACACTTACAACTTCATCACAAACGAGATAGGATCCAGGCCTAACTAACGAGACCACCCACAGCTCTCTTGGCCTTCTGGTTGCTTCACACGAACCCGACAAAGAACGTCTTCGTTTCAATAAATGACAATATCCAACCGATTGGATTCATGACGTCACGGCACACAAAACTACTCATATCGTTGGAACGGCTGGTTGGATTTGGACAAACTAAACGCAGTTTTGTAGGGGAAAATCGTGCGCGAACGTCGATACCAATGGCGGCCCTCACATACCCATATTTCCCGAGATAGCGCGCCGGCCCGGCAACAACAGGCACGCGCTGTTGTAGGTACCGTTGGAAATTTTTAAAAAAAATAAAAAAAATTGTTGACGTGCAGGGTCAAAATCGATGCGCGCGCTGACCAGAGACCGGAAATATATTTTTCTCGGCCTAATCCAACAAAATGAACTAAAATCCAACCACTGCAGCATAGACTGTAAATAATACATAAAAGTATACCGAGTCAAGAAGGAAAAAATCAGACTTAAATCTTCTTAACATCTTAATTTCTAACTAGTCAGTGTATTTTGGCCATCGGTGCTTGTAGTTCACATTTATCACGCGATTCCAAAATCAGTTTGTACCTACAAGACAAATTTGAGTAGATTTGCTATGATTCTCTTGTTGGTGGTCAACAATTCTCAAGGTTGTAACGAACTGCTTTGAGCTTCGGTGGCAAGTCTGTGCAAATTCTCAAGGAGTGCGGGGGGAAGGGGGGCGAGTTTCCTGTTGCTTAATCCGAGCCTCAAACGCGTGTAGAGCTCCATCACGATCAAACATGAATCCGAATCTCATGATCATGGGGTTTGGAGTCTGGCGCTGGTTTGCCCAGTCGTTGAGGTGGGATTTCCGAAACAGACGGTGAGCATTTACCAGTGGCATGGACGAAGTCTCCTCGGAGATGAAGCAAAGATTGCATAATGTGTAGTACATTTTGACCTCGGAGATTGCATAATGGTGTCAAGCACCTCTTCTCTGGTATTCTCGGGCATTTTCTTTGGTAGATTGCAAAACAATAAGTTCTGCTTTCTTTTATACATCTCCATGGCCGTCATGGTGTTCACTGGCTTCTCCAAGATTACATTACTCTCCCTGTGCATGCTGGGTAACGTTTCGCTTTCCAGGGTTAACAATCTATCAGTAGAGGCCAATAAAGAATGCTGTAGTTCTGGTGATGCGGTGTTAATCTGCTGTACATATTGTTGGATCATTATGCTTGCATCCATGGTGTCCAATCTCTGCAATACCTGTGAGGTGGTGTGTTGGAAGTCAGCATGGAAAGATGCAAGTGCCCCTTACGTGGCATAGCTTTTGGCCATGGTCATTCAGGCTTGAAGCTTGGTTATTCTCCTCTGACTTGGAATTTTGCAATTTTTTCTTCGATGAGGTGTTGTTCTTCTCATCACTCACTCATGTTATAACAAAACGCGTGGCATATTAAAGAAAATGCAGCCGGATGTTTGGTTCAAAATGTAAAAACTCAGGACTGTATAACCATAGAGAGACTTTCATCCAATCCATGGATTGCATACTCAAACAGCAGGGATAGAAAATGGTTGTGTAACCGCAAAGAGACTTTTATCCAAATCGTGATAAATCCAACTGAACAGCCTGTTCATGCTCATCTTACAGACTTCTTCCAGAAGATGAAGATACTCTAAACTTCTAACCTTGTGACCACAGGGACCTATTGAATGATTCAGGAGAGCATCCCGACCCCAAAAACCCGTTAGTGGTTAAAGTACATTCCAAATATGGTTTTTAAAGCCAATTATACCAGTTTCCGAGTGGTATCGTTGGACACCTGTGAGATAACAATCCATGAATCACCACATGTGCTGGTCTCCCCTGTCTGACCCTCTCCCCAAAGGACGGAGAGCATTTTGGTGCATCATCTTACCGTGAGCGCAGTGCAACGTGCGGTGCAGGACGTGCTGGATCGCAGAAACCGCCTTTTCACACGCCAACTGAAGGATGGGACAGGGAAGGAATGCACACAAAGTCATTCTGTGATTTCAGATAGATAGTTGTGGTCTAAACACTCAACAGGACGTTTTTAATTTCCATGGTGTAAACACTCAAACAGTCCGGACAGCTTTGAAATGGTCACCTTGAAATCGTGTGGGTGGCGATGCAGCCAGGCAAGCAACATGGCGGCAAAAAGGTCACCGGTACCCACAAACACAGCAGAGATCCGTGGCATCTCCATGCGGATACGCTCGCGTCGCCTACCCGCTGCGCAAACACACCACTATTACTGGCCGTTCACTCTAACGGGTGTGGTAATGCCCTGTGGATTGTATACTCCACGTCTTAATGCAATCTACTTATTACATACAAATGTGGTCATCCATCGAGCAGATAATTAAAGAGACCCACACTGGTTACGGCTGCCAAAGACCACCAGACGGTCGTTCTTTTCTGCACCATCGACATTGGCGCTGGTGATCAGCACGGTGTGTGGTCCACGTGCATGCAAACACTCCATTACCTGTGCATATAACACGCTCTGATTCAGTACATTTTGACTTTGGGTCCAGCTGGGATCCGTGGCGATTTAGAGCATGGCTACCCAACAAGGAGGGGGCACCAAACCGTTGGTGCTCTCCGAAAGAAGCCAGGATTTAGAGCCAATATATTTTGATTAGACCCTGAGCTGAATTAAACTTTGAGTAATGCCAATGATCAGTCCAAGGTCTCAAAGCTCATTTGTCTGGATAATGGCCCAAGTATACATGACTTCATTGTTTTCAGGAAACGATGACAGAAAGTGAGTACTCACCTCAATAGCCTCACTCTGAGTGGAAAATGTACGGCCTGTCAAAAGTCTGCCAAGTGACGACAAAAAACTAATTAAAATTACGACTTCTACTTATGTGCAAAATAAGCATGCGAGAAAGATGGGTGGTGACCAAGGGAAGTAGGAAGGGAGAGGTGGTCATGAGAAACAACCAGGGAAGAAGCGTTCAGATAAAACCAGGATGGTGAAGGAACCCGGATGGGAGGGTGGGGGATTGTAGTCGCATCAACAGTAACAGGGAGGGGGGGGGGGGGGGATGACCACAAGAATGGGACGCACTCAGCCTCAAACTGGTTGGGTGTTATAACATCCGCCATTGGGAGCACGAGGTCACGATACACAGGCAGCAGGTCCTCAGGAACGTACTGAGTGGACACACCAACAGGTTCACAGGTAATTCTGCAATATTTCTAGGAATAACACCTTGGTCACAAACTTCAAAAGCTCTATACAAGTCACTGTTACAATTGCATTGGGTAAACTGACTGGCAAGACAAATAACGCATCACATACCTATTAAAGATTTAGAGCATGGAAGGCTTAAGCATAAAATAAAATCAACAGACATCTCTACATCCTGTTTAAACAGAGGAGATTCACCATCCGATGCAAGGATCATTATGCTGGGACGAGGCAACGGTGAAAACATTTTCTCGTTTTCATCACTAATGAAACCTACCATGGAGCCTTTACCATCCCAGGTGTCACCCAGCACTGGATCACAAACTGAAGGGAGAAGGGGGGGGGGGGGGGGGGTGGGAGGGTGGGAAGTCAAAACCAGCTCCAAAGCAGGCTCAAGTATAACTAGTAAGGAGTGGATGAAAATACGACCTCAAAAGTTCATGAAATTCAAGCTTACCGTAGACCATTTGTGGGTTTCCTTGCTTTAGATCCTTTATAATGCCGACTAACCGCTCGAGGAAGGAGCGATCTGCAGTATACCCTAACGATAACAAAATATACAATTGAAATGCTGCATTTCATCAAAATATCTCAGAGTTCATAGCAACTCTCATTTCTGAGCGTCATTGTACTATTACATCATCTCTCGATCCAATAAAAAGAAATAATTAAATGAATAAAAATGCACAACTGCCAATGACCGGAAATTGGAATCACACGGCGATAGCCGAACGCATGACGTACCAGTCAGGACATAATCGTAGTCCGTGATGCCGTTGAGACGAAGGCCTTCGTACAGCTGGCACAGCTCATCGGATTTCAGCACATGACCCCGCCAGTGTTTATACCCTGCATGACACGAGAGTCCCATGGAGGGAAGTTTGCTCGAAAATGTATCAAAGCATAGAAGTCACAAAGCACAAGGTCGAAGATCTTGGTTTCCTCCCCGTAACACCATTGGCTCCCTCTGATATACACCCTTTTATCAGATCAGCACCATAAAGTTTTGGAAGGTCCAAAAACAGTGATGCACCAATAGGAGAGCTCTCTCACTCCCTGTTTGGAGGTGGTGCAACAATAGGAGGGCCCTCCGATTCCCCATTTGGAAGTGGTCCACCAATAGGAGGGTCCTCTCACTCCCCGTTTGGAGGTGGTCCACCAATAGGAGTGCCCTCTCAATTCCTGTTTGGAGGTGGTGCACCAATAGGAGGACCCTCTCACTCCCCGTTTGGAGGTGGTGCACCAGTAGGAGGGTCCTCTCACTTCCTGTTTGGAGGTGGTGCACCAATAGGAGGACCCTCTCACTCCCCGTTTGGAGGTGGTGCACCAATAGGAGGGTCCTCACTCCCCGTTTGGAGGTGGTGCACCAGTAGGAGGGTCCTCTCACTCCCCGTTTGGAGGTGGTCCACCAATAGGAGTGCCCTCTCAATTCCTGTTTGGAGGTGGTGCACCAATAGGAGGACCCTCTCACTCCCCGTTTGGAGGTGCTGCACCAGTAGGAGGGTCCTCTCACTCCCCGTTTGGAGGTGGTGCACCAATAAGAGGGCCCTCTCACTTCCTGTTTGGAGGTGGTGCACCAATAGGAGGACCCTCTCACTCCCCGTTTGGAGGTGGTGCACCAATAGGAGGGTCCTCACTCCCCGTTTGGAGGTGGTGCACCAATAAGAGGGCCCTCTCACTTCCTGTTTGGAGGTGGTGCACCAATAGGAGGACCCTCTCACTCCCCATTTGGAGGTGGTGCACCAAATGGAACACGAAACAAAACCTCAGACTGTTCTCTGCATGGTACCAGTTATCTCCTTTTGTCAATCGTTTTGCTTACAAGAAATGTGCAAAATCACGACCTTTCACCTGCAAGACCCGGTAACAACAATGAACCTCAATCTCATATTACAACCTGTTAATTTAAAGGCCAATGTGTGATGATCTATCATATTGCTCATCACACCTTCCGATCCTCAGTACCAAAAACTGTTTGACCTCACCAACTCACTAATGTAAACTGAACAGGGAAACTGATCCCAAGGAAAACTTCATGAAAGCGCAAAATAAAACAATATTATTGCCAAACAAGATGAACGATGAAAATGCAATTCCGAGAATGAACAAACGTATTACCGTGTTACGATGCTCAAATACATACAAAACCCTTACATTCCAAACGACGAGAGTACAACACCAACACTACCCCATAAATCAGAAAAAGCGTTCATACATCACATCACAATGAAATTGCCTGTTTAGCACTCCCATCTGAACCAATGGCTCATGATTCTCGAAATCCTGGTTCCAATCCAGTCTAATATACGTCCATAGCCTACTAATGTCCTTGCAATTCACATTGAATTTCACCGATGTCTACAGTCTGTGTCCTGCATCTCCTTTCAGTTGCAGAACATGGTTGTAGATAGCATAATTTGCTGGTGGTGCGGCTGTGCCACCGATGCAGTGCCCCCTGTAGGTTAGGGCAGGCATTTGTAATTTTATTCATACTGCCGGCGATAACTCAGCTACTCTTGAAGAAGTGGGATCTCTTCCGTGGGATCTTTAACTTCCATGAACTAATACCGATAGACGGGTGACCCGGTTTAAGTTGGGACGTTGCGCACATCGATGCCTTGCCCTGCCTGTGATGCACCATCCAGGATGGCAACTTACAGCTTGGCCAATATTTGAACTCAGGCTAGACAGCTCAGAGGCCAGTGTGTTTGGCCTGAATGTGATTTATGTACAAGTTCCGCTATTAGCCTTCTGGGGAATCTAACCATTCTGGAGAACATGGTATTTTAGTAAAGGCAGTGCAGGGATAACAAGCGTTACGCCTAGGTCCCCCATCGGGGAAGTGATGTGAGTCGACAAAGTGGAAGACGCAGAAAACATGCTATGATATGATATTTCGCTCATAAGGTTCAGACATACATGGCGGCGGCCATCTTGGATTTTGACGTGGCGACCCAATTTTCAATAGGGTTTTTTTTTTTTTTTGTATACAGAATCGAGGCTCGTGAAAGAGCTAACATTTATTTCACAAACAAATCAAACAGACAAACAAAATATATAAAAGGAGGGAGCGGTAGACAAGATGGGGAGAGAAGGGGAAGCACACAAGGGTGGCATAGTTCCGAACCCGAAGGATCGGTAACCGACACAATTTCGGTCTTCGAGGCCGGCCGATAGACACAGTGTGACCAGAAGGGACGAGGTTCTCCTGACCACGTGGCCCTCGACTTGGTGGGGTTTGTCCGCACAATGTGGGCGCTTTCAGGATGAACTTTAGCCGGGGAGCGTTTGGGCGCCCCGGTCTGATACTGCCGCCCACGCGCAGAACAACTTGTGAGTGCACGTGGGTCCCGGCGGTCCCACTGGCCTAGCGCTACCATGTTTAGACAGCAAAATCCGTCCCCGGGCACCGGCACCTACTCCCGGAAGTTTGAGAGAATAGCGGCGCCAGGCACGGTAGGACACCCGCGGAGCCCCGGGGGACCAGGGACGCGTGAGCCTACGCGTGAGCGTGCTACGGCGGAATCAACGGCTTCGGCCACGGCCAGGTCGATACTCGGCCCGGCCGCACCGGAAATGAACTGGTTCGACACCCGCGCTAGAGGTCGCGGGCGACTGAGATGTATTAACAAATTAATTAATTAATTTGAGACGTCCGATTTCTAGTGTTTGGAAATTTGGAAGAGCTTGACCCTAGCCTTTCCCTTGTGAGGGCAAGGAGGAACTTAACACTTAACACTTAAGCTTAGCTTGAAGTACACCCTGACCAGCGCTCACGGTGGGACGGCAAGGCAACCAGAAGGGACGAGGTTCTCCTGACCACGTGGCCCTCGATCTGGGAAGCGAGAGGCGTTCCATTAGTGGACGCGCCCCTCACGCCCGACTTTTGGGCGGCCCCGGCAGGCCGTTTGTTTTGACGTTCCGTGACCTTCCTTATGCCTAGATACACCCACACACCAGATTAGAAGTTGGTACTTCGCTTATTTTTCAAGATATTCCACTCACAAGGTTCAGACATACGTGGCATCAGACATACATGGCGGCGGCCATCTTGGATTTTGACGTGGCTTGCACCTAGAGTCCCTGTATAAAGAGTTGCGCCATGTGCTGACCCGAGATTTCTGGTCACGTGATTTCGTGGCGCCATTTTGTGTCTAACTTCACCGTGCGTGAACGTCAGCTTGGTACGGGAATGTTGTTTATTGCCAAACAATCATCATGTTCTGTACTGAATGTATGAACCAAGTTTTGTACTGAATGTTTACTGTGTTGGCCTCATCGTGTTCCTGGTGAAATTAAACAAGTTATGGTGAATACGACGTCGTATCTGTGCTTTTCCATATCTGTTCGACTAGACGAACCGTGCACACTGCAGGTATTTTAAAAAGTTTTTTCTCTGTTTAATTACGGCTTGGCGCAGTCGAAAATTAAGTGTTAATTAAGTCGCCAGCTATGAAACATATTAATCGATCAGGCAATATCCATCAGAGTTCTGGGCAAGGGTGTAGTAATAAATGAACGTTTCAATCTTACTAGATGCCGATGACGTTTTCCTTATGTCAGAGACAGAAGCTGACTTGCAGCTTGTTAAATCATTACAATGGAAATTGAATATAAATGTCGATAAAACTAAAGTTGTACACTATAGAAATATGGCAATACCACGTACAGAATTTGTTTTAAGTGTGTTAGACTATATGTCGGCTGGAAGTCCTACACCGGAATTGCTCTCGGCACCCTTTAAAAAATATTGGATATGCCCACACTCCTTTCTAAAAGTTATTAAAATTCAGAGAACGACAGCATTGGTTTGTCTTACTTATAATGTTAGCTCTTATATGCAGTGTTGGCTTGTAATATGCATTGCCATACCACTTTTAATATCACCACACAGCTCTTTTTCACGGCAATAGCTGAGTTTTTGACAAAACAAATATCACCTGTATGTAATAATAAGACTAAATATGTGTAGTAAAATTTTTTTTAGCAGGTTTAGAATATATCACCCCATATCGCGAATGTACATGTGAAGAGTTCAGGCGCAAAAACCGATAAACGCCATTTTTGATGAAACCGAACTATGTTTACCGAAGTATATGTTTCAATACCTCCGTTTCAGTAGGCAAATCATTTTCTCCCAAAACCCGATCGCGTCCACGTATTTTAAGATACAGCCCATGTCATTTTGATGGGTTTCACCTGGAATGCACAGCAGAAAATCTTGATTTTCTCATTTCAGCAAAAATGGATATATCTGTTTTTGCATCTGAACTCTTCATGTGTATCTAATCCGACACACTTAGACACAAAATGGCGTCCAAATTTGAGTTGACACAACTCTCTATATACAGGGACTCTAGTTGCACCCACACACCAAATTCGAATGCGGTCCTTCGCTTACGCATGCACGCACACCCGCACGCACGGACACACGGACGGAGGGGAAAACCATAGTCCCCCTTTCGCTCTGCGGTGCGACGGGGGACAATAACCACTGTACAGTCACAATGTCCTTATCGCGTTTAAAAATGTCTCTAAAAATGTCCATCTGTCGTGGAAGAGCAGAATGGAGATGCGATGAAGTGTGACAATACAGGCATGTGAAATGACACCGCCGAATGCCGGCACGGAATCACTTGTAATATTTCACGATGTGTTGCTCGATTAGCCATGGACAGTACGGTGTAAGGAGCACAGCAGAAAATGAATAAAACAACCAATCCAACAGTCAAGTACCAAACAGCATCGGAAAATGCCAGAAATTCCACATCCAAGCTCTTTTCCTAGTCTATCCGTTCATGTGCCGACAATGTCAGGAAAGAAAACAAAGGAGAACAATGCATGAAATGTCATGAGATGAAGTACAAGGCTCTGTCGCTCCTTTTGATCTCGTGTTAGTCGCGATGGTGGAATCTGGGATATGGCGTGCACCGCCAAGCGCCATACGGCAGTTCCCTGTGCGCACACTCAAACATACCGAAGATCAAGTTGGTTGCTCTCACATTTACTACCACTCCAGCTTCAAATCGCCCAATGCAAACACCGAGTATTAAGAAATATAGCCTTTAGACTAGCGGCAATGGGCGACCCATCATGAACCGAGGAAAAGTAATAATCACCGTGAAAGGAAATCAAACTGGACACATGCGAAAAGCCGACAATAATTGATGGACAACCGGCCATTGAGCTGCGCACCTGTGTGATTAGAGAACTGCACGGAGTTGATAGTGTCCACTTCAAACCCCATCACCTGCAAACAACAAGAAAACAGTCCATGCCTGAACAGGGATAAGGAAGGAACGTGAGAGTTCGATAGAAAATGTTGGGCTTGCTGTCAAACTCAGGTATTTCAATCCCTCCTTCACAAAATTGCTTTGCAATCACAATTGTCTATGTGAGGAGTGGTTCGTTTCTCACAGACAAATTTCACTGTGCACACAGAATAAAACCACAACTTGTGTCCGTCTGTCTCATGCAAGTCCAGGCTTGTGGAAGAGCTGAAGTACAGGGTTAAAGGGCACAGAGACCGACAACAGTAAAGGAAGAGCAAGTGGATGGGAGGAGGAGAAGAGCTCAGAGGTAAACCCAGGATTTGGCACGAGGTGATGACAAACCTGCCTAATGCCTACCCCCATTTAAGGATAGTATTTGTATACAATTAATCTTCACTTTGTACAATATTCAATGTTTTATGCAAGCTTCATGTCACAAAAATGTTGAAAGGAAAACGTTTGGCTCATTGTTGTAAATAATTCACATACACACTTGTGATAAGTAAAACACAACAATCATGTTAATAGTCATACTAGTAAAAACCCCCTGAAATATGACGGGTTGGAGCAGTTTATTCGACGGTGCAGCCTCGTGAGCGTGCCAAAGTCTGAAGCCTCGGCCTAGTGTCAGGTGAACTTATATATTCTTTATTTATTTATTAGACATCATACAGATGTAAATGAACACTCGTTTTACTCTGGTGCTCGTTGCACATCACTTGCAGCGAAGTTCACCTCCCTGCACCTTGTATTTATTATTTTACAAAACGTTTCTGTACACCGCTTGAGGCCCGGTTTGCAAGCCACCATCTACATTTCCAACAGAAGAGACATAATTACTCTTATGGAAAATGTTTTTCGAGTTTGTTTTATACTCAAAAATAGACCGCAGTGAACACACATTTGTTAAAAGATTAGACCTTTAAAACCTACCCTTGGGGGCCAGATATCTGTACAAACACAAACGGACATTGTGTTCTATGTTTATAGTCACTAGCAGAGTACCTGCCCTATGGGCAACCCTACTCCAAGCATGCAACACATTTTTCTGCCATCGGATATTTTCTGCTGACAACTGCTTTGACTTGGATTTCTTGCCGATTTCCTTTGGTAATATTGTTCTTGCTGATTACTGTTAAACTCGAGTGTCCTTGGTTTTTGAGGCATCTCAATTTTCCAGAAAAAACCCAAACATCAACCGTCACCCAAGCTAACAATACCCATGACCACCTTACCCCCCTCCCCATCCCCTCACAATCCCCCATCAACCATCACCCTAGCTAACAATACCCATGACCGCCCCCACACCCCTTACCCCCCACGCTCGCTAACAATACCCATGACTGCCCCACACCCCACTCCACTCCACCACCCAGCTCATTCCCCCATCAACTATCACCCTAGCTAACAATACCCCCACGACCACCCCACACCCCTTACCCCACTCCACCATCCCCTCGCAATCCCCTATCAACCGTTACCCAAGCTAAAAATACCCATAACAACCCCACTCCACCTTCCCCCCACAATCCCCCTTCAACCATCACCCTAGCTAACAATACCCATGAGCACACCTCAGGGTATCTTGGGTCTTCAGGGTATTTTGGGTCTTTTCAGTCTTTCAGGTATTTTCAGTCTTTTAGGTCTTTAGTGTCTTTTAGGTCTTCAGGGGTCTTTTAGGTCTTCAGTGTCTTTTGGTTCCTCCAGGTCCTGAGGGTCTTTTTGGTCTTGTAGGTCCTCAGGGTATTGAGGGGGGGGGGGGGGGGGGAAGGGTCTTTTGGCTCCTCTGGGTACTTTAGGTCAAGTATTTCAGGTTACATTTGTGGGTGAAGTCAGGTCAGCTGTCCAACCAATGGGTGAAGAGCAGATATACATATATGCATACATGCATACAAATGTATGTAGGTTTTGACCTAAATACATTTGCTCCATTATACTTGTATATAGATATACTGACAACTAGTATTAAAATAACCTATACAGAATCTCCTCGGGTTACAACGGGGTTACGTTCTGACAAGCAGGTCGCAAGTCGAGGTAGTCGTAAGTCGAATCACCCCTCATGGACTTATTATATATTACTTATTACATATTTTGGGTCTTTGCACTAGCAGCCTCTCCACTCACTCTCACGTTGTGAAGATTGAATCTTCTTTTGAAATGTTGGAACCAGCCGTGGCTGGCGGTGAACGTTTCAGAGTAATCCTCTCCCCCACGCTCCTTTAGGGTCTCAAAGATGCTCCGAGCCTTCGCCTGGATCATTAGCAAACTTAGCGGCACACGTTTCTGCAGCTGGTCCTCCATCCACGTCATCAACATCTTCTCCATTTCATGGATAAGCCCTCGTCGCTTCTTGGTGATGAGGGTAGCTCCCATTGGCGCCAATCCCTTCTCAGCTTCTCGGATTCTGTGTTTATCCTTCAAGATGGTGGACACCGTCGAATTTTGGTTCCTCCAGGTCACCCTTGGCGTGAGAGGCCTAAGTCACGTGAGATGGCGGCCACGCTTTTACCGTTCTCGAGCTGCACGATTATTTTAATCTTCAACTCCAGGTCAATCACCTTCCTCTTCTTTTTCTCCGATCCATCAGTGGATGCACTCTTCTTCGTGCTAGACATGATGATGGCAGTACAGTACACACACACTTATAGGCGATGGAGTGTAAGGGATGTTGTCAGCGCGAGGCACAAGGAGCAACTGAGATTTTTGCGACGGTCGTAAGCGCGAGTCGTAAGTTGCCTACGTCGCAACTCGAGGAGAGACTGTATTTGTTTTAAAATGAGAAAATACATGGTTTTATATGTTAATTTTCACATAATTATGACATGTGTCAACTGTGTACATGCTATGTACAGATGTGGACAAAAAATCCTAACTATTTACAATTGCATTTCTACAGTATACATACAGTCACGTGAAAAAGTAAGTACACCCCATGTAAAGTTTTGACTTTTTAAACACATTTCAACATACAGCTATTTGATCTTCATTTCAACAATATTGATCGATGAAGGTGATATAATATAACAAATATCATGAAACATTTACATTTTGTAGTCCATTGTATAATTTAAATAAACATAAATGCAAATTTCGCATGTGGAAAAAGTAAGTACACCCCTACATTTATCACTACTTCAAATACCTAAAATTTGAATCAGGTGCACCAGCTCAGGTGCAAATGATTAGAACATCGTTAGAGAGGATCTTGGAGGAACCTGTCTTATTTAAACCTCAGACATTTAGTTTGGTTTGCTCTTTGTTGTTTAAGTGTGCGGCATCACCATGCCTAGATCAAAAGAGCTCCCTGGGGCCTTCAGAAAGGTTATAGATGTCTACGAGTCTGGGAAGGGATTTAAAAAGATCTCCAAACAATTTGAAATCGATCATTCGACTGTCCGGAAGATCATCTACAAGTGGAGACGATTCCAAACAACTGCCAACTTGTTCAGGCCAGGCCGCCCCAGCAAGTTCAGCCCGAGAGCAGACCGCAAGATGCTGAAATAAGTCTCTAAGAACCCCAGAATGTCATCACGGGACCTACAGGTAGCCCTTGCCACCGTTGATGTCAAAGTGCACGAGTCTACCATTAGAAAGAGGCTGCACAAATTTGATCTACATGGGAGGTGTACCAGGAGGAAACCTTTGCTGTCCAGAAAGAACATCAGGGCAAGACTAAAGTTTGCCAATGAACACCTTGGCAAAGACCAGCACTTCTGGAACAATGTGCTCTGGACAGATGAGTCAAAGGCAGAGCAATTTGGCCACAGTACCAGAAGACACGTTTGGCGAAAACCAAAGACAGCATTTGATCACAAGAACCTGATACCAAATGTAAAGCATGTTGGTGGTAATATTATGGTTTGGGGCAGATTTGCTGCATCAGGGCCTGGGCAGCTCACCATCATAGAATCCACTATGAATTCTTTATTGTACCAGAGGGTGCTTGAGGATAATGTGAGGCCATCTGTCGGAAAGTTGAAGCTCAACCGAAGGTGGACCTTGCTACATGACAATGACCCTAAACATACCAGGAAATCCACCAAGGAATGGCTGAAAAGAAAGAAATGGAGGGTTCTGGAATGGCCAAGTCAAAGCCCGGATCTAAATCCCATCAAGATGTTGTGGGGGGATTTGAAACGAGCTGTGCATGCAAGAAACCCCTCAAACATCACGCAGCTGAAATAATTCTGCATGGAGGAATGGGCAAAAATTTCTTCCAGTCGATGTCAGAGACTGGTAGACAGTTATAAGAAACGCCTACTTGAGGTTGTTTCTGCCAAAGGGGGCAATACCACCTATTAGAGCCATAATCCACTGGCTGAGGGGGTCCCCGTGTGCATGAGATGTGCCCTAAGTTACTCTTAATAATATTGAAGTAGACCATGAGACATATCAAAAAAGTTCGGGTAGACTTTGGTAACTCGGCAGTAACAGAGGAAATGACGTCATTAGACACGCCCTTTGCCGCTCTATTGATACCAAAATTTAGGGGTAGGGGAAACATAAATCGCAATAACTTTGGAAGTATAAATAACAGAACTACAAAATACCCATTAAAATGTTTGTATTTAAGTACTCTATTCATTACAATAATCATTATGCAAATTAATATGTTAATGAGGTCACCAGAGGTCAAAAGGTCACAAAACCCGAGTACAAGTGAAAATTTCACAATGCTCCAAAAAAATACCCACCAAGTTATGGATTTACTCACTTTTACATTTATGATGCATGGAACGTTTAGAATAGATGCTACTGATTACTTTGATATGCATTTGGGGCCTTTTAATGCCTAATTGTATTACATAACATCAACTGAAAATTGCCGTAAATTTAAAAGGCAGATTTTTTTGCAGTCCATAAGTATAATAGAATGTTCTGCATACTAGTACCTTCTTTAGCAATTTGAGAATGTATTCTGAGTTATGTTTTGTGAAGAGTTCCCTTATGCTCTTCAGTCAATTGTATTAACCCTCAGTGTTTTGTCAAGTAGGCGGACACATCATAAGGTTAGATTTAATTGAAATCTTATTTGAAGCCAAGAAGCCTTTAAAAATACCCATGGGAATGATGACCATGGTTCCATAAAATGTTATCTATGCCTGATCTGCTAGTCAAATGAAAGAGGCATATCTCAAGCAATTATAGACAAGTACATGTTTTAACACAATAGTTTCTATTGTCCACAAGTTTAGTAATTTACCGTTGCTTACTCGCATGTTTGTCAAAGGGATCCAGATGACCAAGCGATGCTTATACAGAGTAAATTACTGCTACATACCTAATACCATAAAGGAATTTCCTTTATGCTAATACTGAGTTGAACCAGAGGGGTTTTTGCATTGCACAATTTGTTCATCACCCTGGAGACTGACACTTGCAGAAACTAATGCAGGGAAGTCCATTTTTGCGACAGGCACATCTGTTATTGCTGCATTTTTTGCAATTGCACAAAACTGTTTATTCTTCAGGAATTGGTCTCATGCCTTTAGTTGGCATCAAAAGTTCATCTGCTTCCCTGAAGCCAAAGGCAGTTGGATCCAGTGATGTGGGCTTATGAGGGTGTAACAAAGTCACCATCTGATAGGTTGCATAAAACGCTCTATGGATGTGTTGCTGTATTGCATGGCTAGTTGGCGGAAGTTGCTCTAAGGATACACCTTTACTGTGATGGTACATGTGGTCTCTTAATTGATCCATTGTTGTGCACGTGGTGTTCTTTTTTTATAACTTGTACCAGGTTTCACAGGACCGACAGTTTCACAGGACGCCATGAAACTGTCGGTCCAACTTGTTCCAGAATCAAAGTCTTTCAGATACTCAGATGGACTAGCATTATTCAAGGCTGCATGTTTTGTTCCCACCTTGCTTGTGTAGTCACAGCCAGTCAGGGTATGAACAAGTGGTAGCACATAGCAAAGTTCTTCTCCACCCTTTGGTGCTAATGTGTGAACTGGAATGTATCTCGTTGAATCTCCAACACCAGCCCTTAGCCAAAGTTTGCTTAGGCCATTGTAATGAAGAATATTCCAGTAGTGCATAAGCAGTACAAACACATCCGTATCACCAGACAATATGATAATACGTTCAGTTCCACTTTTGACTGCATGCATCGCATGTGGAATGATACGAGCATCTGCCTCTGCTACATCGGGACTGAGGTCTGGCATTTCTGTTGAACAGCCATCTTTGACAGACTGGCATGTAACTGCACCAGATACACCTGAAAAAGAACTTGCCACAACGTTGACTGTGGAAGGTCTTTCTTTTCCACGCTTTATGGCTTGTGAGTGAAGAAGCATCTGGAGTTTAAATTTATTATTGCTTGATGCCCAAAATCTGTCCATTTCTACAGGTAATGGTTATAAAAAAAGAACACCAAGTGCACAACAATGGATCAATTAAGAGACCACATGTACCATCACAGTAAAGGTGCATCCTTGGAGCAACTTCCACCAACTAGCCATGCAATACAGCAACACATCCATAGAGCGTTTTATGCAACCTATCAGATGGTGACTTTGTTACACCCTCATAAGCCCACATCACTGGATCCAACTGCCTTTGGCTTCAGGGAAGCAGATGAACTTTTGATGCCAACTAAAGGCATGAGCCCAATTCCTGAAGAATACACAGTTTTGTGCAATTGCAAAAAATGCAGCAATAACAGATGTGCCTGTCGCAAAAATGGACTTCCCTGCATTAGTTTCTGCAAGTGTCAAAGTCTCCAGGGTGATGAACAAATTGTGCAATGCAAAAACCCCTCTGGTTCAACTCAGTATTAGCATAAAGGAAATTCCTTTATGGTATTAGGTATGTAGCAGTAATTTACTCTGTATAAGCATCGCTGGGTCATCTGGATCCCTTTGACAAACATGCGAGTAAGCAACGGTAAATTCCTAAACTTGTGGACAATAGAAACTATTGCGTTAAAACATGTACTTGTCTATCATTGCTTGAGATATGTCTCTTTCATTTGACTAGCAGATCAGGCATAGATAACATTTTATGGAACCATGGTCATCATTCCCATGGGTATTTTTAAAGGCTTCTTGGCTTCAAATAAGATTTCAATTAAATCTAACCTTATGATGTGTCCGCCTACTTGACAAAACACTGAGGGTTAATACAATGGACTGAAGAGCATAAGGGAACTCTTCACAAAACATAACTCAGAATACATTCTCAAATTGCTAAAGAAGGTACTAGTATGCAGAACATTCTATTATACTTATGGAGTGCAAAAAAATCTGCCTTTTTAATTTACGGCAATTTTCAGTTGATGTTATGTAATACAATTAGGCATTAAAAGGCCCCAAATGCATATCAAAGTAATCAGTAGCATCTATTCTAAACGTTCCATGCATCATAAATGTAAAAGTGAGTAAATCCATAACTTGGTGGGTATTTTTTTGGAGCAGTGTGAAATTTTCACTTGTACTTGGGTTTTGTGACCTTTTGACCTCTGGTGACCTCATTAACATTAATTTGTATAATGATTATTGTAATGAATAGAGTACTTAAATACAAACATTTTTATGGGTATTTTGTAGTTATGTTATTTATACTTCCAAAGTTATTGCGATTTATGTTTCCCCTACCCCTAAATTTTGGTATCAATAGAGCGGCAAAGGGCGTGGCTAATGACGTCATTTCCTCTGTTACTGCCGGGTTACCAAAACTCTACCCAAACTTTTTTGATATGTCTCATGGTCTACTTCAATATTATGAAGAGTAACTTAGGGCACATCTCATGCACACGGGGACCCCCTCAGCCAATGGACTACCAAGGGTGTACTTACTTTTTCCACATGCGAAATTTGCATTTATGTTTATTTAAATTATACATTGGACTACAAAATGTAAATGTTTCATGATATTTGTTATATTATATCACCTTCATCTCTCAATATTGTTGAAATGAAGATCAAATAGCTGCATGTTGAAATATGTTGAAAAAGTCAAAACTTTACATGGGGTGTACTTACTTTTTGATGTGACTGTGTGTGTTTTGACATTTGCAAAATCCACAGCATGGGATTCCATGTTTTATTTTGCAGTCACATCTGATTGTAGCACTTACTATGCAGGTACATTGTACAATACTGAGCAAAGTACTCAGGTATTAATCGGCAGAGCCGTTTGGTAAGACAAGGTCATCTGCTACTTCATATCCAAATAAAGCTGGATCCAAGTTTCTATAGTTTATATTTAGACAGTTCACCAAGTGATTAGTGTCAAAGAACGCCCTCTGAATACGGCCTCTTGTGGCATAGCTTGTCGGAGGCAGCTGTGCAAGAGTTGTTCCCTTACCGTGGTCACACAACCAGTACCTCAGTCAATCTGTGGTTTTACACGCAAATCCATATTTCAGAACCTGTCGTAAATATTCTTCGGCCTGTGAGCAGATTTCTGCAATGTTCGGATCATCGGCATTCTTGACAATCTCAGAGAAATGCAACTGGATTTGCTTTTAGAGCTGCATGTTTTTTTTTCAAAATTTGTGGTTATATCACAACCAGTGAGGGTGTCTACCACAGGAAGAACACTACATACATCCATGTGCATCTCAACCAATATATGGACTGGTATATATCTTGTAGAAACTCCTACACCTGCTTTGAACCAGAGCTCTTTCAAACCATAGCGCTGAAGAATGACCCAGACATGCAATGGTAGTACAATCAAATCAGTGTCATTGGAGAGAATAATAATTCTCTCTATTTTGTGCTGTGCAGAATTCATTGCATGAAGAATTATGTGAATATCAGCTTCCTCCATGTCTAGCTCTAGACTCCAGATCAAGAATGGGAATTTGGGACACAACACCGTTGTATAGACTTGGCACACATGATTTTGGCCAAGAGCCATTCCACTCGGCACTACTTCTTTATCAGGACGTAAATCAGTCACTGCTGACAATGTAATCTCAGCATAATGTGAAGTATAGATTTATTGCTATTTGACGACCACAGTGAATGAACAGTTTTTTGTTTTTTTTGACGACCAGTGTCCACATCAACAGGTAAATTATTAACATGTACTGTACCAAGGTCTATTGGCTTGGTTTTCCATCTACGCATCCTTTCACCATCCTTTGCCGATCCATCCAAATATGTATCGATCAAAATGCCAGGTCTAGATGAGCTTTCAGGTGATTTCAGAGCTGAATCCAATAAACTTTCAGCTAGTTGTCCAAACGTTTTGAGTTCCTTGGTCCTGATGTTTGAGGTTAGCCATAGCATCTACCATGTATGCAGTATCACATTTGGTCCATCTTGAAGGCTGGCCATGCTCATCAGGGCTCACGAGTTTTTCTAGTTCCAACACAAGACTAGATTTGACTGGCTTTGTCTTTAGACCTTCATCATTAACTAGATATGACGATGGCACCACATCATATTTCAGAAGCTCTGTCATATCATATCCCCTGATTTGAGCTAGGTCCAGTATCATATGCGACTGAGCATGCTCTTGTTGCATTGCCTTCTTGCTTCCGGGTTTGTTTTTTGGCTCAGAAGTGAAACTGCTAAATATGTTTGACATCCATTAGGACATGCTGCTAGAAAGAAAATATCAAGAGATAAAGCAAATCAAACCGACTTAACGGTGTATGCTAGTTTATATGCTGCTCAAAACCAAAAATCATGAATACATTATTTTTTTTCCTGACATACAAACATCTTTTTGAGGGAAGAATTGTAATATTTGAATTTTGTGAATCATAAGCTTTTATTTGATATGCATATTGATGGGGGTTGAACAAAAAACAAACATCATTACTTTCATTGATGTATTCATCAATAGGCGCGTTGCTTATTTCATCGATTCCCGCCTTCTTGCCGGTGTATGAAAATGTTACCCTTGATTTTTTATTTGTAAAAAAAAAAAAAATCAAGGGTATGTATGTGGGTATGTAGGTATGTATGTGGGTGGGTGGGTACATGGGTGTGCAGGGTCAGATTTAGGAGCAGACAACCGCCTGGAGAGACAGGCTCTGAGGGCGCTGGCCCGGGCTTAGGGTGAGCCTATCACAAAGACATCACAAGGAATAAGGAAATTCAGCGCAGGAGACGGCCATTCGGATTTAGCCCATCATGCCTGTGCTACACCACCAACAATGTCAGATTAACACTAGAACAGCACTTGGTAGAGACCATACCTCCACCAGGCTGAACAGTTTATGTTTTTAGATTAATTAACAGGATTAAATAATGAAATTGATATGTGGGAAAATTACATGCCCAGACCAGGAATTGAATCCACGTCCTCTGGAAAACCGTACCTGTGCTCTGCCATCTGGGCTATCTGGGCGACCCTGACAAAGCATGCAATTTTCCAACACATGTGATTGCCACTCTCCTTCCGTCAATGCTTCTGGGGCACTCGCTGCCAACCATAGGAGCACCAACGGCCTGAACACGTGTCTTCCTCCAATGGGGGGGTACAAATCCATGTCCTCTATTATGAACACCACTGGGGGCGTAGTGACGCAATTATATTAATGAACAGGATTAAATAATTAAATTGATATATGTGAAAAAATCTCATTCTCAGTCAGGGTCGCACAGATAAGCTCAGCACTGGTATGGTTTTCCAGAGGACCAGGGTTCAATTCCTGGTCTGGGCATTTAATTTTCCCACATATATCAATTTAGTTTATGTTTTGCATCCTACTGATAGGCCGGATCCGGATTGGGACCTGAAACAAAATCGAATCGGCTTGTGGTTTTTTTTCTTTGTATACAAGATCGAGGCCCATGTAAGAGCTAATATTAATGACAAAAAAAACAAAAACGGACACATAAAACATAATAAAGGGTGCGGGAGATAAGATGGGGAGAGAGGAGGAAGAACACAACTACAACATTTGAGAGCAGGGACATCGGGAGATCTGTGGGAGGGAGAGGACGAGGCGTGGGAAACGGAGTGTGGGGTGGGAGACGTAAAAAAACACATGGAAACAGCTAGAACTTCCAGGAAAGAAGTCGGTATTTCAGAAAAGTTGATCTGGGGTGAATTAACGGGGGTAGCAAAGATCAATGTTTTGGATGGGGTAAGATAAGAGATGGTGGTGAACAGCTGTTTTAAAGACCTGGAGGCAGGAGAGGGATTGAAGAGAGTGAGGGAGTTTGTTCCAGAGGTGGGAGAAAAGAGGAATGAAAGAGTGAAGGTGAGCAGTCTTGATTTTGGCAGTTTCACCAGAAGAGGGTTGTCGGCAGATCTTGTGCAACCTGTATGAGTATTTGGGGGACAAAGCACAGACATGGATGGGGGGGGGGGGGGGGGGGGCTAGGCCAGAGATGAGTCGGTAGAAGACAGAAAGACCACCAACCTGCCTGCGGTGATTGAGTGAAAGGCCCTCAGTGAGCTTCATCGCGGGAGATTCCAATGATTCTGAAAGCTTTGGTTTCAACAGCATAAAGCTGAGCTAGGTGTGAGGCAGGAGCACCAGCCCAGAGGGGAGAGCAGTATTCCATTGAGCTGCAGATGAAAGCCTTGTATGTGGTGAGGAGCTCAGGTGTGCCAAGGAAGGACTTCGCATGATAGAGGATGCCCAGTCGGTGACTGGCTTTGGAGGCCAGCTTGGAAATGTGGCTTTCCCAGGAAAGATCATGGCAGATTGTGAGACCCAAGAGCTTGAGTGACAGAACTTCTTGAAGAGGATTGTTGAGAAACCTATCTCATCACCTATCAATATAATCTAGAAACCAATATATTGTTATGTCAGGGGGTAAAGGAATATCTAGGGCCAGGTAGATCTGTATAGGTAGGTATCCGACTGTCGCGATAGGGAATGTACCTGTAATAAGTTCTGTGTTTTAGGTGGTTTGTTGGGGACTGTCGTGACAGGGACTCTACATGTAATAAGTTCTTGATGTTTAGGCGGTTGTCGGGGTAAGATGTATGAGTGTGGATCTACCTGGAGATTCGAGTGTTAAATAGTGAGGGGTTAAAGGTAACGCCCCTGTGAGTCTCACCTAGTAATCAAACCTTTGTCCTTTATGGCACTGCAAACCACATAAACATTAGTTAGGTCCTTAGCGCAACATTAAATAATCCCCTTTCCCTGACAAGGACTTCGTATTAAATTGACAGGAAACCAGGTCAAAAACACCACCACAATTGGCCGCCACCGTGTACACCTCCAAAGGCCTAAAAACCTGGCCGGCACGTGTTATGCCAGGACCGCAGGGTCGCGTAACGGGGGAGATGTCAGGAGTCGCGGGAGGCTTTGATTGGCTGAGGAGTGCGCAATGTGACGTCATCGGCCACCAATATAGGCGACGGTCGGACGCCATTTTTAGTTGAGTCTCTCTGAGCAGACGCGGGCAGTTGAGTTGAGTTCGTGGCAGGCACTGGCAGACGCAGGCAGGCACCAGAGAGTTGAGCGGTGGTGGAGAGTTGGAGAGGACACGCCATTCCAGTTGCAGTTCGAGTGCAGTTCGGGTTGTAGGGAGTCGCAGGAGACACACGAGAGCACACCCAGTTGGCACTGAGCAGTTCGTTGGCACTTGGCTGCCAGCACTCCCGCGTCGTCGAGTCGAGTGGAGTTGAAAGGAGTCCTTCCTGTCCCTGGTCAAGTGGAGCCGCTGGCCTGCGTCGGACGCGTGGTGCTTGGAGCGAGGGGCCTCGTGGTGTGCGATCGGGCCGGAAGGAGCGGTGCTGGACACCAACAATACAAGACGACAAAGACAGATAAGCCCGATCTCCGCGTATATTTTGAACGACGGGACGTGTTATTTTCGTGATTAATCTCCCTCGTTTGTGTTTGCTGTCAGTCGTGTGGGGACGTCCCGATTTAGGTTTATTAGAATTATTAGATTTACCGGCGGGCTTTTTCACTGGCTTTACTTTTCCTAATAAACCCTTATATTACTTTTTGTACATAATATCTGAACGCAGTTTTCCTGGGTGTTTGATTTTAATAGATAAGGTTGCGGAGCCTTCGCTGCGTCCCGCCATTTCGCGCGTTGGTGTTGAACTTGAGTCCGCCATTGAGTGTTCGCCTCGGGAGTTAAAGTCTCGCAAATCGGTCATCCGTAACTGTGGTGTTAATCACGGTTACGCGACAAGTGGTGTCAGGAGTGTAGGATTTGAACCCGTCGGACAAATTTTTTTGTCCGCGGCGAGACATCGACACGGTCGGGCGTACATTGCGTCCGACGTTCGAACGAAAAATTTGTATAGGCGAGGCGGAGAAATTTAATAATCAATTGGGCATACGGAGCGCGATATCGCGTCTTCGTCAAATTTAAATTGTGTTTTTGGAATTGAAATAAGTACGCGCGCGGGGAACGACCTTCCGAAAAGCGGATGTCGGAGGTCGACGAAATGGAGGTGCGTAGCGAGGCCTCCGTCAGCGTTGGGAGTGAGCCGGAAATAGGGGAATTAGATGCAGAGGTGAGCCTTGGAACCTCCCTCGTCCCGAGCACCAACTTATCCCCCTCCCCCACCGGGGAGTCGGGAGTAGTAGGAACGGCCCCGACAACCGACCAGATGTTGGGTCAATTGCTTCGAAAAATGGAAGGGATGGAAAAGAACAGTGAGCGATTGGGAAAGCAGATGGGAGACATGAACGCACAGAGTGAGCGAGCCAGTCGGGAATTGAATGAACAAATGAAGTCACAGGGGAAGGAATGGAGGGAAGGAATGAAGGGAATGAGTGATCGATTGGAGGGACACATTGAAGGAATGGGAAATAAAATTGATGGGTTAAAAGGGGAACTGAATGCCCAGAGTGATAAAATTGAAGGATTAAAGGAGGGATTGAAAGAACAAATCGAAGGGATGGACAGCAAAATCGATGGATTGGAGGGAAAAATGGAGGTGATGAATGAACAAATGAATGAACAAGGGAATGAAATAAAGGAAAGGAATGAACAATTGGAAGAAAAAATTGGGGAAATGGCACAGCAGCTGGGGGAACGAATTGATGGCATAGAAGGGAGAGTGCAAAACCAAATTACGGACAGACTGGGGAAATTTGAGGGTAAAGTAGAAACTCAAATGGGGGAGATGGAAAAAGCCATAGGGGTGGAAATTGAATTGAAACGGGAAGAATTAATGTCAAAAATAGAGGAGGGCGTGACGCAGGCTGTCCAAATGGGGGAAAAGTTGGAGGGTCAGATTGGTGCCACAAATGCTCGAATTGATAAAGCAAATGGGGACCTGGAAGGCTATCGGGGCCGGGTGGATGCCAGAATGCTACAGCAGAGTGAGGAATGGGGACTGCTCAACCGACAGGGGGGCAAATTGGCCGAGGAGGTGAGGGGGTTGGAAACCCGCATAAAAGAGCAGGAGCAAGGGTTAATTGAGAAAGGCCTGTGGGGGCCACTAATGGATAATGAAAGGGTGAGTGATTTTATGCAGGAGCGACTGGAGATCTGGGACAATACCATCAAGAAGGAGGTTGGTCGGGTTCAAGAGAGCCTGAAGGAAGAGGTGAGTAAGTCGGTTAAACATCTTCAGGACCAGATTAAGGTGACCCAGGAGACCCTCACCACGAGCCACATTTGGACACCAGAGGCTCCGAAACGGAATACCCAGTTGGGGGGGTGTTTTGGCCCCGGACTGGATTTGGACAGAGAGGAATCGGGGAATAGAGTCTCTGGAAAAACAATCCCCCTCGTACATTTTGACGGATCCGGGAGCCTCGAGGCTTTCCTGACACAATTTGAGTGCGTGTCTCAGCTCAATGGTTGGGGAGAGCGGGAGCGCATGGGGAATCTGGTGGCGACACTGCGGGGGTCAGCCGCCGACGTGTTAAACGTAGTCCCAGAGGGAATATTGACCAGCAAGGCCATTTGTGAGGCCTTGAATAACAGGTACGGGACAGGCGCAAGGTGCGACCTGGTCAGGGCACAGCTGCTGCATCGCAGGCAAAAGCCTAATGAGACGTTGCAGGAGCTGGCCCAGGATATATACCAATCTGTGAGGATAGCATACAGGGACCTACCAGCACAGGCGTGGGACAAGCTGGCGATAGAAAAATTTATGGCGGCTCTCCCTGATCCTGAGGTCCGGACGTTGGTGGAGTTACAGGACCCACCCACGGTGCACCGGGCAGCGGAATGCGCGGCGAGACTGACCTTTTTGAGAAGGTCGAACCGCGCATCGGAGAGGGCACCTGTGACGGTACGGCAGACCGAGGTGCGGGATCGGGAAAAGCCAGAGGATGACATCGGGCGAATGTTAAGGGGAATCAGCCGCCAGCTGACAAATTTGATGGGGGGACAAATTGCAGGGAGCGAGTCACGACAGGGTGGTCCAGGTTGGCCATCAGGACGGCCTGATTTTTATCGGGCTGGGCCGGGAGAAAGGGGGGCTCCACCTGGCTACCAGAGGGGTCCGTTCTTGGGGACTTGTTTTAGATGTGGGAGAAGAGGGCACAGTCAGAGGAATTGTCGGCAACCATATGGGCCCCCACCTCCTGACAGGCTTCGCAGTCCAGAAAGGAGGGGGCCCCCAGTAGGTCCACAGATGCCAGACAGAGGACCACCACCTCCGCCTGGGCCAATAGAGGTAGAGTGTGCGGGAAACTAGAACGAGCCGAGCATACGGGGCCATGCTCGGCTGGCAAGTGTGTGGAGAAGCGCCCTCCTTTGGTGGAAGTAGTGAATTGCGGACAAATTGGCACGGGTAATCTAAGGGTTAGATGCAAAATTGAGGGAGAATTTTGTGAGGCTGTGGTGGACACTGGAGCCAGTGACACCATTATCAATCCGGGTGTGCTAGACCAGAGTGTTGGAGGCTGGGACAAAATTGATAGGGTAGAAGGACACAGCCTTCAACTGGCTACGGGGGCAACGGCACCAATATTGGGACGCGGAGTGGTGAGGATGGAGTTGGGTGGCCTGGAGGTCAGCGTGGTTGTGTGGGTGGCGGGGGTGTGCGATCAGTGTCTGTTGGGACTGAGTTTCCTGGTGGAACATGACTGCCAATTAGACCTTGGGCGTGGTCATATGTGGTTGGGCACCGAGAGGCTGCAGTTAATGGGACTGGGGGATGACGAGGAGGTGCAGGGGACGTGGCTGGAGGTGCCGCGCACTGTGACCGTGCCTCCCAGGTCCGAGAGAGTCGTGATGGCAGAGTTAGCAGCAGGTGCTCAACCCATTGGCCAGCTGGGGCTAGTGGAGTCGTGGTCCTCGCAGGGGACGGAGGAATTAATGGTGGGTCGCACCCTCATAGACACCCGTGGGCCTATGCTGGCAGTCAGGCTGCTCAACTTGTCCGACAGCCCCCGCACTATAAGGGGCGGAGCCATCGTAGCCAAATGCAGTAGTGTAGTAGAGGTCACCGGAGGAGGTGGATCCACATGCTTGCCAGTACAGCCGGAAGGAGGGCAAAATTTGGGGAAATGTGATTGGTCAGAGGGAGTGCGGGACATGATGACACGCTCTGAAGAGGGCCTAACATCGGAGCAGGTAGAGACGTTGCACAATTTGGTTGGTAAGAACTTGGGTGTTTTTTCTCTCTCCCCCGAGGATGTTGGACGCACGAGTCTCGTCAGGCACAAAATTAGCACTGGCGAGGCTCGGCCTGTTCGCCAACCGCCGAGGCGGCTCCCTTTCGCTAAGAAGGAGGAGGCAGAGGAACAAGTGAGCAAAATGGAAAGAGCCGGATTTATCGAGCCCTCGGTGAGTCCTTGGGTGTCACCCATTGTGCTGGTGAAGAAGAAGGACGGGACCACTCGGTTCTGTGTGGACTACCGCCAGCTCAATCATGTGACACTCAAGGACTCGTATCCCCTGCCAAGGATCGATGACACCCTCGATGCCGTTTCAGGCTCAACGTGGTTCTCCACGTTGGATTTAAAGAGCGGTTATTGGCAGGTGGAAATGGATAAAGAGGCGAGGGAGAAAACGGCGTTCACCACAGGAAAGGGTCTCTGGCAGTTTGTCGTCATGCCCTTTGGATTGTGCAATGCCCCTGCCACGTTTGAGCGTCTGATGGAACGTGTTTTAATTGGCTTACCGTGGCAGACTTGCCTCGTCTATTTGGATGATGTATTGGTCCACGCTCCCACATTTGAACAGGCTGTCGAAAATTTGTCAGACGTATTTGGGAGATTAAGGGGTGCCGGGTTGAAATTAAATCCGAGCAAGTGTGAAATTTTCAGGAGGGAAGTGACTTACCTGGGTCACGTGATCAGTGAGAGCGGCGTGGCCACTGACCCAGGAAAGGTAAAATCTGTACAAGAGTGGCCCGCCCCTAAAAATGTAAGGGAGGTCCGAGGATTTTTGGGCCTCTGCTCGTACTACAGGAGATTTGTGGCAAATTTCGCGGAAATTGCAAGACCTTTGCACAAATTGACAGAGAAAGGAGCCAAATTTGTATGGTCAGAGAGCTGCATCGAGGCATTCAGTCACTTAAAACAACGTCTGGTGGAGGCCCCAGTTTTGGCATACCCAACGGATGATGGCAATTACATCCTGGACACAGATGCGAGCCAGGAGGGATTGGGAGCTGTGTTGTCACAAATGCAACAGGGAGTCGAGAGGGCTATTGCGTATTACAGTCGGGCACTTTCGAGGCCCGAACGAAATTATTGCGTTACCCGCAAAGAACTATTGGCCTTGCTGTCTGCAGTTGGACACTTTCACCCTTACCTTTATGGGAGGGAGTTTGTGATCCGAGTGGATCATGCCTCCTTGCAATGGCTCCTTCGGTTCAAAGAGCCGGAGGGACAAATTGCAAGGTGGCTTGAGAGGCTGCAGCAGTATAATTTCACTGTGCAACATCGGCCTGGCAAAGCACATGCCAATGCAGACGCTCTCTCTCGGCGCCCCTGTTGGGAGGCACAGTGTAAATTTTGTGATAGACAAGAAGCCAAGGATCCAATTGGGCAGGGCCAAATTGATGCATGCCTATATGCAGCGAGAGTGACCAGGCGAACTTTGCCACAACCCCCACAGGAATTGGGCGATGTGAATTGGCAAGAGAGTCAAAGGGAGGATCCCGTTTTGGGGCCCCTTTTTCATTGGCTAGAGGAGGACAAAAGACCCTCTTGGGAGGAGATTGCTCCACACGGAGCCCAGGTAAAGGCCTACTGGGCACAGTGGCAGATGTTGGGGTTGAAAGAGGGCTATTTGTTCAGAAAGTGGGTGACACCAATGGGTGATGTAGCTTCCTGGTTGATAATTGTACCTAACAAATTGAAGGAAGTGGTTATGGGGCACGTGCATGGGACTAGGACAATGGGACATTTGGGCGTGGCCAAGACTTTGTCCAAATTACGACAGAGGTTCTACTGGGTGAATTCGGGCAGAGACATTCAAAATTGGGTGAGATCCTGCGACCTCTGCCGCGGTAAGAAGGGACCCCCACGGGCGCGCAAGGCCCCGCTCCAGGTGTACAATGTCGGGGCACCGCTCGAGCGGGTGGCAGTAGATGTGGTGGGGCCCCTGCCAGCCACCCGCCGAGGGAATCGGTACATTATGGTGGCAATGGATTACTTCACCAAGTGGCCAGAGGCCTACCCATTGCCCAACCAGGAAGCCCGGCTGGTAGCTCAAGTTCTAGTTGAGGGATTCTTCTCCCGATTTGGCGTCCCAAGGGAGCTACACACTGACCAGGGCCGGAACTTTGAATCTGCCCTCCTGCGGTCGGTGTGCGAGCTCCTCCAAATTCATAAGACCCGGACGACTCCCCTGAGGCCTCAATCGGATGGGATGGTAGAGAGGTTCAACCGGACACTGTTGACACAATTGGCCCTCTTTACATCTGAAAACCAACAGGATTGGGACGAGCACCTTCCCTTTATATTGATGGCATACCGGACCGCCCAGCATGCGACCACTCGGTGCACCCCCGCCTTGTTGATGTTCGGTAGGGAGATGCGAGTCCCCACAGATTTGTTGATGGGACCGTCACCAGGGGAACCGGGTGAGCCAACTGTGGAGAGCTATGCAACCAATTTGAAAGCGAGCATGGAAAAGGCTCATGAGTTTGCGAGGAAGCAAATTGGCTTGGCTTCTTCGCAGATGAAAACGCGGTATGACGCTCGGGCTCACACACCTCGTTTCCTTCCTGGAGACCTTGTTTGGCTCTACTGGCCCCGGAGAAGGAAGGGGGTGTGCCCAAAACTCACTTCACCTTGGAAGGGCCCTGGGGTGGTGCTTCGGCAGGTGACTGATGTGGTGTTCAAAATTCAGATGGGCCCGCATGCCCTTCCACAGATAGTTCATGGGGATAGATTGAGCTCCTACATGGGTCGGGAGGCTCCGGAGTGGATTGGAAGGGTGAGGGGGAAATTAGGTGTGGTGGATGACACTCTTGGACCTGACCAACCTGCAACTACCTGCACTTGAGGTGAGTGTTTTGAGGAGTACTGTCCCAGGCTTCAGGACTTGCTTTGGAAATTGGGGACATGTAAATTGGAGTTGGGAGGCGGGTGTGAGTGATGACATGGCCGGTGAGGGGATGGAATGGGAGCCACAGTGTCTTGTGGGTGGCGTATGTTTTTGTATTGTGGTTAGGTGTTTTGATGTGGTCGTGAGAGTGGAACCTGGAGAGTGAGTGATGATTATTGGAGATAATGAGGGGCGATAATTGTGCTTTTTGGAAATGTGCTAATGGAAATGTGTAAGGATTCAATGATTCGAACTGTGAATGGGATTTCACATTGGCAGGCCATGGCAAGCCTTGTAACACCTTTTACACCATCTATGAATTGTACTGAATTGTGCTGAGTTGTGTGGAGAATTGAATGGCAGCGGGGGAGGAAGTGTGTTTTGGGGTCTTGTGGGTGGGGAAGGTGTGTGTGTCCGCAGGTACAGAGCAAGCTCTGAGGAGCGATGCCTGCGGGCCCCCCTCTGCGGCAATTACCCCTGGCAGCCGGTGGTAACTGGAAATTGGAGCTCGTCGGTGGAGGGTCTGGTTGGGCGCCGCGGGGTGAGGAAGTCCCCCGGTGACCCGTGTTGCTGCGCGAAAGCAGGAGGCAAAGGAGCCTGGTGTGTGTGGAGACCCTCACCGGCGAGGTAACGGCGGAAAGGGGCTGTTGGGCTGTCATGGGGCCAAGAGGTAAAGGGGGGGGGGGGGCAATGAACTTGTAAGTCGGTTGACTTGTTTTTGGGACTGCGGGCACCACAGCCTGATGCGCCCCCACCATCTTTTTGTGCGGTACCTCCCCGCTGCCTAGTTGAGGAATGCACACACACGTGAATGACATCAATGCCATGGTCCTGCAGGGGGGTGTATTGAAGAAGAACCTTATTGATTTTTGAAATGCCTTGATGACCTATGGAATGAGAATGAGTGGTTAAGGGGTCTGTGTAGCATGAATGTGGGCGAAATCCACCGAGCCGTGTCACTCACCTGTAACATCTGGACAGGGCCGTGGAAAAATTTAGGGGGATGCATTGGGGATGGCCCCGCAGGTAAGGTTGTGTCTTGTGGCATCCACCGGGGGACGCGGTCTGTAGACCGGGGTATGTACAAAGGTTAGAGTTTTGAGTTTTGGAAAGATGGTTAAGTTTTGTGGTTAAGTTAGTGTTGTGTGTTGTTGTTTCCTCCCTCCACAGGAACAACGAAGAAGATGTACATACTTGCATGATGGTTAAGGGGTTCAGCATGTTAAGGAAGTGTAGGTAGGTAGTCCGACTCACTTCCCACAGCCCTTCCTGATTTATTTCGTAGGTTAATTAAGTGTGTGACAGTAAGTGTTAAGGCTGGAATGGTAGCCCTGCGGTGAACCTTGCAGGAGCTACGGTTCCAGGGGGGGGGCTGTGTTATGAATTTGGTAATGCAACATCTAGAGCTAGGTAGATCTGAATAGGTAGGTATTCGGCTGTCGTGACAGGGACTCTACATGTAATAAGTTCTTGATGTTTAGGCGGTTGTCGGGGTAAGATGTATGAGTGTGGATCTACCTGGAGATTCGAGTGTTAAATAGTGAGGGGTTAAAGGTAACGCCCCTGTGAGTCTCACCTAGTAATCAAACCTTTGTCCTTTATGGCACTGCAAACCACATAAACATTAGTTAGGTCCTTAGCGCAACATTAAATAATCCCCTTTCCCTGACAAGGACTTCGTATTAAATTGACAGGAAACCAGGTCAAAAACACCACCACAATTGGCCGCCACCGTGTACACCTCCAAAGGCCTAAAAACCTGGCCGGCACGTGTTATGCCAGGACCGCAGGGTCGCGTAACGGGGGAGATGTCAGGAGTCGCGGGAGGCTTTGATTGGCTGAGGAGTGCGCAATGTGACGTCATCGGCCACCAATATAGGCGACGGTCGGACGCCATTTTTAGTTGTCTCTCTGAGCAGACGCGGGCAGTTGAGTTGAGTTCGTGGCAGGCACTGGCAGACGCAGGCAGGCACCAGAGAGTTGAGCGGTGGTGGAGAGTTGGAGAGGACACGCCATTCCAGTTGCAGTTCGAGTGCAGTTCGGGTTGTAGGGAGTCGCAGGAGACACACGAGAGCACACCCAGTTGGCACTGAGCAGTTCGTTGGCACTTGGCTGCCAGCACTCCCGCGTCGTCGAGTCGAGTGGAGTTGAAAGGAGTCCTTCCTGTCCCTGGTCAAGTGGAGCCGCTGGCCTGCGTCGGACGCGTGGTGCTTGGAGCGAGGGGCCTCGTGGTGTGCGATCGGGCCGGAAGGAGCGGTGCTGGACACCAACAATACAAGACGACAAAGACAGATAAGCCCGATCTCCGCGTATATTTTGAACGACGGGACGTGTTATTTTCGTGATTAATCTCCCTCGTTTGTGTTTGCTGTCAGTCGTGTGGGGACGTCCCGATTTAGGTTTATTAGAATTATTAGATTTACCGGCGGGCTTTTTCACTGGCTTTACTTTTCCTAATAAACCCTTATATTACTTTTTGTACATAATATCTGAACGCAGTTTTCCTGGGTGTTTGATTTTAATAGATAAGGTTGCGGAGCCTTCGCTGCGTCCCGCCATTTCGCGCGTTGGTGTTGAACTTGAGTCCGCCATTGAGTGTTCGCCTCGGGAGTTAAAGTCTCGCAAATCGGTCATCCGTAACTGTGGTGTTAATCACGGTTACGCGACAATATTGTTATGTCAGGGGGTAAAGGAATATCTAGGGCCAGGTAGATCTGTATAGGTAGGTATCCGACTGTCGCGATAGGGAATGTACCTGTAATAAGTTCTGTGTTTTAGGTGGTTTGTTGGGGAAGTGTATTCCTGTGAACATACAAGGATGTTCGGGTGTTAAATAATTATAGGGACTAAGATAAACCCCGGTGTGTCAGACCTGGTAATCATTCCTTTGTCCCTTATGGCAACGCACACATATAAAGACTTAGATAGGTCCTTAGTGCACACATTAATTAGTTCCCTTCCCTTACAATGACCTTGGAAGAAGACCGGCAGGAAGCCAGATCAGGGCACCGCTGGATGGCCGCCGCCAGCCGCACCACCAGCTGGCCTAGCAACATCGTGTGAGGCGAGTTGTAACCCACGCCTCAGGGAATGTGTGATTGGTTGGCGCGGAAGGCCGGACGGGGCCGCGTTGAACGACAAACAGATAAGGACGCACCACATTTCCCCGTACACGACGAACGTGTTCTTTTGGCAATTCATTTTCCCGTCTCGTATTTGGAAGTCGGTGTGTGGGACCCCAATTTAGGATCATTATTAGATTTATCATCGCGTTTCCCTGTCCCGACCTTTATTTAAAATAAACCCTTGCATTACTTTCCATTCCTTGTTAAACCAGTGTTCGTTTGAGTCAATCCCCTGCAGGATCAGAGCTGCCATCGGTTCGCTCTGGGCAAGCGCTTCCGCCTCTTCCTCTTCACTTCTTCTTCCCGCGGTTAATAGCAAAATCCGTATTTGGTCGTCACCTCATTAAAGCCGTTCGGTCTTCCGCGGTCCCTGGTGTTAACCTTGAGGGATTCGCACGACAACTGTTGTCAAGGAGTGGGATAGAACCCTGTAATAAATTTGGTGTCAAGAGTGTGGAGAATTTGGAAACAAAATTTTCGTAGTCTGAGGCGATAAATTTGCATTTGCATTTGTGGGACGCGAACAGGGCGTCAGTTAAAAATTTCAATTTTATTCCGGTTGTAAAATCCGCGCGGGAAAGCGACCTCCTCTTAACGGATGGAGGAGGTGGGCAATATGGAAGAAAGGAGAATGGAAGGTGCGTTGAGCCTTCGAAGTGAGTCGGAAGTGGATGGGGTAGAGAGCAGGAGTGGAGCTTCCCCCGCCGTAGAGACGGTCCCCATAGATCTCCAGACCATAGTAAATTTATTAAAGGCTCAGGGTGAGCGGTTCAACGATAAAATTGATGGTTAAAGGGAGAGATGGGAGAAATGAACAATAACATGAAGGGAATGAAAGGGGAATTGAAGGGACACATTGAAGGAATGGGAATTAAAATTGATGAATGTACGAGTAAATTGAGGGAAGGACGAACGAATGGTGCCGATGGGGCCCAGGAGGAGCCAAGGGTGGCAGAAATTCGATCTGAACGGGGGGAATTCAAATTGGGAATGGAGAGTACGGCCCATGCAGATGTGCACGGGGCTCAGGAGACGGGAATGGCAATTAAATTAAAATTGGAAGGGAATGGGGAGTTTCGAAATTTGGATGGGGAGTGCCAACAGGTGAATGTGGAGTGCCCACAGGTAGATGGGGAGACTGCATGTGTAGAGGTAAATGGAGGATGTTTCCCACATCGTGGCCTAGAGGTTTATCGTGGCCGGGTGGATGTCAACACCTCAACGGGGGAACGAATTTGGAATGGTGCAGCACAAGGGCGGTTGTGCAGTGCAACAGGGGATAACAGGGGGGGGTCCGGATAATGGAGCCGGACCGGGTATTTATTGGGGACGACCTGATGGGGCCCAGAAATGATTGGCGATGGGGTTGAGCATGATGTGATCCCAGCAGCTGGAGACCTGGGACAGTCCCATGGAGGACAAGTTTGATCAGGCCCAAAGGAGTTTGGGGGAGGAGGTGAGTCGGTCTGAGGAGGAGGTTGAGGTGACCGAAGGGACCCTCACCGTGCACACCGATTGGGTAACAGAGGCTCCGAAATTACAGAACCAGTTGGGGGAGTGTGTTGGCTCCGGGCTGGATTTGGACTTTGGAGAGTCGGGAGATCGAGCCTCTGAAGATTTGGTCCCCGTAGGGAATTTGGAACAGCTGCGGGGAGGGGCAGAACAACCTGAGGGAGGGGTTGTTACCTGCAGCTGCGGTTTGGGACGGGAAATGCAAATTGTAAAAAGGAAATTTAAAATAAAATTAAAATGGGAATTTAATGTGGAGCAGCCTTGGGGAGAGTTAGTCCCTGGGCTGCGGGATTCGGACCAGGAGGTCATTGGAGATGGCCTCGGGCAAAAGTTGACCCTTTGGAAATTTTGTTATGCTAGCCAGCTGGCTGGGGGGCTGGGCTGGCGCGATTTGGACGTGGGATCCAGCCATGGGTGTCATGGTACGACCTGGGCCCCACGGGGGGTCTGGTGGAGTGTGGCGTCCCTTGTCCGTCAGGGCGCCGCCCGAGCTTGTGGCTCGGGCCGGCAGGGTCACCGGACCCTGGTGGGGGTTAAGACCTCCAGGGGGTCCGAGGTGGTTTCTCAAGCCTGGGATGGCATTTATTGAGGACCACTAGGGGGAGGTGTTGTGGGTTGCGCTTTGGTGGTGGCATCACGGACGGCCAACTTGGGCCTGATGTGGTGACCACCCGGGCATGCGGCCTGGCACCCTCCTCCTGAGACTCTGAGACAGCCAGCATGTGGTGACCTGCCATGCTGTGTTGGTCTATGGACGCGGGTCGAACCGCATGGACAGGGATGGAGATGGAGATGGCCTGCCGGACAACCATTGGGGCATCTGTGGAACGTGATGGTGTGAGAATGACCTTCCACAGATGTTCCGTTATGATTTGTGGACTCTCGGTTTGGGAAGAGAGCCATGGGAGTGTTGAATGGGAATTTGTAACGCGCCGAGCATATGGGCCATGCTCGGCTGGCATGTGTATGGCAAAGCATCTTTCTTTAGTGAGTTTAGTGAAATGTGAAAAATGGTGGGCATGGCTAATCTGAGGGATAGATGCAAATTTAAGGGTGAATTTTGAAATGGCATGGTGGATACTGACAGCAGTGTCACCATTATTGATCCAGGTGTGTAGACCAAAGTGTTGGAGGCTGTGATAAAATTGACAGGGTAGCAGGGCACAGCTTTCAACTGGTGGCGGGGGCGATTGCGCCAATATTTGGGACGCGGAGTCATGGGGATGTGGTTGGGTAGTCTGGGGGTCAACATGGTGCTATGGGTGTCCGAGGTGTGTGGACCATGTCGTCTGGGTGGGTCTCCTGGTGGAGCATGGCTGTCGACTGGACCTTGGTGTGGTCAAGTGTGGGTGAGCAGTGGGGGCTGCGGTTCTGTGGACTGGGGGACGAGGGCGGCGTAGGTGACGTGAGAGGAATGCCACGCACTGCGACCGTCTCCCCCAGGGCCGAGGTTGTGCGTGCGGTAGTGTTGTTGGCAGCAGGTGCTCACCACATTGGCCAGCTGGGGCTGGTGCAGCTGTGTTCCTCACAGGAGGGCCCGAAGGATGGATGGTGGGTCGCACCCTTATGGACACTCATGGGCCATGTTGGCGTTTTGACTGCTCGGGTTGTCCCGATGACCCTTGCACGGTAGAGGTGCGGAGCTGTCGTGGCCACAGGTAGTTGTGTAGTGATAATCACTGTTGGATGAGGACCCACATACCTGCCAGTGTAGTGGGGACAAAAGAGAAATTTGGAAGAATTTGATTGGTCCAAGGATAAATTTTGGGATTTTGAGGGTGGATGGCACTTTGGACCTGACCAACCAGTAACCAGCAACCAATCTGACCAACCATCAAGGTAAAGGTAAGGCCTTGATGGTTACTGTCCCAGGCTTCAGGACTTGCTTATGTAAATTTGGGGGACATGTAATTTGGAGTTGGGGGCGGGTGCGAGTGATGACATGGCCTGTGAGGGGGATGGAATGTGTGCCACAGAGTCTTGTGGGTGGCGTTTGTTTTTGTGTTGTGGTTATGTGTTTCTATGTGGTCGTGGAGAATGGAAATATGAGTGAGTGGTGATTATTGTGTTGAAAATGGAAACGTGTTGGTAAAATGTGAACTGGGGATTTCACATGAAGGCAGGCCATGGCAACTCTTTTGTACCATCTTTGGCAATATGTGTTGGAGAATTGAATAGCAGCGGGGGGAGGAAATGTGTTTGGGATCTTGTGGGTGGGGAAGGTGTGTGTGTCCGCAGGTACAGATCAAGCTCTGAGGAGTGATGCCTGCGGTCCCCCCTCTGCGGCAATTACCCCTGGCAGCCAGTGGTATCTGGAAATTGGAGCTCGCCGGTGGAGGGTCTGGTTGGGCGCCGTGGGGTAAAGGAGGCTCCCGGCGACCCGTGGAGCTGCGTGGAAGCAGGAGGCAACGGAGCCTGGTGTGTGGATACCCTCACCGGCGGGGTAAAAGCGGAAAGGGCTGTTGGGCTGTCACGGGGTCAAGAGGTAAAGGGGGGGGTGGGGGGGGGGGCAATGAACTTGTTAAGTCGGTTGACTTGTTTTTGGGACTGCTGGCACCACAGCCTGAAGCGCCCACACCATCTTAGTTGTGCGGGACCTCCCCGCTGCCTAGTAGAAATGATGCACACACATGAAGATGACATCAATGCCATCTGCAGGGGGGTGTAATCAGTACGTGCTTGGTAATGATTTTGTGTGCAAGGATTTTTTGGAATGAGAATGAGTGGATAAGGGGTTTGTGTCGAAAGAATGAGGGCGAAATCCACCGAGCCATGTCACTCACCTGTAACACCTGGACAGGGCCCACGTAAATTTAGGGGTGTATTGGGATGGCCCCACAGGTAAGGTTGTGTCTTGTGGCATCCACCAGGGGACGCGGTCTGTAGACTGGGGTTTGTACAAATGTTTTATTAGAGTTTTGGAATTTTTGAAGTTTTGGTTAAGGTTAAGTTTTGTGGTTAAGGTAGGATTTTGGTGTGTTGTTTGTTCCTCCCTCTGCAGGAACAACGAATGAAATCATTGTACATATTTGCATGATTGTTAAGGGGATTAGCATGTTGAGGAGAATAGGTAGGACGTGCGGCTCACTTCCCACAGCCCTCCTGATTTATTTCGTAGGTTAATTAAGTGTGAGACAGTAAGTGTTAAGACTGGAATGGTAGCGCCTGCAGTGAACCTAGCAGGAGCTATGGTTCCAGGGGGGAGGGGGAACTGTGTCGTGTCGGGGGGGTAAAGGAATATCTAGGGCCAGGTAGATCTGTATAGGTAGGTATCCGACTGTCGCGATAGGGAATCTACCTGTAATAAGTTCTGTGTTTTAGGCGGTTTGTCAGGGAAGTATGTACCTGTGAACATACAAGGATGTTCGGGTGTTAAATAATTATAGGGACCAAGATAAACCCCGGTGTGTCAGACCTGGTAATCATTCCTTTGTCCCTTATGGCAACGCACACATATAAACACTTAGATAGGTCCTTAGTGCACACATTAATTAGTTCCCTTCCCTTACAATGACCTTGGAAGAAGACCGGCAGGAAGCCAGATCGGGGCACCGCCGGATGGCCGCAGCCAGCCGCACCACCAGCTGGCCTAGCAACATCGTGTGAGACGAGTTGTAACCCACGCCACAGGGAACGTGTGATTAGTTGGCGCGGAAGGCACAAACCTCCAGCCAATCAGGGCGGGAGGCTCGAAGACGCAACTGAGAAGGAGGTTGTTCATTGGAGGGAAGGCGCTAGAAGGTTTGGTGGACGGCGGGAAGCTATGAGGCGCTGGTTGGCAGCGTGCAAAGACTGACGTCAGAGGGAAGGTTACAAAGGGGCGCGCTGGACGACATTTTGTCTCTTTGCTCCTCTTTGCTCTCTCTCTCTGACTCTGCTCGCTGGACCCCACCGTATTGGAGATCTTTGTGCTTGAAGCTCTTGCTCTTCTTGTCCCTGGTCTTCATTGGCTCTTCTTTCTTGCGTGCTGGACCTTCGTGCTTCGTGCTGGGTGACGGTTTGTCGTGGTGCTTGGAGCGGGATCCGGTGCAGTTGGTACTGGAGCGAGGGACCTCGTGGTGTGCCGCTGAGCGAGTCGCATCAAGGCCGGGTGGAGCGTGCGAGCGAGGAGGGTGAGGTTTCTTTGTGCTCGGAGCTTGGAGCCGGACGGGGCCGCGTTGAACGGCAAACAGATAAGGATGCACCACATTTCCCCGTACACGACGAACGTGTTCTTTTGGCAATTGATTTTCCCCTGTCTCGAATTTGGAAGTCGGTGTGTGGGATCCCAATTTAGGATCATTATTAGATTTATCATCGCGTTTCCCTGTGCCGACCTTTATTTAAAATAAACGCTTGCATTACTTTCCATTCCTTGTTAAACCCGTGTTCGTTCGAGTCAATCCCCTGCAGGATCGGAGCTGCCGTCAGTTCGCTCTGAGCAAGCGCTTCTGCCTCTTCCTCTTAACTTCTTCTTCCTGCGGTCGATAGCAAAACCCGTATTTGGTCATCGCCTCATTAAAGCCGTTCGGTCTTCCGCTGTCCCTGGTGTTAACCTTGAGAGATTCGCACGACAATATGTTCTGGTCACCTATCCCAACTCATCCACCAAGTTTAGTTATAACTCGTCCGTGACTTTTTAAAATATCATGATATATGTGTGTGTGTGTGTGTGTATATATATATATATATATATATATATATATATATATATATATATATATATATCGTCCGTGACTTTTTCGTCCGTGACTCGTCTGTGACTATATATATATATATATATATATATATATATATATATATATATATATACTGTATATATAATTATATATATATCGCTTTTCGCCCAATCACTCAATAGTGAAGAGTCGCTTCAAAAATTCTAAGAGCTGGATCCGGAACCTCACCAAAATGGAATCGATTCTTCCTTGTTAGACACACAACCTGTCCACCAAGTTTCGTCCAAATGCATCCATAACTTTTTGAGATATCCTGCTATGTATCGTTTTTGGCCCTATCTCCCAATGGTGAAGAATCACTTTAAAAATTCTACTAGCCGGATCTGAATCCGGATCTTCACCAAAATCGAATCATTTCATCCTCACATATGCGACACCACTGCAAGCACCACTGGCTACCACCTCACAACTGCATGCACCCGCTACCTCTCGCCACGGCATGCCCTCGCCACCCCTCGCCACAGCATGCCCTCGCCACGGCATGCCCTCGCCACCCCTCGCCACGGCATGCCCTCGCAACCCCTCGCCACGGCATGCCCTCGCAACCCCTCGCCACGGCATGCCCTCGCAACCCCTCGCCACGGCATCAACTCGCAACCCCTCGCCACGGCATGCCCTCGCAACCCCTCGCCACGGCATGCCCTCGCAACCCCTCGCCACGGCATGCCCTCACCACGGCATGCCCTTGCAACCCCTCGCCACGGCATGCCCTCACCACGGCATGCCCTTGCAACCCCTCGCCACGGCATGCCCTCGCCACCCCTCGCCACGGCATGCCCTCGCCACGGCATGCCCTCGCCACCCCTCGCCACGGCATGCCCTCGCCACCCCTCGCCACGGCATGCCCTCGCCACCCCTCGCCACGGCATGCCCTCGCCACCCCTCGCCACGGCATGCCCTCGCCACCCCTCGCCACGGCATGCCCTCGCAACCCCTCGCCACGGCATGCCCTCGCAACCCCTCGCCACGGCATGCCCTCGCAACCCCTCGCCACGGCATGCCCTCGCCACGGCATGCCCTCGCCACGGCATGCCCTCGCCACGGCATGCCCTCGCCACGGCATGCCCTCGCCACCGCATGCCCTCGCCACCGCATGCCCTCGCCACGGCATGCCCTCACCACGGCATGCCCTCGCCACCTCTCGCCACGGCATGCCCTCGCCACGGCATGCCCTCGCCACCTCGCGCCACGGCATGCCCTCGCAACCCCTCGCCACGGCATGCCCTCGCCACCCCTCGCCACGGCATGCCCTCGCCACCCCTCGCCACGGCATGCCCTCGCCACGGCATGCCCTCGCCACCGCATGACCTCGCCACGGCATGCCCTCACCACCCCTCGCCACGGCATGCCCTCGCCACCCCTCGCCACGGCATGCCCTCGCAACCCCTCGCCACGGCATGCCCTCGCAACCCCTCGCCACGGCATGCCCTCGCAACCCCTCGCCACGGCATGCCCTCGCAACCCCTCGCCACGGCATGCCCTCGCCACGGCATGCCCTCGCCACGGCATGCCCTCGCCACGGCATGCCCTCGCCACGGCATGCCCTCGCCACCGCATGCCCTCGCCACGGCATGCCCTCACCACGGCATGCCCTCGCCACCTCTCGCCACGGCATGCCCTCGCCACGGCATGCCCTCGCCACCTCGCGCCACGGCATGCCCTCGCAACCCCTCGCCACGGCATGCCCTCGCCACCCCTCGCCACGGCATGCCCTCGCCACCCCTCGCCACGGCATGCCCTCGCCACGGCATGCCCTCGCCACCGCATGACCTCGCCACGGCATGCCCTCGCCACCGCATGCCCTCGCCACGGCATGCCCTCGCCACGGCATGCCCTCGCCACCTCTCGCCACGGCATTCCCTCGCCACGGCATGCCCTCGCCACGGCATGCCCTCGCCACCTCTCGCCACGGCATGCCCTCGCCACCTCTCGCCACGGCATGCCCTTGCCACGGCATGCCCTCGCCACCTCTCGCCACGGCATGCCCTCGCCACGGCATGCCCTCGCCACCCCTCGCCACGGCATGCCCTCGCCACCCCTCGCCACGGCATGCCCTCGCCACGGCATGCCCTCGCCACCCCTCGCCACGGCATGCCCTCGCCACCCCTCGCCACGGCATGCCCTCGCCACGGCATGCCCTCGCCACGGCATGCCCTCGCCAATCCTCGCCACGGCATGCCCTCGCCACGGCATGCCCTCGCCACGGCATGCCCTCCCCACGGCATGCCCTCGCCACCCCTCGCCACGGCATGCCCTCGCCAATCCTCGCCACGGCATGCCCTCGCCACCCCTCGCCACGGCATGCCCTCGCCACCCCTCGCCACGGCATGCCCTCGCCACCCCTCGCCACGGCATGCCCTCGCCACCCCTCGCCACGGCATGCCCTCGCCACCCCTCACCACGGCATTCCCTCGCCACCTCTCCCCACGGCATGTACTCGCCACCTCTCACCACCTCTCACCACGGCATGCCCTCGCCACCTCTCACCATGGCTTGCCCTCGCTACCTCTCACCACGGCTTGCCCTCGCTACCTCTCACCAAGGCTTGCCCTCGCTACCTCTCACCAAGGCTTGCCCTCGCTACCTCTCACCACGGCTTGCCCTCGCTACCTCTCACCACGGCTTGCCCTCGCTACCTCTCACCACGGCATGCCCTCGCTACCTCTCACCACGGCATGCCCTCGCTACCTCTCACCACGGCATGCCCTCGCTACCTCTCACCATGGCATGCCCTCGCTACCTCTCACCACGGCATGCCCTCGCTACCTCTCACCACGGCATGCCCTCGCTACCTCTCACCACGGCATGCCCTCGCTACCTCTCACCACGGCATGCCCTCGCTACCTCTCACCACGGCATGCCCTCGCTACCTCTCACCACGGCATGCCCTCGCTACCTCTCACCACGGCATGCCCTCGCTACCTCTCACCACGGCATGCCCTCGCTACCTCTCACCACTGCATGTCCTCGTTACACCCTCACCACTGCATACACCCGCTACCCCTTCACCACTGCCTGCCCTCACTACCTACCCCGTCACCACTGCCTGCTCTCACTACCTAACTCCCCTCCTCACCACTGCCTGCTCTCATTGCCTCCCTCCATTACCCCCTCAACACTGCCTGCCCTCGATATCTCCGCACCACTGCATGTCCTCGTTACACCCTCACCACTGCATACACCCGCTACCCCTTCACCACTGCCTGCCCTCACTACCTACCCCGTCACCACTGCCTGCTCTCACTACCTAACTCCCCTCCTCACCACTGCCTGCTCTCATTGCCTCCCTCCATTACCCCCTCACCACTGCCTGCCTCGTTACCCCCTCACCACGGCCTGCCTCGTTACCCCCTCACCACGGCCTGCCTCGTTACCCCCTCACCACGGCCTGCCTCGTTAACCCCTCACCACGGCCTGCCTCGTTACCCCCTCACCACGGCCTGCCTCGTTACCCCCTCACCACGGCCTGCCTCGTTACCTCCTCACCACGGCCTGCCTCGTTACCCCCTCACCACGGCCTGCCTCGTTACCCCCTCACCACGGCCTGCCTCGTTACCCCCTCACCACGGCCTGCCTCGTTACCCCCTCACCACGGCCCGCCTCGTTACCCCCTCACCACGGCCCGCCTCGTTACCCCCTCACCACGGCCCGCCTCGTTACCCCTCACCACTGCCTGCCTCATTACCCCCTCACCACTGCCTTCCTCATTACCCCCTCACCACTGCATACCTCGTTACCCCCTCACCACGGCCTGCCTCGTTACCCCCTCACCACAGCCTGCCTAGCTACCCCCTCACCACAGCCTGCCTCGCTACCCCCTCACCACTGCCTGCCTCGTTACCCCCTCACCACAGCCTGCCTCGTTACCCCCTCACCACTGCCTGCCTCGTTACCCCTCACCACTGTCTACCCTAGTTACCCTCTCACCACTGCCTACCCTAGTTACCTCAACACTGCCTGCCCTCGTTACCCCCTCACCACTGCCTGCCCTCGTTACCCCCTCACCACTGCCTGCCCTCGTTACCCCTCACCACTGCCTGCCCTCGTTACCCCCTCACCACTGCCTGCCCTCGTTACCCCCTCACCACTGCCTGCCCTCGTTACCCCCTCACCACTGCCTGCCCTCGTTACCCCCTCACCACTGCCTGCCCTCGTTACCCCCTCACCACTGCCTGCCCTCGTTACCCCCTCACCACTGCCTGCCCTCGTTACCCCCTCACCACTGCCTGCCCTCGTTGCCCCCTCACCACTGCCTGCCCTCGTTACCCCCTCACCACTGCCTGCCCTCGTTACCCCCCCTCACCACTGCCTACCCCAGTTACCCCCTCACCACTGCCTGCCCTCGTTACCCCCTCAACACTGCCTGCCCTCGTTACCCCCTCAACACTGCCTGCCCTCGTTACCGCCTCACCACTGCCTGCCCTCGTTACCCCTCACCACTTCCTGCCCTCGTTACCAGCTCACCAGTGCCTACCCTCGTTACCCCCTCACCACGGCCTGGCCTCATTTCCCCATCACCACTGCCTGCCCTCATTACCCTCTCACCACTGCCTGCCCTCGTTACCCACTCACCATTGCCTGCCCTCGTTAACTCCTCACCACTACCTGCCCTCACTACTTCCCTCCCCTCCTCACCACTGCCTGCTCTCACTACTTCCCTCCCCTCCTCACTTCCCTCCCCTCCTCACCACTACCTGCCCTCACTACTTCCTTCCCCTCCTCACCACTGCCTGCTCTCACTACTGTAGTATTCTGTGACACTGAGTATTGAAGCTAGCCAATGAGCTTTGAGCTGGGTTTCAACGAATGGGAGTGGGCGGGAAATTGACATCATGGCCACGACCACATCATGGCATGTTGAATAAAATGATTGCTGTTTCAACGAGAGAGTCTGCCGGGTTCTCATTGAGCACATTCAGCTGTGTTCGTACATGTTGTGAGTGCTAGTGTGACTCTTTCACACCACTACAACTACCTCCCTCTCCTCACTACCTTCCCCCCTCACTACCTCCCTATCTTGCTCCTCCCTCCCTCTCCTCACTACCTCCCTATCTTTTCCCCTCCCCTCCCCACTCACTGCCTCCCTCTCCTCTCCTCACTACCTTCCTTCCCCTCCCTTCCTTCCCCTCCATACCTTCCCCTCCATACCTTCCCCTCCATACCTTCCCCTCCATACCTTCCCCTCCATACCTTCCCCTCCATACCTTCCCCTCCATACCTTCCCCACCCTACCTTCCCCCCTCTCCGTCCCCCCTCTTCGTCCCCATCTCTTAGACAGAGACTAAGCGATGAAGAGCAGTTGGAGGAAACGTTACTTTATCCATTAGAATGGGTGAGATCTTCACATATTGAAGGATAAAACAAAACAGTTTTCTGAGAATAGACAGTGACAACACCAGGGGCCACAACCTGAGAGTTAGGAAGGTATCACTATCAAGGTCGAATGGTGTTCCTGACCAGGTCGTTTGAGTTTACAGTAAATCGGTTTAAATTTGAATTAGACAGGTACAGTACCTGAAGCATTGGAGATAGCTCGGGGTACATGGATACCGATAGGACTCGTAGGTAGGTATGGGTGATTATATACAGGTGTTGTGATTGTGAGGTCTGCGAGAGGGTCTAGTGCAAAGGTTAATGTGCTGATGGTGTTTGATTTGATCATTCCTCACGTTACCTCACCCTCACGTTACCTCACCCTCCCGTTCCCGCCCTTGTAGCTCCGGACGCGGAATGCAAAACGGGCGCGATGGACCAAACGGCAATATGGTGTCAGCTCATCATCGCGGCGGGAAGGACATCCACCTGAACCCTCACGTTTGCAACCGAAATCAAATAACACGAAGCGGATGCCGACGTGCGTTAGAAAGCACCATTTAACGGTGACGTCGATTTAGTCCCCGTGTGACGTTCCGGTCGAAGCGGCATTCCGAGCGGTCGTGCATGGGACGTACCTGGAGCGGGAAGGCGGCGGATTTGTTCCCTACGTATCCGCGCACGACGTGGCTCTGAATGGACAGGACCCGGCATTCGCGACCCGCAGCCATGGCGGACTCCGTGGGGCAGGCACCGTACTCGCTCGGGCCTCGTCGTTCCGCCCGTTCGCTCGTTTGTTCCGACAGAGGGAGGTGGTGGGTCCTGTGGCGGTGATTTCACCAATCATTTGAATGGATTCGGCGTGTCCTTCAATCATTATTCATTCCTTACAAATACCGTCGATTTATTATTCACTCCTCACGAACGCAATCAATTTATTTATTCATGCCTCACATTCCACAATTAAAGTCCATCAATTCCTCACAATCCAGCTAAATCCATTATTCATTCCCGTTGAACTCCTTCAATCTGTTGCTCATTCGCTCAAAGTTAGCAAAACAGACGCACGCAGGATTGATGGGACTAATGGTCTCCTCCTGCGTTGAAGATCCTTGTAAGAGAACATATTCATTATTGACATATTTACACCTTTAACTGCTAAATTCCTTTCTGGTATTATTCTGGGAGTAGTGAGGCCTGTACCCCGGTCACGCAGCACGTTTTCTGTTTGCGCCGATGTGAAGATGGCCGTCTTTCCACGTCGACAAAGTACAAACAATATCGTACCGACCGAAACAGCATTCCCTTCGTTCAATGTCTTGCACCGTTCATATATCACGTATTATCACTATCAGTATCAGGGGTACTTCGCGTTTCCCGATGTATGATATACCAGTATGGGTACTCGGCATTGCCCGGTGTATGATATATACCAGTGGAGGTACTCGGCATTGCTCGATGTATGATATATACCAGTGGAGGTACTCAGCATTTCCCGATGTATGATATATACCAATAGAGGTCCCTACTCAGCTTTGCCCGGTGTATGATATACCAGTAGGGGTACTCGGCATTGCCTGGTGTATGATATATAACCGTGGAGGTACTCAGCATTGCCCGATGTATGATATATACCAATAGAGGTACCTACTCAGCTTTGCCCGATGTATGATATACCAGTATGGGTACTCGGCATTGCCCGGTGTATGATATACCAGTATGGGTACTCGGCATTGCCCGGTGTATGATATATACCAGTGGAGGTACTCAGCATTGCCCGATGTATGATATACCAGTAGGGGTACTCGGCATTGCCCGATGTATGATATATACCAGTAGAGGTACTCAGGATTGCCCGATGTATGATATACCAGTAGTGGTACTCGGCGTTGCCCGGTGTATGATATATACCAGTAGGGGTACTCGGCATTGCCCGGTGTATGATATACCAGTCGGAGTACTCGGCATTGCCCGGTGTATGATATACCAGTAGGGGTACTCGGCATTGCCCAGTGTATGATATACCAGTAGGGGTACTCGGCATTGCCCAGTGTATGATATACCAGTAGGGGTACTCGACATTGCCCAGTGTATGATATACCAGTAGGGGTACTCGGCATTGCCCAGTGTATGATATACCAGTAGGGGTACTCGACACGCAGTGTATGATATACCAGTAGGGGTACTCGGCGTTGCCCGGTGTATGATATTGTAGCGGCTACCGCTGGGTTTTCACAATCGCCTTGCACCTATCAAGGACGCGGAGCGATCACCATGCCGGGCTCGTCCAGGACGCCCGGGCAGGCCCACGCTCAACTTGCCAGGCCTCGGTCGGGACGCCCGGGCATGCCCGGGCATGCCCGGGCAGGCTCGCCCTCAACTTGCCAGGCCGCAGCCAGGACGCTGGGCCACGCCCCCTCTCGCCTTTCCTGGGCAAGCGCTCCGGGATAATATGTATATATATTGCTGCCCGATAAACGGGCTTTTCAGAGTGCCTGAGTGTTTGGTTTGATTAAAGCAACTCGGATGAATTCCAGCTTTTTGTCGCGTCCATTCTTCCGATCGACGTGGGAGCCCCAGCTCCTTCATTGGTGACCTACCGACATGGACATGGCAGTCGCCCTTAAACTGCCTACCTTCTGGGAGGCTCACGCGGCGGTTTGGTTCGCACAGGCGGATTCCCTGTTCGCCCTGCGAGGCATCACGGCCGACGACACCCGCTTCCACCATGTGGTAGCAGCGCTCGGTTCGGCCACCGCGGCCCGCGCCCTGAGCCTCCTCGAGAGCCCGCCAGCCACTGACAAATACGGCGCGATTAAGAAGCTTCTCCTCGACGCTTTCGCCCTCCCATCGGCGGAACGCGCACGGCGCCTGCTCGACCTGCCCGAGCTCGGCGACACGCGCCCTTCCGAGCGAATGGACTACATGCTTTCACTGCTCGGCGAGCACTCTCCGGCATTCCTGTTCCGGGAGCTGTTCCTCCGTCAGCTGCCTAACCCGGTACGCCTCGCCCTGGCAAGCACGACGATCACAGATCCCCGGGCCCTTGCCAGAGAAGCCGACAAGATCTCCGCCGCAGGACAGCGCATCGCAGCGGCGACATGGGACCCACCGCCGTCCGACGCAACACCCATGGCACCCGAGCACCCGGCACGGTCGACGACCGAACTGCCGACGCAATTGGCGGCCGCTACACCGAGCCGACCACCTCCAGCACGACGACCGGGGCCTCCACCTGACCAAGCGTGGTGTTACTATCATGCCAGGTTCGGACAGAAGGCCCGGACATGCCGACCCCCGTGCACCTTCGGCAGGCCAGGAAACGGCCGGGCCGGCGTTCATTACCAGCCATGAGCGCCGGCCACACGGGCAACTTACTGTTCATCACGGATAAAGCGTCCGGACGGCGCTTCCTGTGCGACACCGGCGCCCAACTGAGCGTCATACCCGCCTCTGACCAGGACAGGCAATCCGCGGTTTGCGGCCCTTCCTTGGTTGCGGCCAACGGATCGACCATCCGCACCTTCGGCCCGCGCAACGTCACCCTCTGCTTCGGCGGCCAACGCTTTGCTTGGACGTTTGTAACCGCAAACGTGCCCATGGCTCTGCTAGGCGCCGACTTCCTCTGCGCACACGGACTGCTGGTGGACGTCCAACGGCGTCGTTTAATCAACGCCGAAACCTTCACCTCCCTGGTATGCACATTGAGCAGCTCCGCGCCGACCGAGCTGGCATGCGCCGTCCCGGCGGCGAACGAGTTTGCTCGCCTGCTCACGGAGTTCCCGGCCCTCACGCGGCCGACGTTTTCGGCCGTCGCAGTACGGCATGGGATCGAGCACCACATACCAACCACGGGCCCGCCGGTCTACGCCAGGGCCCGCCGCCTCGACCCAGCCAAGCTCGCCGTGGCGAAGGCCGAATTCGACGCGTTGGAGCACCTCGGCATCGTGCGGCGCTCCGATAGCGCGTGGGCCTCGCCACTGCACATCGTGCCAAAGCCGGGGGGTGGCTGGCGCCCGTGTGGCGACTACCGCCGTCTCAATGACGCTACCACCCCCGACAGGTACCCGATCCCGCATATCCAAGACTTCTCCGCCCGTCTGGCGGGACGGGTCATTTTTTCGAAAATTGATCTCATACGGGGATATCACCAGGTACCTGTCAGGGCGGCCGACGTCCCTAAAACGGCAGTCATCACGCCGTTCGGCTTATTCGAATTCTTGCGGATGCCGTTTGGTCTCAAGAATGCGGCTCAGGCGTTCCAGCGCTTGATGGACGGCGTGCTGCGTGACCTGCCGTTCCTTTTCGTTTACCTGGACGACATCCTCGTCGCCAGCACGTCCCGGGCCGAGCACCTCCTCCACCTCCGAACACTGTTCGGGCGCCTCAGCGAGCACGGCCTCATCGTCAACCCGGCCAAATGCCACTTCGGCACGACGGCCGTTGATTTTTTGGGCCACCACATCACCAAGAACGGGGCCGTGCCGCTGCCAACCAAGGTCGAGGCCATCACCACGTTCCCGCGTCCCCGCACCATAAAGGCCCTGCAGGAATTCCTGGGAATGGTGAATATTTATCACCGCTTCGTGCCCCGCGCTGCTCAACTCATGCGGCCCCTCTACGAAGCCCTCCGGGGCAAGCCGGCCAAGCACGACATCGCCTGGTCCGCAGCAATGGATGCGGCCTTCCAAAGCTCAAAGCGGGCCCTCGCCGACGCAACACTGCTCGCTCACCCGGTGCTCAACGCTCCCATCGCCCTCACCACGGATGCCTCCGACTACGCGGTGGGCGCCGTACATGAGCAATGGGTGAACGGGGTTTGGCAGCCACTTGCTTTTTTCAGCCGGCAGCTCCGGCCGAACGAGCTCAAATACAGCACGTTTGACCGGGAGCTCCTCGGTCTACACCTGGCCGTCCGCCATTTCCGCCACCTCCTGGAGGGCCGACCTTTCACGGCGTTCGTCGACCACAAGCCGTTGGTTTACGCCATGGCCAAGGTCACGGAGCCATGGTCGGCTCGCCAACAGCGCCACCTCTCCGCCGTGTCGGAGTTTACCACGGACATCCGGCACGTCGCCGGCAAAAACAACGCCGTGGCCGACTGTCTTTCCCGGGCCAGCGCGAACGCGGTCCACCTGGGCGTGGACTTTGCGCTTATGGCGGCGGACCCAACCACCGACACCACGGTGCAAGCCCTCCGGGCGGCGGACACGGGCCTCCGCCTGGCCGACATCCCCTTCGCGGACACTGTCCTGCTCTGCGACGTCTCCCAAGGCCAGCCTCGCCCCATCGTGCCCGTCACCTGGCAACGCCGCATCTTCGCCTCCCTCCACAGCCTTTCCCACCCGGGCCGGAAAGCTTCCCAGAAGCTGGTGTCGGCGCGATTCGTCTGGCACGGCCTTCGTCGGGACGTCCGCGATTGGACCAGCACCTGCACGGCCTGCCAACGGGCCAAGGTCCACCAACACACCCAGGCCCCGCTGGCACCTTTCACCGTGCCCGAACGACGTTTCGACCACGTCAACGTGGATCTGGTGGGCCCCCTCCCCCCGTCACGGGGGTTCACACACCTGCTCACCATGGTGGACAGGACCACCAGGTGGCCGGAGGCCGTTCCCCTCGTCTCCACCACCACCGCCGACGTGGCGCAGGCTTTCATCGCCACCTGGGTCGCCCGCTTCGGCGCACCGGCGGACATCTCGTCAGACCGCGGACCACAGTTCACCTCCGAGCTGTGGGGCGCGGTCGCCCGCAACCTGGGGGTCAAGCTCCACCGTACTACGGCCTACCACCCCCAAGCAAACGGGTTGTGCGAGCGATTCCACCGCTCCATGAAGGCCGCGCTCATGGCCGGCCTTCAAGACGGCGGTTGGGCCGACCGGCTGCCGTGGGTCCTTTTGGGCCTCCGCACGGCCCCCAAGGAGGACCTCCAGGCATCCACCGCCGAGCTTGTCTATGGCCAGGCGCTACGCGTCCCGGGCGAATTCGTGCCTGACGCTACCAGTCCCTGGTCCGCAGCTCACCAGCGCTCGGACCTCCAGGAGGCCGCCCGACGGTTTGCCCCCGTGCCAACATCCCACCACGGTGACCCCCAGTCCTACGTCCCCCCAGCACTTCGCACAGCAGAGTATGTTTTTGTGCGTCACGACGCACATCGGGGGCCACTCCGGCCGCCGTACGACGGGCCCTTCCGGGTGCTGCGACGGGACGACAAGTCGTTCGTCATCGACATCGGCGGCAGGTCGGACCGGATTGCGGTGGACCGCCTCAAGCCGGCGCACGTGGACGTCGACCACCCACCACGGGTGGCCCTTCCGCCGCGGCGAGGCCGCCCCCCGTCCACGGTGCCCCCCACTCGACCGCCCACCACCACACCGGACCCCCTCCCACGACCCGCCAGGGGTCGCTTCGGCCGGGTCATCAGGACCCCCCTCAAATTGACCCTGCCGGTGCAAGTCGATTCTGGGGGGACGTGTGTAGCGGCTACCGCTGGGTTTTCACAATCGCCTTGCACCTATCAAGGACGCGGAGCGATCACCATGCCGGGCTCGTCCAGGACGCCCGGGCAGGCCCGCGCTCAACTTGCCAGGCCTCGGTCGGGACACCCGGGCATGCCCGGGCAGGCTCGCCCTCAACTTGCCAGGCCGCAGCCAGGACGCTGGGCCACGCCCCCTCTCGCCTTTCCTGGGCAAGCGCTCCGGGATAATATGTATATATATTGCTGCCCGATAAACGGGCTTTTCAGAGTGCCTGAGTGTTTGGTTTGATTAAAGCAACTCGGATGAATTCCAGCTTTTTGTCGCGTCCATTCTTCCGATCGACGTGGGAGCCCCAGCTCCTTCAATATAATGATATATACCAGTAGGGGTACTCGGCGTTGCCCGGTGCTGTTAATCCGGTTGGCATTTTGAAGGAATCAATGTTTTTTCGAATTTTTTTTTTGTGGAAGTTCTAAAACACTTCTCTACACACACTAGAAATGCGGTCGGGGATTATTTAATATATTACCTTTCAGTTTCACTTCGACACAATGGAGCAATTAAAAAAAAAATCCAAAAACATCAAACTGTCTTTTTCAAAAATTCGTTTTGTCCAAAACACTCCCTGATAAACCTCTGGTAGTTCAAAGATCCGTCCAGCCATCTCCACGAAAAACTCAGACACGCCGAAATGCACACACGCGCCGACACTCACACACACGCCGACACAGGCGCCGACACTCACACACACGCCGACACGCACACACACATGCCGACACACATGCCGACACGCACACACACACGCGCCGACACGCACACACACACGCCGACACTCACACACGCGCCGACACTCACACACGCGCCGACACTCACACACACACGCCGACACGCACACACACATGCGCCAACACACACACACACACACACACGCGCCGACACACACACACACACGCGCCGACACTCACACACACACGCGCTGACACACACACACACGTGCCGACACACACACACACATGCGCCGAGATGCACACATACGCGCCGACACTCACACACGCGCCGACACTTACACACGTGCCGACACACACACACACGCGCCGACACACACACATGCCGATACTCACACGTGCCGACACACACACACGCCCCAACACGCAGGCACACACCCCGACACGCACGCACACGCCAACACACATGCGCCAACACGCACACACACGTGCCAACACGCACACACACGTGCCGACACACACACACACACGCGCCGAGAAGCACACATACGCGCCGACACTCACACACACTCGCCGATACTCACGCACACGCACTGACACGCACCCACACGCCAACACTCACACACACGCCGACACTCGCACACACACGCCGACACTCGCACACACGCGCCGACACTCATATGCACGCGCCGACACATTCACACGCACGTGCCAACACTCACACGCACGCACCTACACACATCCACACACACGCGCCGACACACACACCCCGCCATGCACACACACACACACACACACACACACACACACACACACACGCCAATATGCACACACATGCGCCAACACGCACACACACTCACCAACACGCACACACACACATGCCGACACACACACAGTCCACACACACACCAACACACACACACACACGTGCCGACACGCACTGATACACACACACACGTGCCGGCACTCGCACACATGCGCCGACACACACACGCACGCGCCGACACACACACACACACACACACACACACACGTGCCAACACACACACACACTCGCCGACATGCACACACGTGCCAACACACACACACACACACACACACACACACGCCAACATGCACACACACGCATACACACACACAAACGTGCCGACACACACACATACACGCCAACACACACACATACACGCCAACACACACACACACACGCCAACACACACACACACACACACACGTGCCGACACACACACACACACACACACACATGCGCCGACACACACATGCGCCGACACTCACATGCACGCGTCTTCACACATGCATGCGCTGACACTCACACTCATGCACTGACATGCACACACACACTCACACACGCCGAGACTCACACACACGCTGACACTCACACGCACGTGCCGACACACACACACACACACACACACACACACGCGCCGACATTCGCACACACGTGCCAAAACTCACACGCATGCGCCGACACTCACACGCACGCGCAGACACAGACACACACACACACACACGTGCCGACACGCACACGATGCCACACACACACACACACACACACACACAAGTTCCGCCACGCACACACACGCGCCGACACACACACACGTCGCCATGCACACATAAGCTCCGCCACGCGCCGACACACACATGCCGCCACGCACACACAAGCTCCGCCACGCGCGGACACGCACACAAGCACACACTGATCTCAACCACCTCCAACCCCACCCCATTCATATCAGTCATTGTTTGAGTCATTGTACCAAAGGTAATCCCATTCATATCAGTCATTGTTTGAGTCATTGTACCAAAGGTAATCCCATTCATATCAGTCATTGTTTGAGTCATTGTACCAAAGGTAATCCCATTCATATCAGTCATTGTTTGAGTCATTGTACCAAAGGTAATCCCATTCATATCAGTCATTGTTTGAGTCATTGTACCAAAGGTAATCCCATTCATATCAGTCATTGTTTGAGTCATTGTACCAAAGGTAATCCCATTCATATCAGTCATTGTTTGAGTCATTGTACCAAAGGTAATCCCATTCATATCAGTCATTGTTTGAGTCATTGTACCAAAGGTAATCCCATTCATATCAGTCATTGTTTGAGTCATTGTACCAAAGGTAATCCCATTCATATCAGTCATTGTTTGAGTCATTGTACCAAAGGTAATCCCATTCATATCAGTCATTGTTTGAGTCATTGTACCAAAGGTAATCCCATTCATATCAGTCATTGTTTGAGTCATTGTACCAAAGGTAATAGTAGTGTATATATGTTGCTTCTGGGACACTCTCATTTTCCCATTGACTTACATGTTAATTTTCCTCTTAACCTCATTGCCCATTAACACCTCTATTTCTCCCACCCTCATCTTTATGAACCTTTTGTCTATAGTACCTATCCTTAATGTTGTTCATTAGACCACTCAAACACTACAAATATTTGTTTTCTCTTATAGACCTATAATCCTTCTTCTACATATCATCTGGCACATTATCTTTGACCCACTCAAACATCGACCCATTCACTTCCATGTTAATTTTCTTCTCACCTCTTTACGAACCTTTTAGCCTTTTGACACTCAAACAATGATTCCCCCTTGGTCTTATGGTACTCTTACTATCAATGATCCCGAGTAGACCACTCAAACATTGATCCTACAAATATTTGTTTATGCGTGGGAAATAATTTAATTCTCTTGCCACTCCCTTCACCATCTAATATATTAACAAAAAAGATGTTTGAGTTTGGTTCTTTATTAAGATATTTTAACTGAGCTAAGATAAAATGGTAAACCTCCCTCAATGTTCTTGTTTGAGCGCCTCCAGTGCCACATACCATTTTTAAATTAAAGTATATATTTTCCTGACAACCATCAAAGTTTTCCGTCCACTCAAAAATATTTCCATCTTTTTTACCCAATTCACCGGTATTTAAATTAATTCTCTTATTTGTTTTGTAAATTTTTTTACCAGTTGTCTTTTCAATTATACCTATTTGATATTTTGCAATCTGTAAATTCTGTTTGCAAAATCTGCAATCTGCAAATCTGCAAAATCTGCAAAATCTGCAAAATCTGCAAAAATTGCAACAAAAAAAAACAATTGCAATCTGTAAATTTTTTTACCAGTTGTCTTTTCAATTATACCTATTTGATATTTTTCACATTCGTTATGTTTACCATTTATATACCAAGGTTGATTACACCTCCACTCTTTAGTCTGGTTGGTACTTGGTTCTATCATTTATATAATAGTAAAAAGGCGGCGGTAGCCCGTTAAAATCCCTAACCCCCCCTTTTTTAACTTATCACTTATATACTTATATAACCATAAGGGAGACTATCAATTCCATTTTCTAAAATAAACCTCTTATCATCAAAAGCCCCCAATGCTTTCTTATTCACCTCTTCTGAATATAATTTATGTTTATAACTTCTTATTCCATTAATCTTTCTAAACTCTTCTTTCTTTGTTGTTAAACAGTTATAATAATCCTTAAAGTTTATTGTTTCTTTAATAACATTTTTCTTTACACCTTTTAACTTCTTATCAGTTTTTTCAACGTTATTCACAATGTATTTATAAGCATAAGCCTTAGACCTCAATCCCACAAATTCACTCATGACATTTCCTCCTAATTCATCCTTAAACTTTCCAATCACCTTTTTATTTTTAGAAGAGAACAACTCACTCTCTGGACTGTAATTACTAGTGTCATAGATATTAATGTCCTTTTTCATGTCTGAATAAACATCATCAGTATTAATTTGTAAAATAAAACTATCTGTATCCATATAAAGTAGATTAACATCATTTTGATATTTATTTCTCAAGTTATTATAAAAGTAATCATACATTAATGACTTTGATAAATCAAGAATTGATGTTCCAATATAAATAGGTTTGTCCATTTCAATACTCTCTTTAATCAAATGGATCGCACAAAAGTTCTCAGTAAAGACCTCAGCTCGAGTAAAACTCGGTCTATTAATTAATTTTGATGCTTGTTTCCAAGATGTTGATAGTCTGATATTTTGTCTTTTCCTCACATTTTCCATGGTCTTACCAAAGACTGCATTATTCATAAATTTATAAAAGTCTTTCTCAAAATCTGTTTTTGACTCTGTTCTTCTTTGTGTATTAAAATCAATGTACCCCTTTAACCAATGACTTTGATTGAACTTTAGAACCCTATGAATCTTCTCTACTCTTAGACCTTTTGATAAATATTGTTGCAAATTTCTTTGGTGTAGAACATAATTTTTCTTGTTATATAATGTAGTAAGTAATTTTTCTGTTGATTCACCTATATTAAATGATTGTTGATAATCACTTAACCACTCCTTCTTTGGATTTGCCTTTTCACAAGCAAATGGGAGATCTTTGTGTAGGTTATGAAGTTCCTCTGGATATTTCAAATCGACCTCAAAATAATAACCAACCTTTGAATCATCCAATTCTTTTTGTGTAGAGATACATACATCTTGTAAAACCTTTTTGTAATCTTTTTCCTTTACCCATCTAAGTTTTCCATAAGGAAGAGCCTGAGACATTGCCCAGCCATACAGGTTGTTTGCATCATAATACATCAAGTAGGAGCTCTCTACCGATGGATCATAATTTGGAATGTACTTGTTATTTGCTTTAGCATATCTCTTTGAACAGACTTGTGAAATTCCTCCTCTCTTTGCCTTTTCAATCATCAAAAGCATATCAACATCGGTTATTAAATCCAAATCTTGTTTTGTCATTTTCAACATCGCGCTCCAAGCCAATCCAGGAGCAGTGTAATAGTGAGCAGGATCCAATCCATATCCAGAATGACAGATTGTTCTGAAAGCCTCAAACACATCAGCCAACAAAAGCACATCAGTTTTGAGGTACAAATCGTGATACTCACCAAGATTCTTAATGTTATATTTTTTCCAAACATTTTGTGCGTGTACATAATCTTTATCAGATATATGACTATTATTTAATTTGTTATAGAAATTTTCTTTTAAAGGAAGTTGTGTTTCATTGAATCTCTCAAATGAGTCCATATAGTCATAGGGGTAAATTCCCGTTTGTGTTAGTAAATCTTTATCTGAAAAATACTCTGAAAGACATGGAAACTCTTTTAGATTTTGAACCAAGTTAGCCAATGGACTTGCCATGAATTTAAATGTATCAAGAAATCTAATATGAGTAATAGGAGATGTGTGAATTGTTTTTGTGAATGAAATGTATTTCTGATCCGCGTTTGGAATTGCTGAGATACTTCCAGAAGTCTTTGAGAGTTCCTTGATAAATAGATGTGTATCATAATGAGCGTTGTTATGAAGAAAAACAGGAATGAAAGAGGGGAGTTGATAATTAATATTACAACTTTGATGAGCTGGACCTCTATATTTACCAGTGAGATGACAATGGTCTCTAACCTTTAGACCTTTACCAATTTTCTTCTCACAAATATGACAGGCAGCCTTTGGCTGTCTAAATTCGCTTTTTTCTTTACTTGTTAAGGACATTGGTTTATTGGTTTCTCTCATTATCTTGGTTAATCGAACACAGTCTTTTTCTAGTCGTTTCACAAACTCCTCTGGGGTATTTGAGCCTCTATACATCTCTAACTTGTTATATTCATCACCAACGGATGATTTGATATAATAACAAAAACCACAAGGAGTATGTTTTTGATATTTATTTGTATATGATTCTTTTGGATCTGGAGAAGCAGTATCAATTTTTTCTAAAATACTTTCAAAATCAGCATATATAACAAATGGATGTTTTATTGTTTTCTTTTCATCTTTGAATGTGATCTTTGAGCCTTTTTTAGGCATGTTGATTACCGTTGATTTATGTTCACCACAATAATTTGAATGTTTATCTAATCTTTCTTGTGTATGGAAGAAGTTAAGACAACGCATACAAATATATATTTTATTTGTTCTTTTACATACTTGTGGTTTTATTAATTTTGTAATATCTTTGATGTATGTATAATGTGAATTTTCGTCTGAATTAAAATATAGAAGATTAATATGAGTTTGTTTACAATTGTCAGAAAGCTTTAAAACCTGAATGTTGTTTGTTTCTGTTAGACCATAAACATTAACTGATAAATTATTTAACTTTTCAAATTTAGGAATATCATTTAAAGTCATCGGAAACTTTAGATCTTTCGTATTTAATGTATTCTCATATTTTTTATAATGAGATACTCTTTCATCATGAAAATGTGGAGGATGTAAGTGTGCTAGAATAGACCAGAGAAAACATTTATTGTCTTTATTTTTGATATTGATAACTGCTTTTCTATTTTTGATAACACTGGGTAAATCAATGTAAGAAGAAGCTTTTAGAGGATCTGATTTAAGAATATGAATGTCGATGTAAATAATTTTTCCTATATTGAATCCACTTCCTACGATTGAATTATCCACATCTTGCTCTTGTTTAATAAGTTCATCATAGACTCCTGATGTTTTAAAATCTTGATATGAAGATATAAAGTGTGGCTCAGTTCTCATGTATGGTGTATCTATAACTCCTTCGTCCTTTGTCATTTCTAATTTTACTCCCATATAAAATTTAAGTGGTTTCATTTCTTTTAGTGTTTTTTCAATCAACGTTTGAACAGCAGGTTTAACTATTTCTACAGCATCAACTATAGACTCTGGTTCAGGAGGTTTGAAGTTAAAGACTCTTATTTTAATATGTCCTTTGAATGCACCATCAGAGTTTTTAGTTGTGATAAAATTTGATAAATGTTGATTTGTTTTAAGATGGATTTCGAAGCCTTTCTTGAGGATATTTTTATTACAGGCAGAACAGTGTTTTGTTTCCTTCTGAATAGGAGATAGTAGGTGAAGTAGATTAAATGTGTGTTTGTTAGTTTTAAGGTGTCTTTTGGATTGTTTATATTCTTGTTCACAAACGTCGCAATACGTTGCTTTGATCATATTGTTGTGGATATGGGATTTGGCCTCCATCCATATCCGCTTGTAAATATTCCCCTATTTCCCCAATACTCCCCAACTATCCCCAATCCCCCATTCCCTAGTCCCATTGTCTGTAAACAACACTCTGTAGAACCGACCTTCCCCTTTTTCCCCCATTAAATGTCGTGCCCAGGTCCACCGCATCTCACGTAGACAACTTTCGGACATCTTGCTAGTTATTCTTAGTCTATGTCAGTTAAGGACTCGTTTCCATTAATTCTGACTCTTCGTTGCACCAGAATGTGATTGTATGGCACCAGTAGTGAGTTTAGGACCTCCCCATACCTCCTCCCAATTTTCCCCATGAAACAACAACAACAACAACAACTACAACAACAGCGTGCGGGGAGTGTGCGTCCTCACTCCGGCTCGGTTAGCCGCCATTGCCCATGTGCGCCGACGGGGTTACCACGAAGGGGCTGACTGTCGGCCCCTCGTCAAGGGCGGAGCCCGGTAACCCCCCGCACCCAATGAGAAGCAACGGGCCGATTCCATCTGGGGCGGAGCTAACGAGCCGAGGGCGTGTCACTCCCCGCTGGATATACGCAGCCACTTACCGGACGTGACGTGAGATGCGCCCCCAGCTTGGAAAGAGAAGTCGCCACCTCCGAGCGCTGAGAGACCTACCGCATCTCTGGACCGGACCGGGTCGATTCTGCCCCTGAGCCAAGGTGCACCTTGAGCCTCGACTACCTGCCCTTCCTTGCCATCAATCCCTGTGTGAGTCAGTTTTGTCCTGTTTATCTGTGGTCTGTCGGGGCTACTATAAGACCGTGGTTAAGTGCCTACCTTCCTATGCTGTCCCTCTTGTCCTTGTAATCTCAACGTTCCGAAATATTATAACCTCCTCCGGAGGTCTTGAGAACTGTACCCCTGGTGTCGTGTCATTAACCCAGCCGTTGTGTCCTTTCCTCAATTGATTTAGCGTAGCGCGACTCGGCCAACGTTCGAGTATAATCGGGTAAACTGTGCAGACGCGGTCATACCAAACCGCTCGGTAAACCAACATCCACAACCGCGTCTGTAACAATTGGTGTCGAGGAGTTGGATTCGGACCTGGGACTAAATTTGTTAGGCCCAAATTTTGGAACACCAATTGTACCATTAGGGTAACAATTGGTGTTGGGAAGTGGAATTCGATCCGGATTTCACGCGCTCGAAATTATAACGGCGAAATTTGATTTTGTTTTACGAAAATAAAAACCCGAATTTTGAAAGTCGCGCTATGGCAGACCAAGACGGCTGGGTTCCGGTAGAGGAGAGTGAGGCAGGGTCGATCCAGGACCAAAATGAGGGACAAGAGGAGAGCGAAGCAGTGAGGGTGGCAGGGTCGCAAAATAGCGTCGTCGCGCACGAGGTGGCCACGGCGTCCACACCCGCGACCGTAGTAGCGCAGCCTATGGATTTGAACCTTTTTTTTATACAAATGAAGGCCCATATGGACAAGAATAATGAAGAAATGGAAAACAGAATGAGGAGGGCAATGTCAATGAGGGACGAAGCGAGGGCTCGGAGTGAGCAATTGGGGGTAATGGGAAACCAAATGGGGGTAATGAGGGACGAAGCGAGGGGTACCGGTGAGGGGTTAGACAAGAAATTTTGGAAGTTAGACAATAATTTTGAGGAGTTAGACAAGAAATTTGGGAAGTTAGACAATAATTTTGGGGAGTTAGACAAGAAATTTGGGAAGTTAGACAATAATTTTGAGGGGTTAGACAACGGGATAAAAGAGGTGAAAAATGGGTTAATGGGGGTAGAAAATAGAATGGCTGCCCAGGAGAATCAGATAGAGGGAGTGAAAAATGGGTGAGAGGGGTTAGAAAACAGGATGGAAGGCAAATTGAGGGACATGAGGGACCAAGCGGAAAGGGAAGTTAAACAAATGGGGCAGCAGATAGAGGGGGTCAGAATGGGGGTAGAAACCAAACTGGATGCTCACAGGGAGGAAATGGAGCAGATGAGGGTGGCATCTGGGCAGGAGATGCAAGTGATGGGAGAGGAGATCAGAAGAGGTGTGAGTGAGGAGGTCGGAGGAGTGCGCGAGGAGGTGAGGCACTGTAAGGAGCACATGGAGAAGGAGGTGAGAAAGGGGACTATAAAATTGCAAGGGGGCATAGAGGACCTGACGCAGGAGGTGGAACAGCTGACGGAGGGACAAAAAGGACTAACGGAGCAGGTTCAAAGGAACACTGCGGTATTAGGAGGTTTAAAAGCGACACAGAAAGAACTAAAAGACGACTTGATAGCGACGAAGAGGGAATGTCAGATGGTACGTGAGGGACTGACAACGAGGTTGGACGAGGTGATAGAGGTAATGGAGACGAAGGACCGGCAGGTGAGGACGCACATGGAAACGGTCAAGGTAGCCTTAGAGGACGAGCTTGAGGAGACGTACCGGGAAATAAAAGAGGTGAAGCAGAAATTAGAAGAAGTGAGAGAAGGGGTGAGCGAAATTAAGAAGCGACGGAGAGGGGATAAGAAAGAGATAAAGGAGGAAGTAAAAGAATTGGTCCAAAGTCTGTGTTCGGATCGTGATGATGTGCTCATTAACCGGATGAGGGATTCGCAGGTGATGGAGGAGAAGCGAAGAGGAAGAGGACCCGGTGTAAGTGGTGACCAATATGGTCGTGCGTATGATGCGCCAGGTGATTTAATGAGCTTGGGGGTCGAGATAGACCCGGATGTTCGTGAGAGGCCAAGAGTGAGGTGTATGGCTGGTCCGGAGGGTATGGAACGAGAGGTGCGAGGTGTGGGTGAGCAAGGTTGTGGTGGTATGGAATGGGTAGCGGGTTGCGGAGGTGTGACCCATGCATCGACACCAACAGGGGTAGTTGTTGGAGGGACCGGGGAGGCACGAGAGCCCCTTGGGGGTAATGTACTGTGGGGGCCCGGCCGGTTCGGCCCCGCGCTGACCCCGCAAGGGGCGACGCACGGGGTCCGGCAGGCGGGCAACGACTCGCATACGAGGTGGTCCCACAAGGTCCCACTCGCGCCGTATGACGGTGGGTAAGGGTGGCATCCCTGCCACCCTTCCCATTTGGGGGCAAAGGAGCTATAGCTTATGGGGTGTATGGCAGTGGAAACTAGCCCGGGTGGGTTAGGATATTGATAGGGATCTAGCGAAGATGACATTAGGTAACGTTAAGTTTAGTTAGTGACTGATACCTGTAGTGGGGACGCAGGTAGTTTAGTGTGGTTGATAATGACGAGGGAGCGCAATAGTTTAAAGGGACGACTGGGAAGCGCAAGTTTCAGAGGGGAGTAGTTAGATGAGATGATGCTGTGTGAGAGCTGGACAGGTGTGTGGAGCGGTGTGGAGCAGTGTATGAGTAGTGAGTGTGTGGATCAGCACGAATGCGCTTGGGGAGAGAAAGGTGCAGGTGGCACCAGGTGTGAGAGCACAGGTGTGCAAGTGCAGGTGTGTGGAATATATGGAGCAGAGAATGAGTGGTGTGGAGAGAGTTGGAGTAAGTGGTACGGAGTGGTGTGCATGGTGCGAAGGTGTGGATGGGGGAAGAGTGGACCCCTTTCACGAGTACCCGGGGCGGGTAGTGTAAGTGTTAGGTAGAGGGTATAGGTAAATTGTGGTTGGATATTGGCATTTGTGGTGCGGTTGCAGAATGGTATTGTGGATGGGTGCATTAGTGTTGTGGAAATGGCTGGGCGTGTAGCCTGTTAGTGTGTGTAGTTGGTTGGGCACTCCACCACTGTGAGGATGTTGGCCAGGTGAGGCCGCAGGTGGGCTCTGGGAGCCGTTAGTGTCAGTGGGGCCCGAGGATCCGGAGGACGGACCCGGGTAGCCCAGTGCCAGAGAGGGCACCGAGTGGGGAGAGCGCCAGAGGGCCTTCCCCAGGTAGTTAGGTTAGGGTAAGGAGCAGGTAAGCTCGGAGGCAACTGCAGTGGTGGATGTGTGCAGGTGGGTAGACCCGCTGGGAGAGGTACACGCCACAGCCCAGAAATTGTGCGAGGGCACCGGGAGATGAATCGGGGGAGTGAGACCCCAAATTGAGAGGCACCACAGTTTGGTCAATGGGAATTGGTTTTTAGAACCCATAGTGTAAGAGGGCCAATGGTTTGGCAGGGAAAGACCCCGGGTAATGTAAAGTTGTTAAAGTCATTTAGGAAATAGTTAGGATTGATGAACCTGTCGCACCATACGCAGCCACTTACCTGTGGTGATGATGACTCCACACCTGTGTTTTCTTTGTTTTGTGTTGCAGGAAGTAAGGATTGCTGTGTGGATTGGTGAGACGCATCACGACGTGGATGAGACATTGGGGTGATTCCATCTCTCCCTCCCTAGGAGGGACTGATGATGAATTGGTGATGGCAAATTATGATGTTGAGTTGGAGATGGCAAATTTTGATGAGAGTTGGAAATGGCAAATTTGATTGGTTAGGAGGGAGAGAAGACGAATTTGGTTTATGGGAGGAACGGGGAAGACAGTAGGGACGTTTGTTGATTTGTAAAATAGATGTTTATGGGTAGTGTTGTGTTTTGTGGATACAGTAAGGGGTAAGGGAGGGGCCATGTAGGTTACCTGGTGGGGGGGTGGGGGGCATACGGTAGGAACGTACCTGTCTCACCTGGTTCCCATGTGCCCCCAGTGTGCATCATCTTGTATTGCGTGCACTTTTGCGCCCTTACCACCTTACTCACTTGTCTGCTTCTTTTGTCTCCCACCTCCGAGGATCTGGCTTTGGGGCAGAGAGAGAGGAGAGAGAGGTGCTGGCTCCGCAGTTGTGGGCCTGCACTTTCGCTGCTTGCTGCCGGGATCGATACACCATATGGACCGCAATTTTTGTGGCTGCCCACCATGGACCGCAGTTCTCTTGCGGGCAAGCACCACCCGTGGATGGACCTATTGGTCAACGTGGCACCTATGCCATACAGGTGAACCACTAATAGTTGGCCCCCTGACGGCCACAAATTAGAAATGGACGCGGTTGGCGCCTTTCTTTTTTTTCTAAGGAAGCCAGAACACCAAGTGCACCACACGAAGGCAAGACCAGCGGCAGAACATCGGCCGGCTGCGACACCACCGGTGACTATAAACACTTTATTGGTGCACCGGATGGTGCTGACTGTACATGATGGGGTGGTGCTTTTGGTGCTTGGATGGGGTGCTCTGCACATTATTAAAGGCCGTAAGGCCACAGAGCACTCGTGGGTTGGTGTATCGATGCTGGCATGCGTGCTCTCTCTATGCATAACATCTGCATGTGTTCCTCCAAAAACAGGTCCTGGATCGTAGTGTAAATATCAGTGTAGTCTTGTATAAATGATGCTCCCTACCGGCTGTATGTTTAGTTTGAGGATTCTTTCCGCGATTCGGTTATCCTGTGGGTGTGTTTCTGTGAGAAGGGTGCAACGTCGCAGGGGGACATATTTACTCATTTGTGAACATCTGTAAAACTGTCGCACTCAGGGTAGAGTTAATAGTAGAGGGAACTACATCTGAGTGCCACACTAAAGTAGGTAAAAATTTATCGGGTCGGGACGCCCCGAGGGTAGAGAAGGGTGCAATGTTGCGGATATGGGATTTGGCCTCCATCCATATCCGCTTGTAAATATTCCCCTATTTCCCCAATACTCCCCAACTATCCCCAATCCCCCATTCCCTAGTCCCATTGTCTGTAAACAACACTCTGTAGAACCGACCTTCCCCTTTTTCCCCCATTAAATGTCGTGCCCAGGTCCACCGCATCTCACGTAGACAACTTTCGGACATCTTGCTAGTTATTCTTAGTCTATGTCAGTTAAGGACTCGTTTCCATTAATTCTGACTCTTCGTTGCACCAGAATGTGATTGTATGGCACCAGTAGTGAGTTTAGGACCTCCCCATACCTCCTCCCATCTTCCCCATGAAACAACAACAACAACAACTACAACAACAGCGCGCGGGGAGTGTGCGTCCTCACTCCGGCTCGGTTAGCCGCCATTGCCCATGTGCGCCGACGGGGTTACCACGAAGGGGCTGACTGTCGGCCCCTCGTCAAGGGCGGAGCCCGGTAACCCCCCGCACCCAATGAGAAGCAACGGGCCGATTCCATCTGGGGCGGAGCTAACGAGCCGAGGGCGTGTCACTCCCCGCTGGATATACGCAGCCACTTACCGGACGTGACGTGAGATGCGCCCCCAGCTTGGAAAGAGAAGTCGCCACCTCCGAGCGCTGAGAGACCTACCGCATCTCTGGACCGGACCGGGTCGATTCTGCCCCTGAGCCAAGGTGCACCTTGAGCCTCGACTACCTGCCCTTCCTTGCCATCAATCCCTGTGTGAGTCAGTTTTGTCCTGTTTATCTGTGGTCTGTCGGGGCTACTATAAGACCGTGGTTAAGTGCCTACCTTCCTATGCTGTCCCTCTTGTCCTTGTAATCTCAACGTTCCGAAATATTATAACCTCCTCCGGAGGTCTTGAGAACTGTACCCCTGGTGTCGTGTCATTAACCCAGCCGTTGTGTCCTTTCCTCAATTGATTTAGCGTAGCGCGACTCGGCCAACGTTCGAGTATAATCGGGTAAACTGTGCAGACGCGGTCATACCAAACCGCTCGGTAAACCAACATCCACAACCGCGTCTGTAACAATATTTATATAGCAAAATTATACTTAAAGTAAAACACCTTTTTAGAGGCTTTTTTAAAGATGAAACTGTGCTTAAAGTAAAACACTTATAGAAGAAAGTGCCTTTTTACAGGCTTTTTATATATGAAACTATACTTAAACTAAAACACTTTTTCACTCAGAATCATCTGAGTCATAACTATCACATGAATACTCAGAATCATACTCAGAGTCATCAATAAAGCTACTCTCATAACTATCATTTGAGCACAAACTATTAGCATCATAACTATCATTTGAGTTCAATGAAATACTATCATCACCATCGTCCGAGTTCAATGAAATGCTATCATCACTATCGTCCGAGTTCAATAAAATAGTAAAATCTTCACTGCTGTAATGACTCATATTTAATTAGCAGGAAAAACATTCCCATCAATATCTATATACTTTCTTTCATTAACAGATTCAATCTCTACATTTTTAATATCAAAAGTTATCTTTAAATAATCTCTAACTATCATAGAACGAAATGACATTTCACCAGAAATATTAACATCATTCATTTTACTAAGATCTACACCCTTTGGATTATTAAAGTAAATACAAATTTCTCCATGAGTATTGTTGATGGTCTTATCATTCTTTTTCAAAGTATCGCGATCGATCACTTTTTCAAGCTTTGAATAAATTGCCAGGAGTAGAGGAGAAACTTTTGTTAGATTTACTTTAATGGATGTCTTTCCAGGTATAGTTAGAGCTCTTCCTTTAAATGAAATAGAGGGGCTCATGTTATTTTTCATAACTGGTTTTACCCAAAAATTTCCATATTTATCTTTGTTCAATTTAACATCTTTGACATATTTTCCTATATCTTTCACCGAAGTAGAGATTGATTGAAATTTGTCTTTTGTGCTTTGAAACATTGTATTTATTAATGAATAAACTTGCGTTTAGTTTAAGTAAAAATTTACCATATAAATATGATAAGTTCTGAAGGATATTTAGAATTTCCAGACTCTCCATATGATAAATTAGAGAATTGTCTGGATTGTGATAGAATAGGGCTTAATAATGAGGGTTCATATAAACAATGTATTTTCTGTGATTTAATTTTAATTAATGATAATAAAAATATATATATATATATAACTCTTTTAAATTAGAACCAAAAATGAATTACTTTACAAGATTAATAAGAGAGATGAATGTTAAGTATTGTGATGATAATACACCATTTCTTTCAAGGGAAGAGACTATTTGTATTGAGGAAACTAGGGCATGCCCGTACTATATATATATCTAAAATTATATCCCCCCCCTCTATTTACATGAAATGGTTTGGTCCATTCGCAAAGCCAAAGCGAACGGCTTGCGAGTACGGTGACAATCCCCCCCCTCTATTTACATGAAATGGTTTGGTCCAAAGCGAACGGCTTGCGAGTACGGTGACAATCCCCCCCCTCTATTTACATGAAATGGTTTGGTCCAAAGCGAACGGCTTGCGAGTATGGTGACAATCCCCCCCCCCCCCTCTATTTACATGAAATGGTTTGGTCCAAAGTGAACGGCTTGCGGAGTTTGGTAAAGAAATCGCCATAGCGTGCACAAACGCGCAGGAAAGCGAAAGAATCGCAAATTAGTTTTAATTAGTTTTAAAACATAGTTTAACGCCAACATAGCGGCAACATAGTTTGCCAACGGGAAATAAATGAATACGCTCTCAAATGTGCCATCCGAGGCAGAGTCTGTTCGCCACGTTCGGCACACGTGATAGCTCGCTGCTCTCTGATTGGTTGAATCGTTTTTTGGACATAGCTCGGTAACTACTTCTCCGATTAATATGAAACCTTGAAAAGGCACATCCTCAGGTCCCCAGCAATATACCTGGCAAGTTTCAAGTATATCGGAACCGTGGTTGTCGAGAAACAGCGGTCACAGACAGACACACAGAGATTACTGGCATTATAGATAGACTAGGGCATGCCCGTACGTGGGTGCAATGCCCGTACGTGGGTACGTGGGTACGTGGGTGCGAGTACGGTGACAATCCCCCCCCCCTCTATTTACATGAAATGGTTTGGTCCATGAAATGGTTTGGTCCATTCGCAACGCCAAAGCGAACGGCGAACGGCTTGCGAGTACGGTGACAATCCCCCCCCTCTATTTACATGAAATGGTTTGGTCCATTCGCAACGACCACAGAACCCCCCCCCCCCCCTCTATTTACATGAAATGGTTTGGTCCAGTCGCAACGCCAAAGCGAACGGCGAACGGCTAAATCGCCATAGCTCGGTAACTACTTGTCCGATTAATTTCAAACCTTGAAAAGGCACATCCTCAGGTCCCCAGCAATATACCTGGCAAGTTTAAAGTATATCGGACCCGTGGTTGTCGAGAAACAGCGGTCACAAACAAACATACAAACATACAAACATACAAACACACACACAGAGATTATTGGAATTATAGATAGATGTATAAGGGTTTAATGATATTTATTATTCAAAATAATTTTAATGGAAATGTTAATACAAGATACTATATAAATAAAATAATGAATTATTTTGAAATTAAACCCGAACTCAGGATAAAATATAGAGTTTATAAAATAGCTCAAAAAAAGTTAGATGACTTGTTTTCCAAATATATAAATGAATGATTTTTTACCCGTTTGGGAAAATAAGATAAAATTTAATAACCATAAAAACATTCCAAATTCATTGAGATGTCTAATAGTTGGTTCAAGCGGATGTGGAAAAACCTGTTTACTTTTAAAGATGCTCCTTGGTCCTAATTTTTTAGATTATGATAATTTAATAATTTTTACGAAGTCAAGTTTTCAACCCGAGTATCAACTACTATCACAAGGATTTAATGCGGGTCTTAAAAAGGAAGACATTATCGGTTTATTTAAACTTCAAAACAAACTAAATGATTATAATATTGAAGATATAATACAATTATTTTGTGATACACAGAAATCAAAATCGAAACCAAAACCCATAACTTGTATTCTCAGTGATAATACGGATGATATACCTTCACCTCAAGATTTAGATAAATCAAAAAAGAACCTCGTCATCTTTGATGATTGTGTTAATGAGAGAAACCAAACAGTAATGGACAGCTACTACACAAGAGGGAGACATTCTTCTTGTAATTGTATTTATCTTAGTCAGTCATATTTTCAACTCCCTCGACGCTCAATAAGAAACAATGCCAATACTTTTATTTTATTTAAGTTAAATTCAATACATATAAATAATTTTTGGAGAGATAATTGCTCTACGTTATGTAGTAAAAAAGAATTTGAAAATTATATGAAACACACGATTGGAAAATATAAATATATTGTTGTGAAACAAGATGAGATATTAAAGGATGTATTTTTATTTTAAACATAATTACATATATAAATGATAACTATTATTATTAATCTTGTGGGTAAATCTGCTTCAGGAAAGAACTTTCATAAATCTAAACTCTTGAATAGTAAAAATGAAAAGATTGTAAGTTTTTTTAAAAAACACCCTATGATTCGTTTTGTGAGTACTACAACCAGAGCAAAGCGACCAGGAGAAGTAGAAGGGAAAGATTATTACTACATTTCAATGGAGGAACATATGCGATTGAGGAATGAAGGTCAAATATTTGAGGAGGTCTCTCTTGGTTCTACAAAATATTCACATTGTAAGAGTGAGTTAAATAAAGTAAAATCTAATGGTCTTGGGATTTTAGAAACTAATCCTGAAGGAATGAGACAAATTATTAAACAATTGTGTGGTGATGGAGTTAAGACTTTATCATTCGGTTTTGATATCGATGAGGAGACTCAACGCAAACGTATGAAAAGCAGAGATACAAGTATTAGTGAAGAAGAAATAACAACTCGTATTAATACCAATAAAGAATTTGATGAAATATTTAAAGAAAAGGATTTATTTCAACACATTTACTATAATGATGAAGAAAAGGAAAATTTTCCCATTGACCTTTACAATTCATTAAATGATATTTTTCAATACTAAATGAATGCCGAAGAAAGAGCAAGAAAGTTTAAGGAACATCAACAATTAGTTTCAAAAGTTGTTAAACAACAGGAAGGGATAAAGAAGAAACGGAGACAAAAACTGACTGGCGAAGAAGTCTTTGAAAGAAAACAAGAGAAATTCTTTAAACCACTTTTGAAAACTCAACACTCACCTACAGTTCCCACAGTAGAATTTACTCCAAAAAAACTTCAAATGATCAAAGATTTTAGTCAAATGACAGAGCAAGAACTTGGAGAATTACAATATGATGATGAAGGATTATTTCGGAAACTTGAGGAGGTAAATCAACCACCTAATTATGTTGTGGAAGCTCTTCAAAACAATGAATATTCGGCGGGTTCAAAAACCAGAGCAGGTCTCATTCCAACAGAAGAACAAGCACAGTTCCATCTTGTGAAAGAAAAGTTATTGATATTTAATGATAAATTGGTGTTCTTAAGTTCTGCTCAACCAAATGTTGAATTAACTCCAAGATTAATGTTTCTTCTAACAAACTCCGGATTCAGCGGTTCAAAATATTTTGAGGAACCACTTGATATGGAAAGAGAGGAAGATAGGGTATATATTGATTTAATAAATGCACTTGATTATAGAGTTTCTGTTGCTGGTAAAAGTAAGAAGATTGAGAAGGAGAAACATATTATTGATGCTTTAAGTAAGCTTGGTTCGGGTGTTAGCTTTCTTCCAAATGACCCATCACAATTAGTTAATAGGTTATTATTGTTGTTAGGTAGTAAGAAGGCTGGAAACAACAATTGTTTTAATGAAGCATCCGCCATTTTAGATCAGTTGATGAATATGAAAATAATTAATAAATGTCAATACAAAGATATTTTATTAGATATTAAATAAGATGAGAAGCACAATTCTTAGTTTTAATTTCACAACGAGTGATTACACAGCTTCATTCCCTTACCCACTACAACTTGACCCCCTTGTCTCATATGAGGCTTCTTTATTGTCGATGGAAACTTATAATACACTTTTTAATATCACAGAGAAAAACAACAAGTTTAGTTATAATCCAGGAAGTGAATATAAAACTATAACCGTTTCACCCGGAGCTTACGAGATTTCTCAAATATCTTCTGAAGTCTCTCGCCTTATGAAAGAAAAAGGTGATGAACCCAAAAATATGGTAATAGATATTCAAAAACACACTTCAAAATCAACTATTAAACTTAAAAATAATTATAAAGTTGATTTCACGATTGAAAATTCGTTTAGAGAGCTATTGGGTTTCTCTTCAAAAAAGATTGAAAATAACGGGACGTTTTACAGTGATAATGTTATCCAAATATCCTCCGGTATAAATTCAGTATTAATTCATTGTGATTTGATTGATGGTGCTTATAACGATGGAATAAGAACAAATACAATATTTTCATTCAGTGCATACTCAACCCCGATTGGTTATAAATTTAATATGGAACCAAAAAATCTTGTCTATTTACCTGTATCAGGAAAAACCATATACAGAGTAAATTTTAGGATAACCGACCAAGATAATCGTATGATATCCTTTAATGATGAAATTATATCCATCAGAATTCACCTACGTGAAGTTTTTCAATAAATAAATAATGGTTATTGTGAGAAAACACGAGTTGGGAAAATATAAAATAATTACAGGGGAGGGCATGTACCTTTCACCATACTATAAGGGTGAAGGTATGTTTCTTGGGAGAGGATACTATAAACCTAAGAGACAACGAGGTGTAGGTCATCAATTTCGAAATAAAGGAGATGGGATAATTGATACTCTAATGGGTATTGGTTCAACCATCCTTAAACATAAAGACCTAATTGGTTCAACTGCTTCTGCCGTGGGTTCAGTTGCGGGTGCTATAAAGAGTATAAAAGATGCTCAAAAGGAGTCTCATAAATTACAATCGATCAAAGAAATAAAAAAAGGTAAAACTCAACTATCTTCACAAGAACGACAAAAAATCATTAAAATACTTGGGTCAGGGTTTCAACAATTTTAATGCTATATAAATACAAGTATGGAAGCGATTGATAGTATCTATGATTTGGATGATACGATTATCATTTCAAACTCCACTAAAAAGGAAGACTATTTCAAGGTAAATGCTATAACAGCAACAGACTGGAATTCAAATGGAACAAAAAGTTTTGAAATAAATAATCAACAAACTTACTTGAATATAGCTGATAGTTTCTTGCTGTGTAAATTTAAATTCACTAAGGCTGCGAATAATACTAATGCTACACTCGTAAATGATTTCTTCTGGAAAATGTTTGATAGTGTCCGCCTGTATATTGGAACACAAGAGGTTGAAGCGGTTGATTATGTCTCTGCTACATCTGAAATGATGAAATTTACACTATATTCGTTTAGTGATAGAATGGGTAAGGGAGCTGTTGAAGGTTTTATTCCTGATATGTCAACGGGTACAAACACAGACCTTGGTTATAGTCAAAGGAAGGCAATGTATAATCATGACACAAAACCAGAGAATAGTTTTACCGTAGCAGTACCTCTGAAAGGTATATTTGGATTTTGTGATTAATGATAAAGTTTTGTATGGTCTTAAAATTAGATTTCAACTACAAAGGAATGATAATGTAAATAGGTTGCTTTTTGGGGTTGAAAATGCTTTTGGAGACAACAATACATTTGTTATTAATGATTTGTGTTGGTATATCAGTGAATATACTCCTAATCTTAAAACGGAAGAGATGTTAAATAGAAGACTTAACTCAAAGAAACCGCTAAATGTATCATACCTTAAAAGAAGATGTCAACACGTTAAACTGGAACACACTACCTACACTTGGAATTTGGGTGTTCTTCAAGGAAAGCCACGATACCTCTGGCTCATTTTTTAAAAACCAGATGGAGAGGACGGTACTAATAAGAATAATGCGCTGAGTGATAATGCTAAGGTGAAACAACTTTGGGTTTCTCTTGATGGCACATTTTATCCGCGAGATAGATTGGAAATTGATTGGGAAAAAAATGATTATGCGGAAGCCTACAAGTCTTACCAAAAGGTGTGTGAAAGCAATGGTAATAATGATCCTATTTTGGATATGGTTGCGTTTCAAAAACTTTATACAATCTACACAATTGACCTGAGTTCTCAAAAGGAAACTATAAAGTCTAATAGAGTGGATACTTCTCTATACATTGAAAGAGGAGAGAATGAAGAAGTTAATGCTTATTGTTTGCTTTTGGAAGAAACAGAATTACAGATTAATACAGATAATGGTGTTATGATTAATATCACATAGGTTTTTTCTCATAAATAAATGGTAGGGGTATATGTTAATCAAATCAATCTTAATAAATTAACATCTTGTATTCAAAATCAAAAGCCTTGTATTATTAATGTTAATACAATTCAAAGAAAAGGAGCTGTAAGAATTGATGTTTTACTCACACACACACAAGTAAAAACACTAAATAATACTGGTTCACTTAAAATTAAAATGACGAAACCTATGTTAAAGAAATATTCAATAGACGAGAGTCAAGAGGAGGATTTCTCCCGTTTCTAATTCCTTTATTTGCTGGTTTAAGTGCGGCGGGAGCATTGACTGGTGGTATTTCAGCAATGGTAAAAACTGCTAACGAAAGGAAGGCACAACTAAAAGCTCAAAAAGAATTGGAAAGACATAACAAGGAGTTGGAGAAACAAATTAGTGGAAGTGGTGTAATTGTAGATTTTGCTCAAAAACTTGAAAGTCTACCTGATAAAGCTAGATTGTTGGTTGGAGATATGCTTTCCTCTATCGCTCAAGCGGGTGTTAAACTAACTAAACGGGGTAATGGATTGTATCTTTCTCATAAATAAATGGATAAATGGTTTAAACAATTTGGAAAGAATACAACGTCAAATATAGAACTAGCTAAGTATTGTAAAACACTAAAAATTGATAATGTGGTTATTTGTATGAGAGATGAATTAATACATATAAATAAGAATACAAAGAATATTATTATGAATTTAGACACACAGAATGGTTCTCATTGGGTTTGTATTCATAATAGTCAGGATAAATATTATTTTGATAGTTATGGTATGCCACCACCTGTTGAAGTAATACAATTCTTACAGAATGGTGTTTATCAAACATTTCAAGTTCAAGAAATTAATTCTAAATGTTGTGGTCAATTATGTTTATATGTATTATCCAACTCAACAATAATGAAAATTTTTATGATATCATTTTAAATCTAATATAAATGACTTATGTTGGAAAAGATGGTTCTATCTTTGGAAAATCCTCTCAGGATATTGATTTATCAAATTATTATACAAAGGCACAGGCTGAACGACAAAAATATAGTGTAAGTAAAAATATTAATATGAAGAATACTTATAAATTAATCAATTATCCAAACCCTACAGATGTGAATGACTTAATTAGATTTAGTGATTTATCACAATATATATTTTAAAAGAAAACAGCACGTTTTGTTAAACAAGTAAAATTTACAACCACAACACCTGGTTATACTGACCATACACCTTTCCTCATTGAATTTAACTACCTGCTTACAATTGAATTTTATAAAGAAGGACATATAGTTAATATGCGAATTAATAAATGGGGGTATGATATGCCTGATTTAGGGTATAATTGGTCTTTTTCAATAAACATAGAAGACCTACATGATTTGAATCAGTCTCGTAAAGAAGAATATTATCCACTTGGTGAGGATAAGGATTTATGTGGAAGTACAATTAATAAACAACAAATACATGGTTTTAAGAAAAGAAAAATATATGATAGTATAGCGATGGTTAGCATGACAAAGAAGGAAGGTAATGAGATAAGGATAGAAAGCCGAGGAATACAAACCGATTTGGTAGTGGGAAGATGGGGTGGTATTACCTGTCATAATATTAATCTCACATATATTTCTGATACATAAATGGCAGGAAGAAGACTACAAGAGAATTATAATTTTTGTATTCAAGGATACCTACAAGAAAAGGGTGCTCGGTATTACATACCTTATGATTTGGAGCATATACATGGGAATTTTGTCATTAAAAACTGGCCTTATACTGATATTGTTAAACCCACAAATAGAGACTTGTTTAAAGTATTAAATAAAAATGAACTTCTCAAAGTTATGAAATATAAAACTCTTTTAGAAATCGTCAACAAATCTTATTGGTATCCTATTATGAGAAAAATAATTATTGATACAAGAATATCTCAAAATCCAGATGAGTATAATATGTATAATATTCTTTGGGGTTCAAACTCAAGGTTAGCAAGGGATGAGGAAGGAGTTGAAGAAGAGAAGGAAGAAAGAGAGAAAAAGGAGAAGGAGGAAAGGGAGAAAAAGGAGAAGGAGGAAAGGGAGAAAAAGGAGAAGGAGGAAAGGGCGAAAAAGGAGGAGGAAAGGGAGAAAAAGAAAAAGGAGGAAAGGGAGAAAAAGGAGAAGGAGGAAAGGGAGAAAAAGGAGAGGGAGGAAAGGGAGAAAAGAGAGAAGGAAGAGAGGGAGGAAAGGGAGAAAAGAGAGAAGGAGGAGAGGGAGCAAAGAGAGAGGGAGGAAAAATATAAAAAGATGGAAATCAGTGAGATTAATAAAAGATTGAAGGTATTACAGCAAATAAATCAAACTCAACGCACTGAGGAGGAAAATAAAGAAATGAGAAGTCTAATGAAAATATTATTTTCAAGAATAACGACGTCAATGTTTTCAGTTTCAGGGAGGAGATTTAAATGAGAAAGTGGGGATAAAGAAGAAGAAGAAGGAAAAGATTGTGTGGTTGATGATGTCGGTGTAATTGACTTTAGTTAGTTTTATTTGTAAATAAATGGAGGAGAGAGTGAAGGCATTCCTTAGGATTCTTTATGTTTTAAAAATAAAGATTGAAATGTATATGTTAAAAACCAAAAAGGTTTTGATACTCTGTCGGAATTTTTCTGATAAATAAATATGAGTTATTGTCTCAAATGTAAAAAGAAAACTAAATCTAAAAATATCTCTTATGTTAAAGCTAAAAATAATAGAGTTTATCAAAAAGGAATATGTCAAGTGTGTGGCTCTAAAAAGTGCCAATTCATCTCTCCTAAAAGTGGAGGAGACATACAAAAGTTTCTGTCAGGAAGTAAATTTACAACAACTGGAATTCCAGGGGAATTACACCTTCCAGGGTATTCTTTCTGTGGTCCAGGAACAAACTTGGATAAAAGATTAGATGAGGCTGACAATCCTAAACCTTGGTCCAGACCTATAAATAGGGTTGATGAAGTGTGTATGAAGCATGATATTGCTTATGGGAATACCACTACATTGGATGAAAAACATGAAGCAGACAGAGAAATGTTGTATAATTTGTCCTTGATACGAAATCCGACATTGAGAGAGAAAGTTGATAGGTTTATTGTGAAAAAAATGATAAGTGTTAAATTGAAACTTGGTCTTGGTTATTTCCCAAAAAACTATTAAACTCCAATGATGTTATCAAGACTGAGGAGCTTTTGGCTAATGAATTACATAAACCTATAATCACAAAGTTTAAAAGAAGGAAAGTTTATTCTAAATACACTGACCACATATGGTCCGCTGATTTAATCGAACTAAATAATGATAAGGGATACAGGTATGCTTTAACCGTTATTGATTTGAGGAGTAGATTTGCCTGGGTTGTTCCTTTGAAAAACAAGAGAGGTAATACTTTAATGTTAGCCTTTAAGCTAATATTTGATAGGAATAAAAGGAAACCAAAGAAGTTATGGACCGATGAGGGAACAGAGTTCTATAACAAAATATTTATGAAATTTCTTAAAGGGGAGGGTATTAAATTATACAGCACCTTTAATGAAGGAAAAGCAGTTGTTATTGAGCGTTTTAATCGTACTTTGAAAGAGAGACTATATAAAAAATTCACACAACTCGGTTCTCAAAAATGGGTGTATTTAATTCAGGATATTGTCGATAATTACAATAATACAGTTCATTCATCAACAAAATCAAAACCATCGGAAACATTTACAAAATTAGAATATGAAAAGGAGATTAATTTGAGAAAGCCCAAGTTTAAAGTTGGTGATATTGTAAGAACTAGGGCATGCCCGTACTATATATAAGCTAGGACGTGCCCGTACGTGGGTGCCCGTTCCTTGCCAAAAAAAACAAAAAAAAAAACATGAATGGTTTGGTCCATTCGCAACGACCACAGAACCCCCCCCCCCCCCCCTCTATTTACATGCAATGGTTTGGTCCAAAGCGAACGGTTTGGTCCATTCGATGTGATTCGATGATTCGATGTGAATGGTTTGGTCCATTCGCAACGACCACAGAACCCCCCCCCCCCCTCTATTTACATGAATGGTTTGGTCCATTCGCAAAGCCAAAGCGAACGACCACAGAACCCCCCCCCTCTATTTACATGAATGGTTTGGTCCATTCGCAAAGCCAAAGCGAACGACCACAGAACCCCCCCCCCCCCCCTCTATTTACATGAATGGTTTGGTCCATTCGCAACGGCAAAGCGAACGGCGAACGGCTAAATCGCCATAGCTCGGTAAGTACTTGTCCGATTAATTTCAAACCTTGAAAAGGCACATCCTCGGGTCCCCAGCAATATACCTGGCAAGTTTCAAGTATATCGGACCGGTAGTTGTCGAGAAACAGCGGTCACAGACAAACAGACAAACGTACAAACGTACAAACGTACAAACGTACAAACGTACAAATGTACAAACGTACAGAGATTACTGGAATTATAGATAGATATACAAATGGAAAAGTCATTTTGAGAAAGGTTATCTATCTATAATTCCAGTAATCTCTGTGTGTATGTATGTATGTATGTATGTATGTATGTCTGTGACCGCTGTTTCTCGACAACCACGGGTCCGATATACTTGAAACTTGCCAGGTATATTGCTGGGGACCCGAGGATGTGCCTTTTCAAGGTTTCATATTAATCGGACAAGTAGTTACCGAGCTATGTCCAAAAAACGATTCAACCAATCAGAGAGCAGCGAGCTATCACGTGTGCCGAACGTGCCGAACAGACTCTGCCTCGGACGGCACATTTGAGAGCGTATTCATTTATTTCACGTTGGCAAACTATGTTGCCGCTATGTTGGCGTTAAACTATGTTTTAAAACTAATTAAAACTAATTTGCGATTCTTTCGCTTTCCTGCACGTTTGTGCACGCTATGGCGATTTCTTTACCAAACTCCGCAAGCCGTTCGCTTTGGACCAAACCATTTCATGTAAATAGAGGGGGGGGATTGTCACCGTACTCGCAAGCCGTTCGCTTTGGACCAAACCATTTCATGTAAATAGAGGGGGGGGGGGGGGGGGGATTGTCACCGTACTCGCAAGCCGTTCGCTTTGGACCAAACCATTTCATGTAAATAGAGGGGGAGGATTGTCACCGTACTCGCAAGCCGTTCGCTTTGGCTTTGCGAATGGACCAAACCATTTCATGTAAATAGAGGGGGGGGATATAATTTTAGATATATATATAGTACGGGCATGCCCTAGTACACAAAAATGGACTCGTGAATTATTTAAAATCATTGATGTAATGGATACAGCTCATTGGACCTACAAATTATATGATTTAAATGGAGAAGAAATCTTGGGTTCATTTTACTCGCAAGAATTACAAAAAACACAAGTAAGCAGATAATACCCTTGAAAATAATAAATAAATAAATAAAATGTAATGGGGATACGTTTTTAAATCTGTGAACCCCAAACACAGAATCCCACAACTTTTTAGTTGGGGCTTAACTTTTGTGTGTGTATAATGGGGATACGTTCTTGAGATCTGTGAACCCCAAACACAGAATCCCTCAACTTTTCAGTTGGGGCTTAACTATTGTGTGTGTATAATGGGGATACGTTTTTAAATCTGTGAACCCCAAACACAGAATCCCACAACTTTTTAGTTGGGGCTTAACTTTTGTGTGTGTATAATGGGGATACGTTCTTGAGATCTGTGAACCCCAAACACAGAATCCCTCAACTTTTCAGTTGGGGCTTAACTTTTGTGTGTGTATGTGTGAGTGAGTCATAATAATATACAAACCCTAACCCAACCCCATCCCTAACCCAACCCCATCCCTAACCCAACCCCATCCCTAACCCAACCCCATCCCTAACCCAACCCCATCCCTAACCCAAACCCATCCCTAACCCAACCCCATCCCTAACCCAACCCCATCCCTAACCCAACCCCATCCCTAACCCAACCCCATCCCTAACCCAACCCATCCCTAACCCTCACATTCAAAATCCCAACCCTAACCCAATCCCATCCCTAACCCAACCCCAACCCTAACACTCACATTCAAAATCCCAACCCTAACCCAACCCCATCCCTAACCCAACCCCATCCCTAACCCTCACATTCAAAATCCCACCCAAACCCTAACATAATCTTTTTTTTCTTCTTTTTTAAAAATACGTATTTCATAATTTTTTTTTCCTCTTCTTCCAATTCTGTCTTTCAAGGCTTTCAAGTTTGAAGAAGTAGAAATGGGAAGAAAGAATTTTCCAGCATTTTCTTCCTCGAACTTTCTTGATATTGCTTAAATCAAGCGTCATTAAACAAAGAACATTGTTCATTGCTTTAGAATCCAAAGATTCTCCAAGATGGACCACACAGGTAGAGTCTCCAAAATAAAACCAACTTTCCAAGTTCCCAAGGTATAACCACATTCCTGTTGAGCCTCCAAGATAGGTATCACATTCCGAGTCATCAAAACAAAACCCCCATTCCGAGTCTCCAAAAATATAACCATCTTTCCAAGTCTCCAAGGTAGAACCACAATTTTCAGAAATATTGGGGGTTTCCGTGATAAGTCTCACATAGTATAACTGCGGACCATCAGGGAAAACTTCCCTTTCCCAATTTTTTAGGGTTTCTATGATGTGTCTCATATAGTATAACTGCGGACCATCAGGGAGAATTCCCGTTTCCCAATTTTTTAGGGTTTCTATGATGTGTCTCATATAGTATAACTGCGGACCATCAGGGAGAACTCCCGTTTCCCAATTTTTTAGGGTTTCTATGATGTGTCTCATATAGTATAACTGCAGACCATCAGGGAGAACTCTCCTTGCCCAATTTTTTAGGGTTTCTATGATGTGTCTCACATAGTATAACTGCAGACCATCAGGGAGAATTCCCGTTTCACAATTTTTTAGGGTTTCTATGATGTGTCTCACATAGTATAACTGCGGACCATCAGGGAGAACTCCCCTTTCCCAATTTTCAGAAATTTGTGGGTCTCCAATGTATGACTTGTATTCTGGCTCATCAAGGTAGAACTTGTTCAGTGGGTTTTGTTTTGATAACTCACAACAAGTATCATCATGGTAAAACTCTTTTTCAGGATTTTGTGGATCTCCAAGGTATAACTCTTTGGCTGGGTCATCAAGGTAGAACTCGTTCTGGGGGTCTTGGTTGTTCAAAATGTCTTCAAACAAAAAAATAACTTCATCCCAAGTTGTGTTAAAAGCAGAATTTTCATTTCGTATCTCAGATACAATTTCCTGTGAAAGAAAATAACAATGTATTAATTTAATACAATATTTTTATTTGTATAAATCAAGCTCTATGAATATTAAAATAAACTTTGTTAACTCTTACACGAGTCTCATCTAAAAAAAAAAAAAAAAAATTAAAATAAAATACATAAATAATTCATTAAATAAAGAAATAAATAAATAAACAAACTTACCTCCATTGATAAGAGGTTCGAGTCCAGTTCATCAATCTGAAGGTTGAGTTCTACACAGGTAGTAGGACTCCAAGGAATAGCAAAGTTATCCCATTCCATTTCGGCATAGTAGTCCATTCTCAAGTGAAGCAGAAAGCGTGTTTGAAAAAGCCTGTGTGGTCGGTGCCTTTTATAAGGACTCGGTGTGTCATTTCCTGTGGAAATTCCCTGGGCGTGTCTTAACTGGAAATGATGTGATGGGAATTCCCTGAAAATGATGTAATGTATTACCTGGAAATGATACAATGCTGAAGAGTTTATAAAGTGGGTGGGGCTTAGCAAAAAGTGGGTGGGGCTTAGCAGAAGTGGGCGGAGCTTAGCAAAAGTGGGCGTGGCGCAACAAAAAGTGGGCGTGGCTTAACAAAAGTGGGTGATGCTTAGTAAAAAGTGGGCGTGGTGTAACAAAAAGTGGGCGGGCTTAACAAAAAGTGGGCAGAGCCTACCAAAAAGTGTGTGGCACTGGAGGCGCTCAAACAAGAACATTGAGGGAGGTTTATCATTTTATCTCAGCTCAGTTAAAATATCTTAATAAAGAACCAAACTCAAACATCTTTTTTGTTAATATATTAGATGGTGAAGGGAGTGGCAAGAGAATTAAATTATTTCCCACGCATAAACAAATATTTGTAGGATCAATGTTTGAGTGGTCTACTCGGGATCATTGATAGTAAGAGTACCATAAGACCAAGGGGGAATCATTGTTTGAGTGTCAAAAGGCTAAAAGGTTCGTAAAGAGGTGAGAAGAAAATTAACATGGAAGTGAATGGGTCGATGTTTGAGTGGGTCAAAGATAATCTGCCAGATGATATGTAGAAGAAGGATTATAGGTCTATAAGAGAAAACAAATATTTGTAGTGTTTGAGTGGTCTAATGAACAACATTAAGGATAGGTACTATAGACAAACGGTTCATAAAGATGAGGGTGGGAGAAATAGAGGTGTTAATGGCCAATGAGGTTAAGAGGAAAATTAACATGTAAGTCAATGGGAAAATGAGAGTGTCCCAGAAGCAACATATATACACTACTGGTAATCCCATTCATATCAGTCATTGTTTGAGTCATTGTACCAAAGGTAATCCCATTCATATCAGTCATTGTTTGAGTCATTGTACCAAAGGTAATCCCATTCATATCAGTCATTGTTTGAGTCATTGTACCAAAGGTAATCCCATTCATATCAGTCATTGTTTGAGTCATTGTACCAAAGGTAATCCCATTCATATCAGTCATTGTTTGAGTCATTGTACCAAAGGTGATCCCATTCATATCAGTCATTGTTTGAGTCATTGTACCAAAGGTAATCCCATTCATATCAGTCATTGTTTGAGTCATTGTACCAAAGGTAATCCCATTCATATCAGTCATTGTTTGAGTCATTCTACCAAAGGTAATCCCATTCATATCAGTCATTGTTTGAGTCATTGTACCAAAGGTAATCCCATTCATATCAGTCATTGTTTGAGTCATTGTACCAAAGGTAATCCCATTCATATCAGTCATTGTTTGAGTCATTGTACCAAAGGTAATCTCATTCATATCAGTCATTGTTTGAGTCATTGCACAAAAGGAAATCCCATTCATATAAGAGTCATTGTTTCAGTCATTGTACAAAAGGTAATCCCATTCATATCAGTCATTGTTTGAGTCATTGCACAAAAGGAAATCCCATTCATATAAGAGTCATTGTTTGAGTCATTGTACCAAAGGTAATCCCATTCATATCAGTCATTGTTTGAGTCATTGTACCAAAGGTAATCTCATTCATATCAGAGTCATTGTTTGAGTCATTGTACCAAAGGTAATCTCATTTATATCAGCGTCATTGTTTGAGTCATTGTACCAAAGGTACTCTCATTCATATCAGAGTCATTGTTTGAGTCATTGTAACAAAGGTAATCCCATTCATATCAGTCATTGTTTGAGTCATTGTACCAAAGGTAATCCCATTCACATCAGAGTCAATGTTACCATTGCCAGAGGAGAGAGAGGGTATTGCATTTGAGTCCGTTTGTTACTTGCGAAAATCGAAGAATTCACCAAATGGTCGAGTTGGTCATCAACAAGAAGCCTATTGTTTTTTGGGGTCAAAAGGTCAATAGGTCAACATAGGCCAAAGGTAACTCACAAGTTATAAAAACTCAACGTTTTTATAACTTTGTCAAATTTATAAAATTTGCAATTCTCATCCGATTGACTTGAAATTTTAAGAGGATTTGCATATCTGGTCTCTGAATTCAATCACCAACCATTTTTGAGGTCAACATAGGTCAAAAGGTCAACATAGGCCGAATTTCTAAAATCCTCAATTTTCATCTGAAAAACCTGATATTTGAAGAGGATTTGCATGTATGGTCTCTGAATTCAAACAGCAACTATTTTTGAGGTCAACATAGGTCAAAAGGTCAACATAGGCCGAATTTCTAAAATCCTCAATTTTCATCCAAAAAACCTGAAATTTTAAGAGGATTTGCATATCTGGTTTCTGAATTCAATCACCAACCATGTTTGAGGTCATCATAGGCCAACAACTTATTTTAGGGATTTCACAAGCATCGTGCTATGCACAACATATTTCTTGTTTGTTTGCTTGTTTGTCTCAGTTTGGCCGCACAGAATAAATATGCTTTTCTCTGCAACCGTTGGTCCAATTGACAGGAAAGTTTCACCATATGAGCACCACCTCCTGCAGAATATTTTAATGATTATTATGATGCCATAGGTCACGTGGTATGGGCGCCATATTGGAAAAACAAAAAAAACCTTTGCACATCTATATCTCCAAAAGCACTGCATATACAAAATTGAGACATGCCTCATTGTAAAGAACTCTCCATGGGAAATAACATTGTCGTGTGACTACCCTTTGGTGAACACCGCAAGGTGACACGGAAGACCAAACGAGCTTTAACTCTGAGGCGTTCAATTCAATATGACGGTATTCGTTACATGCGAGGGAAAAGGGGGATGACGAACTTACCTGGACGGCCTCCACCCGACGTCTTCACACCTGGATAAATTAACTCAAACAACATGGAATTTTAATGTACAAAAATACCAGATTTATTAAAGAAAATGCCGGCAACAAAGAAAACACAATAAAACTATATTCCTTATTGGAGCGCTCCCACACAGACCCGAATACAGACAAAGGATAGAATAACTGGAAAATGAAAAGGTGTGATTTGTGGCACTTATCTCCAATCGGCTGGTGTATCTCGTCAGGAATTGTCAAAGATCATCTGAGGACTTGGCGGGAAACGCACGTTGGTTGGCGCAAACAAGGCCTCACTCACGGCCCGCTCACTCCTGGCTCCGTGTGCGAAGCGAACGGCCTTGGCGTGCAGCTCACTCATCCAGCCGCGCTTGTCCTCACGATCTATGCATGGGAAACCGCAGTTCTCGGTCGCAGCTCTTCCTCCTCATGACCATTCGCGATGAAGCTTCCTTGCACAAGAGCAATAGCGACCATTCGCTATGGATCCAGAACGAGAAGGCAAGATGTCGGCACACGACCGTTCACCACCAGATCACAAAACGAGCAGGAGCGAGAGGGGACGTCGATGCTGAGAGAAAGCTTTTCGGCGACCGTTCACCAACAAAGTCTGGACCCCAAGAGAGACAAGATGTCCGCAGTCCTAATTATTTTGTACTTGAGGCTCTGACCAGTGTTGCCATTCAGGTTTTTCGAATTTCACCAATCGGGTGCCTAACTTTCACCAAATTGAAGTAGATTTCACCAAATGCCAAGTTTTCATTAGATATCGACTGCTAAATGATAACAAACTTGTAAATATTGTTTACGATACAAACTTTATTGACAAATGAACTGTCGAACAAACTTTTTTTTAATGAAAAGAGTTGCGTAAAGTTCGCAAAACGGCCTCATCATTTGCCATGGTCTGATGTCACCGGCCCTTCCCTCCAATCAGCGCGCAGCTTGTTGGTAGTTTTCGCCCTCCACACCGATTGGCCGAATGTTTGCGCCTCCCTCACTGATTGGCCGAGGTGTCATTGGTCGCACTTCGTTTGTCGGTGGCCAATCAGTGTGGCCCGCTTCTTGTACGCCCCTCCCCCTTGTCAATCAAAGGTCCTCCTGGGCGTGGCTATTACTTGCCTTGCACGATGTTTGCCTGTCATTGTGTTGTATTTGTGATGTGGCTGACTGCGGCCCCATCGGCGGTGCTCCGAACTGGCTTCCTGTTGGTTCTTAACTACTTAACATGCCCCGCCCCCTCGTGGCGGGGAGTATTGTTGATATTTCACCAGATTTCGACCAATTTCGATTTCTTCCACCAGATTACCAGACTCGGACCGATTTCACCCAACTGGGTGAAATTTCACCAAGAGTGGTCACGCAGGCTCTGACGTCATCCCACGACGTCTCCGTCTCTGCTCCTATCAGCCAGTCTCATCTTACCAGTCTTTGTGACTATCAAATCCCGGTCCAATCACTGCTGTTCGGGGCGTGGCTCATGGCCCTGCCTGTGCCTGTGCACTCACCAAGTCGGTGTTATCAGCGATAGTGCTTGATGCTTGGGTTCCGGTTGGTTTTTAATTAGTGTGGTTAATGGCTGATTTCTTACTAGGTGTCTGGAGTGCAGTGTCATAAGGTACACAGGAAAATATTATTTTACATACAGGGGATTAATTTACCCATAATCCCTCGCTAATTAACAAACCCGCCCCATTGATGGGGACGAAGCTACAAGCTTACCCGACATCCGGTCTACACAAATTTCCTACTTATTACATGGGGTTTCTTCTTCTTCACGACAGTCAGAGCACACTATCTATGCACTCTACCTGGCTCTAAGGTAATCACTGCCTACCCCCTACAAACGTAACAATATTGTTATGAATTTGGTAGAGCAACATCTAGAGCTAGGTAGATCTGAATAGGTAGGTATTCGGCTATCGTGACAGGGACTCTACATGTAATAAGTTCTTGATGTTTAGGCGTTTGTCGGGGGAAGATGTATGATTGTGGACCTACCTGGAGGTTCGAGTGTTAAATAGTGAGGGATTAAAGGTAACGCCCCTGTGAGTCTCACCTAGTAGTCAAACCTTTGTCCATTATGGCACTGCAAACCACATAAACATTAGTTAGGTCCTTAGCGCAACATTAAATAATTCCTTTCCCTGACAATGACTTAGGAACAAACGGACAGGAAACCAGGCCAAAACCACCGCCACAATGGGCCGCCACCGTTTACACCTCCAAGGCCTACAAACCTCGCCTGGCACGTGTTATAACACAAGGACCGCGGGGTCGGGGACGCGGAGTGGTGAGGATGCCGCAGAGGGCGTGACCTGGGCGAGCCGGCGAGTTGGGAGGTTTTTATTGGCTGAGGAGTGCGCCAATGTGACGTCATCGGCCACCAATATTAGCGACGGTCGGACGCCATTTCGTGGCACACCGGGCACACCAAACACACAGAGCACACGGCAGTTCGTTCGTCGCAGTTAGTCGGCAGTTGGCACTGAAGAGTTGGCACACGGCAGTTCGCAGCAGTTCGTACGGCAGTTCGGAGCAGTCGGCAGTTGGCACACAGGGCACACAGGGCACACAGGGCACACAGGACTCAGCAGTTGAGGCAGTTCGTGGAACAGGTAGCACACCGAGCACACCGAGCACACCGGGCACACAGGGCACACAGGACTCAGCAGAGGCAGCATTTCGTGGGAGCAGTTCGTTGAACAGTTGGCACTGAACAGTTGGCACTGAACAGTTGGCACTTGGCTGCCAGCACTCCCGCAGAGAGTCGAGTCGAGTGGCTATCAAAGGAGTCCTTCCTGTCCCTGGTCAAGTGGAGTTTGTGCCCGCGTTGGAGGTCGTCGACGCATGGTGCTTTTTGGTGCGTGGTGCTCGGCCTTGTGGGACTTGGAGCGAGGGACCTCGTGGTGTGCGATCGGGCCGAAAGGAGCGGTGTTGGACGGCCGCCACAAAGACGACGAAAGACAGACAAGATAAGCCCGCATCCGCGTACATTTTGAACGACGTGACGTATTCTTTTCGTAATTCATCTCCCTCGTTTTGTGTTTGCTGTCAGTCGTGTGGGGACGTCCCGATCTAGGATATTAGATTTACCGGCGGGCTTTTTCACTGGCTTTACTTTTCCATAATAAATCCTTGTATTATTTTCTGTATATATCTGAACGCAGTTTCCTGGGTGTTTGATTTTAATAGATAAGGCGGCGGGGGGGGGGGGGGGGGGAGCTTCGCCGTGTCCGCCATTCCGCGCGTTTAACTTTGTGTTGAGCTTTAATCCGCCATTGAGTTTTCGCCTCGGGAGTTAAAGTCTCGCAAATCGGCCATCCGTAACTGTGGTGTTAATCACGGTTGCGTAACAATATGTTACTGATGTCATAGGTGACTCAATTATCACGTCATAATTCGACAAGTACAAAACTTCATCCGATCAAGATGAAATTTATTGAGCGTCATCGAGGAATAAATTGGTGGAGAGAAAAATAAATGATGACGTCGTTGGTCACGTGGTTGGGCCGCCTTATTTGTTTGAACACAAAAGCCTTAAAAACCACCAAAAACACTTTTTCCCTGAAATGGCTAAACAGATCGAGGCAAAACATTACATGCACGATCTCATACCCATGACGAACAAAACGTTCCATGACCATGGCATCATAGGTCACATGGTTTGGTGGCTATGATTTTTTAAAGAATAAAACTTTAAAAAGCCATTCCTCCAGAACGGTTGAACAGATCGAACGGAAACTTCACACATATGTTCCCCGTGCCTTGTGTATACCATGCTGTCCTTGAATAATTTATACGTCACATGGTGTGATGGCCATATTGGATTGAACAAAAATGTTCAAAAAATTATAACTCTTGAACCGCTTCATTGATCAATGTTAAACTTCATATAATGTAGTAGTTGTAAAGCAGAACACGTGTTTAAAATTTCAATATGATTGGTCTTACGGTCTGGCAGCCAGAAGTTGTTATTGTTTGAAGAAGAAGAAACACTACTATATTAGGTGAGTTTTCAATATATCTAATAATTATGTACTGTGTGACGTCAGTGGTATCCTGTCTATTAATTACGTATTAAGTATGTACTATTGGAATGTACCTTTTGACAGTTTGGACTGCTGAGACCCAGGCATTGGACCTTTGAAGAACCTTTAAGACCCCTCAAGACCCTTAAGACCACCATGACCCCAACTTGCCCTGAAGATCCTTAAATACCATGAAGAACCAGAGGACCCCAATAACCCAAAAGACCTTGAGGACACAAAAAGACCCAAAAGATCCTGAGGACTCAAAACACCCCAATGACCCAAAAGACTCTGATGACCCAAAAGATTCCGAGGATGCAAAAGACCCTGGGGACTCAAAAGACCCAGAGGACAGCCTCATTTTGAAATATATATTTAAAATACAGTACAATACTGAATTCAGTCTTATAAAGAGGACGTAATGTGTCACGCGTGTCTGATGAAAATGGGGTTATACAACATAATGAAAGAATGTACAAAAACACCTTACAAAATACACCTCACAAACACGTCCTGGTGAGGGTCTGTCGTCTTTGATTGCTCTTTCTTGTTTCATTTCAATAAGCACGGTCTCCATGGGTTTTACATTAAAAATGTGAACTAGACGAGTCGACCTGAGTGTTTCATGGTCACCGTTGAGCGGGTCTATCGGATAGATTGAGTCCTAATGGATCTCCAGCATGATGTACATTTTTTCACGATCTCGATTAATGACAAAAAGAGCGTGTTGAGAGTGCTCTGATTAGCATCTGTGACACAATCTTGGCAAAGCTGGTGGTGGACTAATGCACGACAGGGTGTCCGATGATATGGCAAGAGGTCTATACAAAAAGGTCTCTTCACTTCAATCCAGTATAAAGGTATACGACACAAAGCAAATCGTTATTTTGTGATTGTAAACACACGTTAACACACATTGCACGGTGATCCTGTATCTTTCTGATCACTCTAGAGTTCTTAATGGAAGGTCTGATCTAACAATTCCCTTATGAGATCCCTAATGTGGGGTTAGCTCGGTACTACCGCCATTGTGGTGCAGCTAACGGTAAACGTTCTATTTGTGCAGCCTTCTGACTCGGAGTGATGCCAAGTGTGGACCATCCGTGCCTTCGGTGGAGATATGGCGAGCGAGTGACTGGTTTATCTGCTCATCACTCTGCTTTTGGAGATGCTGCATGGAATACGAAGTCTTCCATTGTTTCTGCAATTGGCTCCATGTAGGAGGCCTGTCTCATCAGTCCTGCGGACACACATTTGTCACTGAAATTCCGTAATGGCTGATGTTTGTGTGTTCAATAGGGATAGTACAGTGTTATAGAAAACCCAGGTAGGTTAGAATAGTGTGATGAGGGTCTGGGTGGGAGCAACATAATGGTGGTGGATTTGCGGGACCTTCGGCGGAATACCAGTTAACCATGCTCTGGTGGTTCGATTATTACACCATAAGTGCGCAAAACCTTAGGTGTGTCACAGCTCCGTGTTGATGTCGATAATTATGCACCCCAAGTCTGAACAGGTGTCCTAAATCCTTAACAGGTCATTACGAGGTGTTCTTCTTTCCAAAGGGTCACCACAGCATATAAGCTGGTGGTACATGAGAATGGACACCCACAGTGGTGTGCAATGATGATCCCAGTACCTGTTGGGGTGAGTAATCCTTCATCCATATCGCTGGTGCTTGCCAAGCTGCTTCGGACACTCGTCACCGAAATCTGCTGTGTCAGACGACTCCGTGCAGGGTTCTGGAATGGAATGAAAACCAGAGCCAGATCATATCACCACTCTACAGGGTGAATTATAAGTCCCATTTCATGGTTTTAGCTGCTTATACAAGATTTGTTTATATCATGTATTTATACTATTTTCTTTTTTTTAGACAATACAAATAATACATTAAACGAAGATGGCAGTCTCCTCCTCATGTTAATGTCAAGACAAGATGATGTAAAAATGTCAATCCTCTCGAAGAAGTTCCGTCACTCAAGTTTATTGGGGTCTCACTATCTGCCATGATCTTTCCTGGGAAAGCCACATTTCCAAGCTGGCTTCCAAAGCCAATCGCTGACTGGGCATCCTCTGTCGTGCGAAGTCCTTTCTTGGCACAACTGAGCTCCTCAACACTTACAAAGCTTTCATCCGCAGCTTCATGGAGTACTGCTCTCTACTCGCCAATTTGATTCATACAGCTGTATGAAGAAGTAAATGTATTTTATTTGCCAGATGTATAGCATCCCTTTATATGAACTTTTCGAGAGCATTACTTGGTTCCTCTTACGAACACAAGGGTAGTCCAGCATGCTAACGAGATTTTTTTGAATGTTACTTTTTCTATTGTTTGGCATTTTCGACAAGCCATGGAAGGCCCCTTCTTTTCTATTGTTTGCCACATGGCACATACCATAATTATAAAGGAGCCTTTTCTATGCCCCTGACATTTTCCCCAATAACATGTTATTACCTCCACCACCAAAGGTGGATGGAGGTTATGTTTTCACCCCTGTCAGTCTGTCTGTTTGTTTGTTCGTCTGTGAACAAGATATCTCAAAAAGTTGTGGACAGATTCGGCCAAAATTTGGTGGGCAGGTGTATGTGTGACAAGATCGAATCGATTTGATTTTGGTGAAGATCTGAATATGGATTCGGATACAAGAGTTATTTAATTTTTGAGTGATTCTTCACCATTGAGAGATCGGGTGAAAAGCGATATATAACATGATATTTCAAAACGTTATGGACGATATGGAAGTCTAAATGGACTTCTTACTGTTAGTCTTCAATATATATATGTAGTCAATAAAAGTGAAGCTTATACTTTAGTGATAAATATTTGATTAAATCTGCATTATTGATTCGAGAAATTGTGTGTTTGCTGTGCTTAGAAATAAGGCTTCTTCTATCTATCATCATCATTGATCATCTATGCAAGGAAAGAGATGCAATGTTTGAAAGGGTATTGAAATGTACAAAAGGTGAATGGAGCTGTTTTCATCAGACAAGAACAGATAGAGTCTCCGGGAGGCTCCATGCTGGAAAAAACAACAAGTCTGCACTTCCTCATCTTCAGATACTTATCCTCAATGGTCGGAGGTGTAATGATAACCAGATCCCTTACTGGGTCCATGGTGCCAGCCTGTCTGCAAAACCCCTGACCTTGCCATTCCTCAGTCTGACTCCTGAGACAGCAGGAGATTATTTTTCTTCCCAAACTTACTATAAAAAGAAACTGCATTCAACCACTCGCTAAAAGATTGGCTGGACACATTGTGTTGAATCTGTGAGTGTATACGTCGGTATAGTATTGTTAAACTTTGTTGTAATCTTTGTTGTATTCGAGTGAATCTTCTCCGGTGAATTAAATATTCAAAATTGTTCTTGGTATGTGGCCATTCAAATCGATACACCTTCGTCAACGAGTTATGACTAAACTTGGGGGATGAGTTGCTTAGGTGACAAGAACAAGTGAATAGATTTTGTTTCAGGTCCCGAATCCAGATCCGGCCCATTAGTGGGATACAAAACAAACTGTTCAGCCTGGTGGAGGTATGCGCTCTACCGAGTGCCGTTCTTGTTACTCCTGGGTGAGCCTGCTAGATGATATTAACAAATCTTGTATAAGCAGCTAAAACCGGGTCCTTTGATCGGTGTTACTCTAATGAATTCCCTTATTCCTGGGTCTTATGGGTCAGCCTGCTAGATGATATTAACAAACAGCTAAAACCGGGTCCTTTAATCGGTGTTACTCTAACGAATGATCTTTAGAATTACATGTCAATAACAGTGTACACTTCTCTATTGAAGGTGTAAAGGTTTTGTGATTTACTTTTGTTCAGCAGTTTACATTCTTTACCTGCTGACAATCTTTTAACAGTGTCTAAGACTCTTGGTGAACACATGATATACGAACAATATAAGGTGAACACCCAACAGACAAATCAACATCAAACCACTCAAGGAAGGGTTTCAAAATGCCGGAGTCCTAGTGCCAGGGGCCCTTTGACTTGATGAGGGGTCGAGGTCTAACTAGACCATAGGTACACCCACCTTGCTAGTCGGATTGCGTAGGGAGCACAGCTTGTGCATGACATCCTGTCCGACAAGCAGGAGCAGGAGGCACCCTAGCTTCACTTTGCTTGAGATGATGATGTGTAGAGCACCCTGCGGCCATCCGAGCAGCACGCTGTCTTCCTCGGCGACCACGCTCACCTAACCGGGGGATTCGGAGTCATTGGGTGGCACATGCTCCGCGTGCCGAGTCCGTCTCTGAGCATTTATTACACCTGGCATTGAAGGTCACCTTTGTAATAAGCATTAGACAGGTGGCATTGTCTTGATGAGGAAAGATCAAAATGTCTGTTTGTTTTGGGGAAAGACCATTGGTGATTGGTACGTTTTTTCCATATATAATATATATTGTTACATTTGTGGGGGGTAGTGATACCTTAGTTCAGGTAAAGTGTGTAGATTAGTGTGCTCCGATTGTTGTGGAGAAGAAGAACCACCTCAATGTACCATAAGTAGGGATCCGGTAGACCGTGTGTCGTGTAAGTGTATCTTTGTCCCCATGAGAGGGGTGGGGCTTGTTAATTAGCGAGGGATTATGGGTAATTAATCCCTTGTATGTAATTGCCTCTGTAATTTATCCATTGCTCCTTTTGACACAGCACCCACACATAGAGCCAGAATCATGCATTTAATGGCACTAATTAATAAAAACTACCGGAAGCCAGGCATGAAGCATTACCGTGGATGACATCGACTTGGTGAGCGCACAGGACAGGCAGCTCCGTGGAGACATGCCCAAAGAGCGGTGATTGGGCAGGGATTTGATTGGCACAGAGGACTGGTAAGATGGAACTCGCTGATAGGGTCGGACACGGGGACGTGTTGAGATGACGTCAGAGCCTGGACGATAAAATAATGCTCTGGCCGACATTTTCTCTCTTGCGCCTTCTCGTTGTGGACACAATAACGCTCGGACCAACATCTCGTGTGGGGGATTCACAGCGAGCATTGCTTCTCGTGTTGTTTCTCGTGTCGTCCTCTTTCTCGTGCCAGGATCCCATTGCGAACAGCTGCTTGTTCTTGGCGCTTCTCGTTTGGGCATCGATAGCGAATGGAACATTTCGTCTCTCCCAGCATTGGCGTGCTCTTGAATCAGGATTTTGTGGTGAACAGTCGTGTGCCGACATCTTGCTGGTGGTCGTGAGGAGGAAGAGCCACGGACTGAGAACCATGGGTTTCCAAGCAGGAACAGCGAGTGGACAGGCGTGGCCCATTCAACTCGCGCACGAGGCCCGTAATGAAACGAGGACACACTGAGGCCTCCTTCCCGCCAAGGCCGGAGCCGTGTCTGGATTGTGCGCACGCGGGCATGAGACAATTTGTGACAAGTTCGGGAGCCGCTCACAGATAAGTGCCAACTACACCTTTTATTTTTATATCATTATAGTTCCCTTTGTCTGTGTATTCGAGTCTGTGCGGGGGTGCTCCAAATTAGGAATTTATTGTTATTTGACCGTGTTTTCTTTGTTACTGGCATTTTCTTTAATAACCCTGTTTATTTTTGTACATTTTAAATCCGGGTTTTTTGGGGGGTTTTTTGTATACAAGATCGAGGCTCGTGGAAGAGCTAACATTAATCACACAAAAAAAATCAGACAGACACATACAACATATAATAAGGGAAGCAAGATGATGAGAGAGGTAGACAAGCTGGGGAGAGAGGAGGGAGCACACAAACACAACATTAGAGAGCAGGGACATTGGGAGATCTGTGGGAGGGAGAGGGCTTGGGGGGAGGTGGGAGAAGTATAGAACACATGGACACTGCAAGGACTTCTAGGAAAGAAGTTGGTATTTCAAAAACGTGGATCTGGGGTGAATTCGTGGGGGTAGAAAAGATGAAGGTTTTGGATGGGGGAAGATAAGAGATGGTGGTGAACAGCTGTTTTAAAGACTTGGAGGGAGGATTGGGATTGAAGGGCGTGAGGGAGTTTGTTCCAGAGGCGGAAGAAAAGAGGAATGAAAGAGTGAAGGTGAGCAGAGAGTCTTGATTTTGGCAGTTTAACCATAAGAGGGTTGCTGGCAGATCTTGTGCGACCTGTAGGAATATTTGGGGGACAGAGTACAGCGAGAGCTGGGGGAGCAAGGCTGGAGAGGAGTCGGTAGAAGACGGAAAGGCCACCAACCTGCCTGCGGTGAGTGAGTGAAAGGCCCTCGGAGTTAGCTTCATCACCGGAGATTCCAATGATTCTGAAAGCTTTGGTTTCAACCGCGTGAAGCCGAGCTCGGTGTGAGGCAGGAGTACCAGCCCAAAGGGGAGAACAGTATTCCATTGAGTTGCGGATGAAAGCCTTGTATGTGGTGAGGAGCTCAGGTGTGCCAAGGAAGGACTTCGCATGACGGAGGATGCCCAGTCGGCGACTGGCTTTGGAGGCCAGCTTGGAAATGTGGTTTTCCCAGGAAAGATCATGGCAGGGAGTGAGACCCAAAAGCTTGAGTGACAGAACTTCTTGGAGAGGATTGTTGAGAAAGTATATGGGAGGGTTGTCCATTCGGTCTTTTCGGAGAGACATAGTAAGAGTGTGAGATTTGTGAGTGTGAGTAAGAGTGTCAGGATTGAAAGACATGTTCCACTTGTTTGACCAGTCTTTGATTTTGTCCAGGTCTGCAGAGAGTGAGGAGGCTGCAGACTGCCGATCTGAGGGATGAGGTATGGAGCGGCAGAGAGTGGAGTCATCAGCAAAGAGATAGAGAGGATTTTCCAGAGATTCAGAGAGATCATTGATGAAGACCAGAAAAAGCACAGGGCTCAGAACACTGCTTTGGGGGACTCGAGCCTGAACAGGAAGGGGGAGATGAGTGAAATCCATTCAGGGCCACACGTTGACTATGACCAGAGAGGAAGTCTGCAAGCCATGCGTGGAGATTTCCATGGATATCATAGGAGCAGAGTTTGGTGAGCAGAGCGGGGTGCCAGACCGTATCGAAGGCATGTGATATGTCAAGGGAGACAGCTCTGATTTCCTGTTTGGCATTGAGGACCTCCATCCATTGTTGAGACAGCAGAAGGAAGCAGCATGTCCAGAGTAGAATGACCTGGTCTGAATCCAAATTGATGATCGGAGATCAAGCCATTGGAGAAAGTTTGAGTTAATTTATTGCAGGGTTGAGGACTGCCGGTGGGATCCGTGAAGGTGGCGTTCCGGTTTCTCCACCACTTGCCCCCACGCGTATTCTCCGCTATATCTTGACTGAACGCCTCGGAGTTAAAGCCCATTCGGAAATCCGTTTCCTTGGAAGATTTTAATCACCAGGAATGCGACAATATCTATATTTGTAACCACGTAAACCTGGAACAAAGTATACCGTGGATGTGGTAATCATTAATATCGTGGATGTGGTAATCATGAATACCATGGATGTGCTAATCATGAATACCATGGATGTGGTAATCATGTATACCGTGGATGTGGTAATCATGTATACCGTGGATGTGGTAATCATGTATACCATGGATGTGGTAATCATGTATACCGTGGATGTGGTAATCATGTATACCGTGGATGTGGTAATCATGTATACCGTGGATGTGGTAATCATGTATACCGTGGATGTAGTAATCATGTATGCTGTGGATGTGGTAATCATGTATAACGTGGATGTGGTAATCATGTATACCGTGGATGTGGTAATCATGTATACCGTGGATGTGGTAATCATGTATACCGTGCATGTGGTGATCATGTATACTGTGGATGTGGTAATCATGTATACCATGGATGTGCTGATCATGAATACCATGGATGTGGTGATCATGTATACCGTGGATGTGGTAATCATGTATACCGTGGATGTGGTAATCATGTATACCGTGGATGTGGTAATCATGTATACCGTGGATGTGGTAATCATGTATACCGTGGATGTGGTAATCATGTATACCGTGGATGTGGTAATCATGTATACCGTGGATGTAGTAATCATGTATGCCGTGGATGTGGTAATCATGTATAACGTGGATGTGGTAATCATGTATACCGTGGATGTGGTAATCATGTATACCGTGGATGTGGTAATCATGTATACCGTGGATGTGGTAATCATGTATACCGTGGATGTGGTAATCATGTATACCGTGGATGTGGTAATCATGTATACCGTGGATGTGGTAATCATGTATACCGTGGATGTAGTAATCATGTATGCTGTGGATGTGGTAATCATGTATAACGTGGATGTGGTAATCATGTATACCGTGGATGTTGTAAACAGCCAACGTCGTTCATTATTATAACAATTTTGAAGGTCGCTTTCCAAACAGCATTTGTGCTACCTGTGCTTTCAAACGAGAGGTGTGTTTACCTGTGCTTTAAAACGAGAGGTGTTTTTACCTGTGCTTTCTAATGAGAGGTATTTCTCCCTGTGCTTTCCAAGGAGAGGTGATTTTACCTGATCTTTCAAAAAAGTAGTATTACTAGTTGTGTTTTCAAGCGAGAAGTGTTGGGTTGGTTATGGTAATTTAGGCAAGTTATGGTTGGTTTAAGGGTGAGAGATTTTGGTTATGGTAATTTAGGCAAGTTATGGTTGGTTTAAGGGTGAGAGATTTTGGTTATGGTAATTTAGGCAAGTTATGGTTGGTTTAAGGGTGAGAGATTTTGGTTATGGTAATTTAGGCAAGATATGGTTGGTTTCAAGGTGAGAGATTTTGGTTATGGTAATTTAGGCAAGTTATGGTTGGTTTAAGGGTGAGATTTTGGTTATGGTAATTTAGGCAAGTTATGGTTGGTTTCAAGGTGAGAGATTTTGGTTATGGTAATTTAGGCAAGATATGGTTGGTTTCAAGGTGAGAGATTTTGGTTATGGTAATTTAGGCAAGTTATGGTTGGTTTAAGGGTGAGAGATTTTGGTTATGGTAATTTAGGCAAGTTATGGTTGGTTTAAGGGTGAGAGATTTTGGTTATGGTAATTTAGGCAAGATATGGTTGGTTTCAAGGTGAGAGATTTTGGTTATGGTAATTTAGGCAAGATATGGTTGGTTTAAGGGTGAGAGATTTTGGTTATGGTAATTTAGGCAAGTTATGGTTGGTTTAAGGGTGAGAGATTTTGGTTATGGTAATTTAGGCAAGTTATGGTTGGTTTAAGGGTGAGAGATTTTGGTTATGGTAATTTAGGCAAGATATGGTTGGTTTCAAGGTGAGAGATTTTGGTTATGGTAATTTAGGCAAGTTATGGTTGGTTTCAAGGTGAGAGATTTTGGTTATGGTAATTTAGGCAAGATATGGTTGGTTTCAAGGTGAGAGATTTTGGTTATGGTAATTTAGGCAAGATATGGTTGGTTTCAAGGTGAGAGATTTTGGTTATGGTAATTTAGGCAAGTTATGGTTGGTTTAAGGGTGAGAGATTTTGGTTATGGTAATTTAGGCAAGTTATGGTTGGTTTAAGGGTGAGAGATTTTGGTTATGGTAATTTAGGCAAGTTATGGTTGGTTTAAGGGTGAGAGATTTTGGTTATGGTAATTTAGGCAAGATATGGTTGGTTTCAAGGTGAGAGATTTTGGTTATGGTAATTTAGGCAAGATATGGTTGGTTTCAAGGTGAGAGATTTTGGTTATGGTAATTTAGGCAAGTTATGGTTGGTTTAAGGGTGAGATTTTGGTTATGGTAATTTAGGCAAGTTGTAGTTTCTTTAAAGGTGAGAGATTTGGGTTATTGTAATTTAGGCAAGTTGTGGTTGGTTTAAGGGTGAGAGATTTTGGTTATGGTAATTTAGGCAAGTTGTAGTTTCTTTAAAGGTGAGAGATTTGGGTTATTGTAATTTAGGCAAGTTGTGGTTGGTTTAAGGGTGAGAGATTTTGGTTATGGTAATTTAGGCAAGTTGTAGTTTCTTTAAAGGTGAGAGATTTGGGTTATTGTAATTTAGGCAAGTTGTGGTTGGTTTAAGGGTGAGAGATATGGGTTATGGTAATTTAAGCAAGTTGTAATTTGTTTGAAGGTGAGAGATTTGGGTTATGGTAATTTAGGCAAGTTGTGGTTGGTTTAAGGGTGAGAGATATGGGTTATGGTAATTTAAGCAAGTTGTAATTTGTTTGAAGGTGAGAGATTTGGGTTATGGTAATTTAGGCAAGTTGTGGTTGGTTTAAGGGTGAGAGATATGGGTTATGGTAATTTAAGCAAGTTGTAATTTGTTTAAAGGTGAGAGATTTGGGTTATGGTAATTTAGGCAAGTTGTGGTTGGGCGAGAATTGGGTTATTCTAATTTAGGTACGTTGTGGTTGGTTTCAGGGTGAGAGAATTGGGTTATGGTAATTTAGGGAAGTTGTGGTTGGTTTGATGGTGATAGATTAAGTTATATTAAGATAGGTAAATTGTGGTTGTTTTAAGGATGAGAGAATTGGGTTATTCTAATTTAGGTACGTTGTGGTTGGTTTCAGGGTGAGAGAATTGGGTTATGGTAATTTAGGGAAGTTGTGGTTGGTTTGATGGTGATAGATTAAGTTATATTAAGATAGGTAAATTGTGGTTGTTTTAAGGATGAGAGAATTGGGTTATTCTAATTTAGGTACGTTGTGGTTGGTTTCAGGGTGAGAGAATTGGGTTATGGTAATTTAGGGAAGTTGTGGTTGGTTTGATGGTGATAGATTAAGTTATATTAAGATAGGTAAATTGTGGTTGTTTTAAGGATGAGAGAATTGGGTTATTCTAATTTAGGTACGTTGTGGTTGGTTTCAGGGTGAGAGAATTGGGTTAAGGTAATTTAGGGAAGTTGTGGTTGGGTTGATGGTGATAGATTAAGTTATATTAAGATTGGTAAATTGTGGTTGTTTTAAGGATGAGAGAATTGGGTTGTGGTAATTTAGGTAGGTTGTGGTTGGTTTTAGGGTGAGAGATTGAGTTATATTAAGATAGGCAAGTTGTGGTTGGTTTCAAGTTGTGGTTACTATTTGGATTATGTTTAGTTTGGAAAGTTATGACTTGTTTAAAAGTGCAAGGTGTTGTGGTGTTTAGTTTGTAACATCACCTGGAATGGCTGTCTTGGATGGATCTGACAAGCACGGAATTCTGGAGAGTCCACAAATTCCCCCGGCCAAATGGTGTGAAGAACCTCACCATTATGGCTCACCCTCAATCTAAAAAACATCACCAGGGAGATCCTTTTGTGAGTGGTTTGTCTTACACCAAAATTCTTACCACCAATAACCACAATCTATTGTGGTGGTTTTTTAGGTAGATCTCATTAAAGTGGGGTTTGCTCCAACTCGTCCTCTGCTTATTGATTGCTGTACTCTGTATCGTTACCTTCCACGAACAAGGAGGCTGAGACTGTTTCCAGCAGGTGTGATCTCTTCGATAGCATATGGCTGGTTCTGTGGCAGATTGTGCAGACGGCTGGGACCACCAACAAGCCTCCGGAACATCCGAGGTGTGAACCCCAGCGGAGCAAAGTGCGTTTTGTAGATGGGGCGCAAAACAGCAGGTACTCGAAACTTGAGGTAGAAAAAAACAAAAGTAGTTTTAAATGAGGCAAAGCAATTTTAGGAGTTAAGAAGGAGGTGAAACAAACTCACAATTTGGAGTGTTTGTTCATAAACGAAGAATGCGATCTGAATTAGGCAGAGGAAGGCAATTGTCACGTGCCACACAAGCACGTCGATGGCACAACGATTCACAGCACCCCAGACTGCAAGCACAACAAATCCTGCAGGGCATGGTCAAGGAGCACGTGATACCTAACATCCATATTACCTTGACATATGTAACACGCAAATCGTCTCTAACACCGCAACGTACCTAACATGCCAAACGTTCGTAACATGCCAATGGTCTGTAACACGGCAAACTTCCCTAACACACCAAACTTCCCTAACACGCCAAACTCCCCCAACATGCCAAACTTCCTTAACACGTCAAACTTCCCCAACGCGGCAAACTTCCCTAACACGCAAAATTTCCCCAACAAGCCAAACTCCCCCAACACGCCAAACTTCCTTAATACGTCAAACTTCCCTAACACGGCAAACTTCCCTAACACGGCAAACTTCCCTAACACGCAAAACTTCCCCAACACGTCAAACTTCCCCAACATGGCAAACTTCCCTAACACACCAAACTTCCCTAACACGCCAAACTTCCCTAACACGCAAAACTTCCCTAACACACCAAACTCCCCCAACACGCCAAACTTCCCTAACACACCAAACTTCCCTAACACGCCAAACTCCCCTAACACGCAAAACTTCCCTAACACACCAAACTCCCCCAACATGCCAAACTTCCCTAACACACCAAACTTCCCTAACACGCCAAGCTCCCCTAACACGCAAAATTTCCCTAACACACCAAACTTCCCCCAACACGCCGAAACTTCCCGAACACACAAAACTTCCCCAACACGTCAAACCTCCCCAATACGTCAAACTTCCCCAACACGTCAAACTTCCCCAACACGTCAAACCTCCCCAACACGGCAAACTTCCCTAACACGGCAAACTTCCCTAACACGCCAAACCTCCATAACATGCCAAACGTCCCTAACATTCCAAATGTTCCTAACACACTAAACGTCCCTAACACAGCAAACTTCCCTGACACGGCAAACTTCCTTAACACGGCAAACTTCCCTAACACGGCAAACTTCGCAAACACAGCAAACTTCCCCAACACGGCAAACTTCCCTAACACGTCAAACTTACCTAACATGCCAAACTCCCCCAACACGCCAAACTTCCCCAACATGTCAAACTTCCCTAACACGGAAAACTTCCCTAACATGCCAAACCTTCAGAACATGCCAAACCTTCATAACATGCCAAATGTCCCTAACACGCCAAATGTCCCTAACATGCCAAGCGTCCCTAACACACAAAACGTCCCTAACATGCCAAGCATCCCTAACACGCTAAATGTCCCTAACACACGAAACGTCCCTAACACGGCAAATGTCCTTAACACCCTAAGCGTACATGACACTCAAATGTCCATAGCATGCAAAATTCCCGTAACTCGCCAAACATCCGTAACACAAATTTTGCAACTTGTGCTCACGAAGAAACAAAACGAAAAAAAGAAAGAAAGAACTTTTCAATAACACCTTTGATAAAGGTTAAAACGTGAATATTTTAAAATGGATTTGAATGAACGATAAATGTTTTCCTATAACTTACTGCATCGTTTGATTGTTCCTGTTGTCATCAGTTATTGGAATGCAAGAAAGATTTAAACCCAGTTCTTTTTCAGGTGAGAGACAACCATGGAATACCTAAGCAAAGGTTCATTATCTCATTTCATACAGTATGAGTAAGTAGTGTGCTCGCCTCGGAGATGCATTTTCCCATGTTTCTTTCCCTTTGGAGTCGAGTATACCTTTAGAAACACTAGATCTGGAGGAGCTGCATCTCAGCGTATGCCATCCTGCAGATGGGGACACAAGGCTGACTGACCCATCTGCATTTAGTTTGTGAATGTTAAAGATCCAACTGCGTTTTTTTTCGAAAATTTCAGGTCATTGTTGGTAACCTGGGACAAAGCTGCCTGAGATTCTGGAACCACTCTGTAGATTCCGGCATATGTGAGATCTTTCTGTGACTGACTCAGAGTCCTGAATTCCAAACCTCTGCTTCCTTTTCTGCATGCTCATTGCTCATCCTTGGTCATTATGGTTTCTATGGTGAATGATACCAAGAGATCGGATCTTTGCCTCAAGTCTTACAAAAAAAATATAATGATACGAAATGGTGCTATTGAAAATTTTGACTTTTGTTTTACTATTAAGGAACAGTTACTGATAATTTGCTACTGGTAAAGTACACTTTAAAGGAGTGGACAACAACCACTCAAACGCGAAATGTGGGATTCTTGAGAACCTACCACCAGGGAAAGCATTCACACCTAGAGTCGGTCAGCATCAACTGAGCAAAATGGGTAACCTAAAGCTGAATTTAGGCATGTACCTGCTCCCAGTGACGTCTTGAAGATCTGAGGGTGGAAGCGAAGGGTCTGTGGAATCAGCAGTGCGAACAGCAAGCAGGCCTCTCCCCCGTACCAAATGCCAGATTGCCCTTGCAGCTTCGGGCTGCACTGGCTTGTTGAATTGCCCAAACTGCTGTTTGTGGTTGAGTCAGATGCCCACATCAGAGTGGAGTTTGTCCAAGCACTGGTCATAGTTTCACAGGAAGTACCTGGAAAGAACATTAGATGCGGTGGAGATGTATTTGGGACACCTCATCCTTCAGTTACAGTGCATTCAGGAAGTATTCAGACCCCTTCACTTTTTCACATTTTGTTATGTTGCAGCCTTGTGCTGAAATCGTTTAAATTCATTTTTTCCCTCATCAATCTACACTCAATACCCCATAATGACAAAGAGAAAACAGGATTTTAGAAAGTTCTGCAAATTTATTAAAAAGAAAAAACTGAAATATCACATTGACATAAGTATTCATACCCTTTGCTATGACACTTGAAATTTAGCTCAGGTGCCTCCTGGTTTGAACTGGTTTCTACACCTTGATTGGAGTCCACCTGTGGTAAATTCAATTGATTGGACATGATTTGGAAAGGCACACACCTGTCTATATAAGGTCTCACAGCTGACAATGCATATCAGAGCAAAAACCAAGCCATGAGGTTGAAGGAACTGCCTGCAGAGCTCAGAGACAGGATTGTGTCGAGGGACAGATCTGGGGAAGCCTACAAAAAAATTTCTGCTGCATTGAAGGTTCCCAAGAGCACAGTGGCCTCCATAATTCTTAAATGGAAGAAGTTTGGAACAACCAGGACTCTTCCTAGAGCTGGCCGCCCGGCCAAACTGAGCAATCGGGGGAGAAGGGCCTTGCTAAGAGAGGTGACCAAGAACCCGATGGTCACTCTGGCTAAGCTCCAGAGATCCTGTGTGGAGATGGGAGAAACTTCCAGAAGGACAACCATCACCTCCACCGGTTGACTCCACCGATCTGGGCTTTATGGCAGAGTGGCTAGACGACAGCCTCTCCTCAGTGTAAGACACATGAAAGCCCGCTCAGAGTTTGCAAAAAAGCACCTAAAGGACTCTCAGACTGTGAGAAACAAGGTTCTGTGGTCTGATGAAACCAAGATTGAACTGGTTGGCCTCAATTCTAAGCGTCATATCTGGAGGAAACCAGGCACCGCTCATCACCTGCCCAATACCATCCAAACGTTGAAGCATGGTGGTGGCAGCATCATGCTGTGGGGGTGTTTTTCAGCAGCAGGGACTGGGGGACTGGTCAGGGTTGAGGGAACAATGAACGTAGCATAGTACAGAGATATCCTTAATGAAAACCTGAAACAGAGCGCTCAGGACCTCAGACTGGGCCAAAGGTTCACCTTCCAACAGGACAATGACCCTAAGCACACAGCCAAGACATCGCAGGAGTGGCTTAGGGACAACTCTGTGATGGTCCTTGAGTGGCCCCGCCAGAGCCCTGACTTGAACCCAATCGAACATCTCTGGAGAGACCTGAAAATGGCTGTCCACCAACGGTCCCCATCCAACCTGACAGAGCTTGAGAGGATCTGCAGAGAAGAATGGCAGAAAATCCTCAAATCCAGGTGTGCAAAGCTTGTCACGTCATACCCAAGAAGACTCGAGGCTGTAATCGCTGCCAAAGGTGCTTCAACTAATTATTGAGTTAAGGGTCTGAATACTTATGTCAATGTGATATTTCAGTTTTTTCTTTTTAATAAATTTGCAAAACTTTCTAAAATCGTGTTTTCTCTTTGTCATTATGGGGTATTGAGTGTAGATTGATGAGGGAAAAAATGAATTTAAACGATTTCAGCATAAGGCTGCAACATAACAAAATGTGAAAAGAGTAAAGGGGTCTGAATACTTTTTGAATGCACTGTATAAGAAGTTATGCTCTAAGTATATGGATATTGGAAGAAACCCCAAATGTATCATAGGAAAAGGTGGGCCCTGTGTGCAGCTGCAGGCCATTATAGGTATGGGACCTGTTCCGATGAGAGCACTATGTGCACCTGTCGACAATGTGCGCAGCTAACCTAAATCAAAATCCCAATTGGAGTAAGTGATCTCAGAACACCCTTTTGGGCCTTAAAGCACTAAGGTGCTGTCTCATGAAATATAAACGAGGCTTCCCTTTTGAGGGTGGGGCATTGATGCTTTAAAGGATTGATTATTAATTAGTGTTATAGTACAGCAGAATACTTCATCAATATAGCATGAACTCCTCAAACCAATATTCGAATCAAACTAAATAGTGGTTTTGTAGTCCTCAGTATCACAAATGTTCCATGGAAAATCTAATCATCATCATCATACTAAAATATGCAATTTGGCGTCTGTCTGTCTGTCTGATGATTTTTTGACTGCGATACATTTGGTCGTTACTTATCCAATCTCAACCAAACTTGACAGGATGACTAAGGGTTACACAATGAAGGTTGTAGCATATTGATTTGCCCCTCTCCCCAAGTAAGTTTTCTCCCCCGAGCAGGTTTTTCCCCGCCATTGCCATCAATGGGGTTGCATGTTGAGGTGTATATCAATGTTAAGTTAGCTTTATCGTGTCGTTTTTCCAAGTCCGCTTCTAATAACAAAACTAACGATAATAGCATAATATTAATGTTATTACAAAACAATATTAATACCAATAATATCCCACCTCCCCAAGGGGTTTTTCCTCCTTGAACAAACGTCGAATCAACGTTTATAAATAACTTATTAGGAATATGATGTGGCCGAGAACACTGCCTTTGGGTACTCCAGCTTGACATGGAGAGGAGAAGAAAGGGTTCCATTGTGAAACACATGTTGGCTTTGAGAATGGTGGAAGTCAGTAATCCAAGAGTGGAGTTGACCTTGGATTCCATAGTTAGACAGTTTGGAGAGCAAGATGGGATGCCATCATACCAGACTGTATCAAAAGCTTGAGATATGTCCTCGAGAGACGGCCTGATCTCATGACTGATATTGAGGGCCTCCATTCATTGTTGGGAAAGTAGAATCAGCATGTCCAAGGTGGAGTCTCCTTTCTCGTGACTGACCAGGTTGGAATCCAAAGTGATGATCTGAAATGAGGCTGTTTGAGAAAAGGAATGATTTAATGCAAAATGCGATGATGGATTCCCTCAGACCCGCCGAGACCCTTAAGACACTTTAGAACCCTAAGACCTATTAGAATCCTCAGTCTCTTTCAACCTCCTAAGATTATTTCGACCCCCTAATACCCCACAGACCCCCTAAGACCCTTTTGACAATGAAGACCATTTAAGACCCTTCAGACCCCTTGGACCTCTAAGGCCCTTTAAGACCACTAAAACCCTCTGGACCCTAAGACCCCTAAGATCCTCAATACCCCTTAGACCCTTTATAACCACCAGACCCTTTAAGACCACCAAGACCCCTTTAGACCCTTTAGAACCCCAGGATGCTCTAACCCCTAAAACTCTATCGACCCCTTTAAACCACTAAGACCCTATAGATCCTGTTATACCCTTTAGAACCCTTAGACCTCTAAGACCCTTTAGATCCTCTTAAATGCTTTAGAACTCCTAAGACCATTACATTCCTTTCTTAGGACCTTTAGACCGTTTTTAGACCTTTAGACCTTCACACCTTTCAGACATTTTAATATGCACGTTCTTTTAGACCCCCTTGACATGTTTTAAGACCCATTAGACCCCTTTAGGCAATTCTGACCCTTTCGACCTTAAAGTACACCCTTTAGACCCCTTGGACCTTTTAATACACTTTTGACACTTTAGACCATTTCTACACTTTAGACCCATTTCGACCTTTTCAGACCTTTCAATAGACATTAATAACATTTGACTTTTCCAATTTTTCAGAACTTTGATTTTTACACATTTACAACTAGACCATTTAGACCTTTCATGAAGTACATCCTTCCATTTATTTGCCACACAAAATACACCATACAAAACAAGTCCTGGCGAGGGTCTGCAATCTCTGCTCTTTGGTGGGCACAGGTTATGTTTTCACTCCTGTCTGTTTATCTGTTTGTTTGTCTGTGAACAGGATATCTCAAAAAGTTGTGGACTAATTTGAAAAAAATTCGGACAAAATGTGGTGGTCATGTTGGGTGTGTGACAAGGACAAATCGATTCGATCTTGGTGAAGATCCGAATCTGGATACGAGAATTTTTAAATACATATATATATATATATATATATATATATATATATATATATATATATATATATATATATATATATATATATATATATATATATATGTGATTCTTTACCATTGAAAGATGGGGCCAAAAACGATATTGTTACGTTTGTGGGGTTAGGTGAGAGGATACCATAGTGGAGATAGGATTGCTTAGTATTAGCATGGACCATTGATGCATAGGAGACATTTCTATGTACATAAGCAGGGAAACTGTGAGCTGAAGAGTGTTTATGTGTCACCACACGTAGGGTGGTTTTGTGTTCGTTAAATAGGGCTTAATGATAAATCCCAGTATGTAATTGCCTCCTGTGATTTTTCCCTTATGTTTTTTGCATTCAGTAGGCCAGCCATGCAATCAGCTCCATTAACCACAACAACCGACATAAACCCGGCAGAGACCCGGACATTACGATCTATAAATAAACACCTCCTCCGAAAGATCGTAACAGGCAACTAAACCCTGCCCATCAACCGAGTAAGGAAAAGGCCACGCCCCAAGCTTTTGCGATTGGTCGTATGATGTCAGAGCAATGGTTCGAGCTAAGAGGAAGGAGAATCTGTTGCTCTCTCGGTCTCTTGGCACGAACAAGAAGGGTGCCATTTTCCTTTGTTCGTGCTGGTGCAATTTGGCTCGTGGGCTTGAGCAGGACGCCAGCCATTGTTTGTTCGGCTGGGTCATGGAGTTTGTGCGCTTTGGAGGAGAAAAGAGGGAGAATCGGGCTCTCTGGTGCTGGCTTCATGGCGGGCGGACTTCGGTGGAGCTATGTACCGTGTTGTGCTGGCTGGCCCGGGATCGAGTGGAGACGTTTGGCTGCCTGCTGCACTGCTCGGTGTGCAGGCGTGAGTGACCGGCGCCATTGTTTGGGCGCTTTGACGCGTGGGCCTCTCGTCGAGCGACCCCACCAAAGAGCTCGTCGAGATCAGAGCTGAGTGCCAGCAAAAAAAGTGGGGATTTTATTTTATTTTCTTTTATCATTTCACACACCTGAACAAGTCAAAATCCTTCTGGGAGAATGTCCTGTGGACAGATGAGACCAAATTAGAGCTTTTTGGTAAAGCACATCATCTCTATGTTTACTGAAAACAAAATGAAGCCTTCAAAGAAAAGAACACCTTCCCTACAGTCAAACATGGAGGAGGTTCAGTGATGTTTTGGGGTTGCTGTGCTGCCTCTGGCACTCGGTGCCTTGAATGTGTGCCTGGCATCATTAAATCAGGAGATCAAGGCATTTTGGAGCGCAATGTTCAACCCAGTGTCAGAAGGCTGGGTCTCCGTCGAAGGTAATGGGTATTGCTGCAGGACAATGACCCCAAACACACTTTAAAAAGCACCCAGGAATGGTTCAAGATAAAACGCTGGACTGTTCTGAAGTCGCCAGCAATGAGTCCAGATCTAAATCCCATTGAACACCTGTGGAGAGATCTGAAAACAGCAGTTGGGAGAAGGCACCCTTCAAATCTGGGAGAACTGGAGCAGTTTGCACAAGAAGAGTGGGTCAAACTGCCAGTAGAGAGGTGAAGAAGCTCATTCATGGCTGTAGGAAGTGCTTGACTGTAGTTATTTTGTCCAAATGCTGTGCTACCAAATATTAAGTCGAGGGTGTCAATAATTTTGTCCATGCCATTTCTTTTTATTTTCTGATTTAAAAGGTTATATTAAGTTCTGAATCAAAAGCAACGGTTCTGTAATATTAACAGAAAAATAAGGAATTGTGGAGACCAAATACTTTCGTCAATTTCAATTTATTTTGAGAGAAAATTGCGAGTTATTTGAAAAAAGTGCAAGGGTGCCAATATTTGTGTGTGTGTGTGTGTGTGTGTGTGTGTGTGCGTGTGCATGTGCATGTGTGCATGTGTGTGCCTTAGGCCTTCAGACACACACACAATAGAAGACAAAGGCACCACAGGACAGCAGAGGTATTTGGCTAAACCCGGTAAGTTGCGGAGATGAAGTGTCCAGGTCCCTTGCTCGAGCTCCAAAGGTCTGCAGGGAGAGTGGAGGGAGAAACATGGCCCGAGGGAAAGGGCATGATGCCGGCAGGACAAGGCGTGATTTATTCCTCCTCTTGAGCTCGCTCCAAAACGCTGTCTTCAGTGCAGTGCTTCCGGGGTTCTCCTACTTCCTGTTAGCCTACACCTTTGTAGACTGTCCTACCGACATCACAGCTGATGATTAATGCCACTCACATTTACCATTGGTCCAAGCCCCAAGCGGTGGGTGGGGCTTATGCCTTTACCATCTTGAGTCTCTGTCTCTTCGCATCTGGGCCTTCATGCAGCCCCTTTAACGGCCTAAGCTCGTGGTTATGGCCCACTGCAGCACAAAAATGGCACATTTAGACAGAAAACAGGGATAAAACATCAAATAAGGGCTCACAGAAATTATGAAATTTAGACACACACAATGGGGTGGGTGGACACACACATTTCTAACAATACGAATTGGCGACACATATCTAAAATAATATTTAATTACGTCACGCTTATTCTAAATGCTCAATATGGGAATAACTATGCTATATTAAGCGTTTATTAACCCTTAGCCTTAGGAACAATTTCCACAACAATACCATATATATTATAAATGGTACAGGGTGCTTCAAAAGTAACAGTGCATTGAGCAAAATACTTACTCACGAGTTTGAATGGGGGTCGCACTTTCAGCAATGGCTACTAATTCGCTGCAACTGTTCAATAATCTTCCAAAACAAATCTTCTTTTACACTGTTTCGTGTTTACACGTTCTGCTGCACTGTTTCTTTTGAAACATCATGTACAATGATTTATTATCACAAATGACTTACTGTTTGGCACTCAGGTTTATATCATGCTACATGATCCTAAAAAATCCGAAATGTTTGTTTTTCCTTCATTCTCAAGGACAGGAATGAGTTTATCCAACAAAGCTATTAAACTAATTGTTGTTAATTAGGTCACGGGGCCCTGCAATCGTTAAGTAGGTCGTGAGGCCCTGTGATTTAGGGTGAAACTGCTGGCATGCTTGTTATAGAGAATAAATTGCTGTTTATTTGTGCAATTAATGTTCCTTAAATTGCTGTGTGTGCAATCTTTGCGCGTTTACAGAGGGCTGGGCTCGCATCTACTGCACTGGTTGGGTGTTATAATAATTAATCCCCTATAACAAGCTGAGACAATCGTTAAGGCAGAGAGGTTGGAGAATGGAGACCTTGCATCATGTAAAGGGGATTCAGAGCAGGCACATTTCTGATCCAAACACAATTGTTTTCTTGCCTCCTCATCAGATCAATCTCTATTCCCACGAGAACGCTGTACTGGTATGGAACCGTGTTTTACGTGAAGTCAGCAGTGCCAATATTATTTAAGACATCTGTTAAAATGTACTGTAACGTGCCTGGGCTTAGCAGACAAGTCATGCCAGGCAGTCTTGTCGCTGTAGAAAACGAGCAATCCAAAGTTTTTTTTTGTTTTTTAAAAGTACAAACTGTCACGTGGCCTATGCGTTTTCACGCTAACCAACGTTTCTCTACAAAGTTTTCCCAACAAAACAAACTCGTAACAATAATTATTGGGGAGAATGCCAGGATTATTTTTTTGATAGAATTTGTTTTGCATAGAAAAGGCCCCTGTATACGGTATGTGCCATGTGGCAAACTATAGAAAAGAGAGGACATTCCATAGCTTGTAGAAAATGCCAAACAATAGAAAAGAAGGGACATTCAAAAAATCTCGTGTGCATGCTGGACTACCCTTGTGTTCTTAGGAGGAACCAAGTAATGCTCCAGAAAAGTTCATATCAAGGGCCGCCAATTTGATTCATACAGCTGCATGAAGAGGTAAATGTAATTATTTGACAGATGTAGGGCGCTCCTTTATATGAACTTTTCTAGAGCACTACTTGGTTCCTCCGAAGAACACAAGGGTAGTACAGCATGCACACCAAATTTTTGAATGTCCCTTCTTTTCTATCGTTTGGCATCAAATAATTTTTTTGTATACAGAAACGAGTCTAGTGTAAGAGCGAAGACATTGAAAATGAAAACATGCACAGACACATAAAACATGCAATGAAGGGAGCAGGAGACAAGAGGGGGAGAGGAAAGCACACAAGCACAACAACAGAAGAGAACAGGGATATCGGTAGATCTGTGGAAGGGGGAGGGCTGGGGAAGGAGGGAGGGGTACACAGTACAAAGCAAATGAACACTTCTAGGATCCCCAGGAAGGAAGCTGGGGATACAAAGAGGTGGATTTGGGGCGTTTTGACGGGAGTAGAAAAGATCAAGGTTTTGGATGGGGGAAGACAAGAGATGGTGGTGAACAGCTGTTTTAAAGACTTGGAGGGAGGAGAGGAATTGAAGAGAGTGAGGGAGTTTGTTCCAGAGGCGGGTGAAAAGAGGAATGAAAGAGTGAAGTTGAGCAGAGAGTCTTGATTTTGGCAGTTTCACAAGAAGAGGGTTGCTGGCAGATCTTGTGTCCTGCAGGAATATTTGGGGAACAGGGCACAGACAGAGCAGGGGGAGCACGGCTGGAGAGGAGTCGGTAGAAGACAGAAAGACCACCTACCTGCCTATGGTGAGAGAGAGAAAGGCCCTCAGAATCAGCTTCATCACGGGAGATTCCAATGATTCTGAATGCTGTGGTTTCAACCGCGTGAAGCCGAGCTAGGTGTGAGCCAGGAGCAACAGACCAGAGGGGAGAGCAGTATTCCATTGAGCTGTGGATGAAAGCTTTGTATGTGGTGTGGAGTTCAGAAGTGCCCAGAAAGGACTTCGCACAACAGAGGATGCCCAGTCGGCGACTGGCTTTGGAGGCCAGCTTGGAAATGTGGTTTTCCCAGGAAATATCATGGCAGATATTGAGACCCAAAAGCTTGAGTGACAGAACTTCTTCAAGAGGATTGTTCAGAAATGATTGTAGATGTAGGAAGAGGCTTGTAGATGGAGGCTTGGCCAGACGGTCTTTTTGGAGAGACAAAGTGAGATGTGAGATTTGTCAGGATTGAAGGACATGTTCCACTTGTTTGACCAGTCTGTGATTTTGTCCAGGTCTGCAGAGAGTGAAGAGGCTGCAGCCTGCCGATCTGAGGGTTGGGATATGGAGCGGCAGAGAGTGGAGTCATCAGCAAAGAGATAGAGAGGATTTTCCAGAGAGTCAGAGAGATCATTAATGAAGACCAGAAAAAGCACAGGGCCCAGAACACTGCCCTGAGGAACTCCAGCCTGAACAAGAAGGGGAGAAGAGAGAATTCCATTCAGGGTCACACGTTGACTGCGACCAGAAAGGAAGTCTGCAAGCCATGTGTGGAGGTTTCCATGGATACCATACGAGGAGAGTTTGGTGAGAAGGGCAGGGTGCCAGACCGTATCAAAGTCACAAAATATGTTAAGAGAGACGGCTCTGATTTCCTGTTTGGCATTGAGGACCTCCATCCATTGTTGATACAGCAGAAGCAGCATGTCCATAGTAGAATGACCTTGTCTGAATCCAAATTGATGATCCGAGATCAAGCCATTGGAGAAGATGAAGGATTTGATGTCAGAAGTGATGATTGCTTCCATGACCTTGCTGTTTATTGGGAGCAGGCTGACTGGTCTGTAGTTGAAAGGATCTGTTTTTGCACCTTTCTTGTGTAAAGCGGTAATGTTGGCTGATTTCGAAGCAGATGAAAGATGACCTTGAGCAAAACAGAGGGTGAAGAGAATTGAGAGAGGGTGAGATAGAGCAGCAGAGCAGTATTTTAAGACCCGTGGGCTGATGCCGTCTGGTCCAGTTGCAGAATCAGAGTCGAGGTTTGACAGAAACTTCTCCAGCTTGCCAGCAGAGAAGTTCACAGAGTCCAGGAGCAGCTGGGTTCGACTGGGTAAGGTGGGTACAGAGAGAGATGGGATTGGGACACAAGATTTTGAGGCAAACACAGAGTTGAGGCATTTTCCACAAGCCATGGAATGTTTTTTTTGTTTTTTAAAATAGTTTGCCACATGGCACATACCATATAAGGGGGCCTTTTATATGCCCCTGGCTTTTATATGGCATGAGCCAAACAAAAATAGGACCACGGGTCCTGAAGCTCACCTGGTTCAGGAGCAACAGTCACTCAAACCCCCACAGACACCCTCAGACCCTGATATTTTTATTACCATGAACAAACTTTTGTCCATCATGGGCGATGAAGGTTGTGATCAAGTTTCATTGAAATTGTGTGTGTAGTTTCGGAGAAGGGAGCAAACACCAATTTTGGGGGTTCAACCCTCCCTCCTCCGTAAACTCCCTAATGTGTTCAGATTTTGATGCGGTCAATAGTTTCATCAAAATCGTGTGTGTAGTTTCAGAGAAGAGAGCAAATACCTATTTTGGGGGGGGGGGGGTGGGGGGTGAGGAGGGGGGTGAACCCCTGCCCCCTCCCCCATAGATCCCCCCACTGAGCGCAGATTTTGATGCGGTCAATGCACCTTCGCGAGGCATCAGATATAAAGCTTGAGGCCAAGTTTCATCAGAATCGTGTGTGTTGTTTCAGAGAAGAGAGTAAATACTTATTTCAGGGAGTCAAAAGCCTCGCGTAGACCTCCTTAATGAGCTCAGATTTTGAATTTGTTTTGAAAGCCATTAACTAGGTCTATTGGTCGATGTATTTTCCAAGTTTCAGCCAGTTTCAATGTTTAGCCTTTAAGATATGAGTGCCAACACATTTTGGGCGGATGGCCGGACGGACTGACAGACACCAACGTGATTTCGAGGGTTTTCTTAATCACACTCAAGAATGCGGAAGCGGACATTGCTGACATTTGGAACGATTGATTACATTGATTACACGAAGCGAAACGATGTAATCGATTGATTACACGAAGCGAAACGCGGGGTTACGCAATTGGTTTACATCTGGCTGTCCGTCCGTCCGGTCTGTCCGACTGTGCATCCACAAACGTAAGATTATGATCGAGGATTAACTTAATTTTAAATTGATTGTTGTATTTTGAACACGAAGGAGAACATGAATCGTAAAACGAACCTGTAGTATAGGAGTACTTTGGCTCTGAATTCATCCCCATCGCACATGCGCAGAGAGGAGTGAGATAATATTTTTACTCTGTCTCTTTGTAAACGACACCATGGGATGTTTGGCAGTCAAATCCGCCTCTTTAAATCCCCAACTTCTTTCCTGAAATTCCTAGAAGTGTTCATTTGCTTTATACCCATGTACCCCTCCCTCCTCCCCAAGCCCTCCCCTTTCCACAGATCTACCGACGTCCCTGTTCTATTCTGTTGTGCTTGTGTACTTCCCTCTCTCCTCCTCTTGTCTCTTGCTCCCTTCATTGCATGTTTTATGTGTCTGTGCATGTTTTCATGTTCAATGTGTTAGCTCTTACACGAGCCTCGATAAAAATTGAAAATCATTCCAAACAGGAAATATTACGTTTTTAAGGACTCCTAGTGGACAAATACGATAGACATGAATAACTGATACAATGTGTTAGATAGTGTGATGTAACAAACACTGGAGAAAACGGTGGTAAAAACCGGCTTTAATTTATTTATATGGTACGACTTTTACAATCTTTATTTAATTTGAATTTAATTTTATATTTGAAGAATGAACCACCTTTAGAGGCCATTTTTCCCCACAGAGCAGGGGTCGGCCTTTTTTGGGCACCTTGGTCCCCTTTTTGAAGCAATGTTTTATAGCCAGATGCCCTTCCTGCCACCAACCCTGTTAGTCGCCTCTTGTGACACACAGGGAATTACCAGTGAACTGGTACTCAACTTGCCGACCTCAGAAGGATGACAGGCTGAGTCAACCCCCCTGGTGTTAATTCAGCGATCGACCGGGATTCGAGCCCAGGATCCTAGGAACCCAAGCCTGCACCCTAACCGCTAAGCCAACACCTCCAGTTTTGCAGTACTTCAATTTAAATAATGATTCAATGGGTGGTGTATCAGGGTGGTATTCAGGACTGCTTCTGGACCACGTCAATACCACGAAACGTTCGGATAGTTTTTAGCGATCGTTAAAATCATTACTTTGTTAAAATTGAAGTTACACTTCAGGGGTATCATTTTCTATGACCTCTCAGGTATGTATATCGATTACTTTCGTTAATTTAAAATTTGATTAGTTTATTAAAAAATAACTTGGTTATACAAAATTTGTTTATTTGTACAAAAATAATTTTGTACAATGTTTAGTTTGTACAAAAATAAGTTTATATAACATTCGTTAATACTAAATTTGTTTAGTTTAGTTCATCCAAAATTAGTTTGGTTTGTACAAGAATAGTTTATAGTTTGTACCAAAATAGTTTCGTTTGTGCAAAAATAGTTGATAGTTTGTACAAAAATAGTTTAGTTTGTACAAAAATAGTTTAGTTTCTGAAAAAATAGTTGATAGTTTGTACAAAAATAGTTTAGTTTGTACAAAAATAGTTTAGTTTACACTAAATCCATTTGGTTTGGTTGATACAAAGTTGTTTTGTTTATACATAATTCGTTTAGTTTCTACAAAATTAGTTTAGTATATACAAAAGTTTAGTTTGAATAAAATATTTTAATTTACACAAAATTAATTTATGCAGGATTAGTTACATTTGTACAAAATGTGTTTAATTTATCGAAATCCAATGCTGACAGGATGGCCTAGACCTAGAGGTACAAACACTAGCCTCTAAGCTGTTTAGCCTGGGTTTGAATCCCGACTCAGCTATAAACTGACAGCCCAGTGTTTCACAGGCAGGATGATTCGTCAATGCGTGTGCCGTCCCTCGGATGGACGTCAAATGCGTGTCCTGTCTGCCAGCATTCGTTGGTGGATGTTAAATATCCCATGGTGTCTTTCACAAAGATTAGACGAGCTATTAGCAGCACCATTAACAAATGACAAATTCCTGCCCTCACACAACCACACGCAACAGGAGATATCTCGTACACAGACAGACAGATAGACAAACACAGGTGAAAACAACCTCCTGTCCATCTTCGATTTCAGAGATAATTTAACGATTCCATGGTGTATTTATACTTTTAAAATGTATCTGTTTTGTATCATGCTCTTCTTCTGATTGAATGTTAAGCTTTTCAAACGCAGGGTGGGAAGCGGCCGCCGGAAACGGGAGACACCTGAACCTACGAACGCATGGACAGACACCATACTTCGCATTATACAATAGATTATGTAAATGCTTCGAAAGAAATAAAAGGAAGTGGGATCACTCAGAATTAGCAAACTCGTTTTCTGGATCACTAGTCTGCTCATTCCCCATTTGGAGAAGCTTTGCACTACAGATTGCCATCCTGGTGCTTCGCAACCTATTTGCAGATGGTAACATGCTTCCTTACACAAGCAATTGCCAGAAGGCTGACAGAGAGTGGGAGTGTAACCAGTGGCAATGCCCTCCGATAAATTGGATGTGACATTTGGCCAGGTCATTAAAGTAATAAGCATAATAGGGTTTTCATTTTCTTTCACATGAGTTATTACAGCGACATTCCAGCAGCGATTTTGCGTCTGACATTTTGAGGATGTTCTCATTCAAGACATTCTGACACAAATGTCTCTGAGGATGTTGCAAAACCCTCTGTATGATAACTGCATTGTCGTTGTAATATGAATGCGCACTCAGAACCTAGCAATAACTGCCTAAGGAGACTTATTATATTTATTCCGTAAGAAAAGGTGGAGTTGATGTGTTACTTAGTTTTAGCCAGTACTTACATGGTGCATACAAGAAAGGACACAGCATAGGGGGCGGGTGTGGGGTCGTTGAATATTTCCATCATATTTGCATATGTAATAAATATATTCTCCCAAAATATCAGTCCAGTGGGGAATGTCGACGGTATCACATGCAGTGTCACAAATGCGTGCTCCTATGTGTGAATGCTAAGCAACCGTGTGATTTAATATGAACCTCACACTATGACTGAGGGTCACCATAGCCGAGCTCGCCCTAGTCAAGATATGGTAGCCAACTCAACTCAACATAGCAAAGGTATATTGCCAAGCTCATCGCAACTGACTTGTATTACCGAGCTCACCACAGCTGAGTTATATTACTGACCTGACCATAACCAAGTTATATTATACCAAACTCCATCTTCACCCTGCTCACCGTTTTCTCCACGACTGTAACTCCGCACAGCTTGGCACAGCTTGGCACAGCTCCGCACAGCCTGGCACAACGATCCAAATATAGAGCATCTACTACCATAAATAGCAGCCTCTTGGTACTTCCACTGGACCGCCTGTCGGACGGACGGACAAACATTCCTGAACGATTGTTACACGAACACGGATCATGACTCATGGTCTTTGGAATTAAAGAAGCTGGATGTGGGATTTTGGAAGTATTTGTATAATCCTTTATAAGAGCTTATTTAAAAAACCTTTCCCAACCCAAACTAGAGGTTCCAGGGAACCTGAACTCAACTAGTCTATATCAATATGGTTAGAATATGCATAATAGAACCACAAACTATATAGTTTATATGTGCTAAAAATATATGACAAAAATTGATTTTTCAATATGGCCGCCCTGCCGCACCCAGTTTTGGGCGTGCAATGCCAAAATGCAATCCCAAACTAGTTTATGTCTTAAAGATGCTGCATAACAAGTTTCATCAAATTTTATCAATATTTGTGACTTTTAGAGCATAGACATCGAATTGTTTACAGACAGACAGACAGACAGACAGACGACAGACGACAGACGGACGACGGACACTGGGTGTCGACAAAAACTCAGCTGGACATAGTCCAGTTGAGTTAAAAATGGTGGATCTTAAAAAGTCACAGTATTATAATACGGCTTATCAAACTATACACAATAATATATAATGCTTTATCAAACTATAACAATAATATATAATACTTTATCAAACTATACACATAATATAACTCTCTCTCCTTATCTTTGTCTTCTAACTTTAATCTGACTTGTCTTTCTTCCGAATATATCCAGGCTAGTTCGACCGCATCACTACGAGTCTTCTCTACCAATAATGCCAAACCCCTGTGTTTTACAATAATCAAGACAATCTCAGACTTTCTCATGCTGGATGTCACACAAACGCCCATATGATCCGTTGCAGCCTGTAAATCTACCTTATATAACAGTTCTATATCTTGTACTGATAATAATTCATTCCTATCACCAAATTATTTGACATCGAATCCCTTATTATCCCCTAATCGAAGCCATGGTGTGCAACAGCAGTAACAGTACAATTCACCGCAGCATCAGATTAGCTGATTAATGCAAAAATGTACATCACAATCAAAGACAGGTATCAGTACGGCATAGTTCAAACTCCTGGACGAGCCCCCAATTTGTTATGACAAGCAAAAGTACTGAAGTGAAAAGTACTGAAAAGTACTGAGTAAGTCCAATCACTGATTTAGTTATGGGGTTTCACCAACGAAATATATTGTTGACGGTTCTGCAAACCCATCATTCCCCAGGTAATGTATACAACATACAGGTTCACTAGTTAGATATTTCATTAGTACATGTGCAGGTAGTCCTTCCCTTTTGCATAGTGGGTTTCACGCGTCAATATAGGTTTTGTGGGATTAGCTAGGTTTTTCCCTCTTTTCTCTCCATTTCCTGAAAAAACACCAGTCCAAACTAAAGGCACAAGCCTATTTCCCATAAGACAACCAATCGCGGGTATGAGCTGTACCATCTGTGCCCATTTCTCATAATCAGCAGTAGGCCATCATACCTGTGCCCCACGAGCCTTTTCCATACACAGGAAAGAAGACAAACCACAAGGTAAGCCTTTACACCTGGGCCACAACAGCATATAAGCTGAACCACTGGGGCCACTTCCACAGCTAAGCCTTTCCCCATAAACAAGAAGTCTGAACACGCCTAAAGGTTCCGGTACACAAGTCTGAATATGTCTATAGGTTCTTTTTATCCTTGCTGAAGCTCCGACCACCAAGTGGCGATATAAACACCACATTCCAGACATTAGAGAGGTGATGATCAGACGTGATTCTTCACTTGGATGTGTTCAGAGGTGATTCATGGAGGAAGTGAGCTTGTTGTGTGACTTCTGGCTCGGAGGAGGTGTGCAAGGAGAGACGGAGCAGAGCTGGGGCAAGTGAAGCCAAGCTGTGGGATGGACCTGGCGGAGCGGGGTTCTGGGCGAACAATGGATCCCGCCCGGCGCTGTGCAGCTTTATCACCTCAGTACACACCTTAACTAGCCTGGTGTTGGCTTTGTGGTTAGGGTGCTGGCTTGGGATCCGAGGATCCTGAGTTCGAATCTCGGTCGATCGTTGAATTAACGCATAATTGAATTCATTTCTTTGCATAAGGTTGTCTGTGTGAGTCAGTTAGGTAGTTCCAAATGCATTAGGTGGGACATGTACATTGTAAATTGTCACACACCACTGGGGATAGTGTTAAAATGGATTTGGGGAAATAACTACATCTGCATGGTACGTAGTAATGGTAATGGGAGATGACCGCACTCCCCCATGTGTCTCCACACTGTTGTGAAAGGGAAGGGCGCATTGTTGTGGTTCTAGGAACTGGCCCAGAAAGCAATGGCACCCAACATACAGGTCCTCAGTGTAGTTATTTCCATAATGTAACGTTAGAGTAGTCCCTTCAGAGATGCAAAAACCCTGTTATGCACGTCACCATTGCTTGTACATTACGACCCTACAAAAGCGCTCACTTTGATCTGTGACAGTTCATCTTACGGGTTAGGTTGTGCACTATTGCAAACCAACAATGCTGGTCTTTTGCAACCTGTTGCATCTGCATCGAGGAAACTGTCAAGTATGGAACGTTGGTACGGGCAGGTTGACCGCGAGGCACTTTCTTGCATTTTTGGAGTAGGTAAAATGCGACCAGTACCTTTATGGCCAACATTTCCCATTGTAAACTGACCATAAACCCCTCCTCGGTCTGTTGGGGGTGGATAAGGCAGCAGGCCTGCGTCTCCGTTGTGAGAAATGTGTCTTCATGGCCCCTGAGGTTGAGTACTTGGGTCATTGCATCACGCGGAAAGGTATTTTGCCCTCACCAGGTAAAGTGGAAGCTATCAAGAACGCTCCCGCTCCCACCAACCGACTTCATCTGGTTGGGTGCAACGTTGGGCTTTAACCATTGCTGGTTATGACTACAAGCTTGTGTACAGGGCAGGACGTGAAATGTATTGTGCAGATGCATTGAGTCGTCTCCCGCTTCCGCAAACCATTGAGGAACCACCTCTACCGGGTAATATTGTTCATCTGCTGTCTCCGGTTGTGCATGAGAAAGCACCTGTCACTGCAAAGCAAATTGCAAGAGGTACGAGCGACGATCCTACGTTGTCGCATGTCAGATGCTGTGTCCTGTCGGGTGATTGGTCATCTTGTACAAGTGAAGTTAAACCGTATCTAAACAGGAAGGACGAGTTGTCAGTTGACATGGATTGCCTCCTTTGGGGGTCAATCATCATCCCACCTAAAGTACTTGAGACTGTATTGTCAGAAATACATGATGCTCACCCTGGGATGGTCATTATGAAAACTATAGCCAGAGCTCACGTGTGGTGGCCAAAGTTAGATGATGACATAGAAACCTGCGTACGTCATTGTCACACATGTCAAGTTAATGCTAAGTCACCGCCGGAAGCACCACTTGAAATGTGGTCATGACCAGTTAAACCTTGGTCGAGGTTACACATTGATCATGCTGGACCCTTCTTAGGCAAGTTGTTCCTTGTCATTGTTGATGCCCACTCAAAGTGGATTGAGGTTGTTGTTGTACCCTCTACAGGTTCGGTCATTACAATCGAAGCCTACGCAGTGTGTTCGCCATTCATGGTATACCTGATTGCATTGTATTGGACAACGGTTCATCTTATAAGATTTCCTGAGGTTTGCAAGCAAAATGGCATCAAGCATTATACCTCTGCTCCATACAAGCCTGCCAGCATAGGCCAGTCTGAGAGGGTCTTTCAGGTCATGAAGAGTAGACTAAAGCGTGTTACGGAAGGGACCGTACAAACTCGCTTGGCCCGAGTCCTATTGAGTTTTGGCACATGCCCGCATCATACTACTGGTCGTTCTCCTGCATCAATGTTAATAGGCCACGAGTTAAAGACATGGTTGTCACTTGTGCATCCAGATACGGTGGCCAGTGTAGAATTGAAGAAATTCCAGCAGAAGCATTATCACGACCGTACGTCTGTGAATCATGAAATTAATGTAAATGATCCTGTGTTTGTTCTCAATGCCGGCCTTGGTGAGAAGTGGTCGTCTGGGCTGTTCTCAATTCCGGCCTTGGTGAGAAGTGGTTGTCTGGGTTGTTCTCAATGCCGGCCTTGGTGAGAAGTGGTTGTCTGGATTGTTCTCAATCCTGGCCTTGGTAAAAAGTGGTTGTCTGGGGGTAATTATCAAGAGTCTTGGTAGTCAGATTTTCCTAGTCAAACTGTCTGATGGTAGACTACAGCGGAAGCACCTTGATCAACTCAGGTTGCGTCATACCAAACCAGCAGAACCACCTGTATTTGTACCGCTACCTGTTCAACCATCCGAGAGAATGCCTTTATCGCCCTTCATACCCGCACCTGTAGAACCTTTACCAGAAACGTCCCAGACCAATGGCCTTCCAGTCGAGAATGTTTCAGCCACTGCGAGCGGTGTCATTACCGAACCACCGGTTGCTGTTAGTTGTTCGATCCGCAAATGTCCCGACACGCCTTGATTTTTAAGGAGGGAATTGTATTGTGCAGACATGATGTCACATCATATTGTGCAGACGTCATCTGTGATGACGTGTGACATCTACTGTGATGTCATATCCTTTTCCGGGCTGCGCCACCTGTTGGGCGCCCCGAGTGTTTTTTTCCTGTGTCGTCACTTCCGGGAATAAACCGCTGTTTTGGACACTTGCTTTGTGTCTCTTAATCCCTCGATTTGCGATGCCATCAATCTCGTAAGGACTTTACAGCATGTGGCAAGGAAGAATTGATTAGATTTTGAATCTGGATACGAGAATTTTTAAAGTGATACTTCACCATTGAAAGATAGGGCCAAACACGAGAAGAAGAAGCCGATTAGAGTTTGGTTCCGGTCCGAATCCAGATCCGACCCATCTAGTCCAGTCAAGTTAGCTAAGTTTTCACAAAACCCACCACTAATTGCAACAGAAACGAAACGTGTTGGAATTTGTTTAGTTTGGTACCCCAAATGATATATCAAAAGTCTTGTAAAGTCTTTGGAGTGGAATAGTATTTTTCTACGTGTGAAGATAAGATCATGTAATCACGATGTATGAAAAAAGCGAAGTACAAAAATAGCTATTGCTCTCTGTGGTGAGGCAATCAACATACTTCTGGTGCCTATACCTATGTTTTCAGGGTCTGCTTTCCACAGGGAGATGTTTTTAAAGTGATGTAGGAATTCCTTCTGCCATATTTGGGGGGTACCCTACCCCTGACAATGCCTGACCCCTCCATGGCCCTGTCCAAAGTATTAGGTTTCAATTTTAGATGAAGTGAGACAAACTTGATGCTCCCCAGGATGCCTTATTAATAGATGGCAGCACCTTCCTTTGAAGTGATCAACTAATTAGAAAAGATAAAGATTGTCTAATTTTCAACAATTTCACCGACTAGCAAGAATGCAATTACGATGTAGGCAATCTACACAAGGTAAGGGTCTCTAAGAATGATAAACACACACCTTTTATGATTGTTTTCTTATATAAAATAGTCAGGAATGAAAAGTGTCCTTGAAGCCCTTCTTCGTTTCAAGAATCAGTGGCAGGGAGCATTCATTATTTTAACTGAGGTTCATTCATGCTGAATTAACATGTGGATATAAGAATTGAAAATAGAAAGTACCACGAACAATTTCCCAGAATAATTCACTCTATGTGCAATTGGTGGACAGGAAAGAATGAGTTGAACATGAAGCTTGATATTGTGTTGTTTTTTCAAATCGATGTTTTACCTTTGCTGATGTGCCCCCATTTTTTCTTGCAGTGCAAACATGGAGACCTGTGTATTCTGTAGCAATCCGTTCGCTGATGGACCAACAGTCACACTGGGTACAAAAGGCTGCGAAGGCATTCCTAAAGCAAGTCTAGAACGGGAATCCAACATCGTTGTGAGAGCCGGTGATGTTGTTCATAAAGAATGCAGAAAAGCATACTGTAATCCGACTGCAATACAAAGTTTCAAACGGAAACCTGCATCATGTGTAACTGTCCGTACTCTCCGTTCGAAGGAATCATTCTCATACAAGGACAATTGCTTGTTTTGTGGAACAACTGATAAATACCACGGAAAGAAGAAACAATTTGAATTAATTCCTGTTAGGACTTTAGAATGTGACACTGCGATACTAAAAGCTTGTGATGAGCGAGGTGATGAATGGTCAGAAAAAGTAAAAGGCAGAGTTATGTTTGCCCAAGATCTTCACGCAGCCGAAGCTGTGCATCACCAAGCATGTCGTGTGAAGTTCATAACGGGTAAGAATACACCTCAGTTGAATGATTATGATAATTCCTCAAAAAGACAGAGAGTGGGGCGGCCGAAGGACTCGGTGGGGGCAGAGGCTTTTCAAAAGGTCACTGTATTCCTAGAAGAGAATGATGAGGAGCAGATGACAATTACTGATCTCGTTCAAAAAATGAACGAGTTCCTGGAAGGTTCCAATCTGGAGCCGTGTGGTTTCACGCACATGAAAGAGAAACTTCTTGGTCATTTTGGAGACAAAATAATAGTGACAGAAATAAACGGTACTCAAAATATAGTGACATTAAGACGCTCAGCCTCAGCTATTCTAAGAGACTTTTATCAACAGCCCAAGGATAGTGACCCAGAGACTGAGGAGTTGAGATTGATTGAAGCTGCAGCTAATCTTGTCAAGAGTGACATCAAGTTAGTTGTCCAACCCAAGGACATTTTCCCAACTAGTCTTTCGATGTCTGACGTCCCAGAAGTCGTTCTCATGATTCATCTTGCTGATGAAAACAAGCATAATATCTACTTCAGACCCGAACCAAAGAAAGGAGCAGCCCTCAGGTATATGGGAGTTCATTCGATAAGGAACAAACTTGGGGAGCACATCTGTTGGAATATCCTTTTCGTACATGCCTTCCTTGGGTGTGATACTACATCCAGGTTATTTGGGATCGGGAAAGCAGCCGGATTGAAACTTGTAAAAGAGAATGAGACATTCCGTGAACAAGCTGAAGTATTTAGAAGTGTGAAGTCTTCGACGGACCAGGTCATTGCAGCTGGTGAGAAGGCCATGACCATCGTGCAGAAAGGGAAGCAGACTGACCACCTTGATACCATGAAATATCACTGCTTCCAGGAGCTAGTCACCACCAGAAAAAAGGCCATCCACCCCAACATGTTGCCACCAACGTCTGCAGCAACGAAGTACCACAGCCTCAGAGTGTTCCATCAGGTCCAACAGTGGCAGGGGAATGCTTTGCAGGCTGAAGATTGGGGTTGGAAGCTTCCTGAAGGAAGATTGAAACCAGTGAACTCGGACTTTGGCATTGCCCCTCAATCACTTCTGGAGCTTGTGAGATGCACCTGCAATACTGGCTGTGGGACATTATGGTGTGGGTGCCGCCGACAGGGACTGAAATGTTCGTCTGCTTGTTCTGGATGCAGAGGCATTTGTCAAAACATGTCGACTAATGACTTGGATGATAACGAGGACAGTGGCAGTGAAATGTGACTTTTCGAGCAGTACTTCTCTGAGGTTCGATGAGCTTTAGTGTTGACTAGTGGTTAGTGTACTTTCAGTTACCCCCCAAAATGCTACTCATGGCCACTTTAGGACCTTCATACGGTTTCCCTTGAAAGGACTGATGCCAAAATCATTGGTAAAAACACTAGGTTGGGTGGATTATGATGAAATAATGAGAAGCTATGCCATATTGTAATTCTGGGATGCTGGTCAAAGTTCGGGGGGGGCGGGGGGGGGGGTGGAGGGGTACCCTGAATGCAGGCATTAGAAGACTCTTAAAGTATTTTAAAATGTTTCCAAATGAAAGGTTGACTCCAGAAACATTGGTAAAGACACCAAGTTTTTGGGGGTATGATGAATGATGAATGGTTGAAAAGTTATGCACATTTGTAATTCTGAGTTGTGAAGCAACGGGTTTGGGGTATGGGTACCCCCATATATGGCATAAGGAATCATCATCCAACACTACTTTTAGTACTTCCATATGAAAGATCGCCCCTGAAAACCTAGGGAAAGGTGTTGGATTTTGTTGGTTTATCTTGAAAATTGGCCGAGTTATGCCTGTCTTAAAATTCGGCAATTTAATGGAAAATGAGTTGAAATGGACAACTTTCATCCACGAAATTCACCATGTTCCACTCCAAAGACTTGACAAGACTTTTGGTATGTTATAAGGTTGACTTACCGGTATCTTAGACAGATACATGTGGTTTCATTTCTGTTGCAATTAGTGGTGGGTCTTGTTGTATATTGACTGGACTAATCAGTGGATACGAAACCGTAACCTGTTCGCCCTGGCGGAGGTCGTTGTTTGCTCCAAGATGATTCGTATGAGCCGCCGTAGTTCCTCCTGTGGACTGGACGCATCACGTTGAGGAAGAAAAGCCGTCATTGCGCATGCGCACACTGCTGGTATGTTGAATAACTGTTGAGGCCAGAATACAGGCCCGATTATTCTCCCACGAAATGGTGGTTTAAATAAAACGCTTTTGTTTCTGTAGAACAAATTGTAAGTAAATAACGTGATGACAAACTACATCGTTAGTTTAATATCATTCCGGAACCTACGTGTCGGAAGTAGGTGGGACTTCGGATTTCCTCTCGAGTCTCGACCAATAGCGGGTTTTGAGGCCTGAGGTAAACCACGTGTGCTTCTTTCAGGTGGAGCGAGGAGGGATTTAACAAAGGGTGTTTTGAATGTGTATCGCAGATTGTACGAGGAAGGAGCATTCGAGGAGGAGTCCGCGCAGTTAAAGGGACTGTGTATTAATTGGGTTCTGTTAGTGTTAGCCGCTGGTATGGAGTGTCACTACCCTGAAGTATTCCGTGATGACAGCCAGGTACGTGTAAGGAACTGCCGTGCGGATAATGTGCGCAATAGTGATGGAACCATAGGTATGAATGGGAATCCATCACTTTAGCCTTAGGATTTAGGTCGTTCAATGCGGGTTTCTCACAGTTTGCTCCACTCGTAATCCCGAGTTTGATATTCCTTTTATCTCGTTATCGACCCTCTGCTCTCTCCCGATCTACCCACCCCCGATGTGAACCCCTCCACCCACCCCCGATGTGAACCCCTCCACCCTACCCCGATGTGAACCCCTCCACCCTACCCCGATATGAACCCCTCCACCCACCCCCGATCTGACCCCTCCACCCAACCCCGATCTGACCCCTCCACCCACCCCCGATCTGACCACTCCACCCACCCCCGATCTGACCCCTCCACCCACCCCCGATCTGACCCCTCCACCCACCCCCGATCTGACCCCTCCACCCACCCCCGATCTGACCCCTACACCCACCCCCGATCTGACCCCTACACCCACCCCCGATCTGACCCCTACACCCACCCCCGATCTGACCCCTACACCCACCCCCGATCTGACCCCTCCACCCACCCCCGATCTGACCCCTCCACCCACCCCCGATCTGACCCCTCCACCCACCCCCGATCTGACCCCTCCACCCACCCCCGATCTGACCCCTCCACTCACCCCCGATCTGACCCCTCCGCTCACCCCCGATCTGACCCCTCCGCCCACCCCCGATCTGACCCCTCCACCCACCCCCGATCTGACCCCTCCGCCCACCCCCGATCTGCCCCCTCCGCCCACCCCCGATCTGCCCCCTCCGCCCACCCCCGATCTGCCCCCTCCACTCACCCCCGATCTGACCCCTCCACTCACTCCCGATCTGACCCCTCCACCCACCCCCGATCTGACCCCTCCACCCACTCCCGATCTGACCCCTCCACCCTCTTCCGATCTGACCCTTCCACACACTCCCGATCTGACCCCTCCACCCACTCCCGATCTGACCCCTCCACCCGCTCCCGATCTGACCCCTCCACCCGCTCCCGATCTGACCCCTCCACCCGCTCCCGATCTGACCCCTCCACCCGCTCCCGATCTGCCCCCTCCACTCACCCCCGATCTGACCCCTCCACTCACCCCCGATCTGACCCCTCCACCCACCCCCGATCTGACCCCTCCACCCACTCCCAATCTGACCCCTCCACCCTCTCCCGATCTGACCCTTCCACACACTCCCGATCTGACCCCTCCACCCGCTCCCGATCTGACCCCTCCACCCGCTCCCGATCTGACCCCTCCACCCGCTCCCGATCTGACCCCTCCACCCGCTCCCGATCTGACACCTCCACCCGCTCCCGATCTGACCCCTCCACCCGCTCCCGATCTGACCCCTCCACCCGCCCCCGATCTGACCCCTCCACCCACTCCCGATCTGACCCCTCCACCCACTCCCGATCTGACCACTCCACCCACTCCCGATCTGACCCCTCCACCCACTCCCGATCTGACCCCTCCACCCACTCCCGATCTGACCCCTCCACCCACTCCCGATCTGACCCCTCCACCCACTCCCGATCTGACCCCTCCACCCACCCCTGATCTGACCTCTCCACCCACCCCCGATCTGACCCCTCCACCCACTCCCTATCTGACCACTCTCTCCCCATCTAACCTCTTCTCCCGATCTGACCTTCTCTCCCCATCTGACCTCCTCGTCCTCGCCCCATCTGACCTCCTCGCCCATCTGACCTCCTCACCCCATCTGACCTCCTCGCCCCATCTGACCTCCTCACCCCATCTGACCTCCTCGCCCGATCTGACCTCCTCACCCGATCTGACCTCCTCGCCCGATCTGACCTCTCCCCATCTGACCTCTCCCGATTTGACCTCCTCTCCCGATTTGACGCTATCCCAAACTGACACCCCTCCACCCTTGCCCAATCGGACTCCCTCCCCTACTCCCGATCTGACCCATTCCCCCCATTCCATGTGATCCATTCCCCCACTCTTGATCTGACCCCCTCCCCACCCTCTCCCCATCTGACCCCTTCCCCCATTCCTGATCTGACCCACAACCCCACTCTTTATCTGATGCCCTCCCCACCCTCTCCTGATCTGACCTCCTCCCCACTCTCTCCTGATCTGACCTCGTCCCCACTCTCTCCTGATCTGACCTCGTCCCCACTCTCTCCTGATCTGACCTCCTCCCCACTCTCCTGATCTGACGTCCACCCCACCCTCTCCTGATCTGACCTCCTCCCTCCCCTGATCTGACCTCCTCCCTCCCCCCACCCTCTCCTGATCTGACCTCCTCCCCACTCTCTCCTGATCTGACCTCCTCGCCACTCTCTCCTGATCTGACCTCCTGCCCACCCTCTTGTGATCTGATCCTCTCCTGATCTGACCACCCTCTCCGTTTCTGTTCTTTCATCCTTACGAAACCACAATTGATAATAATAATAAACAACCCCCACCCTACAGAAGAATGATTGTATAATAAGTTAACACCACACCAATTTAATCCCATGGGTCCTCATACACCACAATGTGATTCCATGCAGTTTTTGACCAACACAAGACCAAACGATTTGAAAAAGTAAACTTTGAGTTCCAGCTGTTTGGGTTCTAAGGCCATAAATAGTGCCCTTGGTTTTTTGGGAATTTTGTTGATCTAATGAGGATCGATCCAACTCCTATCCTCCTTCCACCTGCCATGACACCCTTCCGCAGTATGGTCCCCTTATGGGTTAACTGACCCCAACAAGTGGTTTAATTGGCTCTTGTGGGCTTGCTGAGCACCTGGAATGGGCAATCCCCTCCCACATGTGTCTGACAGTCATGCAAACGAATGAAGTAGCCTATGGCAGGTTCTAGAAATGACGATTAGATGTCCTTAAACTTGTTGAGAGTTTTCGCTAACCAAGCACCATTTGCACGGTCTTTATCTCAACATGATGGTGTCTCCCCAAACAGATGAATGATTACCATGGAAACAAGGTTTCGGACCCTTATGCCTGGCTTGAAAACCCCATGAGTGAGCACACCAAGGTCCTGTTTTGTGCCTTTTTGTTTGTTTCTTTTGGATTGCTATCATTAGTTTGATAAAAGTGTTATAACCTAAGGATTTTTGCACTAACTCATAAATAAATTATCTAATTAGTACTTGGGTTCAGTTATGTTGTTTCACGCTCGTATATTTCCTCTCGTGATCATCAACGTTCTCTGTTTGGTTCCATATGTGTGACATGGTTCCGTTTAACTCGGGAATGTTTATCGTTTTAAAAATTTCATCATTTCCATCATTCGCCATTAACGAGGAACATTGTTGATAAATAACCCGTGGCTCACTCACAATGGGCTTTGCCTGATACCTTGGTCTCTGCCCTGAGTGGTCACGCAGATTATTCCAACGGCTTTGAAGGTGTTAAGTCATCAGGGACACTCTGAGACTTACAAGTTCCTGTATCCACTCTGACAAGTCACAGCCAACGGCACTAAATCATTAGTTTAAGTCTGAGGGAGCAAGGTGGCGAGACGCCCCCTGTTGTCCACCTGATGAGATATGCTGCTGAGGGGTTCACACCCCAAGGATGTCGCCAGCCATTCCCACAGGGTTGTACTCCCATGAACCTGCCACTTGAATCTATACACACTCGAGTGAGTGTTCGGTTAGAGATGTGCGGAGAGTTCATGTTTGTTGACAACAACAACAACAACAGACATTTAAGGCCATTTTCCCTGCTAGAGCGGGGGTTAGCCTTGCGGTCCCCATGACAATCTTCTCCATTTTGCCCTATTTTCTGCATCTCTCCTTGTTAATCCCCTTGCCCGCATTTCTTCTTCCACCATCTTTAGCCAAGTCTTTCTCGGTCTTCCCCGTCCTCTACTTCCTTCTACATTCATTTCCATCACTCTTCTCAACCAGTCACTTTCATCCTTCCTCAACACATGACCAAACCATCTCAACCTGTTCCTCTTCACAGCATCAATCACAGGCTCTATTCCCATCATCTTTCGCAATTCATCATTTGTCTTCCTCTCTCTCAACGATACTCCGCACATCCACCGAACCATTCGCATTTCCACCCTTGCCAGCCTTCGTTGCTGCTCTACGTTCATTACCCATGTCTCGCTCCCATAAATCACAACACTTCTCACACATGCAGCATACACCTTTCCCTTCAGCTTCAACGACACTCCCCTCATCATCAGCACGCCACTCAGTTCCCGAAACTTCTTCCATGCACATCTCACTCTGGCAACCGTTGCCGAGTCTGATCCACCTTCTCCATTCAGCATGTCTCCGAGGTAGCAAAATGTTTTCACACCTTCCAGCTTCACGCCGTCTCCAAGATCCAACTCAACATTTCCGCCATCTGCAGCTCCCTCTGCCCACCTTACACTTGAATGTTTGATGAGATTTCCTGAAATCTGCTCTTTAAGCCCCTGAGACTTATGATGAGATTTTCCACTCCATTCCCTCCCATGAGCATAACATTGATGTAATGTAATGATTGGAGCGTCTGCTCTGAGTTTGGGAGGTCGGCCGTTTGAACCGAGGCCGATACATACCAAACACTTTGAAAATGGTACGTGCTGCTTCCTTGCTTGACGCTTGCCATTTTAAAAGGATAGAACATGGACAAACAACCATAGGTTGGTATAATAGCGCAGGCCTTTACTGGCCTAATGGCCTCCTCCTGCATCAAGGTTCCTTGGAAGGGAACTTGTGCTATTAACTTTACCTTGTTTATTTATTTCATCAATTAATAAATTAATTCATATTTATTTATTTGGGACCAATTATTGTTCACATCAAACTATTTTACTGAGGAACTCTTGCACTCCGATTTTCTTTGTGTCGAATACCTATTAATGTCTAATCCGTTTCAGGCATTTGTGGAGGCACAGAACAGTGTGACCCTGCCGTTCCTTGAGGCCTGCCCTGTGCGCGAGCCTTTTCGTCACCGTATGACGGAGCTCTTTGACTTCCCCAAGTACGGATGTCCGTTCCACAGAGGGCCCAGGTAGGTTGTGCGTTCTTGTGACGTGTTTGTTGTTTATAGCCTGTTGGTTATTTTGACTTATCCAACAGCATGGTGCAGAGGTCACATACTTACCTCTGCTATATAATCTGGGTTTGAATCCTGACCTGATCATAAACGCTCGGATTGGTGATTCGTAGGCACATCGTTTCATCACAAGGTGTGCCTTGCCTCCAGTGGACGTTGAGCTAGGTGTACTTGGTGGTAGTACTGTGCTTGGTGCACATTCAAGATCCTTTTGTGAAGTCAATGAGTTATCGCCGCACCCTGAACAAATTACAAATTGTCACCCAAATCGGCTCCAATTGAACATTAAGCTTGACCAATCGGTTCGTGAAAGACTTGGTGGAAATTTTTCACAGTTCTTGAAAAACCCAAGCTGACTCCACAGAAAGGTGGAATTAATTAGGGCTGTTGAAGTAGTGGTACAACTACTAAAGTACTGCTACGTTTCTGTTCCATCCATGCCCAACGCCACAGGTATTTCCATTTCCACAACACTGGCTTGCAGAACCAGAGTGTGATGTATGTGCAAGAAAGCCTCTCTGACCAACCTTCCATTTTCCTGGATCCGAACACGTTCTCCGAGGATGGCACTGTGGCGCTGCGTGGTGAGGAGAAATGCTTTTCCATCAAAGGCGGTGTAATGGAACGTATCCGCTGGCCTTTTGTGGTCATTACTTTCTGTTTATTCTTCAGGGACGTCCTTTTCTGAGGATGGAGCCTCCCTAGCATATGGTCTGAGTGCCAGTGGTTCCGATTGGGTGCAGATCTGCTTCCTGCAGGTCGTTCCTGGCAAGGAGGATACCCCTGCCAGTGCTCTCATCCTGCCTGACCGCCTCAACCACGTCAAGTTCAGCTGCATGTCTTGGACGCACGATGGACACGGGATGTTCTACAACCGTTACCCGCCACCTGCACAGTCCTGCGATGGTGAGCCTGCACGTCTCGGCTTGTGTCCTGTTCGATTGTTGTGCGGCAGGACAGTTGTTACCTCCGCCACCAAAGGTGGATGGAGGTTATGTTTTCACCCCTGTCTGTCTGTCCGTTTGTGAACAAAATATCTCAAAAAGTTGTGGACTGATTCGGACGACATTTGGCAGAAATGTAGCGTATGTGACAAGGACGAAATGATTCGATTTTGGTGAAGATCCGGATTCGGATCCGGCTACAAGAATTTTTAGTGTTCCTCACCATGGGAGATAGGGCCAAAAAACGATACATAACGGGATATCTCAAAAAGTTGTGGACAGATTTGGACGAAACTTGGTGGACCGGTTTGGTGTCTGACAAGGACGATTCAATTCGACTTTGGTGAAGATCTGAGTATGGATTCGGATATGAGAATTATAAAATTTTTGAAGTGATTCTTTACCAATGGGAGATGGGGATAAAAACGATACATAGCAGGATATCTCAAAAAGTTATGGTTGGATTTGGACAAAACCTGTTGGACAGGCTGTGTTTGTGACGAGGAAGAATCTATTCAATTTTGGTGAAGATCCGGATCCGGCTAGTAGAATTTTTAAAAGTGATTCTTCACCATTGAGTGATATGGCCAACCAGGTGTAAATCCTATTCAAATTTGAAGTCAATCGGATGAAAATTGAGGATTTAATATATTTTGAAAAAGTGGTTGACCTTTTGGCCTATGTTGACCTTTTGACCTTTTGACCTCAAATATATAGGATTTTGTCGGACCACGAACTCTACTATTTGGTGAAGCTTCATGAAGATCGGTTTAAAATTGTGACCTGTAGGCAAGTATAAGTGAGCGGACAGACAAACACACACACAAACACACAAACCAGAGTGATCAACATACTTGTCAAAAAAATGTTTTTTTGCCAAGTAACAAACGGACAGGGGTGAAAACATAACCTCCGTCCACCTTTGGTGGCGGAGGTAACAAACCATTCATGTTGTCCTTGGCAAAGGAAATCTGAAAAATGACATGTTTCATTTGACAGGTGCTGCACACGCTTGCCCCGGCGATTCGCCTGAAATGAGCCCCGAGCTAAACGCTCCATGACGTAATCGCCACTTTCACTTTGCAGGCACGGACACGGACGTATACTTGCACCAGAAGCTGTATTACCATGTGCTGGCGACCGAGCAGGCCGACGATGTGCTTTGTGCACAGTTTCCTGATCACCCAAAGTGGATGGGCAGTGCCGAGGTGCTGATTTTCCCGACGGACCTGCCCTCTGTCTTGTCCTCCATTTTTTTTTTTTTTTTTTTTTTTGTATACAAGATCGAGGCTCGTGAAAGAGCGAAAATTAATCACACAGAAAGACAAACAGACACATAAAACAAATAACATCGGGAGTGGTAGACAAGATGGGGAGAGAGGGGGAAGGACACAAACACAACATTTGAGAGCAGGGACCGAGAGACATGGAGACATCGAGAGATCTGTGGGAGATCAGTGCTGACTCACTGTGCTGAGCATTGTCAGCCAATCAGAAGTGAAAATAAGTGACTTCTCACTACTTTCCCAACTTTTGATTGAAGGAGAGGGCTTTGGGGGGGAGGCATGTGAAGGGGGGAGGCATGTGAAGGGGGGGAGGCATGTGAAGGGGGGGGGGGGGGTGGGAGAGGTATAAACATATGGACACTGCCAGGATTTCCAGGAAATAAGTTGGAATTTCAAACAAGGTGGATCTGGGGTGAATTAGTGGGGGGTAGAAAAGATCAAGGTTATGGATGGGGGAAGATAAGAGATGGTGGTGAACAGCTGTTTTAAAGACCTGGAGGGAGGAGAGGAAATTTACTTATTTATTTACTCCTAATTCTTTATTACCATATTTATCCACATTGTATGTCATTTAAAAAAACACGATGTATGTAACACGGTTGCACTGGTACTTTCAAACTCTGTGCTTAAACTGTTTTTTTAAAATAACGTATTCCCTACATTGTTTATTTCAGTCTTTGATGTGAGCACGCTTCCCCCACCACCAAATGCTGCATCTATGCATCTAGTATATCACATGGTGCTACTAGGATGTTGTGACGTATATGTATAGATGGGCTGAATGGCCTTTTGTAGCCCATTTACTCTGCGGTGGCTGACTCACTGTGCTGAGCATTGTCAGCCAATCAGAAGTGAAAATAAGTGACTTCTCACTACTTTCCCAACTTTTGATTGAAGGAAAGGCCCGACACACCCGGTCATCCTGTGTCCAGAGTACAAGGCATCTTAGTGCTTCCTCATTGCCTTGTACGATCTAAAATCGACATAGAGTTTGCCATGAGTCCACTGCTTTCTACATTAATCGATTCCAACATGATCGGCCATTTATGTTATCCCACTACATATGATACAATGCATGTCTGGCTTCCCTTTGTGGCCAATTCCATGAAAACAAGTCCGTTGAGGAAACCGGTTATTGTTGGCGTCCCTGTCCTCAGGTGACTGCAGACGGTCGGTATGTCGTCCTGTCCATCCATGAAGGCTGTGAGCCGGTCAATCGTTTGTGGTACTGTGACCTCGAAACATTGCCTGATGGAATCTCAGGTATGTGCTCACCTGAAACCATCAGGAACTTGTTTATGTTTAAAAGATACCTTTGGAATATACAGTGCCTTCAGAAAGTATTCACACCCCTTGACTTTTTCACATTTTGTTGTGTTACAGCCTAAATTTAAAATGGATTCAATTGAAATTTTTAGTCACTGATCTACACTTAATACCACATTATGTCAAAGTGGAATTTTATTTTTAGAAATTACAACAAAATAATTAAAAATGAAATGCAGAAATATATCTAATTCACATACGTATTCAACCCCCTAAGTCAATACTTTGTAGAAGCGCTTTTGACAACGGCTACAGCTTCGAGTCTTCTTGGGTATGTCTGTATCAGGTTTGCACATCTGGATTTGGGGAGTTTCTCCCATTCTTCCTTGCAGATTTGCTCAAGCTCTGTCAGATTAGATGAAATGGGTAGAAGGGGGGGGGAGGGTGGGGGGGGGAGGGAGTTGGTGAACAGCAATCTTTCAAGTCTTTCCACAGATTCTCGATGGGATTCAAGTCTGGGCTTTGGCTGGGCCACTCAAGGACTTTCACATTCTTGTTCTGAAGCCATTCCAGTGTTTGTTTGGCTCGATGCTTGGGGCAATTGTCCTGTTGGAACGTAAATCTTCGCCGCAGTCCAAGGTCTTTTGCGCTCTGCAGCGGGTCCTCCTCGAGGATTTTCCTATGTTTGGCTCCATTCATTGTTCCCTCTATCCTTACAAGTCTCCCAGTCCCAGCCGCTGAAAAACATCCCCATAGCATGATACTGCCACCACCATGCTTCATGGTAGGGATGATGTTAGATGGGTGATGAGCTGTGCTCGGTTTCCGCCAGACGTAGCGCTTTGCATTCAGGCCAAAGAGTTCAATTTTTGTTAGACCCCAGAATATTTTGCCTCCATGCTCTCAGTCTTTCACGTGCCTTTTGCAAATTCTAGGTATGCTGTCATGTGCCTTTTTTCACGGGTAGCTTTCGTCTGCCCACTCTCCCACAAAAGCCTAGACTTATGAAGTGCTGCAGAGACTGTTGGCCTTCCAGCAGGTTCTCCTATGTCAGACGGCCAGGTCTAGGATGAGTTTGGGTTGTTCCATATTGTTTCCATTTCCTAATGATGGAGCTCACTGTGCTCTTGGGAACTTTCAACACTCGAGAAATAAAAAAATTTCCCCTTCCCTAGATCTATGCCTCCTCACAATTCTATCTCGGAGTTCTACGGGCAGTTCCTTGGATTCCATGGGAGAGTTTTGGCTCTGACATGCACTGTCAAATGTGGGACCTTCGAAAGAAAGGTGTAATTTCTAAATCCTGTCCAGTCAATTGAATTAGCCACAGGTGGACTCTAATCAAGTTGTAGAGACATATCGAGGATGATCAAAGGAAATTGGATGCACCTGAGCTCAATTTGGAGTGGCATAGCAAAGGGGTTGAATACTTATTGACTCAAGACATTTCAGCTTTTCATTTTCAATTATTTTGTAACAATTTCTAAAAAAAGAATTTCCCTATGACGTTATGGGGTGTTATGTGTAAAACAGCATGAAAAAAGTTTAATCCATTTTAAATTCAGGCTGTAACACAACAAAATGTGAAAAAGTCAAGGGGTGTGACTACTTTCTGAAGGCACAGTAACTGGGGTGCAGGAGGAGAGGACGATGGGGCATGATCGAGTTTGTTAGAGGATGTGTATTCTGAAGACTCATATTATTGCCGTTATTTAGGTTCCTTCGAGCCATGATTTTGTTTTTCTGTCTTCTTCTCCATGCATTTCTTAGTTTTAAGATCTTAGGCTGACCAGCTTTGCCATGTGAGTGTGGGCCGCATTCCCTTTTCCCATGTACGTAATTATTCTACCAACCAGAGGTACAAAAGGCACTACCTCATCGTGCTGTCCCTGATGGTCACCATTTGAGCAGGATATACTACATCCAGAGTTGTAAACTTCTTCGTCGCTCATGCAGTCTTCGGTGTCGCGTCGTAATAGCTTTGTGTCCTTTGTATCATGTTCTAAACACAATTGTTGTTCCAGATATGTACCAGTTAAATGTATTTGGGCTCCTGTGCTGATCTTGCTATTGGTGAGTGATCTCTTGATTATCACGCGTGTCCAACAGGTGAACTCCCCTGGGTGAAACTTATCGACAATTTTGAGGCTGAGTACGAGTACATCACTAATGAGGGGACGCTCTTTACATTCCGGTATTCGTCGAACTTTTCCTATTTTGCCATTCCAATACGAATCGATGCCTGGAACCCACGTTGAAATCCCATGTATTATACAGTGCATTCTGAAAGTATTCAGACCCCTTCACTTTTTCACATTTTGTTATGCTGCAGCCTTATGCTGAAATCGTTTAAATTCATTTTTTCCCTTATCAATCTACACTCAATACCCCATAATGACAAAGAGAAAACAGGATTTTAGAAATTTTTGCAAATTTATTAAAAAGAAAAAACTGAAATATCACATTTACATAAGTATTCAGACCCTTTTCTATGACACTTGAAATTTAGCTCAGGTGCCTCCCATTTCTCTTGATCATCTTTGAGATGTTTCTACACCTTGATTGGAGTCAATCTGTGGTAAATTCAATTGAATGGACATGATTTGGAAAGGCACACACCTGTCTATATAAGGTCTCACAGCTGACAATGCATATCAGAGCAAAAACCAAGCCATGAGGTCGAAGGAACTGCCTGCAGAGCTCAGAGACAGGATTGTGTCGAGGCACAGATCTGGGGAAGCCTACAAAAAAAGCTCTGCTGCATTGAAGGTTCCCAAGAGCACAGTGGCCTCCATAATTCTTGAATGGAAGAAGTTTGGAACAACCAGGACTCTTCCTAGAGCTGGCCGCCCGGCCAAACTGAGCAATCGGGGGAGAAGGGCCTTGGTAAGAGAGGTGACCAAGAACCCGATGGCCACTCTGGCTGAGCTCCAGAGATCCTGTGTGGAGATGGGAGAAACTTCCAGAAGGACAACCATCACTGCAACCCTCCACCGATCTGGGCTTTATGGCAGAGTGGCCAGACGGAAGCCTCTCCTCAGTGAAAGACACATGAAAGCCCGCTTGGAGTTTGCAAAAAAGCACCTAAAGGACTCTCAGACTGTGAGAAACAAGATTCTGTGGGCTTTCATGTGTCTTTCATGTGTTCTCTCACCATCCTTTGGAGCCACTCACAGTTTGCTATACATTTCTCTTTATCTGGCTTCAGTAACTGATGCACTACATGGTTTTTGTAGGGATAAAGTTTGAGTATCTTGACCACTTTCCTTGCACTGGAATATGAACAGTGAGTTTGTTGTGCTAAACATCTCAGAGATGTCTTCGGGCTAGCTTCTCTTCTTTCCTACACTTCATCCATTTTCTATGAATCTATGGTGTAACAACACTTGGCTGGCGCATGTGCTTTTTAACTTTCCCGCACCCTGTTTCTCTGAACTACTTCACCAGTTTCCATATCACTGATTTTTGAAGGTTTCGTACGACCAACAAAGCGACTTAAAAATGCAATTTGACAATTCCTAAAGGATGCATTCTTGATGTAATGTTCGACGAGAAGCACACTTTCTTCCACAGTGAGCGCCATGGTGTGACCGAGTGAAAACCGTTAAGCATCACTGCCAGGTCACGTGATACCTCATAACTCTCAGGATCATGATACATTTTTCTGTAACATTAGGCTACATTTACGCAAGATATTAGGTTCCTAAAAGATATCGTTTTAGTGTATGGGAATTATTTAGGAGTTTTTAATTTTAAAAAAAATTGCCCTGTATTTTTCCACTATCTACTGTTTTTGTAATTTGCATTAAAGGCCACTGTTGTCTACTCGCATCTGTCCTGCTTGTGGTTTATGTAAATCTCTACTATGAGCTTTGATTTGATGTACATGCTTCTTGGACACTTGGCAACCCCGTTTGGACATCAAGTTTGTTTGTCGAAGTCTTTCCCTGTGACGGTCTCGTGGGATGATGTCCTTTTGCGGCCTGGTCTCCTGCGTGTAATCTTCATGGATGTTTCTTTTTAACTGACTTTCATTTGAGAGTTGACTTTTTATATAAAGGTACCAGTGGGTCAACCAGTGTGTTCGTGCTCTTTTAGAATTAATGAATCTTCTTGATGTGTGTTTGCAGCACTAACTGTGATGCCCCTCGGTACCGTCTCATTACCATCGACCTGACTGATGCCGAGCCCTCGTCCTGGCGCACGCTCGTGTCGCAGCACGAATGCGACGTGTTGGGTGCATACATTATCCTCACTACCAATCACCACCATCGTCCACGTTTGCTGGCAATTCCTCATGAACTCGCTTACTCTTTGCTAACATATGGTACTCTCCCATGTGTTTTTTGTAGACTGGGCGACCTGCGTGAATGGGTCGCTCATGCCGGTGTGCTGGCTCAGCCACGTGAAGAACGTTTTGCAAATGTACGACTTGGCAACAGGCGCCCAACTCACCACCTTCCCACTGGACGTTGGTTCTGTCGTGGGCTTCAGTGGGCGTAAAAAAGACAAGGAGATCTTCTTCCAGTTCACCTCCTTTCTCATTCCAGGTGCAGTGATAGTGATGCTTTGCTTGTGGGTCATGTGATGGTTGCTTTACATCCACCGAACCGACAGGTTTTTGCCTGAAGAGACTGAGGAAACAACCGTTGATGTCACCGTGACCCTTGTTTGATCACAGATTACATTGTGACGATAAATTATCACCACAGGAATAATCTACCACTGCGACCTGACTAAAGAGAGTTACGAGCCAAGCGTGTTTCGCACCATCATGGTGAAAGGTTTTGAACCCACAGACTACGACACGGTGCAGGTACAATCACCATTTTGCCTTCTGAATGTGTGGTGTGTATCTCGTGCACAGAGGATATCCCTTGGTATGTCAGATATACAAATCGGTATCGCCAATGATTTATTATTTGTTTCAAATAGACGGTGATGGCTCGATACAGGTATACATATATAATAGGTCTTGGAACAAAAATTGAGGCTCATGGTGGAACTAAACGAGAAAGAGCAGCATTTTCGCAGACTGTGGTCAAAGGGAAATGGGCAGATGAGTACTTCGCACAGGAGTGGCAGAAAGGGGAGGGTTGGAGGTCGACGAGCATCAAAACTTACTCCATGATGAAAAACTGAGGCTGTGACGGTTTTGGATGAAGGGGCTCTCGGTAATGAAGCACTGAGAGTCCCTCTTCCCTCCCCCCTTCCCCCTAAACAAAAAACAAACTCGTACAACCGCTGTTTTGTCGGAAGTGGAAGAGACCCTTTTGGTCGTCCTTAAAGTACTTTTGCAAATTTTTGGAAGTCATTTTAATCAACCCAGTTGTCAGTTGGTGCAGCCTTGATCTTTGAAAATTGATAATTGTATGCACCCTTGACCTTTGAGCTTTAGAGCTAAAAAAAAATCAGCTTCTAGCTTTTGATTGGTGAACCAATTCTGTGACACAATATGCAAATTCTTAAAATTTCAGGTCAATCAGATGAAAATTGGCGATTTTATCTAATGCTGACCTTTGTCCTTTTAACCTTTCACCCAAATTATTGATTTGTCTTCTCAATATTCTAATAATAAAGCTTTGTTGAAAATTTTATGACAAAAGCTCAATTGGTAAATTTAAATTTCAGGTCAATTGGATGAAAATTGAACATTCAGTTTAAACTCATTTGCATACATGGCTCGACCATGATTGTGACCTGACTCGTTTTATGTGTTAACGAAAGATTTACTTTGAAGTACATTTTTTTTACTCTTAGCTAATGATTTATTTGAAGTTAAGGAAATACTTAGAGTCGTTGCTATGCCAGGCAACCAATCAGATAAAGCTAGGAAGTGGTGTCCTAAAGCAATAACACGTAATGAACATGTGATTTTAAATGACGCTTGTTATATGTTGCATGAGGAACACGTGTTTTGGATGAAATTCATTTGATTCTCATTGAGCATTTTATTGCAAATGTGTTAATGCATGCAGAAAGTATTTGGAAACTTCCCGAAAAAGGCGAAAGTGTAGAATTATAAAAGTGAGACACTAGTGCGAAACAATAAGCAAAATATTCTGGACGCCATGAGAGAGTGAAAATTGGGGAAGTATTGTCCTATCAGTCTCTGGCGTCGCGCTGTGATAAATCGTTCTCTTCTTGTGAAGTGTGCTTTTTGGAACCTCAAAGGTTTGTGTTTAACGAAGGTTTTAAGGGAAAACTTAAGGAATGTTCGTATATGCAACCATCTTCAACTTAATGATGTCCTTAAGGGGAAATTTATGGAAATCCTCAAATGTTTCCTTAAGAATGCTTTCGGCAACCAGCCCTAACCTCTGCCCACCTTTGGTCGCGGAGGTAATAAAATGGTGAATGTGAATCGAATGAATTTTACACAGAATCACTTTAGGATTTCTTAATGGGTTGTTTATGCAACAGCACTTAAGGAAATCGTTGGCTATGGAGTCAGTGTACCTCAAGGTGAATCTTTCCTTGAGGATAAGGGAGTTTTATGCAACCGGGTCTGTGTCCTTACCCTATGCTGCTTGGTGATGAATGGTCACTGCCTGCTCGGTGCTCATATTATGCATGACTTACCCCTGATGTGTCCCTTATTCAGGTGTAAATCTAACCTACTCGAGCACATGTTCCATACTATTCTGAACATATTTGTAATTGCTGTGGATCCCCTCCAACCACCACCCCCAGCTTCCACTTTCCATGTAACAGTACTGTAATAATTAATTTAAGTGCTTTATAGCAAACCGAGGAAATGTAAAACCAGGAACATCGACCACAAAACTGCTTTCAACGATTGCTTCCAGTGGTTTCAGAACGTGCCAGTTTGTCAGAACGAGACGAGAAGCGAGATGTGATAACGACTGGTATCACTTCAAAAGCACGTTTGGCCACCGATCGATTGAGTTACAAATGTAGATTTTTTTTTTCCACACTAATTGTGATTGAGGCATTTTGGAATGGCCTGTTTAGTTCACTGAGATTCCCTTGCAGATGTAGTTCAAAATGTTTGTAGGAGTGTATCTGGCCTCGTTGTTCCTGACGTAGGCAGTGCTGATTGTGGTTTATTACACCGGAAGATCCCATTGACGTGTTTAATAATGGCCTGCATCAGCTGAGCTGCACTCTATATGCATATGGGGATGAAGGGGGTTTTGAAGAGGCAGAGGGAGTGGTGTATTGTCAGAGTGGGATCTGCATGTTGTTGTGTTCAATGTTGTGCACTGATGAGTTCTGGGATCTGCATCTATGTTTATGGCCATGCCTCAGGTTTTTTACCCCAGTGAAGACGGCACAAAGATCCCCATGTTTCTTGTACACAAGAAGGGCATCGAGTTGGACGGTTCTTCTCCGGTGCTGCTTTATGGCTATGGAGGGTTCAACATCTCCATCACGCCGAGCTATAGGTTTGCCCCAACCCTCTTCCACCGGGGCCTTGTCACTTTTCTCATTTAGAGTGCAAAATGGCCTAGCGCTTCTCATCTTTGTTGCTGTACCCGGGCAGCGTTTCACACCTGATCTTTGTGCGACACCTCGGTGGGATTCTGGCCGTGGCAAACATCCGTGGAGGGGGCGAGTACGGGGAAACGTGGCACCGTGGTGAGTCCTCGAGCAGGCCTCGCGCATTCCGGGATTTGTTCCAATGCCTCTCGATTTCCGGCAGTGTTAGCGATCTGATTTGGTGAGTTTTAACTCGTGTGGTCTACAATGTTGGAGGTTTGGTTGGTGAGGTCCTCGCGAGCACCATTTTAGTAATACATGCGTTGGATGTTAGCGTGCAAATTCGTGGCTCCACTAGCTCGAAGGCCATTCATTGATTGGATTCCAATAAGCGACAACACATAGCTTATGAATAGTTGGATGGCTTTGCAGTTCAATTTTGTAATTTTCCTCATCTATAATTGAGAGGTGGATGACATAAAGTTGGGTGCTTGGCACAAGTGTCTAAGTGCATGCCACTTTGTCGGTGGCCATTGGCATGGCGATGCGTGTGGATGTTTGATGTGCGTTGCAGAGGGAATGAAAGAGAAGAAGAACAATGTGTTTGCCGATTTCATCTGTGCTGCACAATACCTCGTGGAGAGCGGGTACACACAGCCACAACGCCTCGCCATAAATGGAGCTTCCAATGGAGGACTTCTCGTGGGTACGAAATTACATTTGGCCGTACATGGTGCAGGATGCAGCATACCTGGTTATATTAAATTGGAGAGATGGACTTGGGGGAATTCAATGAGGGTAGGAAGTTTTAATTGAAGATAATGAGGGTCTCTCCATCCCTCCTCATGTCGATTTCATGCAGGAGCTTGCATCAACCGCCGGCCGGATCTATTTGGTTGCGCCGTCGCTGAGGTCGGTGTCTTTGACCTGCTCAAGTTCCATCGTTTCACTATCGGCCATGCTTGGACCACCGAGTTTGGCTGCTCCGAAGACCCGGATCATTTCCCCTGGCTAGTGAAGTAAGTGATATTGGGTGATATCGATCTGCTGACCACACCGAGCTAATGGATACAGAGAAGATCAAATTGTGTGATTGTGGCGTCTGAGAGCAACCCGTGACCAACCCGTGACCCCATTAATAGCATCATGGTGTTTGATAATATATTTATACATTGTTTGGTGAGGTATTGGACAGAGATTGTTTGTGTTCAATTGCCGGTAACAGTAAGCGATTTCCATCAGGCACTCTCCGCTGCACACTGTGAATGCCGATGCAACATACCCTGCAGTCCTCCTGCTAACTGCAGACCACGACGACCGTGTTGTTCCACTGCACTCGTACAAATTCATTGCAGAACTACAGCACGTGGCCAATGAGTACGGCCATAGTGCGAACGGACGCCCGCTGCTTTTACGCGTCGACACCAAGGCAGGGCACGGTGCCGGGAAACCCACGGCTAAAGTGCTGAGTGAGGCTGCAGACGTGTACGGCTTCATGGCGCGTACCCTGGGTCTTACCTGGCAGGACTGAGTGACCATCTGAAATCAAACCCTTTGCTTGGTCCTTTTAGTCCGTTTTTACTTGCATTACTGCACGTGCTGTTTGACGAACCAGGCAAGCTGCCTCGTCCACCGCTACTGTCACTTTCGTCGGTGGTTGGTGTAGCACTTGCCCGAGGTCTTATGAAGTAAAGGGTAACAATTTCCTGATTTATTCTTGCCAGTTTTACACCTCAGCCATCTCATACAAATAAGCTAAAAACAAACAAACAATCTGAAGTGTTTCAATGAATAATGTAATAATTTATGGTTTCATGTTCTTCCTTTTCAACAAGGTCAGAGGAAAAGAGGTAGACCGCGGTGAAGAGGGATATCAGTAAGTTGGGAGAGCTGGCCGAGGGGAGTGGACGAGTGTTGTGGTCATGTCACATATCATAGATGTGAAGGCAGTTGGTTGATGTGAAACCAATTTTGAATCGGATGTTTAATCTACTCCTTCAACTTTATAAACTCTAAGTTATGGCTCTTCATTGCCTTTAAGTTTGCAATCCCTTGGTTGCAGTGCAATTAAAGATCCTTGTGTTTACTAAATGATTAACTTAATTTGATCATGTGAGGTGAGAACCCTGCATTACAACAAACTCCCCACTTTCTGACTATGACTTATCACTTTGCCTCCTACATATCTAATCTGTGGTCAGTAGATTTAATTTGTGATCAAATGGCTACCTTTGACAGCTGTTGGACTTCGATTGTAACAATACAACACAACTTGTGAAAAGTAATGATTTTGGCACTCTAGTATTTGTGAAACTTTGTCCTGGTGAAATCATAATCCAGGCTCACATCCAACCACCATGATCCAGGCTCACCGCCCACCCAACGTGATCCAGGGTCGCCGCCCACCCAACGTGATCCAGGCTTGCCGCCCACCAAACGTGATCCAGGCTCGCCTATGTCGTGGTTGGATGTACACCAATAGAATGTCCACATCTCAAGTACAATGTCACATTTAATTAAATGGAGAAGCCTCACTCAAATATAATAAGGATTACAACACAGTTGAACAGTACTATGCTGGCGTACTCAAACATGACTCCAGACGACATATCGAGCAGGTCTTCTGCCCGATTCGGTCTGCATCTTGTCTTTTATAGTGTTTTGTTGAGACAAAATAAATTCTTCTGTGCTTTGGGCACTAAAAGCAATGAAGAGTAGAAAAGCGGGAGGGCCGACGGGAGTTGTGGGAGATATGTTGAAGGCAGCAGGAAGTTGGGGTGTGAAGAGAATGACAGAGATCTGTAATCTGGTGGTGAAAGAAGGCCGCATTCCAGTGGATTGGGAACTGAGTACCCTCGTCCCTCTATACAAGGGGAAAGGTGACCCTCTGGACTGTGGTTCGTATCGAGCGATAAAGTTATTGGAGCATGGAATGAAGGTATTGGAAAGGGTGTTGGAGAGGAGGATAAGGAAGAAAGTGAAGATCGACGAAATGCAGTTTGGATTTATGCCAGGAAGAGGAACGACAGACGCGCTTTTTTTTGTAAGGCAGTTGCAGGAGAAGTACATGGAGAAGAGGAAGAAGTTGTTTCTTGGGTTTGTTGATCTGGAGAAAGCATTTGATGGGGTTCCACGCGAAGTAGTGACATGGGCATTGAGGAAGTTAGGAGTGGAGGAATGGTTGATCATGGAGTAGTGATGGCAATGTACAAAAGAGCACGCACAGCTGTAAGGACGAAGGACGGGAACAGTGGTGAGTTTGAGGTGAAGGTGGGAGTGCATCAGGGGTCGGTACGAAGTCCACTACTATTTGTAGCTGTGATGGAGGTGCTGGCTCAGAACGTAAAGGAGGGTTTACCGTGGGAGTTGTTGTATGCAGATGATCTGGTGTTGATTGCGGAAAGTATGGATGGACTGAAGGAAAAGATGAACAAGTGGAAGGAATGTATGAAGACAAAAGGTCTGAAGGTGAATATCAGAAAGACGAAGGTGATGGCAAGTGGTAAAGCATGTGGTGAGGTGGAAAGAACTGGGAAGTGGCCGTGTGCTGTGTGCAGTGAGTGGGTTCATCAAAAATGTAGTGGTCTGAGAGGGTCATTAACCAGTGTGGCAGCTACATTCAAATGTAAGGTGTGCACAGAGGGAACTGCAGATGGAGGAAATGTTGAGTTGGATCTTGGAGACGGCGTGAAGCTGGAAGGTGTGAAAACATTTTTCTACCTCGGAGACATGCTGAATGGAGAAGGTGGATCAGACTCGTCAACGGTTGCTGGAGTGAGATGTGCATGGAAGAAGTTTCGGGAACTGAGTGGCGTGCTGATGAGGAGGGGAGTGTCGTTGAAGCTGAAGGGAAAGGTATATGCTGCATGTGTGAGAAGTGTTATGATTTATGGGAGCGAGACATGGGTAATGAACGTAGAGCAGCAACAAAGGGTGAAATGCGAATGGTTCGGTGGATGTGTGGAGTATCGTTGAGAGAGAGGAAGACAAATGATGAATTACGAAAGATGATGGGAATAGAGCCTGTGATTGATGCTGTGAAGAGAAACAGGTTGAGATGGTTTGGTCATGTGTTGAGGAAGGATGAAAGTGACTGGTTGAGAAGAGTGATGGAAATGAATGTAGAAGGAAGTAGAGGATGGGGAAGACCGAGAAAGAATTGGCTAAAGATGGTGGAAGAAGAAATGCGGGCAAGGGGGTTAACAAGGAGAGATGCAGAAAATAGGGCAAAATGGAGAAGATTGTCATGGGGACCGCAAGGCTAACCCCCGCTCTAGCAGGAAAAATGGCCTTAAAATGCATGTTGTTGTTTGGGGTATCTGGCTTGAGCGAAGAGGGCTCGAACAAGAGGTCAGGGATTCAGACAAGCAGGCGCAGAAAATCATCTGGTTTACATCTCAGCATAATCCATAAAGATAAGCATTTTAGGACAAAGAATCCAGGCATTCCATTCCATCTGGAAAAGCGGTTTCATGGTTTCTTTAAAGTAATATTGTATATCATCTTTGCACAGATTATCAATGTAAGCTTTATTCCTTTAAGTATATCTAAGCACAGCACATAATTTCTATAATTCATAATGCAGATTACTCAAGGAGTTATCACTAAGTATATGTTCTTTCACTTTATTAGCATTCCATATTCCAAAGATTATATAATACTGCTGTGCATCACGATTAGTATTGCAATGCAACACTTTCTTTCCTGCAATGAGAAGAGTAAGAACAGGTTGGAACAGGATGTAAGTGACAACTCACTTACAAAGAAAAACTTACAAAGAATGCTGAGTCCGATCCTCGCAGCATCCCACAGGTGTGCATCATATGTCTCTCTGGTGGTAGTAACATGGTCCACAACCGCATGCAGTGTGGTTGTAGATAATTATCCTGCCCATATTTAGCTGTAGGAAAACAGATTTTTCTCATCACATTTCTTTGCAGCAGTGAATGGGATGAAAGTGTAGACAAATGTATTTTTCTTTCAAATTACAATTTTTTTTGTAACAAACAAAGTATTAAATTATTTGACTTCAGGCATGGACATCCAGTTCGTGAATGACTTGGGTAAAAAAACGGCGAATGGCAAACCATGAACCAATAAATTCCACATTCCTGTGCCACCTTCAGTCGAACGTCAGCCATTGACAGCACGTTCTCCGTATTTTCATTCCAAACAATCATTCATCATTCCAATCACAAATTAATACTATAGTATCAATATATCAAAATAGAATGTTAAATCACAATTGTATTGAGATATCAAACCAGCGAACCGTCATCATCTGTTCACTTCCAGATTCGGGAGCAAGTGCGTGTCGATCGCATTTGAAAATCATAATTGCATTGAGAAATTTCTGAAACCTCCGACCTACCTTACGATACCTGCTGGGAACTCAAAACGTTCCACAGAAGGTTATTATATTTCCTTTTAGTAAAATATGCAACTGTAATGGTTACTGTAGTGGTTACTAACTGTAATGGTTACTAAACGGGTCCCCTTGTCATGTGACCATATCCTCAGCTCTGATTGGTGGACGTTTATGAGGATATACATACGGACAGACAAACGCTGTTCTAGACCGCATTGCCCTACGGACTATGCTGTAAAAATCGTAATTGGAGTGTTAAATCAGGATTTCTTTAGAGACAACATTGCCGTGCATATCCGGTGCGTCCTTGACTCAGGGGGAGAAAAAGGGGCCCGGGACTCGGGGGTGGAGAGGACCTGGGACTCGGTGGGAGGGAGTGGGGAGAGAGAGGGGCCGGGACTCGGGAGGGGAGAGGGAGGAAAGGAATGAAGAGAGGAATCAGGGTGAGAAGAGACTTGCAGGGAACCAGGGAGTGAAGAGAGGGGCTGGGATCCTTTGGGGGAGGGAAGAGGCAGGAAGTGAAGGAAGTGGTTGTGGGGGTAGAAGGAAGCAAGGAGGGGGAAGGGCATGGGTGAATTTACAGGTAATCGGGGGAGGCTGAGTAGGGGTGTGGGATCTTGGAGCAGGTGTAGGCAAACTGAGGTGTGAAGACTATGTGGGGAAGGGTGCTGATGTGAGGGGGTTTGACTCCCCGGACAAAAGGGTTGGATTTAAGGATGGAGAGCACGATGACAGAGATCAAGATTAGGATGGCAATTATTGTGTTGGGAGGAGGAGCAGGCATTTGATGTGGCTCAAAAGGAACTCAGACTTGGAAGGGAACCTCTGAGTCAATACTTTGTAGAAACACCTTTGGCAGTGATTACAGCTTCGAGTCTTCTTGGGTATGTCTGTATCAGCTTTGCACATCTGGATTTGGGGAGTTTCTCCCATTATTCCTTGTAGATTTGCTCAAGTTCTGTCAAGTTGGATGGGGAGCGTCAGTGAACAGCAATCTTCAAGTCTTTCAACAGATTCTCAATGGGATTCAGGTCTGGGCTTTGGCTGGGACACTCAAGGCCTTTCACGTTCTTGTTCTGAAGCCATTCCAGTGTTGCTTTGGCTGTATTCTTGGGGTTCTGTTGGAATGTAAATCTTCGCCGCAGTCTCAGGTCTTTTGCACTGTGAAGCAGGTTCTCCTCAAGGGTTTTTTTTTTTTTTTTGTATACAAGATCGAGGCTCGTAAAAGAGCTAACATTAATCACACAAAAAGTCAACCCGACACACAAAACACAAAAAATAAGGGGAGCGGCAGACAAGATGGGGAGAGACGGGGAAGGACACAAACACAACATTTGAGAGCAGGGACATCGGGAGAAATGTGGGAGGGCGTGGGCTTTGGGGGAGGTGGGAGAGATATAAAACATGAACAGTGCAAGGACTTACAGGAAAGAAGTTGGAATTTCCAAAAAGTGGATCTGGGGTGAAATTAGCGGGGGTAGAAAAGATCAAGGTTTTGGATGGGGGAAGATAAGAGATGGTGGTGAACAGCTGTTTTAAAGACCTGGAGGGAGGAGTGGGATTGAAGAGAGTGAGGGAGTTTGTTCCAGAGGCGGGAGAAAAGGGGAATGAAGGAGTGAAGGTGAGCAGAGAGCCGAGATTTTGGCAAGGGTGGTTTGCCTTATTTGGTTCTATTAATTGTTTCCTCTATCCCTGCAAGTCTCCCAGTCCCTCCCACTGAAAGCATCCCGACAGCATGATGCTGCTTCTGCCATGCTTCACCCATCCATACTCGAGCTACTTAAAAGTCTTGCTAATATCCCTATACCGCTATACCCCTCTATTGTCCATACTGCTAGATACCTATCTAATTCCAGTTTAAACTTATGTACTGTTTCTGCAGCCACGACCTTTCCATGCATTAAGCGGAGTCTAGCTAGGCCTGAAATGAATCTAGTTGCGCTGCACCATCCATATGGGGGCTATGTCCTTCCTGAGTTGTGGTGACTAAAACTGCACACAATATATTATATTGAGCTTCACTAAATTCCTGTACAATGTTAACCATCTCTTGATTTAAAATGTATCACCCTACAAATACAACCTTAAACCCTCTGTTATCTTTACCGTTAACTGCATAACTGCCTGGCATTGTCCTGTCTGCTTAACCCCCACAACCCCCAACGTATCTATTAATCAACTCCAGATCCTCATGCTATGTGACGTGCTCCAAAATTGCCCCTTGTATCATGTGAGACTTCAGTCGACTATGGTCCCATAATGTGCATGCTTCGGGTCATTGTCCTGTTGGACATTCCATCAGAAAGACGCAAATAGAATGGACATGAATTGGTGATTTATTTATGCATCAGGAAGAAGAAGAAGATTCGGGTCATTGTCCTGTTGGACATTCTATCAGAAAGACGCAAATAGAATGGACATGAATTGGTGATTTATTTATGCACCAGGAAGAAGAAGAAGATTCGGGTCAGAACATCAGGAAGAAGAAGATTCGGGTCATTGTCCTGTTGGACATTCCATCAGAAAGACGCAAATAGAATGGACATGAATTGGTGATTTATTTATGCACCAGGAAGAAGATAATTGAAGGAAGAAGAAGAAGATTCGGGTCAGAACATCAGGAAGAAGAAGATTCGGGTCATTGTCCTGTTGGACATTCTATCAGAAAGACGCAAATAGAATGGACATAAATTTGTGACTTATTTATGCATCAGGAAGAAGATAATTGGTTTTGATGACTTTATTGGTATGATTAGGCTGCTCATGGTCACTTGAGAGTTGCATTTCCATGGGGGTTTCCTGCATATCTTGTGGGATTGTGAGTTGGACAGGTGACCGTAATTGGCCATGACATGTAGGAGCCATGTTTCTGTCGCTGGTTCAGTTATGGTTTCTGTGGAGGGTGGGGGTTGGGTTGTGGTAGGGGGCAGGTGAGTTTCAAGGCTTGGAGAGGATTGAAGCCTTAGGGTTGGGGTGGGGAGTGGGAGGTTGAGGACTTTGGGTTTGGGAGGGGGGGGGGGGGTTATTTACCTGCACTGCCCACCTACTAAAAATACCAAACGAGCACTCTTGATAAGTCGCTAATATGACTAGGCCTTACCACAGGCTTCTAAATAAAACCGACACCTTAGTCCATTTCTAATACTGAAACCTTCAAAGGAATATCGAATACACCACACGTTACACAAAATGGCGACATCAAGCACTTCCGTATAGCGCTATCAACTTGGAACGATCATGTGTTACTCTGTAGTTGGTGACAGGACACAGGTTCTTTCACCGCACACGTACCTGGTTCCAACTTCTGGCCACGCAGCACAGAGCCTCTGAGGTGATATTTTTGGGTGATATCATGCTGTCCATCACACTCGGTGGGGTCGGGTAGGCCCTTGAGAAGCAGTAGCCGGAACACTGCAGGACGTGGTGCAGTTTGTCGTTCAGCTCTCTCAGGTAGGTGTTCGTGCGTAGGGTACAGCGACTGCTATCTGTGGCACATGGTTTGGACGTTTGGTAGAGTCCTACGTTTCGGTACAAAGTGAGAACTAAACTAAACCTCCAGCTTTGTCAAAGCCTCCCTCCCTGCTCTCTCTCCACTTATCATTGCAACAATAAACTCCTCCCTGTCTACAGGCATCGTCCCACCTTCCCTCAAAATTGCTGCTGTTACCCCCATTCTAAAAAAACCTGGTCTAAACCCTGACACCCTAAACAACTTCAGACCCATCTCCAACCTACCCTTTCTGTCAAAAGTTTTGGAACGCGCTGTAGCCACTCAACTCAAACATCATCTCTCTGCCAATAACTTGTATGAAACATTCCAATCCGGATTCCGCTCCAACCACAGTACTGAAACTGCTCTCCTCAAAATCACCAACGACCTTCTCCTCTCCTCTGACGCTGGCAACCTCAACATTCTCGTCCTCCTCGACCTCAGCGCTGCCTTTGACACCATCGATCACACTATCCTCCTCACCCGACTTGAATCCACCTTTAACGTCACCGGCACTGCCCTCTCTTGGATTAAATCATACCTCTCTGACAGATGCCAGTTCATCTCCATCAATAACTGCAAATCCCCCACTGCTCCCCTCCCCCAAGGTGTCCCCCAAGGTTCAGTTCTTGGCCCCCTCCTCTTCATCCTTTACCTGTCCCCGCTCGGTCACTTAATCCGCCGTCATGGTCTCCAATTCCACTGCTTCGCCGATGACATCCAGCTTTTCATCTCCACCAAGTCCGTCTCCACCGACACCCACTCTATCCTGACAAACTGCATCACTGAAATAAAATCCTGGCTTCAAATCAACTTCCTCAAGCTTAACTGTGATAAATCTGAAATAATCATCATTGGCCCAAAAACGCTCACAAAATCCACCCATAACTTTGCCCTCAACATCGACGGTATCCCAGTATCCACCTCCCCTCACATCCGGAATCTTGGCGTCATCTTTGACCAAACCCTTTCCTTCGACAAATACACTAAACAGATCACAAAGTCAGCCTTCTTTCACCTGAAAAACATTGCCCGTCTCCGCTCATCCCTCTCCTCCACGGCTGCAGAAACCCTCATCCACGCCTTCATCACCTCCCGTCTGGACTACTGCAATAGTCTCCTCTATGGTTCACCCTCAAAAATCACCAATAAACTCCAATACATTCAGAACTCCGCTGCCCGTCTACTCACTCATTCCCGGACCCGTGACCACATCACCCCCGTCCTTTACAAGCTTCACTGGCTCCCCATCCCCCAGAGAATCCAGTACAAAATCCTCCTCTTGACATACAAAGCCCTCCATAACCTGGCCCCATCCTACCTGGCTGACCTCCTCTCCAGACACACTCCCACCCGCAACCTCCGCTCTGCTGGTACCAACCTCCTGACCCCCTCCATCCGGACCAAATTCAGATCCTGGGGGGACAGGGCCTTCTCCATCGCTGCTCCCACCCTCTGGAACTCACTACCTCACACCATCAGAGACTCCTCCTCACTCACCACATTCAAAACATCACTAAAGACCCACCTGTTCAACGCTGCATTCAACATTCAACCCACAGCATTTAACCCCTGACTATCTCTTCTCCTTCTCCCTCCTTTTGCTTTAAATATTTCCCTATTGATTCTTGTCTTGTCTTTTTGATTCTTGTCTTATATATATGCCGTATATCGCTGCTGTTTGTTTTCTTGATTCTTGTCTTTCTGCAATTGTTGTTTTCATGTATTGTTATGCATTATGTTTTCCACTCTGTCAAAGCGCCTTTGGGCTTCTGGAAAAGCGCTATACAAAATAAATGAATTATTATTATTATTATTAAAACGCCACAGGAAGAGGCATGACTGAAAACGGAAGTGGATAGCTCGATAAATTCGATCTCTTATCAAATCACGTGCTCGTGCAATGCACCTGAGTTTAAAAATGGGTGCTAAAGAAATGACTCAGATATATATAACCTACCTGTCTGGACACTCCAGGTATATCCAGGCTCACAAGGGGAATATTCCAAACCTGAGCCTTCTCTTCAAACAGTAAAAGGACAACAACCAAAGCTGACTGTTTCATGGAGACACCATTTGATTATTTCAGAATGAAAATTCATTTCATTACGTACAGTACAGTCTAGCTATCCATTACCAGGGAGGATTCCCCAAAAAACAGCATCCTACAGGTATTTTGAGGAAAAGTTGGTAAACACGTGTTAACAGAATTTGAGTATGCCGATTATTCCATTTGTGGTGTCAACCATTACCAGGCTCAAATTATACTTTTTACATGTTCAAATACTTGGTGGACAACAATAAATGGCCCTGTGGGGGACTGACGGTCACTTCCCCATGGTTTCTGAGAAGATCTTAAAATAAATTACCTGAATTTGAGACGAACCCCCCGCCCCCTCCCCTTTCAGCCTCTTATCGGGGGTGGCTCGAGATGGGGAGCACAACCCCATGAAACCTTAATGTCCTGATGTATCGTAGCAAATGTGGTCCATATCGGTTATGTAGTTTGTGGTTGTCGGTTTTTGCGAAGATTTTTTTTACCAATATTTGGGGCGAAACCCCCCATTTATCCACTTTAAATGGGTGGATCCGGATGGGGAGCATAACCGTATGAGAGCTTGCTGTCCAAATTTGGTCCATATTGGTCTGGTAGTTTGTGAGGAGAAAATGATTTGGTAAAATGTTAACGGACGGCCGGACACCAGCCGGACACCAGGACTGACTCTGAGGTTATTTTGGAGAAATAACCTAAAAATCAGTACACACTTATACCATGAAAACAAAATATCAAAAGTGCAAATGAAATAAAAGAACTAACAATAGATCCAAAAAAAAACAATATTATTATGTATTAGGTACACCTAATATAACAACGACATTATAAGTACAGTGGCCTGCAAAAGTATTCACACCTCAAAAAAACGCATTTAGATGAATTACGAATTATGTAGAAACAATATTTCCGAATGAACTTTTTATCCATAAATGAAGAGATCATATCAGGAATTCCTGCAAAAAACATATACAAAATCTAAATTCACTGGTTGTAAAAGTATTGTTACGTTTATGGGGGTAGGTAAGAGAATACTGCAGGAAAGGTAGGATTTAATAGGAAATAGCATGGATCATGCGACGTGTAGGAGCATCTCAATGTACTAAGTAGGGAAAATGTAGCTGAAGGTTGTGTTTCGATGTTCATCATACGAGGGATGATGCCGTGTTAATTAGTAGTAGGGATCAAGATTGATTTTCCCTATTCGTGATACCCTCTGTGGCCATTCCTAACATTTATAACAACGGCCAGCTGAGCAAAACATCGGCCGGCTAGTATTCACGGGTGTGTGACACACGGCCGGCTAGCATGGCTTTCAACATCACAGACAAGGTCAGGATCTTGACACTCAATGGTTCCACTCTGGCAGTCAAGAACGACTTCAAAGTACCTGGGGTCCTACATCAGCTCGACCGAGAAAGACATCAAAGTTAGGAAAGCACAAGTCTGGCGAGCCCTTCACGATCTCAAGAAGATGTGGTAATCAGGCATGCCAGACGACCTCAAGAGAAAACTGTTCGTTGCAACTGTCGAATCGATCCTCCTGTACGGCTCTGAGGCATGGACCCTCACTTCCGAACAGGAGGCAAGGCTCGATGGCTGCTACACGCGCATGCTACGGATGGGCCCTCAATGTGACATGGAGAGAACATGTCAGAAATAACATATTGTGTAGAGGATGACCACGTATCTCTCAAAAGATCAGGACTCGGAGGCTACGAATGGCAGGACACTGCATATGGCATAATGACCTAGCAGTTAGTAAGCTGGTTCTCTGGGAGCATGGATAGGCCTCGAGAGGAGGGCGTCACTTGACATACATCGACCAGCTGAGGCGGAACACAGGACTTGCGATCACTGCAGAAATCAGGTCGTGTATGGGGTACCGTGGTGTCTGGCACGCCATCATTGACCGAGGAGACTAGACATGATTGATTGAATCAATATTTCGTAGAAGTGCCTTTGGCAGCGATTACAACTTTGAGTCTTCTTGGTCATGTCTGTATCAGCTTTACACATCTGGATTTGGGAGTTTCTCCCATTCTTCCTTGCAGATTTGCTCAAGCTATGCCAAGTTGGATGGAGAGCATCAGCGAACAGCAATCTTCGAGTCTTTCCACAGATTCTCAATGAGATTCAAGTCTGGGCTTTGGCTGGGCCACCCAAGGACTTTCATGTTTTTGTTCTGAAGTCATTCCAGTGTTGCTTTGGCTCGATGCTTGAGGTCATTGTCCTGTTGGAAAGTAAATATTGGCCGTAGTCTGCGGTCTTTTGCACTCTGAAGCAAGGATTTGTCTGTATTTGGCTCCATTCATTGTTCACGCTATCCTTACAAGTCTCCCAGTCCCTGCCGCTGAAAAGCATCCCTATAGCATGGTGCTGCCCACCTCCATGCTTCAGGGTAGGGATGGTGTTAGATGGGTGATGAGCTGTGCTCTGTTTCCACCAGATGTAGGTAGCGCTTTGCACTCAGGCTAAATAGTTGAATTTTCGTCTCAGACCACAGAATTAAAAAAAAAAACTAGAACGACACTCTTCGACGTCGACCGATATGCCTCCGCCCACATTATTACATCATTATTATACTTGTACCAAGTTTGATTTAAATCCATTCAGCTGTTCTCAAGTTATCACATTTTTACCTGACATGACCTCTGACCTTTTACCTCTTGACCACAAAATTTAATCAGTTCATGTTTACATCATTATACATATCTGTACCAAGTTTTAATTTAAATCCCTTCATCTGTTCACAAGTTATCACATTTTTACCTGTGACCTTTGACCTCGGGACGTGAACGTATTGAATTTGACGCGGAGGTAATTAAGTAACCGGTGTGGAATATCACTCCAGATACTTTAACCATCCACGGTCTTACCTTGGAAATCTGCCATCAAAAGTGGCGTCCACATGAGTAGGACAACGCTCAGAGTCAGGATCTGCTTGTGGGAATCCATGTCACCTGGGAACATGTGTGGCTGAATGAGTGTTGGTGCGGGTGCACACTACGTGCATACATAATTACTAGAGTAATGCGACTGTCGCCAAAATATGCCTCTGCATAGTCCCACAACGGGTAGATGCCCTCGTTCATTCTCCTAAAATAAACAAGTTTGTTAAATCCCTTCAGTTGTTTTCAAGTATCAAATTTTCACCAGCCATGACAGGTTTCACATCGATCGGTGAAGCGGTTTCAGAGAAGGTACTTTTTTTTAAATATCGACTTTCAAACTAATATAGCTGCCACACCCCGTGACATATGACCTTAAAAATGTACACTCTGCATATGTATGGGAAGGGGATCACATTTGTGACGTTTCGTGTTGATCGGATAATGGTCGTTTTTCTATCAAAGATGGCTGCCAAACCACATGACCTACGATGTCATCATTTTCAAACTATATGCAACAATGCTGTTAATTGATATTTGTACAATTTCGCATCGATAGGGTAAGCGGTTTATTTATTTAATATTTTCCTTCAATCCAATATGGCTACCACACCATGTAACCAATGATGTTTTTGTGAGCATCTTTTAATCGCCATTCCTAGTCAATGACACACTTCAAGTTTTGAGTCGATCAATTTGGTGGTTTGGGAGAAGGTGTTTTTTCAGAGGTTTTAGGTTAAAGCCAATATGGCTGCCAAACCATTTGACCTATGATATCATAAATTTAATATTTCAACACAAATGGGTCATAGATCATGTGCATGCAAGTTCAGATTTTTAGAAGGAATTCAATTAAAACATTTTTGTCTGGTATACCACTTCACCTATGATATCCTCATTATCATGCTTTTGTTCCCCATTGGGAGTACTTGACAATGTGCCAAGTTTCAAATTTTTCCATTCGGCAGTTTCTGAGAAATAAAAAAATTTTATTCGTGTTTATTTCAAGATGGCTGCCATACCACGTGACCTATGACGTCACAATTAAGAAAAAAAACATTCTACATGGGTGTCACTCCTACCCTGAAAGTTTCGCCTCAATCGGACCTGTGGTTGCTGAGAAAAACGAGGTTTAGCCCGTATGGACGGACGGACAACCCAAAAACATAATGCCTCTCTGGCCACCTTCGGGGGCGGAGGCATAAAAAGAAACTTTCTACATTTGATGAAGTGGATTGTGGTTGCATTCTGTAAGCAGCTAAATAACTCAAATAAATCAGAATTAGCGATTAGAATGAACTCTTTATTTTAACGTTTAAATATGATTAAAATGTTCTTGTTCTGAAGACTTGATATGATATGATACAAACTTGATATGATAAAAGTTATAAAATAAAAGGTGGAAGATGGGTGTGTTAGCATTGCCTCGTAACCTGTTTGAGTGTAAACTCCTTTGTCTTGAGTCACGTGACCCAACGTGATCAGAGCTCTTTCACGAGCCTCGATCTTGTATACAAAAAAAGAAAAAAAAGAGTGAGGCTGCACCGGCCTACTTTTATTTGCGGATATTTTCGATTGTGGACATTTTCGGACGGTTTTGAGATTATTTTTCCTTTGGTCTAGTCCTGGCACACCAACATTCTCCCCCTCCCACCCCATTCCAATTCCTCCAAAATTTTCAGTTTTCTATCCTGAGAGTTCCCTTCTGTCTCCATTCCGTCCACCGAATGCATCCTCTCGTGTCCCTCATTCCTTCCCACACCAATTTTTCGTCTCAGTTTCTTCGCATTCACCTCCGCTGTTGGTATGCCTCCCCTCTGTCAACTGTTCCTTTTTTTCTTGTTGCGGCCTTATCCATTCAGTGTACTGGTACTAGCTCTTCCATGAGCCTCGACTATGTATTCCAAATTTTTACGGCGTAGCCCATAGGGCAAAGCCGTCTAGAACAGTGTTTGTCCGTCTGTATGTATGTATGTATGTATGTATGTATGTATGTATGTATGTATGTATGTATGTATGTCCCCTCAAACGTATACCAATCAGAGCTGAGGATATGGTCACATGATAGGGTGATGTGATTACATCTGATGTCATTACGGCGTACGCGGCTGACTCTCCACACACCGCCATTTTGATTTATATGCCCTTCATGCCGAACATATCGTCGAACCTGCCATATGTCACAATAAACATGCTCTGCCTTTACGATTTTCATTCAATGTGAAACACAAACAAACCGATTGTTAAAATGACCATCAAATATCGAAAGCATCGGCGTTACGGCTCTTGCAAAAAAACGGTATGTATAGGCCTTAGGCTTTATGCCTACCCTTCGGGGCACTATGGACAAATTAAGCCCAGGTTTCTTAATACAATAGTGTATCGTTTCAGTAGTATCGTTTTCGTAATAAAAATAATAATACAGTAAATATAACCGTAACACCTTAATCCCAATGTCGTGAATGGAAAGTTAATAGATTGAAGCGATGTATGGTTCACAAATCAGTGATATTTCTTTGTACAGTACTCATATTAATAACGTGGAAGTAGGGAATTAGCCTCGGTTTTTTAATAGTAATATCATTTTCGAAATAATGATAACGTAACGTTAATATTCTAGTAAATCTAATCGTAAGACTAATCCCTTTGGAGTGACTGCAAACGTACTGCAAGTTAAAATATATCATCTTCTACATACTAAAGTAGCGGCAGTTTTGTGTCCATTACGTCTATGATGTCATAACGACGGCTGACTCCTCCGACCGACATTTTAATTTACTGGTAGGCCTACACCCGCTCACTACGGGAGCTGCAGGGAGTGTCATTTCTCTTTGTAGTCCATGGGCCAGGCCAGATATCGGTACCACCTGGGGTGACCAAACCTAAGTGGTACTAAAATGTTTATTGGGTCAATATAAGTACATTAAGATGTGATAGCCTTTCCACACTGGCAGCTTTGTCAGTTTTTTGTAAAAACTTCAAATTCACCCAATCGCGGCATTGCGTAATTCATTTAAATCTTGCGGTATGCAAAGATCACATCTAATTTCAGTCAATACAGAACTAAAACCATGTGAGAAATGCTATTCTATTGTAATTATTAAACATCAGAGCAAAATAAATGCATTTCCTATTTGTCTGTACTTTCTTATTGGACAATTGTGTACTCACGTTCAGATTTTTTTCTAGGAAGAGTTAATTGCGGATAGATGTAAGCTTTTTTTTCAGCTCCTTTGATGGAACTGGTGAGATATCTGGCTATGTAAGTTATCTTTTGCAGTTCTAATTAAGGTTAATTAAGTTTGATTAGTTAAGATCAGTTAACTATGGTAATATCCTTTCCTTTTCTAGGATTAACTTACCAGTGAGGTCAAGATGTGGCAGATCTTCGATAAGATTTTGTTTTGCTTTCAATGGTACTGTCAGAACAAAGAATGCATTGGATTGCTGGAACACGGATTGCTGCTTGTACATTGCAGGTGTCTACTGTAGTGTGCTGACGTCCTGAGGTGTACATGATGGATCCACCAAGTAGAGATGAAGGTTCCACCCTGCCAAGGAAGCGAGCACGCACTGACTGTATCATTCATTGCTCTAATGAAGACTCCGACTCCCTGGTGTCACCACAAGATCTGGACTCATGGAACACTTTGCTCAGGGCTGCAGAGATCAGACAGCATGCTCCACTTCTGGATATAGCCAAAGGCATTGAAGAAGGACAAATACCACAATTGCAGTATCATCGCAAATGCCGTAGCATTTTCACCATGAAGAAGTCTCTTGACTCTCTCCTTTCCAAAGACCCCAAAGATGAACCTGGAGAGGTCAGTTCAAGAAGATCAGCTATGGATACGCCAGGTACATCAAGAGTGTATGATAAAATCTGCATTTTCTGCAACAAGTCGAGCAGATACCTAAAAGGACACAATACAAGGGAACCCCTCATCCAGTGTGTTGAGTTACGTGCAGATGCCAGGGTTCGCAACGCAGCAACCAAAAAACTGGATCCAAGAATCCTTGCCTTACTGAGCAGAGACCTTGTTGCTGCAGAGGGACATTACCATAAGTCATGCTACAAACTGTACACAAAAGACGAGTCTTCTGCCAGCTCTGCAGCAGAATTCCTTCCAGAGCCATCAGCAACTGTCATTGATGGGATGAGCCTGGTCCAGAAACTGAAAGCGAATGACAAGACCTTCTCACAGCTGGCAGAATCAGCCTTGTCAAGTGTTCTCCATGAAGGTGCCAAGAGCCATCACATCGATGTCGTCTTTAACGTTTACAAGGAGACGTCCATTAAAGATGCAGAAAGAGCCAACAGGGGTGCAGACACTGGAATCCAATTCCGGAACATTGCACCTGGGCACAACATCCAGCAATGGAGGAAACTGCTCAGCAGTCCTTCAAATAAAACAAGCCTGATCAAGTTTCTGGTAGAGGAATGGAAGGGGCCAAGACAGAGAGAGAAACTCGAGGACAAGGTACTCTATGTTACCTGTGAGCAGCTTTGCTTCAAGATCACCAAAGAACAATGGGAAGAGGCCACAGAGCTAAAATCCTCACAGGAAGAAGCTCATACTCGCCTACTACTCCATGCTCTTCATGCAGCAGAATCTGGCTACAAGTCTGTTGTCATCACTGCTGAGGATACAGACGTCTTTGTTATCTGCCTGGGGGTCAGCAGCAACATCCCATGTCCCATGTACCAGAAATGTGGAACAAAGAACCGGACAAGGTTCCTGGACATCACCAAGCTAAGCCATGCACTGGGAGGTACTGTCTGTGATGCCTTGATTGGTATGCATGCCTTCACGGGCTGTGATACAGTCAGTGCATTCGCTGGCCGTGGGAAGATGATGACCTTGAAGCAGGTGAAGTCTGACAAGACCTACCAGGAAGCTTTCATGGAACTTGGACGTTCATGGGAAGTATCTGCAGAACTGTTCCAGAAGCTACAGGAGATCACCTGCCATATGTACATGCCTTCTAGCCGCACATCTGAAGTCAACAAGCTTCGATACCAACTGTTCTGTGCCAGACGTGGAGAGGTTGAGTCAAGTCAACTCCCTCCTTGTGAGGACTGTCTATTCATGCATGCTCGCCGTGCAAACTATCAAGCTGCCATCTGGAGGAGATGTCTGCAGAGCCAGCCTTATGTTCCAAGCCCAAAGGACTGTGGTTGGACAACTGATGAGGATGGGAAGCTGGCTGTTGAGTGGATGCATGGCTCGCCTGCACCAGATGCTGTGCTGCAGCTGCTCTCCTGCAAATGTGTGCGGTCATGCAAACTACCAGCATGTAACTGCCTCAGCAATGGCCTGAAGTGCACAGACATGTGCAAACTACAAACGTGCAGCAACCAAGCCAGTGAAGAAGAGCCAGAAGTGGAATTAACCGACTCTGATATGGATGACGGTGATGATGAATAACTTGGTGGCATAATTATGCACAAACAGAAACGTTAAACTGGACTTCATTTAATAATGTTAAGAGCCAAAGAAAAAGTGTCATGGATGCATGTTGATTCTACTGAATCAAAGACCTTGCTTAAAACAGGAACCTAGAGTCTGATTTGTCACAGGGTGTGACTTGACAAAAACATAAATATTTTGTTCAACTTGCATAAATATTTTGTTAAGTTAAGTTCGAATTTTTTTGAAAACAACCCACTTCATCTACAAAATCTGCCTTTATGTACGAGAATGACTGCCTCCATTCGTGATACTGGTAAGAAAGGATCCCTATGTGGTATTTTATGCTCGTCTGTGACTGAACTGATTCTTAACAGAAAGATTGTGGTGTGAGAATAAAGGATCGTGGTAAAGTGTGTGTTCGCGCCTTTCATCCATGGGGCATGTCCATTACAAGAAGTGATAAACTCTAAAAGCTGTGAGCGTGCAAGGGCTATCATATCAAAATGCAAACTAGAGACATATAGCAAGTTAAAAACACCAAAGAGAATGTCACCCCGGGTGGTACCGATACTGGAAATTTGGCATCCTGGCCCATGGACTATTGGGGTATATAGATTACAGTCGATCTATGGTCGGGACTCAAGAACATTGGGTGTGTGTTCATTCACCAAGTTTCTCGTGGAGATCGCCAAGTGGTTTAAGCATTTGAGCAAGCACTCCACTCAAAACCCTTAAGGAACGGCTGGCTTGGCAAGCGCTAGCTAGCTGCTTGGTAAAGGAGCACAACCCGGGCTTCCTCCCTTTCAGTTTGGTATCACAACAGCAGGAACGAGTTTCAAAAGTTTCAAAAGAACGTGTTGTATAAAGGGGTAGCAGATGTAATGACGTTGGGGGCGTGGATTCCTGTTGCATAATGACGTCATTAACGCGAAGAGAAGCATGATATTTTAAAAAATCATTATTTACAAATGCGACTATCAGGTTAAAGGTCAAATCTGGTTTTAAGATTTACGAACGGCAACTGGTTTTTATGCAATTAAGTACTCATTGGAAACAGCATAAGTTAAAATGGTAAAATAATAATTAAAAAAAACAATTATTAAAATTGGTCCCAAGTGAGAATCTCTCCTCTCTCTCTCTCTCTCTCTCTCTGTCTCTCTCTCTCTCTCTGTCTCTCTCTCTCTCTCTCTCTCTCTCTCTCTGTCTCTCTCTCTCTCTCTCTCTCTCTCTGTCTCTCTCTCTCTCTCTCTCTCTCTCTCTCTCTCTCTCCCTCTCTGTCTCTCTCTCTCCCCACCCCCCCCCCCCCCAACTCTGGTTCTAGCAAAGAGCAAAGGTAGCCATTTAATTAATTTTGGTCCCAATCCAAACTCTTGCAAATGTGCGGATGGCATTTTGTAGATATTGGGGTGAATAACAATCGATATATTTAGTTATCTCCCTCAAATCGACTGATTCTTACATTCTCCGCCACTCTTCACTTCCTAGATCCTTCTGCCCGAGAATGCCAAGAAAATGTGCGAACGACGTACTCGTCTACGAAAGTATGGTGCGGTACATGGGGTTTGAACAGGGGTTTCGAGCATCATGATCGATGTACTCACAGGGGACAGGTGAACCCGAGAGGTAATGAGCCACTCAGTGTTATCCAATCAACGTCTGGTTACTTATTAGGTCATCTCCTCTCAATTCTCAGAGATTAACTTGTAAATGGGGCCGGATGCCTGTCCGTCCGTTAACCTTTTGCTACTTCTACGTTATCTGGTCGATTGCTCTGAAACTTGACACATGAATACAAGACATTAGCCCCCACAATTGCTCAAGCTTCGATCTTGCGATTTAGGACCATGGATCTTACTCCGCCAAACTTCGGATCCCTACTCATCCTTGATTTACCAACCAATTGCTCTGAAACCCAATGCAGACCATTTACTTGATGGTCCGCAAGATCTTTCGGGTCTTGCATTTTTCGAATTTGGATCATGGGGGCTCCCCTAAAAATCAGCAGTGGGCTGAAACACATCCTCAAGACACTCAGGGCTATTTATTCAGTTGATAAAGCAGAATAAGGGAACACTTACCTTTGATAGCCTCGTGTTTAACAAACTATTGCGCATTGTCTCTCTCGCTCATTTATACCCTGGAAAATGGGACATTCTGAAATGGAACTACATAACGGTATCAGATGTAGACGTTTTGGGACATGCACGCATGAAGGTAGGTAGCCTATGGGCCATTAACACCAAGGTGGTAAAATAGCTCGTTTGTCTCGTTGAACACGGAACTTTGCTTGTGGACTGGCAATCTGGCATCCAAAGCACTGCACCTGGAAAAATAAAACTTATTAACAATCACGACACGTGAAATGATATTTCGATGCGGTAAGAGCCAGACGATTAGTCCAGATAATGGTACCTGTGAATGAGGTGGTTTACGTTACAGTGACAGGTGAATGTGAATGTGTTGCTCACACACGGGTTCGAAATGCGTCAATACAAACTATTAGGGTATCAAGCCTTCCAGGCTGGTATCTTATTCATTTTCTTCTTTTTAAAAATTATATACTTGGGGAAAAGCCTGTCAAACGGTGCGCTCATCCATGGGAACACACCTGCAATGAGCCATCCTGCGAGCTACCAGAACACACCTGCAATTAGCCATCATGCGATCTACCAGCACACACCACAGAAGATTACCATACACCATACACAGGAAGTTAACAATGAGGTCCAATTAAATTATTTGCAACATATAGCACAGTACAAGAAATGAGACTATCGTTGTGGAGGATTAGGGGCGAAGGGAGCAATTTGTCAACAAAATGCACACGTGCGTCCGTACGCACAAACACACAATTTCCGGGCTAAAACCAAAATTACATACAGAAAATCGATGGGATCGATCATTCATTTTATTTTCTAAAATCGTGGGGCGCTCATCCATGGGACACCCGTTATCTAATTTCCGAAAAGACTTCATTTTAGAACATGAGGCATTTTTGAGTCGAAGTTCGACTCGTTGACGAGTCTGGCATTTCACTCAGGCCGACTGGGACGGTCTTCAAGCAGCCATCAATCGTCTGGATTGGTCTCCCATCTCCACTGCCTCTGACATCAATTCTTCCTGGGAATTCTTCCAAAGCAAACTGATCTCTCTCATGCACAGATTTATCCCATCTCGCCTTCAGTTGTCTTACACTTCCTCCCGTCCATGGTACACTGAATCTTGTGGTGAGGCAGTTGCCCTGAAACAACTTGCCTTTGCCTCTTGGAAGGCTAATCCAACTGAAGGCAATCTCTATTCCTTCCACCAAGCTCGGAACAAGTGTGTGTCCACCCTCAGGAGTGCCAGGAAGCACTATCTCTCCTCACTCAAGAATGAACTCTCAAACCTGTCTCCTTCCTCCAAATCCTGGTGGTGTCTGGTCAAATCCGTTTCTGGTGTTTGTTCCCCCTCCATCCCCTCCCTTACCTCAAATGGCCACACAGTTGACATCGCACGTGACAAAGCCGAATGCCTCAACTCTGTGTTTGCCTCAAAATCCTTAGTCCCAAACCCATCTCTCTCTGTTCCCACCTTTCCCAGTCGAACCCAACTGCTCCTGGACTCTGTGCCCTTCTCTCCTGACAAGGTGGAGGAGTTTTTGTCAAACCTCGACTCTGATTCGGCAATTGGACCAGACGGCATCAGCCCACGGGTCCTAAAATCCTGCTCTGCCGCTCTATCTCACCCTCTCTCTGTTCTTTTCACCCTATCTTTTGCTCAAGGTCATCTGCCAGCATCCTGGAAATCAGCAAACATTACCACTTTACACAAAAAAGGTGCAAAAACAGATCCTTGCAAATACAGACCAATCAGCCTGCTCCCAATTATCAGCAAATTCATGGAATCCATCATTGCTTCGGATATGAAATCTTTCCTCTTCTCCAATGGCTTGATCTCTGATCATCAATTTGGTTTCAGACCAGGTCACTCTACTCTGGACATGTTGCTTCTGCTGTCTCAACAATGAATGGAGGTCCTCAATGCCAAACAGGAAATCAGAGCTGTCTCCCTTGACATATCACGTGCCTTCGATACGGTCTGGCACCCAGCTCTGCTCACCAAACTCTCCTCCTATGGTATCCATGGAAATCTCCATGCATGGCTTGCGGACTTCCTCTCTGGTCGTAGTCAACGTGTGGCCATGAATGGATTTCTCTCATCTCCCCTTCCTGTTCAGGCTGGAGTTCCCCAAGGCAGTGTGCTGGGCCCTGTGCTTTTTCTGGTCTTTATCAATGATCTCTCTGACTCTCTGGAAAATCCTCTCTATCTCTTTGCTGATGACTCCACTCTCTGCCGCTCCATTCCTCTTCCCTCAGATCGGCAGTCTGCAGCCTCCTCACTCTCTGAAGACCTGGACAAAATCACAGACTGGTCAAACAAGTGGAACATGTCTTTCAATCCTGACAAATCTCACACTCTTACTATGTCTCTCCGAAAAGATCGACTGGACAACCCTCCCATCTACTTTCTCAACAATCCTCTCCAAGAAGTTCTGTCGCTCAAGCTTTTGGGTCTCACTATCTGCCATGATCTTTCTTGGGAAAACCACATTTCCAAGCTGGCCTCCAAGGCCAGTCGCCGACTGGGCATCCTCCGTCGTGAGAAGTCCTTCCTAGGCACACCTGAGCTCCTCACCACATACAAGGCTTTCATCCGCAGCTCAATGGAATAATGCTCTCCCCTCTGGGCTGGTGCTCCTGCCTCACACCTGGCTCGGCTTCACGCTGTTGAATCCAAAGCTATCAGAATCATTGGAATCTCCCGCGATGAAGCTATCTCTGAGGGCCTTTCATTCACTCACCGCAGGCAGGTAGGTGGTCTTTCTGTCTTCTACCGACTCCTCTCCAGCCTTGCTCCCCCAGCTCTCTCTGTGCTCTGTCCCCCAAATATTCCTACAGGTCGCACAAGATCTGCCAGCCACCCTCTGATGGTTAAACTGCCGAAATCTCGGCTCTCTGCTCACCTTCACTCTTTCATTCCTCTTTTCTCCCGCCTCTGGAACAAACTCCCACACTTACTTCAATCACACTCCTCCCTCCAGGTCTTTAAAACAGCTGTTCACCACCATCTCTTATCTTCCCCCATCCAAAACCTTGATCTTTTCTACCCCCACTAATTCACCCCAGATCCACCTTGTTTGAAATTCCAACTTCTTTCCTGGAAGTCCTGGCAGTGTCCATATGTTTTATACCTCTCCCACCCCCCCCCCTTCCCATGCCTGCCCCCCAAAGCCCTCTCCCTCCCACAGTTCTTTCGATGTCTCCATGTCTCTCGGTCCCTGCTCTCAAATGTTGTGTTTGTGTCCTTCCCCCTCTCTCCCCATCTTGTCTACCGCTCCCGATGTTATTTGTTTTGTGTGTCTGTTTGTCTTTCTGTGTGATTAATGTTCGCTCTTTCACGAGCCTCGATCTTGTATACAAAAAAAAAAAAAAAAAAGTTGGTCACGTGCCTACCTAACCTAATTTAGGGGTCGCCGAATCCAAAAGGCGACGTCACCAAACTAAATTTTGAGGTTAAGGAGGTCAAAGCGTCAAAACAAAATGGCTACCAAAACGAAATAAAAACTAGATTTTGACAATATGAACCACCTTTAGAGGCCATTTTCCCCCACAGAGCGGGGGTTGGCCTTTTTCTGGCACCGTGGTCCCTTTTTTGAAGCAATGTTTTATGGTCGGATGCCCTTCCTGCAGCCAACCCTGTTAGTCGCTTTTTGCGACACACAGCGAATTACCAGTGAACTGGTACTCAATTTTCCGACCTCGGAAGGATGACAGGCTGAGTCAAGCCCAGTGGTGTTAATTCAGCGATCGACCTGGATTCGAACCCAGGATCCTAGGATCCCAAGCCGGCACCCTAACCGCTAATTAGATTTTGACAATATGGCCACATTTATTGAATACTAGCAAAAGTAGCCATGTCCCCAGTGATGGAAAAAGCTTGGCAGGTTGGTGGCGAGAATAACCACAGAAGATGAGTCAGGCAACTATGTGGGGGAAATTCAATCCATCCTGTAGTGCTCAACTTCACCAAAGGTGGCGATATTTAAACAAACTTCAACAGCGAGGCACGTGTACCCTGTCATTTTCCCCAGGAATACCCGGGGGTTTCCCGGCGGCCGAAGGAGCCGCTAACCCAGCTTAAACCTGCCCGGTACATCCTTTTACCCCTGTGACAAGTTTGGTCCAAATCCGTCCAGTGGTGCAACCTGCATGAGTGTATATGTCGCACACAGACAGACAGACAGATCGATATTTATAGTTATAGATGATATAAACAAAACACATTATTTGAATATGCAATGTCATAATGGGCCCACTCTACAGAATCCTAGACACTGCGCTGGACCTCAGCACAACTCTGGCTCCACTGTTTTAGTGGCCTAAAATCCACCGATCCATAATGTTGAAGCAATCATTCTCATGAGCCTGTTGTCTACATCCCACATGCAATTGTACATGGCAGCTTTACTTTTCGACATTTGCAGCGAAGGTTTTTATTTTTTGTATACAAGATCGAGGCTCGTGAAAGAGCCAACATTGATCACAAAAAGACAAACTGACACATAAAACATATGATAAAGGGAGCGGGAGACAAGATGGAGAGTAGGGACATCGGGAGTTCTGTGGGTGGTAGGGGGCTTGGGGGGAGGAGGCGTGGGAAGGGGAGTGGGGGGTGGGTGGGAGAGGTAAAAAAAAAAACAAAAAAAAAACACATGTACACTGCTATGTCTTCCAGGAAAGAAGTCGGTATTTCAGAAAAGTGGATCTGGGGTGAATTAGCGGGGGTAGAAAAGATCAAGGTTTTGGAAGGGGGGGGGCAGATAAGAGATGGTGGTGAACAGCTGTTTTGAAGACCTGGAGGGGGAGTGGGATTGAAGAGAGTGAGGGAGTTTGTTCCAGAGGCGGGAAAAAAAAGGAATGAAAGAGTGAAGGTGAGCAGAGAGTCTTGATTTTGGTAGTTTAACCAGGAGAGGGTTGCAGGCAGATCTTGTAAATGTTTGGCGTCGTGAGCGACAGTCACATGATACAATTTCCAAACAAGCTTCTGGAATAGGATCAAGGGTTATGAGAATTGGATATAGGACCGTCTCATCCCGTTTCCATCCAAACTCGGGAGCACCGGGAAGATGTGGCACAGGTGGTAATACAGCACAGGTGTGGTTGGTGGTAACATTTCCTGCTCGTTATACTTTGGAAACATGACAGCACACATTACATCCACAGAATCGTCATTCTCATGGCCATAGGTTCTGCATGCTAATTTCTCTGCTGACGTGAGCTGACCCGGACTCAGGATTCCCATTCCTAGTCCACTCAAAAATCCATGATGATGCATGAACACCTTCCATGCTGAACGCTTGCTGTGTCCAAAGATATATGATGTTGTGTCACAACCTGTTCGGGTATGGAATGGCCGTAGTGCCATGACACCCGAGTGACAGCATGGCACCAATTGGCTTACCAATGGAAACAACCATTATGCAATCTACCAGCACACACCTCTAGTGAGCAATCATCCTGTGATCTACCAGCACACGCCTCTAGTGAGCAATCATCCTGTGATCTACCAGCACACACCTCTAGTGAGCAATCATCTTGTGATCTACCAGCACACACCTCCAGTGAGACATCATCCTGTGATCTACCAGCACACACCTCTAGTGAGACATCATCCTGTGATCTACCAGCACACAACTCTAGTGAGACATCATCCTGTGATCTAGCAGCACACACCTCTAGTGAGACATCATCCTGTGATCTACCAGCACACACCTCCAGTGAGACATCATCCTGTGATCTACCAGCACACACCTCCAGTGAGCAATCATCCTGTGATCTACCAGCACACACCTCCAGTGAGACATCATCCTGTGATCTACCAGCACACACCTGCAGTGAGCCATCCTGTGATCTACCAGAACACACCTGCAATGAGCCATCCTGCGATCTACCAGAACACACCTGCAGTGAGCCATCCTGTGATCTACCAGAACACACCTGCAATGAGCCATCCTGCGACCTACCAGAACACACCTGCAGTGAGCCATCCTGCGATCTACCAGAACACACCTGCAGTGAGCCATCCTGCGATCTACCAGAACACACCTGCAATGTGCCATCCTGCGATCTACCACAACACACCGGCAATGAGCCATCCTGCGATCTACCACAACACACCTGCAGTGAGCCAACCTGCGATCTACCAGAACACACCTGCAGTGAGCCATCCTGCGATCTACCAGAACACACCTGCAATGAGCCATCCTGCGATCTACCAGAACACACCTGCAATGAGCCATCCTGCGATCTACCGGAACACACCTGCAGTGAGCCATCCTGCGATTTACCAGAACACACCTGAAGTAAGCCATCCTGCGATTTACCAGAACACACCTGCAATGAGCCATCCTGCGATCTACGAGAACACACCTGCAGTGAGCCATCTTGCGATCTACCAGAACACACCTGCAATGAGCCATCCTGCGATATACCAGAACACACCTGCAGTGAGCCATCCTGTGATCTACCAGAACACACCTGCAATGAGCCATCCTGCGATATACCAGAACACACCTGGAGTGAGCCATCCTGTGATCTTCCATAGCACACCTGCAGTGAGCCATCCTGCGATCTACCAGAACACACCTGCAATGAGCCATCCTGTGATCTACCAGAACACACCTGCAATGAGCCATCCTGCGATCTACCAGAACACACCTGCAATGAGCCATCCTGTGATCTACCAGAACACACCTGCAATGAGCCATCCTGCGATCTATCAGAACACACCTGCAATGAGCCATCCTGTGATCTACCAGAACACACCTGCAATGAGCCATCCTGTGATCTACCAGAACACACCTGCAATGAGCCATCCTGCGATCTATCAGAACACACCTGCAATGAGCCATCCTGTGATCTACCAGAACACACCTGCAATGAGTCATCCTGGGATCTAGCAGAACACACCTGCAGTGAGCCATCCTGCGATCTACCAGAACACACCTGCAGTGAGCCATCCTGCGATCTACCAGAACACACCTGCAATGAGTCATCCTGGGATCTAGCAGAACACACCTGCAATGAGCCATCCTGCGATCTATCAGAACACACCTGCAATGAGCCATCCTATGATCTACCAGAACACACTTGCAGTGAGCCATCCTGCGATCTACCAGAACACACCTGCAATGAGCCATCCTGCGATCTATCAGAACACACCTGCAGTGAGTCATCCTGGGATCTAGCAGAACACACCTGCAATGAGCCATCCTGCGATCTATCAGAACACACCTGCAATGAGCCATCCTGCGATCTACCCGAACACACCTGCAGTGAGCCATCCTGCGATCTACCACGCTACATCTTTGATTCAGATCCAAATGTATTTGTGGTGGAACTGTAGTTCTTCACCCGCTAAGTGGAGATTGAGGAAACTAACACATTCCCCTCTGAGACTCAAACAACCTAGTCTTGGCTTGCACACTCCCTCTGAGATGTCTAACCTGGGTTTGAATCCCAACCCAGCTCAAGTCGTCATCCCGGTGTTTCACAGGCAGGGAGTCATCAAGGTGTGCCTTCCCTCGGATAGACGTTAAACTGGGCAAATATCGCCTTGTCAGGTTCACTATGTTCTTTCGTTCAAAATTTTTGGAGATTAGCAAAACTATACATTTTTGGAATATTCAGAGCATGAGGAATCCAAAAATTAATGTTGGCATTTGTGTAGACACCTGCATGGCCGCCATTTTGGATTTCAAAATGGCCGCCATAAAATACATAATTTGCGCTATCTCGGCTTCTAGTCAACCTAGAATCTTATTTAAATATGCTAACCCTATGTTGTCTGGGTCAAGGAAACCATTGGTGGGATCATTAGACTTCTAGCCCTAATACTTGCTTCACTTTTAGGACTTTCCAGATGACACTCAGGACAGTGATGAAGATCTGTAAAAGCATATTCCTGAACGGTATAGACCTAGTAGATCCTGCGTATAGGACTTATAGTTCAATCTGATACTAACAAGGCTGCTTTCTTGCTTTATAAACCCATACCTATAACTTTAAAGGACTTGCAATATCATGTATTATGTAATACAGTTAATCACAAATATAAAGACTATGGTTTTCAATTACCTTTGTTTGTTGCTTTTCTATAATTCTGAGCACTATTTTGAGGCCTTTATTGGATTCCTTGACCCAGAAAACATAGGATTAGCATATTTAATTAAGTTTCTAGGTTGACTCGAAGCCGAGATAGCGCAAAATATGTATTTTATGGCGGCCATTTTGAAAATCCAAAATGGCGGCCATGCAGGTGTCTGTGCAAATGCCAACATTGATTTTCGGATTCTATGCTCTGATGATTCTAAAAATGTACAGGTTTGCTAATCTTCCAAAATTTTGAACGAAATTGTATTTGTTAACATAGTGAACCTGACTAGCCAGCACCTTGATCCAATTACAAATTCATGCTCTAACCTACAGGGGGCACTGCATCAGTAGCACACACAGCAAATGATGTAACAGTCTCCCTTCGCAATAAGAGTGACCTTATGATTCACGGAAAGACGTTCATTTGTATCTCCGGGTGTAAATTCAAACGTCATCGGTCACATGATCTGGCAGACTTTTTTTTTTGAAGAATAAATCTTTAAATTTTATCTTCTCCAGAATGGCTCGACAGATGTACATGAAACTTCACACACATGATCCACAAGCCTTGGGGATACAAGGGTGATAACGAAAACATAATCGGTCATTTGAACATAACAAGCACTCTTGTCTGGCAGCCATATTGGATTGAATGAAAATCTTTAAAAAAAAATTCCCTCTCTTGAACCGCCTCTCTTATCGGAAAATGTACAAAGCTCCCACGTGTGGCCTTTTTGAGCAATTCTTTATTCATTCTTGCAGGGAAATGAACGAATTACAGTGATTCGTGCATTGCAAATTAAGTGCTTTCGATGCCACATTTGATAAGTTATTGGAAGATATATGGCGAACAATTCCAGAGCCATTGGGCAAGGCCGGGAAAGCAAACCCTGGACTTTCTTTCAACAGGAATCTCTGGCATTGTGTTGGAGTTCCTGCTTCATGGTGGTGGTCCTCACTAGGGCACGGTCAGGGGAACCAGTTATACTTGTGGTCGAACAATGGTCACCGCTCTGGACCAGTCTGATCCTAGTGACGTGTGCTTATCTTGTTTATGGATCAAAGTTTCTTGTTCACCGATGAGAGCAATCTCGACTCGCACGGGAGTCAAAGTGTGACTGGACCCCGATGCGACTGGACACCTTCCACGACCACTGTGGACAATCCATCGGTTGGCGATTCCTGCTCCGATGGCAACGAGGCAATGGAAACGCAATCCATCGTCACCACGACGCATTGGGATGGCATTCCTAGGGAAGGCCTGGGGTGCACGCCTGAACTTTGTGGTCCAAACCGACCTCGGAGACACCCCCAATCATCTGTGGCAATCTGTGTGGAACAGGTGGGGTCGACCTGCGAGTCCTCACCTTCCCGGTGCTGACTGTCCCGTAACGTGCGAGTGCGTGTCCCGTAACGAGGTGACCTGCAGTGCGCACAAGGTACAGCACCATACAAATAGGTCACAAATTCAAATGTTAGACATTAATTGCATCATAACTCAAAACACACGGCTCCTTCCAGTCTTATGGGGCCGCCAATGAGCGGCATTTTGTCATGGACTTTTCAAGGTGTCCACTCACCGGAACCTCTAGTCCAATGTTGGTCCCTCAAACAATTATTTTTGTTCTCATGACTTTTCCATCCTATTTCGAAATTATCCTTGTTTGCTATCCCGTGATACCTTAACCATGAGCTTTGACCTACGTCGGAAAATCGTATTTTGCTAAAATAACCGTAAAACCTGTAAAAAGGCACAACCACAAACAAACGATATTTCACCTGCAACCTCTGCTCCACCAAAGGTCTATCAGGTCTACCAACGCACAAGTCCATTTCACCCCGCTAAAGCTTACGATTATTCCCTTAGTCCTTCGATTGTAATGAGTGCTCCTTCATTAGACCATTTGGTCGTGACCAAGAGTTGTTCGTTGGACCTATGATTTGGTGAGAATGCTTAATGGAGACCGCATGGTCGATACACACCCACGACTGGCAAGGCGCATGAGGACGATGGAGAAGAGTAAGAGTAACATGAGGAGAAGGACCACTCCGCACCAGAACCCAATGACAATGGAATCTGCGAATGAAAACATTGTGACGTCACAGACAGACAATGGCCCACTTTTGTTTTATTTCATTACCGAGCACACTTCTCAACCTTGACTGGTCTTCATGCACAATCTTCTAACCAGGACCATATAGGTCCACTATACATACTGGGCTATACTGCAGCTTCCCGCCATTATTATATTCGTCCAAATTATGTCAGGATAGCTTCGATGGCCCCTGGGATGAAAAATGGTCCGAAGTAGATCCTTTAAACATCATCATGGTTGTCTCGCATTGTCCCCACGCTGCACACTCGCAAGGCTCAGCTCATGCAGTTCACATGTCCATGTGCATAGTCCACGCATGACAATCCTCTTGCCAAAGTTACCACCCGGCAGAGATGCAACAACTACAAAGTACCAGGACGACAAATTATAGTGAGGTTCTAAATCAAACGCAGGTTTTTTTTTTTTTTTTTTTTTTTTTTTTTTGTATACAAGATCGAGGCTCGTGAAAGAGCGAACATTAATCACACAGAAAGACAAACAGACACATAAAACAAATAACATCGGGAGCGGTAGACAAGATGGGGAGAGAGGGGGAAGGACACAAACAACATTTGAGAGCAGGGACCGAGAGACATGGAGACATCGAGAGATCTGTGGGAGGGAGAGGGCTTTGGGGGGGAGGCATGTGAATGGGGGGAGGCATGTGAAGGGGGGAGGCATGTGAAGGGGGGGGTGGGAGAGGTATAAACATATGGACACTGCCAGGATTTCCAGGAAATAAGTTGGAATTTCAAACAAGGTGGATCTGGGGTGAATTAGTGGGGGTAGAAAAGATCAAGGTTATGGATGGGGGAAGATAAGAGATGGTGGTGAACAGCTGTTTTAAAGACCTGGAGGGAGGAGAGGGATTGAAGGGAGTGTGGGAGTTTGTTCCACAGGCGGGAGAAAAGAGGAATGAAAGAGTGAAGGTGAGCAGAGAGCCGAGATTTCGGCAGTTTAACCATCAGAGGGTTGCTGGCAGATCTTGTGCGACCTGTAGGAATATTTGGGGGACAGAGCACAGAGAGAGCTGGGGGAGCAAGGCCGGAGAGGAGTCGGTAGAAGACAGAAATGAGGATATGAGGTTGAACAGCTCAAGACGAGTTCGCTGCTGTACGCTCTCCTGCATGTAGGATTTTTTTTGGATACATAGTCGAGACTCGTGGAAGAGCTAGTACGAGAACACTGAACGGATCAGGAGGCAACAGGACAGAATAAACAATAGAGAAAAGGAAACACCAGCAGCAGAGTGTAAGGCCAAGACAGAGGGAGGTGGACAAAGAATGGGTGTGGGGAGGAATGGGGGGCAGGAGAGGATGCATGGGGTGGACAAGATGGATACAGAAGGGAACTCTCAAGAGGGAAAACTAGAAATTTGGAAGGAGGAGGGATTGGGGGTGAGGGGTTGACGAGGGTAGAAAAGATCATGGTTTTGGATTGGGGATGACCTTGAGATGGTGGTGAACAGCTGTCTTGAATATCTGGAGGGAAGAATGAGATTGAAGTGAGGGTGAAGATGATTCCACAGGTGGGAAAAAGAGAAACGAATGAGTGGAGGTGAGCAGTCATCCTGGATTTGGGTAGTTTCACCAGAAGGGAGTTAATGGTGGACTGTGTATCCTGCAGAAAACCGGAGGGCCGGCGGGGGCGATGGGTGGGAAGGGACGGAAAGAGGAGAAGTTGCAAGGCCAGAAAGGAGGTGGTAGAAGAAAGAGATCACCAAACTGTCTGATGGTGAAGTGCAAGGCCCATAGACTCAGCTTCAGTGCGGGAGATTCCAATGATCTTGAAAACCTTGGTTTCCACGACATTAAGCCGAGCAAGGTGTGAGGCAGGGTAGCCAGCCCAGAGGGGTAAGAAGTACTCCATCAAGCTGCGGATGAAGGCCTTATCGGTGGATAGGAGTTCAGGTGTGCCAAGGAAAGACTTTGTGTGACAGATGCGCCGTCGGCGGCTAGCTTTGGAGGCCAACTTTGAAATGGGGTTTGCCAAAGAAAGATCATGGCTGATACTGAGACCCAAGAGGTTGAATGACTGAACTTGCTCAAGAGGATCGCTTGGAAGGTAGAGAGGGGTTGGGGGTTGCGAGACGGTCCTTTCGGAGATAGTGAGAGTGAGATTTGTAAGGATTGAAAGACATATTCAAAGTGTTTGACCAGTTTGTGATTTTGTCAAGGTCTGAAGAGAAGGAAGAGGCTGCAGCCTGCATGTCTGAAGTATGAGGGATGTCACAGCAGAAGGTTGAGTTGTCAATAAATAGATCAAGAGGATTTTCCAGAGAGGCAGACAGGCTAGGCCCATAACACTGCGCACTCCAGCCTTGACAGGGAGAGGAGATTAAAGGATTCCGTTGAGAGCCACACACGTTGGCGACGAGAGTAGAGGAAGTCAGAAAACAATGTGTGAGATGACCTTAGATGCCACAGGCAGAGAGTTTGGAGAGCAAGGCAGGATGTCAGATTGCATCAAAAGCACGGGATATGTCCACAGAGACGGCCAAGATCTAATGTCTGACATTGAGGGCCTCCATCCATTGTTGGGTGAGTAGAAGTTGCATGTCCAAGGTGGAGTGACCTGGTCTTAAATCAAATTGGCGATGTGAGATGAGGTTGTTGGAGAAAAGGAAGGATTTCATTTCAACTGTGATGATGGATTCCATGACCTTGCTGATGATTGATGAAGGGATGAGGGTAAGCTGGATTCTTGTAAAGTGCAAAGAAACCTTCGGAAGGTGCCGAGAGAGAGCATCGGAGACATGGCACAGGTATCTACAGGTACAGTGTGTGAAGCGCATTGCTGTTGTGAATTTTTGCTGAGTATGACGTCACACTCACTACACGTACAATCATGTCACGATTTGCAGGTGCAAACGTGTCTTTACCTCCCATGTTCTCATGCAGGCTTCCAGTAGCACCACCATGAACGACATTGTTAAACGAACAAGTTTGCCTTTCGTGAAAGCTCAAAGCGAAGGTAATGGCCGACGAAGGAAGCAGGAACTCGTCAAGGAGTTCCAGAGCAGAACATTCGAGAATGTGGAACAATAGGTGCATGTATGTCCCCAATGCGACCTTTGTACTCACATTTACTCACCACCAGGTTGTCGAAGGAGATGTCAAAGTCGTAGTATTCATACAAGTGGTACTCGGAAAAATTTTCATTGTTCACATCTGGAAAAAGGTCTTCATCACCATTATCAATTAATACGGTAATTATCAGGATTGCTAAGATTGAAAAGTTTCTTCAAACTTAAACAGTGTAATCAAATGTTGTGAAATGTCATTTACTCACCGAATTGTGACTTCCGGTGATCCATGGGGGGTGGGGTGGGGGAGGGGGAGGGGGGGGAGCACCAGCGACAGTTAGACCTGCAACGATGGAGCCAGAGAGACCATTTTTAAACTACCGAGCTAACTTGTGAACCAGTCATGAGATTTTCACCAAACTTGGTATAATTATATATTAGGATGCAAAGATAAACGGATTCGATTTTGGGGCCAAGAGGTCAAAGATCAAAGGTCATATTTAAGTTACAATTATTTCGTTACCACCACATCTTAAGAACAGCTGAAGGGACCCAAGTCAAACTTGGTACAGGTATGTATAATGATGTAAACATGAACTGTTTACATCTTGGGGTCAAGAGGTCAAAGGCCAGAGGTCATGTCATGCCAGAGGTCAACATAGGTCAACAAAGGTCAACAAAGGTCATGGCAGAGGTCAACAAAAGTAAAAATTATGTTGACGCGTCAAGTCGTGAAACCAGTGATGGGATTTTTAACAAATTTGGTACAAGTATATATGATGCAAAGATTAAGTGAGTAGATGTTGGAGTCAACAGATCAAAGGTCAGAGGTCATGTCAGGTAAAAATGTGATAATATGAAAACAGCTGAAGGGATTAAAATCAAACTTGGTACAAGTATGTACAGTATAATGATGTAAACATGAACTGATTAGCTTATGGGGTCACTAGGCCAAATGTCAGAGGTCATGTCAAGTAAAAATTATGTTACTGTTCTAACTTGTGAACTGGTGATGGGATTTTGACCAAACTTGGTATAAGTTTATATCATGATGCAAAGATGAACTGATTTGATTAGGGCATCAAATGTGAGGAGTGATGTGATTTTGGTGAAGTCAGGGGTCATGTCAGGTAAAAATGTGATACTTGAGAACAGCTGAATGGATTTAAATCCTGACAAATCTCACACTCTAACTACGTCTCTCCAAAAAGACTGTCGGGAACACCCTCCCATCTACTTTCTCAACAATCCTCTCCAAGAAGTTCTGTCACTCAAGCTTTTGGGTCTCACTATCTGCCATGATCTTTCCTGGGAAAACCACATTTCCAAGCTGGCCTCTAAAGCCAGTCGCCGACTGGGCATCCTCCGACGTGCGAAGTCCTTTCTGGGCACACCTGAGCTCCCGACCACACACAAGTCTCCCATTCGCAGCTCAATGGAATACTGTTCTCCCCTCTGGGCCGGTGCTCCTGCCTCACACCTAGTAACCCTAACAACCCGAAGAACCCTAACATGATTGGTTTTGCACTAAAAAGGTTTCTTGTCAAATTTGTGTTATTTTGCTGTTTTCATGCATAATACACACTATTTGATGAAACACACATGTTTCTGCATGAGCATCGCGACTTGCAACCAAACAAACTTGCACTTTTGTGTCAAAACTGCTTCTATTTGGCAAACAAGATTGGTTTTGCACTAAAAAGGTTTCTTGTCACATATGTGTTATTTTACTGGAAACAAGCATAATACACACTATTTGATGAAACACACACGTTTCTGCATGAGAATAGTGACTTGCAACCAAACAAACTTGCACTTTTGTGTCAAAGCTGCTTCTATTTGGAAAACAAGATTGGTTTTGCACTAAAAAGGTTTCTTGTCAAATTTGTGTTATTTTGCTGTTTTCAAGCATAATACACACGTTTCTGCATGAGAATAGTGACTTGCAACCAAACAAACTTGCACTTTTGGACCAAAAGCTGCTTCTATTTGGCAAACAAGATTGGTTTAGCACGAAAAAGGTTTCTTGTCAAATTTGTGTTATTTTGCTGTTTTCAAGCATAATACACACGTTTCTGCATGAGAATAGTGACTTGCAACCAAACAAACTTGCACTTTTGGACCAAAAGCTGCTTCTATTTGGCAAACAAGATTGGTTTAGCACGAAAAAGGTTTCTTGTCAAATTTGTGTTATTTTGCTGTTTTCAAGCATAATACACACGTTTCTGCATGAGAATAGTGACTTGCAACCAAACAAACTTGCACTTTTGGACCAAAAGCTGCTTCTATTTGGCAAACAAGATTGGTTTAGCACGAAAAAGGTTTCTTGTCAAATTTGTGTTATTTTGCTGTTTTCAAGCATAATACACTCTATTTGATGAAACACACACATTTCTGCATGAGAATAGTGACTTGCAACCAAACAAACTTGCACTTTTGGACCAAAAGCTGCTTCTATTTGGCAAACAAGATTGGTTTAGCACGAAAAAGGTTTCTTGTCAAATTTGTGTTATTTTGCTGTTTTCAAGCATAATACACACGTTTCTGCATGAGAATAGTGACTTGCAACCAAACAAACTTGCACTTTTGGACCAAAAGCTGCTTCTATTTGGCAAACAAGATTGGTTTAGCACGAAAAAGGTTTCTTGTCAAATTTGTGTTATTTTGCTGTTTTCAAGCATAATACACTCTATTTGATGAAACACACACATTTCTGCATGAGAATAGTGACTTGCAACCAAACAAACTTGCACTTTTGGACCAAAAGCTGCTTCTATTTGGCAAACAAGATTGGTTTAGCACGAAAAAGGTTTCTTGTCAAATTTGTGTTATTTTGCTGGAAACAAGCATAATACACACGTTTCTGCCTGAGAATAGTGATCTGCAACAAAAAAAACGTGCACTTTTGTGTCAAAACTGCATCTATTTGGAAAACAAGATTGGTTTAGCACGAAAAAGGTTTCTTGTCAAATTTGTGTTATTTTGCTGTTTTCAAGCATAATACACACGTTTCTGCATGAGAATAGTGACTTGCAACCAAACAAACTTGCACTTTTGGACCAAAAGCTGCTTCTATTTGGCAAACAAGATTGGTTTAGCACGAAAAAGGTTTCTTGTCAAATTTGTGTTATTTTGCTGTTTTCAAACATAATATACACTATTTGATGAAACACACACGTTTCTGCATGAGAATAGTGACTTGCAACCAAACAAACTTGCACTTTTGTGTCAAAACTGCTTCTATTTGGAAAACAAGATTGGTTTGCATGAAAAAGGTTTCTTGTCAAATATGTGTTATTTTGCCGTTTTCAAGCACATTACACACTATTTGATGAAACACACACGTTTCTGCATGAGAATAGCCTGAGAAATGCATGAGAAAAACCTTCACTCCTTCATTCCTCTTTTCTCCCGCCTCTGGAACAAACTCCCTCACTCTCTTCAATCCCACTCCTCCCTCCAGGTCTTTAAAACAGCTGTTCACCACCATCTCTTATCTTCCCCAATCCAAAACCTTGATCTTTTCTACCCCCGTTAAAAAACTCCAAATCCGCCTCTTTCAATCCCCAACTTCTTTCCTGAAATTCCTAGTAGTGTTAATTTGCTTTATAACGTGTACCCCACCCTCCTCCCCCAGCCCTCCCCCTTCCACAGATCTACCGACGTACCTGTTCTCTACTGTTGTGCTTGTGTGCTTCCCCCTCTCTCCCCCTCTTGTCTCCCCCTTTATCATATGTTTTGTGTGCCTGTGCATGTTTTCATGTTCAATGTGTTAGCTCTTACACGAGCCTTGATTCTGTATACAAAAAAATAAATAAAAATAATTAAACTTGGTACAAGTATGTATAATGGGCGGAGTCATATCGGTCGACGTGGTTCTTCGAAGAGCGTCGTTCTTTGTTAACCATGACCTACTTTATAACAGCGATGATCCATAGCATAGAGTAATTACAGGTATACAATACTTACTAATCCATACCTGGTGAATCCACAGCACACCTTGAGGGGCCTTGCCACACAATGACTGCACGAGACCGATTTGCATGGAAGGGACTTGTGGACGAGTTACGGAGAAATCCTCAACTTCCCAAAGGTGTGAGCAGAGTGTGAATTCAGCTTGAACCATCTGCGATGTGGCAGCACTGCAGCTGCTGTTCGAACTTGGACCTGGAACCTTGAATTAAAGTCCCATGAAGCTCTCCCGGGTGATAACATGGCAGAGTGCGTGTAAGGTTGGCCCAGTTGAGGGATGTGTGGGCCTGTGTGCCAAGATGCCTGAACTACAAGTCTCAGCTTGTCTCACGGGTTCATTAAATAGACAGGAAGCACACCTTCTACAGGTGACACACTAGACCAATGTTGGCTTGTACAGATAATAAACTGAGATATGGGTACCTTTTACAGCTACCACATCGGCCCAATGATTGCTCATATACCAGTACCGCTGGTCCACAATCCAAGCGTGTGGTACCGATCGGTATAATCCATTTTTATTGGACCGGTGTGTTACAGGTATACAGGTGCCATACCAGTCTAAGTATGCCTCATTCACATTTTTAAAACCAACCCAAACAACCTCGTTATGGCCATATAACTTTGTATCACTTGGATTATACTGACCCCAAAAAGGTAAACCCCATATATGACCAATGACGTCCAATGCTGTGGGGATTTTGAATGGGGGTAAAATTACCCCCACATAAGGAAGTATCCAAATAAAAAAATACTTTGGCCCTTCCACATCTAAAGCAGATATGGGACAACCGGTTGAACATCTCTAAATGATTGAAAGCACAAGCTTGGACCCTTACCAAAGTCGTGGTCTTCAGAGCACATCCGTGGACCCTAGAGCCACCTCCCAGCCTTTGTTGCCCATCGACGATCCCGATAAACCTGCAATGTTTTCATCTCTTGAAGAGCCCTCATCTAATTTGGTTCCACGTCAGGTATGAGCATCACCTTTGGTGAGCCATGGTGCGTGCTGAGAACACACTGCGCACTCACGAATCGTTCCCTTTGGGTTTCACCTCGTCAAGTCTCATTGGTTAAACTGATGTCGGCTACAGCGGATTTGATGGTGTGCCAGTTGGCTATTCGGTGGACCCGTTTGTGGTTGCTCCACCCTTCATTATATGGTACCTGAGTGCGGTGAAAAGTCCCAGCAGCATTCAATCGAAACAGCTGATCCGTTTGACTCTCGTGGTCAGTGTAGTTAAGCCTTGTAGGGTTTGTTTCTACAATTACTGACCCCAGAGGTTCTTAGACCCATAGAATTACTAAACCACCATTTAGGGTTTTATTTTTTTCCCTTCACTCCTAATGTCTCCTAAAAAGCTCCCATCACTCCTAAAATACCGATTGGGGCTTTCAGAATAAAATCTTGCATCAATAATGTGAATATAAATTATGCGGGGGTGGTTAGGGTTGACATAATTTTAACCTTGACCTAATTTTAAGGTCACAACCTAATTATAGACATTTAAACATTTTTTGCCATAACTTGCCTAAGGTTTCGCTGATCAGAATGACATTTCCCTCTCCAGATAGCCTACAGCAGCCCATATCTAACTCATACCCCTCGAGGTTAAAGGTCAAGGTAAAATGGTCGTCTGAAAAACCCAAACAAAAAAAAACAACAAAAAAAAACACGTGTTTTGTCATTGCTCAATTTTGCCAATGTGGAATCTCAAAGACCGATTGGCCTTCCTTGATGTTCTTGCATCATAATAGTGCACCTGCACTGACGTTGATTTGTGTCTGACACTTTTTCTGATTGTGACTTAATTAACTAAAAACACCTTTTTCATCACAACTAATTTTTATCTGATTTTCATGATGGAGTTTTATCGATAGATTTCAGATGGGGACACATTTTCTTAATTTACCCTCTATCCCTAAATGTTGATGGTCAACGTCATATGGTGGTCTGAAAATAATATAACCATCATTGGTATAATATAACCTGAACTCCGCCTGATGAAAACTCGTGCTCGCCAACTTGAAAGACTCCGCAATAAAACAGGTCTCACAATTCACTCCCAAGCCTACAAGGACCACCGACAGCACGACAAAGATGCCCTCTCCCACGCCCGCTCCGCCGACTACTCTCAAATTATCCACTCTGGCTCCGGAAACCCAAAAGCACTCTTCTCTACAATAAACAAACTCCTCAGCCCCCTGAACACCACCACCCAGTCATTCACAGTAGACAACTGCATCTCCTTCCTTTCATTCTTCCAAACCAAAATTGACAACATCGATAACAGCTTAACCACCACCGCACCCGCTCCCCCTCAAACCACCGCACCCGCTCCCCCTCAAACCACCTACCCCCCCTTATCCTGCCAACCCCTGTCTCAGTTCTCCCCAGTCTCCCCGACTGACCTCATAGGAATGAAAACTGCCACCTGCACTCTTGACCCCATCCCCTCCAGCTTTGTCAAGGCCTCCCTTCCTGCTCTCTCTCCACTTATCACTGCAACAATAAACTCCTCCCTGTCTACAGGCATCGTCCCACCTTCCCTCAAAATTGCTGCTGTTACCCCCATTCTGAAAAAAACCTGGACTAAACCCTGACACCCTAAACAACTTCAGACCCATCTCCAACCTACCCTTTCTGTCAAAAGTTTTGGAACACGCTGTAGCCACTCAACTCAAACATCACCTCTCTGCCAATAACCTGTATGAAACATTCCAATCAGGATTCCGCTCCAACCACAGTACTGAAACTGCTCTCCTCAAAATCACCAACGACCTTCTCCTCTCCTCTGACGCCGGCAACCTCAACATTATCAGCCTCCTCGACCTCAGCGCCGCCTTTGACACCATCAATCACACCATCCTCCTCACCCGACTTGAAACCACCTTTAACATTACCGGCACTGCCCTCTCTTGGATCAAATCATACCTCTCTGACAGACGCCAGTTCATCTCCATCAATAACTGCAAATCCCCCACTGCTCCCCTCCCCCAAGGTTCAGTTCTTGGCCCCTCCTCTTCATCCTGTACCTGTCCCCCCTTGGTCACTTAATCCGCCGTCATGGTCTCCAATTCCACTGCTTCGCCGATGACATCCAGCTTTTCATCTCCACCAAGTCCGTCTCCACCGACACCCACTCTATCCTGACAAACTGCATCACTGAAATAAAATCCTGGCTTCAAATCAACTTCATCAAACTTAACTATGATAAATCTGAAATAATCATCATTGGCCCAAAAACGCTCACCAAATCCACCCATAACTTTGCCCTCAACATCGACGGTTTCCCAATATCCACCTCCCCTCACATCCGGAATCTTGGCATCATCTTTGACCAAACCCTCTCCTTCGACAAATATACTAAACAGATCACAAAGACAGCCTTCTTTCACCTGAAAAACATTGCCCGTCTCCGTCCATCCCTCTCCTCCACGGCTGCAGAAACCCTCATCCACGCCTTCATCACCTCCCGTCTGGACTACTGCAACAGCCTCCTCTATGGTTCACCCTCAATAAACTCCAATACATTCAGAACTCCGCTGCCCATCTACTCACCCATTCCCGGACCCGTGACATCACCCCCGTCCTTTATAAGCTTCACTGGCTCCCCATCCCCCAGAGAATCCAGTACAAAATCCTCCTCTTGACCTACAAAGCCCTCCATAACCTGGCCCCATCCTACCTGACTGACCTCTCCAGACACACTCCCACCCGCAACCAAAGCTCTGCTGGTACCAACCTCCTGACCCCCCCCCCCCCCCATCTGGACCAAATTCAGATCCTGGGGGGACAGGGCCTTCTCCGTCGCTGCTCCCACCCTCTGGAACTCACTACCTCACACCATCAGAGACTCCTCCTCGCTCACCACATTGAAAACATCACTCAAGACCCACCTGTTCAACACTGCATTCAACATTTAACCCAGAGCATTTAACCCCTGACTATCTCTTCTCCTTCTCCTTCCTTTTGCTTTGATTATTTACCTATTGATTTCTGTCTTTTTGCACTTGTTTTTTGTACTCTGTCAAAGCGCCTTTGGGCTTCTTGAAAAGCGCTATATAAAATAAATGTATTATTATTATTATTATCATTGGATTAAGGGCCAATGGGAAGCCAGGGGAGGCTCACCCTTTGCGACCGCATATATCTAGTTCAGGTACCGATTATATTTGATATTGAACCAGAAACCTCCGTTAATTCACCAAGAGTGGTGTGTGTGTGTGTGTGTGTGTGTGTGTGTGTGTGTGTGTGTGTGTGTGTGTGTGTGTGTGTGTGTGTGTGTGTGTTTCACCAGGAGTAAAGCTTGAAGACGGAGTTGAGAACTTTGGGCTGGGATTCAGGGTTGGGGATTTGAAGAAGAAAGGGATTGAGGAATCCAAATCCCATTTATATTATGTGGAATTTCCAGGGGCCCCTGTCATTGTGCTGTCAAAAGACATTCCTGTTAAACTCCCAAAATATTCCACACTCTATTGGAAAATTATTCCTTGACAACAGCCTGGTGGAACCGGGTTAGCTGCTAATCTATCCATATATCTATCAATCTATCTTTGAAGTTGTGTGATTGTATTGTGCCTGAACAGGGTAAACGTCATAACCGCAGCACGTACAATGCTGAATTATAACCTCACTAGTGTGACTCGGCGCGCTCCGCGCACCTCACCACACGTCGTTTCAGAGGGATGGGCATCTTTGACCATTTCGGTGTATTTTGGGTCTTCTGGGACTTCAGTGGCTTTTGGGTCTTAAGGGTATTTTGGTTCCTCTGGGTATTTAAGGATCTTTGGGGGTCTTCTGGGTCTTCGTGGTCTAAAGGGTGTCGGGGGAATTAAAGGGTCGTCAAAGTTCTGAAGGGTCTCAGCAGTCTAAACGTAAATTAAGAGGGTGTTAATTATAGTTGAAGAAGAAGAAGACGTTTTGGTTTATATATACATACATACAAACCGACATAACCATATACGTTTATTCTATTATAAGATTAAGAGCTGAAATTTGAAAAACAATCTCGCCTATTTTACTCCAGGGGGTCCCAGGATTACCCACGCAAAATTCCGTTGCGATCGGTTCAGCCGTTTTTGCTGTACCTGGGACCGACGGACAGACAGACAGACAGACGGACATTTGGTGAATTATAGTAAGACATAAGAGCTCTTGGGTCCAGACAGTGCATGCGGAGGTTTTCAAATAGCGATATTCATGCAATTTCGAGTTGTATTCATTTTTGTTGTAAATATGGTGTATATGCTCAGTCATTGGTTTACACATCAACCGGAAGTGAAAATAATATTCCAACCACAAACTATTCGGTCAATTCTGTCAATTTACTTCACCTATAAACCTTATCAGTCTTAACACTTCGCGACTCTTACATGCACTTGGAGCTGGAGGGGGTGTTGAGGACTTGAAGAAAAAAATGTGGAGCTGGGGAACAACAGGCCTGAGGAGGGCAGAGAATGGACAGAGTTGGGAAAGCAGAGTTGCAGCTTTGGAGGGGTGAGGGGGTTGGAGGACTTGAGGGGGGAGGAGAGGATAAAGAGTAGTGATGGGGGTGGTAGAAAGCTGGGAGAAGGGGTTGGAAGACTTGGGCCCAGTTGCATAAAACTCCCTTATCCTGAAGGAAAGATTTACTTTCAGGTACGCTGCCATTCCTTAGCTAAGGATTTCCTTAAGGGATGTTGTATAAGCAACCCTTAGGAAATCCTCAGCTAAAATATCCCTTCAGTTTGAGGAAATCCTTAGGAGCTGTTGCTATGCCAGGTAACCAATCAGATTCGAGAAAGGACGCTTTGTCCAAAAGTAAGAACATGTAATGAGCGCATAATTTTAAATGACGCTTGTTATATGTTGCATGGGGAACACATGCTTCCAGATGGAGGAATAAAGTGATTCTTGTGTAAAATTCATTCGATTCACATATATAGTATACTAGCGAGGTACCCGTGCTATGCATGGGTGGGAAGCCAAAAGCAAACAAACAATGCGGAAATGGTGAATTCTAAACCATGGAACCAATAAATTCCACATTCCTGTGCCACCTTTAGTCGAACAGCAGGCATTGACAGCCGATTCGTGAAAGACTTAGGTTAAAAAACTTTTTTTTTTTAACCTGTGAATGGTTCTCCACCGAGTCAATGGCGAATCTGCATATGGCAAATCTGCGAATGTCACAGTTGGAAAGTAGAAACCCTCACGTCATTTCCTCATTCATATTTAAATTCAATAATCTCTATTTTCATTCCAAACACCTTCATTCCAATCATACATTAATACGATAATAAAGCGCGGCGTTACGCGCGCTGCTTGCGAGCAACGAGGAAGCGGACAAGCGGTAACTTATAAGCGTCTTTATTTCAGGAGCTCACTGTAACACTGGCGCGCTCCGGGCTGCGCGCCCGGTGTATATCATGAGGCCACGCCTACGCCTCGGGCGTGGCCACCGCCCACTTGGTGCGCGGAATGATGTCACCACGCCAGTGGGCTTTTGTGTCCGCCACACGCGCCCCCCCAGAATTCCCGCGCACCTGGAGGGCCAGTTTGCGGGGCAGACGAATGACCCGGCCGAAGCGCCCCCTGGCGATCGGCGGCGTCCGGGGTGCAGGGATGCCAGGTGGGATGCCCCTGGCTGCCCCTGGGATGGGTGCAGGACCGGGGGGCGGCGTGGCGGCGGGGCTGCTGGGCGGTGCCGGGGGTCCGCCCGCAAGGAGGCGGCCCCGACGTGGGGGTCGGGCCACTGGCGGTGGATGGTCCACGTCGAGGTGGGCCGGCTTGAGGCGGTCTACCGAAACGCGGTCAGGAGTACCGCCGATGTCCAGGGTGAAGTGCTTCGCCCCGGTCTCCAGCACGCGGAAAGGCCCGTCGTACGGGGGCCGCAGTGGTGTCCGGTGGGCATCGTGGCGGACGAAGACGTACTCCGCCGTGCGAAGCTCCGGGGCGACGTGCGTCGGTGGGTGCCCATGGCATGCCGTTGGCACCGGGGCGAACCTCTGGGCGGTCTCTTGCAGAGCGGAGCGCTGCTGTGCCGCGGACCATGGTGCCGTGGAGTCGGGGAGGAACTCGCCCGGCACCCGCAGCGGTTGCCCGAAGACCAACTCCGCCACGGATGCGCGCAGGTTCTCCTTGGGCGCCGTCCAGAGGCCCAGCAGGACCCAGGGGAGCCTGTCGACCCAGCTGCCGTCGCGGAGGGTGGCCCGGAGCGCGGCCTTCAATGAGCGGTGAAATCGCTCACACAGGCCGTTAGCCTGGGGGTGGTAGGCCGTGGTTCGGTGCAGCCGGACCCAGAGCCCCTGCGCAACCGCCCCCCAGAGCTCCGAGGTGAACTGGGGGCCGCGGTCGGACGAGATGTCTGAGGGGGCGCCGAACCGGGCGACCCAGGTGGTGATGAAAGCCTGCGCGACATCGGCCGCCGTTGTCGATGCCAAGGGCACGGCCTCCGGCCACTGGGTGGTGCGATCCACCATGGTGAGGATGTAGGTGAAACCCCGCGAGGGGGGCAGAGGTCCCACCAGGTCCACGTGGACGTGGTCAAACCGGCGTTCCGGCACCGTGAACGGGGCCAACGGGGCCTGGGTGTGCCGGTGCACCTTGGCACGCTGGCACGCGAGGCACGTCCTGGCCCAGCCACGGACGGCCTTCCGGAGGCCATGCCAGACTAACTTGTCGGCGATCAGCCTTTGGGAGGCCCTCGCGCCCGGGTGGGACAGGCCGTGGATGGCGTCAAACACCTGGCGCTGCCAGCCCGCGGGCACGATGGGGCGAGGACGCCCGAGGGAGACGTCGCACAAGAGGGCCGCGCCCGCGCCGTCGAACGGCACCTCGGTGACGCGGAGGCCCGTGACGGCGGTCCGCAAGGCCTGGACGTCGGGGTCAGCGGCCTGGTCCGCTGCCATCCGGGCATAGTCGATGCCGAGGTGGACTGTGTGGGCGACGGCCCGGGAAAGGCAATCCGCCACCGGGTTGTCCTTCCCCGTGACGTGCTGGATGTCCGTCGTGTACTCGGACACGGCCGAGAGGTGACGCTGCTGCCGGGCCGACCACGGCTCGGTGACCTTGCCCATCGCGAAGATCAGCGGCTTGTGGTCGACGAAGGCAGTGAACGCACGGCCCTCGAGCAGATGGCGGAAGTGCCTGACCGCCAAGTGAAGCCCGAGCAACTCGCGGTCGAAGGTACTGTAACGGCGTTCGGGCGTGTGAAACTGCCGGCTAAAGAACGCCAGCGGTTGCCAAGCTCCACGCACCCACTACTCGTGCACCGCGCCCACCGCGTAGTCCGAGGCATCGGTGGTGAGGGCGATCGGTGCATCGGGCGCCGGGTGCGCGAGCATGGTGGCGTTAGCCAAGGCGAGCTTCGCGCCCGTGAACGCCGTGTCCATCTGCTCGGTCCAGGTAACGTCGCCTTTGCCCGGCTTACCTCGGAGAGCTTCGTGCAGGGGGCGCAGGAGCTGGGCGATACGGGGCAGGAACCGATGGTAAAAGTTCACCATGCCCAGGAACTCCTGCAGCCCTCTGATCGTGCGGGGGCGCGGAAACCCCTTCACCGCCTCCACTTTGGCCGGCAGGGGGACGGCTCCGTGCCTGGTGACACGGTGCCCCAGAAAATCGATTATGGCGGCGCCGAACCGGCACTTTGCGGGGTTCACAATCAGGCCATGCTGGCCCAGGCGTTCGAAGAGCGTGCGGAGGTGGCGTAGGTGCTCTTTGCGGGACGCGCTGGCGACGAGGATATCGTCCAGGTAGACGTAGACAAAATCCAAGTCGCGCAGGACGCTGTCCATCAGTCGCTGGAACGCCTGAGCCGCATTCTTCAGACCGAAGGGCATGCGCAGGAACTCGAAGAGTCCGAATGGCGTGATGACCGCCATCTTCGGGACGTCCTCCGGCCTGACGGGGACCTGATGGTAGCCGCGTATGAGGTCCACCTTCGAGAAGAAGGACCTGCCCGCCAAACGGGTGGAAAAGTCCTGAATGTGGGGGACGGGGTAGCGGTCGGGAGTCGTGGCGTCATTGAGACGGCGATAGTCCCCGCACGGTCGCCATCCCCCGCTGGGCTTCGGCACGATGTGCAGCCGCGACGCCCAAGCGCTCTCTGAGCGCCGAACGATGCCGAGTCGCTCCAGGGTAGCGAACGCCGCTTTTGCCACGCCAGCTTCGTCGGCTCGAGGCGGCGTGCCCGGGCGTAGACCGGTGGCCCGACGGTGGGGATGTGATGGGCCACCCCGTGCTTGACGGCCCCCGCCGAGAAGGTGGGCCGCATGAGGACCGGGAAGCCGGCGAGGAGGCGGGTGAATGCGTCCGCTGCCGGAAGCGTACAGACCAACGTGGCCGGAACTGAACCGTTCGGCAAGCCACTTGGCAAGCCGCTCCTTGAGCTGGGCAACGCACAAGCGAGCGAGCTGAACGTCTCGGCCTGGACAAGACGTCTGCGCTTGACGTCGACCAGGAGCCCATTAGCGCACAGGAAGTCCGCGCCAAGCAGTGCCATGGGCACATCGGCGGTGACGAACGTCCATCGGAAAACCTGCCCTACGAACCGCAGAGAGAGGCAGCGTTTTCCGGACGTACAGATGGGCGTCCCGTTCGCGGCAAGCAGCGCGGGGCCCCCACCCGTGGCGTGCTTGTCTGACGTGCCGGCGGGAACGACACTCACCTGCGCTCCCGTGTCACACAGGTAACGGCGCCCGGAGAAGGTGTCCGTTATGAACAGCAGGCTGCTCGAACGGCCGGCGCTCATCGCCACTATTGAGCGCCGGCCCGGGCGTTTCCCGACCTGTTGAAGGAGCATGGCGGATGACACTGCCGAGCTTCGTGGCCGAACTTGGCATGGAACCAGCACCAGGTGGTGGAGCTGGAGGAGCGCGGCTGGCTCCGCCAGGCCGGTGGAGTTGGCGGGTTTCCCCGCGGTGGCGGTTTTCGCCGTGGCGGTGGGCGGGGCGTGGCGGCGGTCACGAGGTGCGTATCAGCATGCTGCGTATGCTGTATAAGCTGATGCTGTGGAACAGCAGCATCAGCAGCATCAGCAGCATCAGCCTCGAGGGCCGTGACGGCCACGCCGACTCTCGCCCGCGTGTCCGAAGCGGCGAAGTACCTGTCCGCCTCGGCTGCCAATGCTCGGGGTTCCGTTAGCCCGGTCCCGGCCAACGCGAGGCGAACCTGCGCTGGAAGTTGGTGACGGAAAAGCGCCCGGAATAGAGAACCGGGGGCTTCGTCGCCCAACAGTGACAGCATATGGTCCATTCGGACCGACGGGCGCGTGTCACCGAGTTCGGGGAGATCCAGGAGGCGGTCGGCCCGTGCGTCGTCCGTGAGGCCGAACGTGGCTAGGAGTAGCCGCTTGAGTGCCTCGTACTTGTGGCCGTCCGGTGGGTGGCGAAGGACGGACACAACTCGAGCGGCCGTGCCGGGCCCGAGGGAGGCGACGACATGGCAATAGCGCGTGTCATCGCCGGTGAGGCGACGAAGCTGAAATTGGGCTTCGGCCTGGACGAACCAGACTTCGGCCTGAGCCTCCCAAAATTCGGGAAGTTTGAAGAAGTTGGCCATGGCAATGGCGTCGCGTGTGGAAGGATCGCTCCGGCAGATCCAACGTCGAGGGGGTCACCAGTAAAGCGCGGCGTTACGCGCGCTGCTTGCGAGCAAGGAGGAAGTGGACAAGCGGTAACTTATAAGCGTCTTTATTTCAGGAGCTCACTAACACTGGCGTGCTCCGGGCTGCGCGCCCGGTGTATATCATGAGGCCACGCCTACCCTTCGGGCGTGGCCACCGCCCACTTGGTGCGCGGAATGATGTCACCACGCCAGTGGGCTTTTGTGTCCGCCACAATAACAAAATACTGCGTGAAATCACGATTGTATTGAGATACTATCCAACCAGCCCATTGTCGTCGTCTGGTCACTTCCGGATTTGGGAGCACGTCCGTATCGAGACCATTTCAAAATCATCATTTTATTGAGGAACTTATGAAACCTCATACCTACCTTACGACATCCGCTGGGACCCCAAAATGTTCCACAGAAGTTTTGGCAGGGCCAGCACCAAAACTGAAGGAGTAGTTTCAGGATGGACAGACACCGTTTTACAATATATATATATACATATACAGTCATGTGAAAAAGTAAGTACACCCCATATATATGTTGGAACCCATCTGTGGATCGGTCCCATCGGCCGATGGGTCTGATCAATCTGTGGATGCATGAGAAATGACAATGCAGACCCATCGGCCGATGGGTCTGCGCCATCTGCGGATGTGTTGTTCACCTTGAAGGAATGTGTTGACAGAATGGTGCTCTTCAATCAGGTACACAGTCATTGGAATTACATGTGGTAGGAATTTAACAGAGATGATTTTTAAATGTTTTATTTAACTTTTATTTTTAAAATTTAAATTTTATTATTTTATTTAATTTAAATTTTATTTTATTTAATTTAATATAAAGGAATTTAACATTCCCCTCCGCCATTATCAGAAGAACACCTAATGTTTTGTATGAATGTTGAGTATGTTATGTAAAGCTTTACTAAAACTGCCATGTATCTGTTAATTACAAAATGTATTGACAAAATGTATAAATAGATGGGTAGAAATAGATAATAAAACATTTAAAAATCATCTCTGTTAAATTCCTACCACATGTAATTCCAATGACTGTGTACCTGATTGAAGAGCACCATTCTGTCAACACATTCCTTCAAGGTGAACAACACATCCGCAGATGGCGCAGACCCATCGGCCGATGGGTCTGCATTGTCATTTCTCGTGCATCCACAGATGGGTCAGACCCATCGGCCGATGGGACCGATCCACAGATGGGTTCCAACATATATACGAATGTAAGAGGAATAAAGTGATCCTACTCTGCTGTATTACGAGATGAGGTTGATAGAGTGAGAATCGCATGGCGTTCAATCCCAAGGAATCGCTCCCTCTTTTTATATATTTTGTTTGTCTGTTTGATTTGTTTGTGAAATAAATGTTAGCTCTTTCACGAGCCTCGATTCTGTATGCAAAAAAAAAAAGAAAGAAAAAAAAAAAAAAAGGTGTGCATCACAAACTGTCAATTTGGATCGCGTCATCTCAAATAGGTCATGTATCATTAATGTCGCATCAAATAAGTCAACTATGTATTCAAACGTCATAGCAGGAGCAAAACAACGCTGTGGATATGCAGAGTTATATAGTCCTGATTTTGGGAAGCAAAAATGACTTCCATCACAGTATGGCCTGCAGGTGGAAACATTGCATTTAATTATCAATTGTGTTCGATCAAACACTGCCATGGTCACAAAATACCGTCTGCCAGATACGATCACCACCGCAAGATGAACCACAAAACAACAAGCACATGCCGCATGAAGCTCGATCATTCTCCCGAGGGCATTGGTGAGGTTTTTATTTATTTTTTAAACCAAAAATATTTCAATTCACGAGGTCTAAGACTCTCCGGACAAATTAATCACACAATGTGGTCACAGCTGTGACATGACGCCAATTAAAGCGGCCATGTTCATACGATAACAATGTCAGAATCAACGTCGACCTTCAAGGTAAGATCTACTGAACGTGGAACTCATTTACGAAGCCACCACGTAGTTCAGCTTAGGTGAAACAAATTGCGGTCAAATTGTTTAAAATATATATATATATATACAAGCAAGGGCCAACCTTTGCTAAGCAATTAAAAAGGTACAAAGGTAGTTTGTTTCAGTAAAAAATAAATACGTTTTTTTTGTCCCCCGTCGCACCGCGGAGAGAAAGGGGGACTATGGTTTTCCCCTCCGTCCGTGTGTCCGTCCGTCCGTCCGTGCATGCATAAGCGAAGGACCGCATTCGAATTTGGTGTGGGGGTGCAACCCACGTCAAAATCCAAGATGGCCACCACCATGTATGTCTGATGCCATGTATGTCTGAACTTTGTGAGCTGAATATCTTGAAAAATACGTGAAGTACCAACTTCTAATCTGGTGTGTGGGTGTATCTCGGCATAAGGAAGAACGCTATTGAAAATTGGGTCGCCACGTCAAAATCCAAGATGGCCGCCTTGCGTCTTCCACTTTGTCAACTCGCATCACTTCACCGACGGGGGACCTAGGCGTAACGCTCGTTACAAATCCGTCGCAACGACGTGTTGGTTACACTATCAATAACCTCGAGGTTCATTATTGTGGCTTGAACATCAACCACTGGGTCCAACCCCCCGAGCAGAGTCCGAGTCAACGGCTGGTGAGCTAGTCATGAGAGCTGTCACAGCAGAAGCCAACCTGCGTCGATGCCCGACTGGCAAGAGTCTATTTTGTCGTCCCAGGCACACACCTCATTGCTGCTGGATCGCTCGGCATTGAGTCCCTGCAGGATCACTGTCGACAAAAGGATTCGGTTGAGAGCTGGGGAGGTGGCCGGGTCGTCGATCCGGTGTAATATGTGTTGGGGATATGCGGAGGAGTCAGTGTGGAAATCGACACCGGGATCACTCAGCATCTCGGGTGTTGGCTCCAGTTTGGATATGACAGGGTCGGCGTTTGAAACCAGCAGGTCAACTGATGGAATGATCAGGGAGCCGAGGCAGGGCTCAGAAAGAAGGTTGCTTAAAACAAGGCCAGAGTCACCAATCGAGTCAAAGTTTGGATGTGGTGGTTGGTAAAGGTCAGGTTCAGAGGCTTGGTCCGATATCAACCTGACATCTGGTTCCCAAACCTTGTCTGTTAATGTCTGCACAGAGTATGATCCATATCCAGAATCATCTCTCGCAAGTAAATCTTGGTCTTCATTATTATCCGTGGTTGACGGAGGATCACAATGGGCGTGGTAACCCAGCGAGGACAACACCAAGGTCTGACTTTCGACCACAGACACTCCTTCCTTATCTCCGTACATCCCACCGCATGGAGGGTTGTCCGATTTGGCCGTCAACATCCCGTTAGTCCATCTCGAAGAATCCCCGTATTCCAAGGAGACCAACTCATCGATCACCGCTATCTTTGTGTCAGCAAGATCAGGTAACATGTCGAACTATGGAAGGGATGAGGGGAGAAGGGGGGAAAATGTGGAATGTTAAGCATTGATCATAAATTGTCATGTCTGGAGATTCCATCTTACCACGCAACTGATTAATCCACATTTCACAATCGGTCGATCCTCGCGATAGCGAGCCTCAGAAATGGAACATCGTTAACAGTGTCCCTCAAAGAATGGATTCAAATAAACTTCTTAAAACCCCTTTGATGGTCCCCTTAGAGCACTTACCTCACGACACGGTGACCCCAGGGTCAGATTATACACCTTCTAAAGTCCTTTGAAATCTACATAAAAGGTACATTGATATCTTCTGATGTCCTTTGTAAGCCACATAAAGGTACATTGATATCTCCTGATGTCCTTTGTAAGCCACATAAAGGTACATTGATATCTTCTGATGTCCTTTGTAAGCCACATAAAGGTACATTGATATCTCCTGATGTCGTTTGTAAGCCACAGAAAGGTACATTGATCTCCTGATGTCCTTTGTAAGCCACAAAGGTACATTGATATCTCCTGATGTCCTTTGTAAGCCACATAAAGGTACATTGATATCTCCTGATGTCCTTTGTAAGCCACATAAAGGTACATTGATATCTCCTGATGTCCTTTGTAAGCCACATAAAGGTACATTGATATCTCCTGATGTCCTTTGTAAGCCACATAAAGGTACATTGATAGCTCCTGATGTCCTTTGTAAGCCACATAAAGGCACATTGATATCTCCTGATGTCCTTTGTAAGCCACATAAAGGTACATTGATATCTCCTGATGTCCTTTGTAAGCCACATAAAGGTACATTGATAGCTCCTGATGTCCTTTGTAAGCCACATAAAGGTACATTGATATCTCCTGATGTCCTTTGTAAGCCACAAAGGTACATTGATATCTCCTGATGTCCTTTGCAAGCCACATAAAGGTACATTGATATCTCCTGATGTCCTTTGTAAGCCACATAAAGGTACATCGATATCTCCTGATGTCCTTGTCCGCTCTAGCAGGGAAAATGGTCTTAAAATGCCTGTTGTTGTTGTTGTTGTTGTTGTTGGCCTTGTGCACATGAAACACACAAATGAGCTTTCCCACGAGTCTCAGATCACCATTTACGAAACCCAAGTGAACAATGAAAACTCACCAACACCCGTGGGATCTTGAACGAGGGGTCGTACACATATCCATAGGCCACCCTCACCAACAGCATCAGGACGAATATCAGTAATGTAAGACAAAGGGCCAGAACTGTCCATTTGATCAACTCGAATGAGGAAGCTGTTTGGAAAAAGTGAAAACTTATGCAGTTTTGCTCTCGAGTTGGTTTGGTCTCTGTCTTCCCATCCAAACCCTTGGCACTTTAACCTGGGTTCACCTACATAATGAGCCAACACCATACACGTTTGTCCACTGTCTACTAATATCCTTGCAATTCATGTAAAAGTACCGTGCAGGCGTACACCGATAGCTACTCATGTTTATGGCCTCCGTGTTATATGTACAGTATATACACACAAGCTCCTCCATGAGCCTTTTATAAGGAATTATATGTGCATGCATTTCCCACGTAAAAACATTCGTAACCTTATGGGGAAAATCCCACTTGCCGTGCGGTTACTGACCTCGGGGCAAAGGAATGTAACACTGCGGCTCCGAACGTGGACTGCGGAATTCCGTCACAGCGTCGATTGAGCACATCTTGATGGTGCGCTTCAGGCGGACGCAACGTTCTTCACCGGGCGGCAGTTTGCAGATAACATAGTCCTCGGTGTCAAAATGCACGACCTGTTGGGTACACCAGGCAAATGGAGGGACACAAAATGGCGCGTCCCGTTCACTCCATGCATCCGAGTGGTGGGGACTTGCCACTCGGGTATATTATCTGAAGATGGGCGGCTATTCTATGGGTTAAGCTCTCGTAAAGGGTAGTGAGGACCATGTGACGTCATGAGCAGCACTTTCCGACAGCATAGTTTGTTCACCTAAGTCCTGCCTCAAACCCACACAGGTGACACTGGACGGAAATTCCCTCGACCCAAATTATTTATAACCCTAGCTTGTTTTCCTCATCCGTCCATCACAGTCTTCTAGTCTAGTCTAGTCTAGTTTATTCTAGTCTATTCTAGTCTTCTAGTGCAATTACTGCTGCCTGACTTCTCGTGCCAACACATGGAGGTGTTTATCTTTACACCGCTTGTCCTTTGCTTCCTTCACAACACTGGGTTAATCTGCACAGTTTCCTTACATCGGTTATCAGATCTGGCAAGTATTGCGACCGCAAACAAAGCAACACAAATAGTACCCGTACCTTACTTTCATTGTTGTTTCTGTCATTGATGAATGCACTGTACTTCACTGCCTGCACGTATGACCTGTTGCTGGTTTTTCTGTAGAGATGACGAGGTAAAGGCTTAATTGCCACAATGAGGGAGTGTTCACTTGGTGTGACTTCAAACGTCGGAACACTGAGAGGCACTGCAAGGAACGCAAGGGACAGGGAGGGGGACATAGAATTGGAAATGAAAACAAGCTCATAACAACAACAAAATAAAAGTTCCAATTATTTTTGTGATAAATCAAAATATTTTGTACACAAATTCCATCAAATGAAAAATCGATTGTACTATGGAGGATAATTATATGGACCTCAAAATGGCTCAACTCACCCTTACTAGTGAATTGGCCTTCAAAATGGCTTAACGCACCCCTACTAGAGAATTGGCCTTCAAAATGGCTTAACGCACCCCTACTAGTGAATTGGCCTTCAAAATGGCTTAACGCACCCCTACTAGAGAATTGGCCTTCAAAATGGCTTAACGCACCCCTACTAGAGAATTGGCCTTCAAAATGGCTTAACGCACCCCTACTAGAGAATTGCCCTTCAAAATGGCTTATCGCACCCCTACTAGAGAATTGGCCTTCAAAATGGCTTAACGCACCCCTACTAGAGAATTGGCCTTCAAAATGGCGTATCGCACCCCTACTAGAGAATTGGCCTTCAAAATGGCTTATCGCACCCCTACTAGAGAATTGCCCTTCAAAATGGCTTAACGCACCCCTACTAGAGAATTGGCCTTCAAAATGGCTTAACGCACCCCTACTAGAGAATTGGCCTTCAAAATGGCTTAACGCACCCCTACTAGAGAATTGCCCTTCAAAATGGCTTAACGCACCCCTACTAGAGAATTGCCCTTCAAAATGGCTTATCGCACCCCTACTAGAGAATTGGCCTTCAAAATGGCTTAACGCACCCCTACTAGAGAATTGGCCTTCAAAATGGCGTATCGCACCCCTACTAGAGAATTGGCCTTCAAAATGGCTTATCGCACCCCTACTAGAGAATTGGCCTTCAAAATGGCTTAACGCACCCCTACTAGAGAATTGGCCTTCAAAATGGCTTAACGCACCCCTACTAGAGAATTGGCCTTCAAAATGGCTTAACGCACCCCTACTAGAGAATTGGCCTTCAAAATGGCTTATTGCACCCCTACTAGAGAATTGGCCTTCAAAATGGCTTAACACACCCCTACTAGAGAATTGGCTTTCAAAATGGCTTAACTCACCCCTACTAGAGAATTGGCCTTCAAAATGGCTTAACGCACCCCCACTAGAGAATTGGCCTTCAAAATGGCTTAACGCACCCCTACTAGAGAATTGGCCTTCAAAATGGCTTAACGCACCCCTACTAGAGAATTGGCCTTCAAAATGGCTTAATGCACCCCTCCTAGAGAATTGGCCTTCAAAATGGCTTAATGCACCCCTCCTAGAGAATTGGCCTTCAAAATGGCTTAACGCACCCCTACTAGAGAATTGGCCTTCAAAATGGCTTAACTCACCCCGACTAGAGAATTGGCCTTCAAAATGGCTTACTGGTAAACTGATCCTAACTAGGAGAATTGGGCCTTAAAATAGCCCAACTTAACCTGGTGAGGAAAAATGGGCCTTAAAATGACAACATACATTGGCTAAATTAATTGGTCCTCAAAACTCACCCTGAAGGAGAATTGGCCCTCCAGAGCCCAACTTACCCCGATTAGGAGAAATGCGTCTGAAATTGGCTTAACTCTGCCAGACTAAGAACTGTACCTCAAAATGGTTCGATTCACCCAGACTAGGATAACTCGGCCTCAAAGTTACCCAACTCACTCTGACGAAGAGAACTGTGTCTCAAAATGGCTTAAACCACCTTGACTGTGACAAACAGTCACACGTTTGTTTCCACCCTGGAGCTTTAACCAAAAACCTATGGCTTCCTGTCAAGGAAACTTAATCTCTCAAATGGAAAGCATATAATATTGTTTAATCAAAGGGTACAGCTAAAACTAGAAGGGCACTCGGTAGAGTGCACACCTCCGCCAGCCTGAACCATTTAGGTTTTGTATTCCACCGATAGGCCAGAACTGCTTCCGGACCTCAACCAAAATCTAATTGGCTTGTTCTTGTCACCTACCCAACTCATCCACCAAGTTTTGTCTGAATCCGTCCATAACTTAAGACATCATGCTATATATACAATTTTGGCCCTATCTCTCAATGGCAAAAAATGACTAAAACTTCTTGAATCCAGATCCGGATCTCGATCTTCACCAAAATCGAAACAAGTCCTTGTCACACACCCAACCTGTCCACCAAATTTGGTCCAAATCCGTCCACAACTTTGAGATATCCTGCTCACAGACAAACAAACAAGACAGACAAACAGACACTGGTGAAAACGCAACCTCCGATGTTGCGGAGGTAACAATTACACATTACTTACTGAGTTTGGCCATAGAAACATAACTTGCACCAAAAAACAAACAAAAAAAAAACCTCCCACTAGAAACACAATGGCCACAGCAGGTCAATAAAAAGCCCCATATGAGACAATGGCTACATGATATAATGCGGCCATACTGGGAAGCAATGCAGGCAATTGCTGCTTATAAAATGTCTTCTTTCAATGGAAACATTATTACAAACATCCGTAACGTGTTCAAACAAAATGAAATCCTCGTTCTCGAAGATACAAATAAGGTAAGTAGGACCGAAGGTTCACAATCAAGAGGACCAAGGACAAGCCGTGTCCAACAGAGTGAAACCAAGGAATGATTATCGAGCACGTCATATCATTTGGATCATCGTACTTGTAAAGAGTCTGACAGAAATACACAGACCACGTGAACGAATACCTGGGCTTTCATTACCAATGCTGGCTGCTTCGCAATCGACGATGCAGTGTCATTGTAGGCAATGGCAAGAATTTCGACCCAGTTCAAGGTAGGGAATACCAAGCTTGGTTGAGAGCGAGATACCTCCGAGCAATTTTGTGATCACACCTGAGAATGTGAGTTCGTCTCAAGAAACCAAATTACGTCAGTCTCCTCCACTCCAACCAAAATGAAAATAGCCAACGTGCTACGCATGCCATCAATGGTGTCTCGGATTATCACTGGAAGATAAAACAGTGGAAAGTCAAGAAATGTAGTTCCCCAAACCTGTTAGAATTTGGTGTGCAAATGTCTCTCCCGTGTAAAATAACATGGACTCAAATTTCATTTTTGGCCTTTGATGACATCGTGAACTAGAACGCCACTCAGTAGAGCGCATACTCCCGCCGTGGGTCAAGTTGGAATAATACCTTTTGTTTAACATCCCCTCTCCCAAAACAATAAATGAAAAAGAAAGTAGGCCCTAACTGTCAGAGAATGTATTTTGATATATCTCGGAATTAGAGGAGAAAAACATCATTGAAGAATAAGAATAAAAGCTTTAATGCAGTAAAACAGAAAAAACAATTCCCCAAAAAATTCCCCAAAAAAATTCCTGGATCCGGAATAATATCCTGAGCTTCACCAAAAACTAATCAATTCTTCCTTATCCCAAGGGCAATCATCCCACCAACTTTCATCCAAATCCGTTCAGAACTTTTCCAGATATCTTGTTCACAAACACACGAACACAAACATACGAACACACACACACACACACACACACACACACACACACACACACACACACACACACACACACACACACACACACACACACACACACACACACACACACACACACACACACGAACACACACAAACACAAACATACGAACGAACACACACACACACACACACATAGATACACACACACAGAGATACACACACACAGAGATACACACACACAGAGATACACACACACACAGATACACACACACAGAGATACACACACACAGAGATACACACACACAGAGATACACACACACAGAGATACACACACACAGAGATACACACACACAGAGATACACACACACACACACACACGATCGAATGCGTTACTCCCTTGCGGGAGTAACTACACCGCAAATATTGGAGGGAATTTTTCACAGAATCTGATTTATATCAGAGAACTATACAATTATTATATCCCATGGTGAAATTTGACAAGGTATTCAGAAAGAGGTCACTGTGACCCGTTAACCGGTTGTGCCGCCCCTATTTCGCTCAACTCCTTTGAAATACTACATACAACACGCTTGGGACCACAAGCTGCCAAAGGCATTTCTGGGAATGTTTCAATTGCAGAAATGCCACCAAGTAAGAAATGTTGTGGTGTCGGCGTGGGACCCTCCAGAGCACGCATGGTCTGAGTGATGATATTTGTTTACGTGAACGCGGTCTCGTGCTCCTTCCCTATATTTCTCAAATCGGAACTAGTCATCTCACCTGGGTTTTCAGGATATAGAAATACCTCTAGAGGAACTTCTGAGCCATATTTATCATCAATTTCATGGGCATGCAATGAATTTTTTTTTTTTTTTAATTACCAAAAAAACGTTTCACCAGATATGTCACGTCATGAATAATAATTCAATAATAATTCATTTATTTTGTATAGCGCTTTTCCAGAAGCCCAAAGGCGCTTTGACAGAGTGGCAAACATAATGCATAACAATACATGAAAACAACAATTGCAAAAAGACAAGAATCAATAGGGAAATATTTAAAGCAAAAGGAGGGAGAAGGAGAAGAGATAGTCAGGGGTTAAATGCTGTGGGTTGAATGTTGAATGCAGTGTTGAACAGGTGGGTCTTTAGTGATGTTTTGAATGTGGTGAGTGAGGAGGAGTCTCTGATGGTGTGAGGTAGTGAGTTCCAGAGGGTGGGAGCAGCGATGGAGAAGGCCCTGTCCCCCCAGGATCTGAATTTGGTCCGGATGGAGGGGGTCAGGAGGTTGGTACCAGCAGAGCGGAGGTTGCGGGTGGGAGTGTGTCTGGAGAGGAGGTCAGCCAGGTAGGATGGGGCCAGGTTATGGAGGGCTTTGTATGTCAAGAGGAGGATTTTGTACTGGATTCTCTGGGGGATGGGGAGCCAGTGAAGCTTGTAAAGGACGGGGGTGATGTGGTCACGGGTCCGGGAATGGGTGAGTAGACGGGCAGCGGAGTTCTGAATGTATTGGAGTTTATTGGTGATTTTTGCGGGTGAACCATAGAGGAGGCTATTGCAGTAGTCCAGACGGGAGGTGATGAAGGCGTGGATGATGGTTTCTGCAGCCGTGGAGGAGAGGGATGAGCGGAGACGGGCAATGTTTTTCAGGTGAAAGAAGACTGACTGTGATCTGTTTAGTGTATTTGTCGAAGGAAAGGGTTTGGTCAAAGATGACGCCAAGATTCCGGATGTGAGGGGAGGTGGATACTGGGATACCGTCGATGTTGAGGGCAAAGTTATGGGTGGATTTTGTGAGCGTTTTTGGGCCAATGATGATTATTTCAGATTTATCACAGTTAAGCTTGAGGAAGTTGATTTGAAGCCAGGATTTTATTTCAGTGATGCAGTTTGTCAGGATAGAGTGGGTGTCGGTGGAGACGGACTTGGTGGAGATGAAAAGCTGGATGTCATCGGCGAAGCAGTGGAATTGGAGACCATGACGGCGGATTAAGTGACCGAGCGGGGACAGGTAAAGGATGAAGAGGAGGGGGCCAAGAACTGAACCTTGGGGGACACCTTGGGGGAGGGGAGCAGTGGGGGATTTGCAGTTATTGATGGAGATGAACTGGCATCTGTCAGAGAGGTATGATTTAATCCAAGAGAGGGCAGTGCCGGTAACGTTAAAGGTGGATTCAAGTCGGGTGAGGAGGATGGTGTGATCGATGGTGTCAAAGGCAGCGCTGAGGTCGAGGAGGACGAGAATGTTGAGGTTGCCAGCGTCAGAGGAGAGGAGAAGGTCATTGGTGATTTTGAGGAGAGCAGTTTCAGTACTGTGGTTGGACCGGAATCCGGATTGGAATGTTTCATACAGGTTATTGGCAGAGAGATGATGTTTGAGTTGAGTGGCTACAGCGCGTTCCAAAACTTTTGACAGAAAGGGTAGGTTGGAGATGGGTCTGAAGTTGTTTAGGGTGTCAGGGTTTAGACCAGGTTTTTTTAGAATGGGGGTAACAGCAGCAATTTTGAGGGAAGGTGGGTCGATGCCTGTAGACAGGGAGGAGTTTATTGTTGCAATGATAAGTGGAGAGAGAGCAGGGAGGGAGGCTTTGACAAAGCTGGAGGGGATGGGGTCAAGAGTGCAGGTGGCAGTTTTCATTCCTATGAGGAGTTGAGAGGTCAGTAGGGGAGATTGGGGAGAACCGAGACAGGGGATGGCATGACAAGGGGGGGCAGGTGGTTGGAGGGGGAGCGGGTGCGGCGGTGGTCAAGCTGTTGTAGATGTTGTCAATTTTGCGTTGGAAGAAAGAGAGGAAGGAGATGCAGTTGTCTACTGTGAATGACTGGGTGGTGGTGTTCAGGGGGCGGAGGAGTTTGTTTATTGTCGAGAAGAGTGCTTTTGGGTTTCCGGAGCCAGAGTGGATAATTTGAGAGTAGTAGGCAGAGCGGGCGCGGGAGAGGGCATCTTTGTAGTGTTGTAGGTGGTCCTTGTAGGCTTGTAGGCTTGCCTGGGCGTGAACGTTGCCTGGGCCTCAGGTCACATTTCAGCAGCACCTGCACAAATCACCTGTAAAGATGACGAGAGAGTACCTAACTGGCTTTTCAATCTCACCTTGTTTTGGTTCAAGAAAGGAAGATTTCCAGGAAGAGGCTTTCGAGGCATTCTTCGCATGGATTATCCCAATATAATCATCCGTGACCAGCACGTGCTCCGAGATGTCGCAGCACGTTGTGCCGGGATGGCCGCATTCCCGCAGCTTCATCGGACATTCATCACTATAAGAGTCGACCCTGCAGAGTCCAAATTGATTAGATGTACCAAAGCACTTGAGGAATGTTAAAATGATCAACAACAACAACATGCATTTTAAGGCCATTTTCTCTGCTAGAGCGGGGATTATCCTTGCGGTCCCCATGACAATCTTCTTCATTTTGCCCTAAATAAAATGATCGCTCTCCAACAAAACAAATAATGCTATTTAAATATTTGCCCTAAATAAAATGATCGCTCTCCAATAAAACAAATAATGCTATTTAAATATTTGCCCTAAATAAAATGATCGCTCTCCAATAAAACAAATAATGCTATTTAAATATTTGCCCGAAATAAAATGATCGCTCTCCAATAAAACAAATAATGCTATTTAAATATTTGCCCTAAATAAAATGATCGCTCTCCAATAAAACAAATAATGCTATTTAAATATTTGCCCTAAATAAAATGATCGCTCTCCAATAAAACAAATAATGCTATTTAAATATTTGCCCTAAATAAAATGATCGCTCTCCAATAAAACAAATAATGCTATTTAAATATTTGCCCGAAATAAAATGATCGCTCTCCAATAAAACAAATAATGCTATTTAAATATTTGCCCTAAATAAAATGATCGCTCTCCAATAAAACAAATAATGCTATTTAAATATTTGCCCTAAATAAAATGATCGCTCTCCAATAAAACAAATAATGCTATTTAAATATTTGCCCTAAATAAAATGATCGCTCTCCAATAAAACAAATAATGCTATTTAAATATTTGCCCTAAATAAAATGATCGCTCTCCAATAAAACAAATAATGCTATTTAAATATTTGCCCTAAATAAAATGATCGCTCTCCAATAAAACAAATAATGCTATTTAAATATTTGCCCTAAATAAAATGATCGCTCTCCAATAAAACAAATAATGCTATTTAAATATTTGCCCTAAATAAAATGATCGCTCTCCAATAAAACAAATAATGCTATTTAAATATTTGCCCTAAATAAAATGATCGCTCTCCAATAAAACAAATAATGCTATTTAAATATTTGCCCTAAATAAAATGATCGCTCTCCAATAAAACAAATAATGCTATTAATAACACTTTGTACAAGTCAAAACCTTTGGACGGATAATGAATATTTCATTGGAATGGAGGATAATTGCGTTTGATGCACGATGTACATTTTCCAACACGAACAATCCATCTATTTCCTTTCTAATCTATGACACTTTATAAAATGATGGTGACACTTTATAATCTTCTCCACGCAAAGTACAATTGATTTGCATCCAACCTATTACCTACATGCCAATTAGGAATATCCCAGTGTCCTTACTAAATATTCCAATATGCATAATAAATATCCAAACGTTCTTAACATATTAAGTAAATATATCAATGTGCTTATTAACTCTCCCAAATGCTCTTATTAACATCCCAGTACTCGTATTGAAATACCTAATGCTATTATTAAACATGCCAGTGTCCTTATTAAACATCCCACTGATGAAGGTCAGGAAGGCAGAAACACCTCCATGGATTGATGACCGTCCACGTGATTGGCTGGCATTGCTAATAACGTTGGCAAGTTGACGTGTGAGCTGCAGTGTCACAACCGACAATGCTCGTTTGCAGCAGGCGAATCTCTGTCTTGCACAGGCCCTGCCTACTACAGACTGCAGATTAAGCTGAAAATGCCTTTTTAACAGTTTAAATTAATTAAATAAATAACACACACATACACCACACTAAAGGAAAATATATAGGCTGGGCAAAAAAAGTGTGTGTGTGTGCGTTTGGAGGAGGTAATAAAGTATACAACACAGTAAAGGAAAATCAATATTCATTTCGTTAATAAATCAATAAAAATAAAAACTTCAAGTATTAGATTTCTCCAAACGAACAGTTTTCACCCCTCAGCCCAATTGGCTAAGGGGTATTGTCGTCACGGGCGTCGTCCGGGCGGGCGGGCGTTCGGACGTCCGTCAACTTTTGGTTTCTGTCAATTTCAAGGAGAACGGCTTGTCCGATTAAATCTCCTGTTTGCAGTGTGTGTTGGGGTTGAGTAGAGGAAGGTTCCTTTCGAAAATGGGCGCGCTGCGATTTTCAATATGGTCGCCACGGCAGCCATCTTGAAATTGGTTTCCATCAATTTCAAGCAGAAGGCTTGTCCGATTAAATCCATTTTTGCAGTGTGTGTTGAGGTTGAGTAGAGGAAGGTTCATGGGCGCGCTGCGATTTTCAATATGGCCGCCACGGCAGCCGTCTTGAAATTGGTTTCCGTCAATTTCAAGCAGAATGGCTTGTCCGATTGAATCCATTGTTGCAGTGTGTGTTTGGGGTTGAGTGGAGTAAGGTGCCTTTCGAAAATGGGGATACTGCGATTTTCAATATGGCCGCCACGGCAGCCGTCTTGAAATTGGTTTCCTTCAATTTCGAGCAGAACGACTTGTCTGATTAAATCCATTTTTGCAGTATGTGTTGGGGTTGAGTAGATGAAGGTTAATGGGTGCGAAATGGGTTAAAGGGCGAAAATTTCATTACTTGCAGTTCCTACTCGGGATACAACTTCGCTTCAAATAATAAATTATCATCAATGCTTCCTTTCACCATGCATGGGCTGAGGGGTTACGCCCGCTTTGCGGTGCTATTTATTATATTTGGCAACAAGATACGGGGATGCCCATGGGGTTCAGATCCAAACCCTTTCTTTGCAAATTTGTCCCTGCACATGTACAGGAATGAACTAACAAAATGTGGGAAAGGGTGGAAACAGCTTTAGATTCATTGACGATTTACTAGCAATTAATGATGGGTTTGTATTTCATCAGTTTCATGATGCTATCTATCCAAAATAACTTGAATTTAAAAAACACACTTCAGTTTCTTTTTTACAGCGTGGCTCATAGGGCAAAGCAGTCTAGAACAGTGTTTGCCCATATGTATGTATGTATGTATGTATGTATGTCCCCTCAAACGTATACCAGTCAGAGCTGAGGATCTGGTCACATGACAGGGTGATGTGATTACGTCTGATGTCATTACGACGGTACAGTGGCTGACTCTCCACACTCCGGCATTTTGATTCTAATTTCGTTCAAGCTGAACATATCGTCGAACCTGTCATATATCACAATCACCATGCTCTACCTTTAAGTTTTTCATTCTGTGTGAAACGGAAATAAAACGATTGTTAAAATGACCATCAAATATCGAAAGCATAGGCGTTACGTCTCTTGCAACAAAACGGTATGTAGAGGCCTTAGGCTTTATGCCTACCCTTCGGGGCGCTTCGGACAAATTAAGCCCAGGTTTCTTAATACAGTAGAGTATCGTTTCAGTGGTATTGTTTTCGTAATAGTAATAATATAGTAAATATGACCATAACACTTTAATCCCAATGTCGTGAATACAAAGTTGATGGATTGAAGCGGTGTACGAAACTAACAACCGCGGAAGTAAGGAATGCACCTCGGTTATTTGATGGCATGTTATTAACCCAACCATTGTGGGGTATATATATACTGTATATTACAGTAGATATTCTCACAGTTCTGTAGATCTTCCCTCATTCCTCCAAATTTATTTTGTTTAATGTTATAAGCAGCATTAGCAACTGTTTAAAAAGATAATCATGTGCGTGTTGTGGTTTACAATATTTTACAAGCCCGACTATGCCGCTGTTAGACTTTCGGTCTTGTTTAGAATTACAAATCCATATCAATAATAATAAATTTCATACCAAACTATATGATAAATGAGATGCTTTTCCAATCCACATTGTAAGAATGTCTTCGACAGCAACGTTCCTAAAAAGCTATTCTATGGTACGGTTGCAGGTCTTTAAAACAGCTGTTCACCACCATCTCTTATCTTCCCCCATCCAAAACATTGATATTTTCTACCACTGTTAATCCACCCCAGATCCACTTTTCTGAAATACCGACTTCTTTCCTGGAAGTCCTCGCAGTGTCCATGTGTTTTTTTTGTTACCTCTCCCACCCCCACCCCCTCCTTCCCATGCCTCCTCCCCCCCAAGCCCTCTCCCTCCCACAGATCTCGCTCGGTCCCCGCTCTCAAATGTTGTACTTGTGTGCTTCCCCCTCTCTCCCCATCTTGTCTCCAGCTCCCTTTATTTCGTCTAATGTGTCCGTTTTTTTTTTGTCATTAATGTTAGCTCTTACATGAGCCTCGATCTTGTATTTTAAAAAAAAGAAAAAAAAAAGGAAAAAAAAGGACAGAGCAACCACACGCAGCACTGAACTTATGCATAGATTAAAACAACTAGTTAGATGTATGTTAACACAAGGAGTTACAGTTAAGAGATTAAGTTTTCTTTGAGATCATAAAACGACACCAAATACAACTAGAACTGTGAGCAGTGATAGGTTTCCAGGCAAAATGGCCAACATACCATGTGACTGATGAAGTCATCATTTTCAAAAAAATTCATCATGGGTATTCGATCATATCTGTCAATTTTGGTTTGGATCGGTTAAGTGGTTCTGGAGATATAGATTTTAAATTTTTTTATTCCCTTAGATCAAAGATGGCCGCCAAACCACGTGACCGATGACGTTCTTTTTTGCAAACTTTTATCCCCATGTCTAGGCGATCATATTTGTAAAATTTTGCGTTGATCCGTTCAGCAGTTCTAGAGGACAAGAGGATGTTTAAAGATAATTACCTAATCGGAAATGGCAGCCAATGCAAGTCAAAATTGCAAAAACAAAATTCATGGTGTACGAAGGTACATTGGTATCTTTAACGAATTAAAGTTTGGTAGAGCTAGCTCAGACGGTTTTCTCGGAATAGTCTCCACAAAATGTGTGGGAATAATAATCCTTACAAGAACAAGAGGCTTCTAGTGGGAACCTCAATGGAAGCCTAATTAGTGAAATACAATATGAATGGTAAACATATAAACGATATATTCATAGAACTACATTATTTAATCTTGCCAGGAGCCAATCACATTGCACCTAGCCTCACACAAACCAATCAGTGTAACCACGAATGAACAGCCATCTCTGTTTATATATACTAGGGCATGCCCGTACTATATATATATCTAAAATTATATCCCCCCCCCTCTATTTACATGAAATGGTTTGGTCCAAAGCGAACGGCTTGCGAGTACGGTGACAATCCCCCCCCCCTCTATTTACATGAAATGGTTTGGTCCAAAGCGAACGGCTTGCGAGTACGGTGACAATCCCCCCCCTCTATTTACATGAAATGGTTTGGTCCAAAGCGAACGGCTTGCGGAGTTTGGTAAAGAAATCGCCATAGCGTGCACAAACGCGCAGGAAAGCGAAAGCATCGCAAATTAGTTTTTATTAGTTTTAAAACATAGTTTAACGCCAACATAGCGCCAACATAGTTGTGAAATAAATGAATACGCTCTCAAATGTGCCGTCCGAGGCAGAGTCTGTTCGCCACGTTCGGCACACGTGATAGCTCGCTGCTCTCTGATTGGTTGAATCGTTTTTTGGACATAGCTCGGTAACTACTTGTCCGATTAATTTCAAACCTTGAAAAGGCACATCCTCGGGTCCCCAGCAATATACCTGGCAAGTTGCAAGTATATCGGACCCGTGGTTGTCGAGAAACAGCGGTCACAGACAAACAAACAAACACACACACAGACACACACACACACACACACACACAGAGATTACTGGAATTATAGATATATATATATATATATATATATATATATATATATATATATATATATATATATATATATATATATATACATATATATATATATATATATATATACATATACATATATACATATACATATATATTGTTGCGAATATGGAATTTGGCCTCCATATCCGCTTGTAAATATTCCCCTATTTCCCCCAATACTCCCCAACTATCCCCAATCCCCCATTCCCTAGTCCCATTGCCTGTAAATAACACTCTGTAGAACCGACCTTCCCCTTTTTCCCCCATTAAATGTCGTGCCCAGGTCCACCGCATCACACGTAGACAACTTTCGGACATCTTGCTAGTTATTCTTAGTCTATGTCAGTTAAGGACTCATTTCCATTAATTCTGACTCTTCGTTGCACCAGAATGTGATTATATGGCACCAGTAGTGAGTTTAGGACCTTTCCCATACCTCCTCCCGTCTTCTTCCCCAAACAACAACAACAACAACTACAACTACAATTACAACAACAACGACGCTGCGCGGGGGAGTGTGCGTCATCACACCGGCTCGGTTAGCCGCCATTGACAATGCGCTCCGGACCATGCGCTCCACGAGGTTACCACGAAGGGGCTCCTTGTCAGTCCCTCGTCAAGGGCGGAGCCGGTAACCCCCCCCCGCACGCACCCAATGAGAAGCGACGTGCCGATTCCATCTGGGGCGGAGCTAACGAGCCGAGGGCGTGTCACTCCCCGCCGGATATACGAAGCGACTCACCGGATGTGAGGTCAGATGCGCCCCCAGCTTAAGACGACAAGACGCCACCTCGAGCGCTGTGAAACCTCCCGCATCTCTGGACCGGACCGGGTCGATTCTGCCCTGAGCCCAGGTGCACCTGGAGCCATCGCTACCTGCCTTTCCTTGCCATCAATCCCCGTGTGAGTCAGCCTTTTGTCCCGTTTATCTGTCGTCTGTTGGGGTTAATATAAGAGTGTGTCTAAGTGCTTGTCTTTCTATGCTGTACCTCTCGTCCCTGTAATCTGACCTTCCGCCCTAATATAATCTCCTCCGGAGGTCTTGAGAACCGTATCCCTGGTGTGTCATTTTAATCCCAGCCGTGTGTCTTTTCCTTCATTGACCTAGCGTAGCGCGATTAGTCAACGTTCGGGTATAATCGGGTAACTTGTGCAGACGTGGTCATACCAAACCGCTCGGTAAATAACATCTAAGCCACGTCTGTAACAATATATACATATATATATATATATATATACATATATTGTTGCAGATCCGGGGGACGGCACTCCCATTAGCAAGGGGGGGTTAATCCCCTTGTCCTGTTAAGCTGGCCGTCCGACCGGTCCTGGGGGTATGACGTCACTTCCGGTCGGTGGTGAGTAGGGTTGTAAGCCCAATCCGTCCCACTACCTAATTACCACCACCGGCCGTAAGCGAGGAAATACTCCCACCCGGGCCGCAGCGTGATTAGATGCGCCGAGCGAAGCGAGCTGCGACTCGGGCCGTTAACGAGACTAAACCCGATTATAGCATTGGCCGAATCGTGCCACAGGTACTCAATCGAAAGAAAGGACGCAAACGATCGAATAAGAGAAAACCCAGAAAATAAGAACAAAGAGTGGGTTTATTAATTATATACAAAAACCCAAAGAAGAGGAAACAAAAGTAATATACAGAAGAAGAAGAGCAAAAGGACACAGGGCAAGCTTAACTATACAGTCTTACTTACAACCCCGGACAAACAGACTCACACGAATAGGGAATGGCAGGAAGGAATGGCTGGAAGGAGGAGAAGGTCCAGGCAGACTGGCAGGGCAGGAATGTCAGGGTAGATGCACAGCGTCGAGGTCCGCTCCAGTCCACGCTCCGGTCCACGCTCCGGGCTATAGGCAAAACCCGGCGGCAGCTGCACATATTAGTTTCACGAGGTCTGACAATGTGAATAGATGGCGAGATTGTCGTTGCCAACGGACCCGCTCTCAGCGTCTTCTCCTCTTGCACCTCGGACCTTCGCACTCAGCTCTCCTCTTTCATCTGTCGACGCACTCATCCCTCTCACTCATCTGTCAAAGCAGTCCCTCGCAACCACTTTTCTTGTGCGTTTTTAGATCAAGCCGCCGGCTCCCAGGACAAGTCCAACGGCGAGCTTGCCACGGCCCTGGTTGGCTTTCAGAGCTCACTGGCTCCACCTCTGATGGTGAGTTGATGTGCCACACCTTGTTCTTGTGTCCCACCCCCTTTTTCCTCGGTCTGAGACCGCATGTTCAATGGCGGCTTGGGGCAATCAAACGAACCAAGACGAGGGGCTGCCTACTGCTACTGCACTTTGAAGAGTGGGAGAGATGATTGGGGAAATTGAAGGGGCCTATCTTATTTGATTAATGCAACGCAGATCCAACTATTGGGAACAGATCCTTAACTGAAACACATAATAATGAAATAACTACAGAGAGATCCTATGGTGCTCTACGTGTTGTACATGGACTAACTAGGGTGTGATCTTTAATAAAGCCAAATAATGGGGATATTTACAGGGGATCATTTATAAGGGAACATTTACTAAAATTTACAAAGTGAAGGTTCTAAAAACCGTAACAATATGTATATATATATATATATATATATATATATATATATATATATATATATATATTAAATACATATAGGTACTTTTATTTCGAAAATACATGAATAAATAATACATTTTAAAACATTTTAAAATAAATACGTTTTCAACATGTATGAAACACAAGAAGGTAACCTAAAAGTACAACAAATTAGGGCTCAATGAGACCGGAGCAATGGCACAATGCATGAGAACGTGAATGAAATGCAATACGAGTAATGTGATATGAAACTGTGCGGAGGATGAAAGGGTCCATTTTCTCACATGGAGGAATTGGATGGATGAAAAATCCCGACCCACTTTTTGTTGTCCTTACACCTCTCCTCCCCCCAAAGGATGAGCAAGCAATGAAGATGTATAAACTGTCATGGTGTGCTCCTTACACCTTTAGTTGGACTTCGTATCTGCTCTTGCTGCTCTCGGGTTTCCAGCAGAGCTTGAAGATGAAATCCCATTTCTCAAACCACACATGGTCATTTGATTCTCCTAAGCAGGAGAAACACAAGGTGTAATATAAATGCTTCAAATGGGCCAACTGCCCCCAACAAAACAAGCACCATATTTAAATGTTTGAATGAGGTTTTCATGGTTGAGCACAATTCAACTTTGTCACAGTACTGACAAAGGAAAATGGAACCTTCACTGTGGAACAGATTTGGCGATTCAACCGCATAGCTCCACCCAGCACCCTCCTACTGACCTGGGGGAATTTCCCAGAACTCAGCCCACCTTTAACAATAAGCAAATGCAATGTTTGGGCATGCTTGCCTGCTTAAAGCCACAAATATCATTGGAATACCCTCAGCTTGTCATGTCGCCAGGGCTTGCTGGGGTGGAACACAGACAACGGGCTGCCGAGTACAAACATAGAGAAAACTGAAGAAATTGTTTGGTTTTTCAACACATTTCCCTAATTCCATTAGGCATGGCTTGTCCTCAGACCACCTTAAAAGCTCCCCTCCAATAAGTGTGAACGTAGGTCGGTGCAATGTCTGGGATGGAGCCACAACGGGCCCAAGATAGAGAAAAACACACACACACACACACACACACACACACACACACACACACACACACACACACACACACACACACACACACACACACACACACACACACACACACACACACACACACACACACACACACAGTAATTCCCTTGGGGAGGATTTCCCAGCGGACCAAAACCCCACTAAATTCCCATGTAGGTTAGTGAGACATTTGCGTGAAGGGAGGATAGTTTATTTGTATATTTTTGTTGTCATGTTGTCAATCTTACCTTTGTTGTTGAAGTTACAGTTGCAGTTGCAGTTGCAGTTCCCTGTAGAAAACACTCCAAGCAGCAGCAGCAGCAAGGAAAGCATCCACAGCATTGTGGGTTGGATCCGTTGGTAAGGATTATGGGATGGCACAGGGTCATCCTAAATGAATGCAACACACCAAACAAATGAGCAACTATGATCAGAGCCAAAACTAGCACGGCAATCAGTAGAGAGCATACCTCCACCAGGTGAACAGTTTACGTTTTGTATCCTAGAGTAGACCAGAAAATCACATTTAATCAAAATCATCCGTCCATAACTTTGAGGTATCCTGCTTTGTATAGCTTTTGGCCCCATCTCCCAATGGTGAACAATCACTTAAAAAATTATATTAGCCGGATCCGGATATTCACCAAAATTAAATCAATTCTTTGTTGTCACACACGCACACAACCTGTCCACCAAGTTTCGTCCAAATTCGTCCATAACGTTTTGAGATATCCTGCTATTTGTTGATTTTAGCCCTATCACTCAATGGTGAAGAATCACTTAAAAATTACATAATTCTCATATCCGAATATTCAGATCTTCACCAAAATCGAATATATTCTTCGTTCTCACACACCCAACCTGTCCACAAAGGTTCGTCCAAATCCGTACATAACTTTTTGAGATATCCTGCTATGTATCGTTTTTGGCCCTATCTCCAAATGGTGAAGAATCTCTTTTAAAATCCTAGTAGCCGGAACCGAATCCGGATCTTCAGCAAAATCTAATAATTTCGTCCGTGTCACATATGCTACATCTCTGCCCAATTTCGTCCAAATCCGTACATAACTTTTTGAGATATCCTGCTATGTATCGTTTTTGGCCCTATCTCCAAATGGTGAAGAATCTCTTTTAAAATCCTAGTAGCCGGAACCGAATCCGGATCTTCAGCAAAATCTAATAATTTCGTCCGTGTCACATACGCTACATCTCTGCCAAATTTCGTCCAAATCCGTACACAACTTTTTGTGATATCTTGTTCACAAACAAACGGACAGACAGACGTGCAAACATAACTTCCATCCACCATTGGTGGCGGAGGTAATAAATACCTACCAATGGATCATTCATTCTATCAATATCAGATCACTTTCCACGTAGCTTCCAGAAAACTAGTGTCACCTTAAACCTGGGATAAATTGGCCAATGGACCATTGTAGAAGTATGGGAAACATGTTTCACCCTGGAAGAGGCCTGCTCTGCTTGTAGAATATACCACCGAGGACCCATTCTGAGTGAGTCTCCACAAATATACGATGCTCAGATTATGGTATTTGGAGTGAAACCTGATTAACTCACCTGCCTTACTCATCACCAAGCACATAGGAGTTCGAAGTTTTATCAATGGAACATGAGTCACTTTGGACTTTGGACTCAAGAACACCAACAAGGGTGTAATTCCAGCAAAGAGCTGCAAATCCAGCAAAACAAAATCTTCAATTTCAAAAGGTGTAAAGGGACACCTACACATTGTTATGAAACAAGGCGAGGGAGGGTGTCGCATCGTGGTACGTATGCTGCATTTACTAAGCTTGTATTTAAGATTCCTCAATTTCGGAGACAAACGTTTTTCTGTGCTGTTCCAGTGTGGAAGTCCAGCATCTACAGTATATCTGTCTTTGTCCTCTTGTCTGTTCAACTCCAGAGTTGGTGTTATATCCACAGTGCTTTCGGAAAGTATTCACACCACTTTACTTCACATTGTGTTACGTTACAGCCTGAATTTTAAAATGATTAAATTGAGATTTTTGTTGTCACCGATCCACACGTAATACCCAATAATGTCAATGTGGAATTAAAAAAAAAAAAATTCTCACCGCAGTTTCACATTTTTACAACCATAAATAAAAATGAAAGGCAGACATATCTCATTTACATAAGTATTGAACCCCCTGAGTCAGTACTTCGTAGAAGTGCCTTTGGCAGCGATTATAGCTTTGAGTCTTCTTGGTATGTCTGAATCAGCAATGCACATCTGAATTTGGGGAGTTTCTCTCAATCTTCCTTGTAGATTTGTTCAAGCTTTGTCAAGTTGGATGGGAGCGTCGGTGAACAGCAATATTCAAGTCTTTCCACATATTCTCAATGGGATTCAAGTCAAGCCTTTGGCTGGGCCACTCAAAGACTTTCACATTCTTGTTCTGAAGCCATTCCAGTGTTGCTTTGCTTGTATGCTTGGGGCCATTGTCCTGTTGGAATGTAAATCCTCACCGCAGTCTAAGGTCTTTTGCACTCTGAAGCGGGCTCAAGGATTTGCCTGTATTTGGCTTCATTAATTGTTCCCTCTATCCTTACAAGTCTCCCAGTCCAAGCCACTGAAAAACATCCCCAGAGCATGATGCTGCTGCCGCCATTCTTCACGGCAGTGATTGTGTTAGATGGATGATGAGCTGTGCTGGGCATTGTTGTATTGGTATTGTTACAGGTGTTGTAGTGTTACAACAGGTGTCGTAACGGGTGTATGGAGAGGACGCAGGAAAATAGCAGCAGAATAGGATTGATGTGGGGAAACAATATAATGTTGATCAGGTAAAGTTCGGTAGTTCTTATTCATGAAGTTGTCAACATCATGCTTGAATGAGCGAATGAGTCAGGAGAAGGTTGAAAAGAATTGGCATCATTCAACTGCTGTAAAATAAGATCACCACGAGTTAAATTGAGGTATTCTGAAATATTTTAGACTTGTACGATTTCATAATCAAGGTGAAAATGAAAAGTTTGGCAGTGTTTCACAGCATCTTGTATTGTTGGTGCGGTGTCGTTCGTGTCTGCGGACATCGGACATCTCACTTCGTCAGTATCCACCAGATGTAGCACTTTGCATTCAGGCCAAAGAGTTCATTTTTCGTCACATCAGACGACAATCTTTTGCCTCATGCTCTCAGTCTTTCACTTGCCTTTCTCAAACTCCAGGCATGCTGTCATGTGCCTTTTCTGGCCGTCTGGCCACTCTCACATAAAGCCTCGATCTGTGAAGTGCTGCAGAGGCTGTTGTCTTTTTGGCAGGTTCTCCCATCTCAGCCAAGGAACTCTGTAGTTCTGTCAGTGGTCATTGGGTTCTTGGTCACCTCCCTGACCAAGGTCCTTGCCCGGTTGCTCAATTTGGTCGCACGGTCAGATCTCGGCAGAGTCCGTTACATATTCTTTCCATTTCCGAATGATGGGGCTCACTGTGCTCTTGGGAACTTTCAACACTATAGAAATGGTTTTATACCCTTTTCCAGATCTACGCCTCCTCACAATTCTTTCTCAGAGTTCTATGGAAAGTTTCTTGGATTTCATGGTGGAGTTTCTGCTAAGACATGCACTGTCAACTGTAGGACCTTCTATAGAAAGGCTTGTTTCTTTCTAAATAATGTCCAATCAATTGAATTTGACTCCAACCAAGTTGTGGAGATATCTCAACGATGATCAAAGGAAATTGGTGCACCTGAGCCCAATTTGGAGTGTCACAGCAAAGAGGTTGAATACCTACTGACAAGACATTTCTGCTTTTCATTCTTAATTATTTTGTAGAAAATTCGAAAAAAAAAAAATCCCACTGACATAATGGAGTATTATGTGTAGATGAGTTGTAAAAATATTAATTTTTTATCCATTTTTTCATCCATTTTTAATTCAGCCTATAACGACAAAATGTGAAAAAGTCAAGGGTTGTGAATACTTTCAGAAGGCACTGTGTATATACATATATAACTGTGAGAAAGAGCAGATACTAAAATAAAATAGCAGAAATTAAATGAGTTGTGGAGGTAGATACAGCACGATCTCAATTCAGACAAGTTTTCGGCCAAATGGGCCTTCTTCACGGTCTTCCTCAATTTAAGACATTCACTGTTGGCCTAAAGCTTGTCTGAATAAAGATTAGAAACTCATTTTATTTCTTCTGGTTACATATACATATTTCTTCTCCTCTTCTTCTTCTTCTTCTCCTCCTGCACTTTACAAGGTGTTAGTTAGACTCAATAGCAGTAAGCTTCTGCCTGCCTTGATCACAATACTCCTCCACTCCCCGCTATCCTCAGCCAACTCTCTCCACCCTCCAACCACCCCTACCTTTCTGTTATCGCTCTTCACACAATCCTCCCACCTCAAACATGGTCTATCCTTGTTCCTCCCACCTTGTTCCCTCAACCTATCTGCAATCTTTGCCATTCTCTCTTTCCCAATCCGCACAAAGTGACCAGTCCATCTCAGCTCGCATTTCACCAATCTCCCCGTCAAGATCATCTGCACACCTCCCACAGTTCATCCATCCTCCTTCTGTCCACCCTCTTCATTGCTGTAACCCCCTTGACCCAATTGTTCTCACAAACCTTCAGCCTCTTTTGTTGTCTCTCTGTCACAGCCACTGCCTCCAGACTCTAAAGATAGGCCGGCGTTACACAAGACATCAGAACCTTTCCTTTCAATCTCCTCAAAATCTTTGTCTGCCAATACTCCCTCCACGCATTCGTACTCACCTTAATCCTCCTCCACACCTCTGCCTCTGACTTACCATCCCCGGTCACTGTTCCCCCAAGATACTCAAACCTATTTCCTAGTCTGATCTCCTTCCTCTCTAGCCCGATATTCTTTTCTTTTCTCTACTGCCCAAACCACATCACCTCCGTCGTCTCCATGCTCATTTTCAGCCCATGTTTCTCGAATGCCTCCTTCCACTCCCCCAGTATTTCCTGCATCTCCTGCCCACTCTCCACCCCAACAGCAAGATCGCCAGCATACAATATCCTCCCCAGAATATCGTTCATGTTCACCTTCCTGCTTACCAGCTCGATCATCATGATAAACAGGAGTGGGCTGAGAGCTTCACTGCCTCAAAATGATGTTCACACTGAACTCCACAGACATCCCAGGACCAACGAAAACGCTTCACTTCATTCCCTTATATTACATCCCTTCCACCAACCTGACTTCTGTTTCGGCCACTTCCATCCATCTCATTGTCGCCATCACCATCTCTCTCGGGACATTGTCGTAGGCATTCTCCAGATCCACAAATCCCAAAGCCATTTCACCTTTCACTTCCAACCATTTCTACACCAGTTGTCTCAGCACGAACATCCCATCTGTCGCCCCCCCCCCCCCTACTCTTTCAAAACCCCTGCCGCTCTTCTTGTGTGTTATATATATATATATATATGCCTGGAGGATGGCCAAGAGGTACGCACACTCACCTCTAAAATTCCGACCCAGCTATAAACTGCCATCCCGGTGTTTCACAGGCAGAGAGATTCATCAATGAGTGTGCCGTCCCTCAGATGAATGTTAAACTGGGCAACCCCTTTGCCAGCATTAGTTGGAGGAAGGTAAAGACCCCACAGTGTCCTCCGTGAATAGTTAGAAAGCTATCGCTGGCACCCCAAACAAATTTCAAATTCCCTCCAAAACTACCGCTGGGAAGGCAATGGCAAACCCTCCAGTATAACCCTTGCCAAGAAACTGATTTGGCACCGACGCTCTGTAACCGAACAAGGTATATCAGAATAAATAAATAAAAATAAAAATACGTGAATCAACCTGCAAGAACATGTATTTGTTCCGATCGAGACTCTTTGGCATGTCCAAAGAGGAGTGGGACCAACGAGACACCAACAACAGATCATCTGGGCATGGCGCAAGGCTATGATGAAAAGGGTGAGCTGTGAAGGAGAAGTTGAGCTGAAAAGCTTCTGTTCTCAGACATTGACGGAGCTTGGTCATGGATGTGAATACAAACAAGGTGACGATGTAAGAGCTACCACAGGTGCACGGAAACAGGCCCCATCAGAGTTAAATCCCTTTGGCTGCATCAGTGGTGACCAAGATGTCAGTGATGGCCTATCCGTGGATGAGCTAATGAGAAGTCTCACTGAACAGCTAAGAGCAAAGCATTATGAACAGTGTGTCACATAAAAAGGTAACATGGAAATCCCCTTGGTTTCGCTGGTGCTCCAGGTTGAGGCCTAGGGGATGTGACCGTGCTCGGGGGAGGAGGCGGGCTGAAGTGCCGTACTGCCAAGTGATTTGAATGGCCACAAACTTATTGCCAGATCGCATCACCTGCCTATCTGGACTCCAAGCAAACTGAGATGTAAAATTCACACCTTCGCTTTGAGAGTCTTTCATCAGTCGACATGCTAATCCCTCATCAATCATCATGCTGCGAATGGAATCCATTCTCTCCATTTTCCTTGGTGTCTTGCATTTAATTTTTATACGATTTATTATCCATATAGATAGTAAGGTGGCCCTTATTTTTGAAAGTTTGCAATGTTAAGCTCTCACCCTCTGCAACTGGTCCATTTGCCCGAAGAACAAACCAGGCCAAATGTCAGCTACATTCTTAAACATTTCGAGGTAGTCCAGCACCGTTGAACATTTCCCCCTATAGGCCATGTGATTGAGGTCACGTAACACTAAAATCACATATCACAGATAATACAGTATGTATCACAGAAATAAATAAACACCGTTTGATAAAACATGCTTATGAATAATTATCACATCTATGGCCGAGAAATATAAAATATAAAAATAATAAAATATATATAAAATCCTGATTCTTGAAGGTGCCTGGACTACCTCTCAATATAAACAGACTTGTATGAAAGTTTGACTGCAGTGTTTCTATCCCAAATGGATCACATTTAGGCCATGAGAACATTCAAATGAACATTTTAAAATGTTCACCCCGTTTAAGGGCCACCCTAATAGATAGACTTTATAAAGCTGCACCATCAAAACGTTTATAGAAATTCCAGAGTTGAAAATACTATTTTATTCAAACAATGTTTACTGAATGATACTTTGATGTGTAGAAGATGCAAGTTAACCGGGGGCGTCCGCTTCGGCGTTTTGGGCTCAATACCATTCTCCGGATACGGATCCTTGGTTTACTTTGATTAGGATCTGTTGTATATTGGGATCCGGATCCTTTTGTGAAATTGGAATTTAAATGCCTTCAGTGCTGTCCTTTTGATTCCACCTGCTTTCTCTGAGTCTTTTTCGTAGGATACCACAAGTAGGCTCATGGAGGAGTGAGGAGACGAAAGGTAAAATGGCAACGTCCTGACGTTATCCACAGTTGTACACACACAAGGGAAAAAACAAGCAGAAAAAGAGGAGAAAGAATATGGGATGAAACACAGCAACCTGCAGGCAGGCAAGAGGGCTGGATTAGGTGGAGCTAATGGGGGTATAAAATATCATTGGTAGGGATGGGGGATGACATGAGGTGGTGGCGCAGTGCTTGCTTAAAATCCTGGAGGGAACAGAGCGATTGAATCACCTCCAAAAACAAGAGAAAAGAGTGGAGATGTGTGGAGAGCCTGGATTTTGGGGGATTAACCAGGCAGGAGATTACTGGAGGAATGTGTGTGTCCTGGAGGAGCCGGGAGGGTGAGGGGGCTGAAAGAGCAGAGGTGGTAAAAACCAGGGTGACAACCGACCTGTCTGCAATCCGGGATTAACCAGCTTTGTGCTTTGGCCTCATCGTGGGAGATTCCAATAACGTTGAGAGCTTTCGATTCCACAGAATCCAGAAGCGAGATAGATATGTGATGCTAGGGCACCAACCCATAGGGGAAAGCAGAACTCCTTTGAGCTACAGACAAAGCTTTGTCGACTGTGAGTACTGAATAGTTATGATTTTTCAAGAAAAGACTTGGATCGGCGGAGGATGCCCAAGCCAACTTTGTGATACGGTAAGTCCAGGAGAGATCATGACTGATGGTGAGGTCTAGTCCAAGAGACTAAACCTCTTTCATTCACTGCACGGCAGATCATGGAAATAAAAGTAAACATTTTGTTTGTATTTATACATGCTACTCGAGTTTGTAGATTTAATAAATAACAAACATGGCTTTATATATTTTGTAAAAAACATTCTGCCCTTTCAACTCACACATGTCCTGCACATGTAACGGTCGATCACCTTTTCTTTGTTAAAGCGTATTACTCAGTTGAATGATTGAGGTCGTTGAGGAGGCACAGCTGTTTTGAAGTCCATAGCCCATACTACTGCTTGAGCTTTCCATCAGATGAGGGGAGTAGTGGAAAGCCCCTGCCCAACTTAATCACAATACTATCTATATATAAATGGAAGGATTAACTGATTAAAAAGAAGGTTGATGAAGGAAAGTGATAAAAAAGGAAGGAGAGAAGGAAAAGTATGGAAGTTGGGGAAGAAAAGGGAGAAAATGGGAAGGAAGAAGGGGGGTGTGTGGGGGTGGGAGTAAGAGAAGGGGTGGAAAAGAGTCATGTTTGGAACATACAAAGAAAGGGAAAAAATGGAACAAGGTCACCATTTTATGGATTTAATATTTTGGCTAGAGACTGCCATGTTAAAGCAGAGATTGCTCTGATTGAGGGATTTTGACAGGATGGTTTGACGAAAACTGACAATAGTCTAGTAGGAAGACTAGGTCCCCCTGCACCCCCCGGAGATATACTTCTAATCAGTGTTTCTAGATTGGAAAAAATGTGTAGAAAATGACTAGCTATGGCCCCAAGCTGAAAAAATGTCCCACATACCATTTTTATGCAAATTACTGCTGCAAATTTTATGCAAAATTATGCAAATTTTATGCAAATTTTTGATGAGGAGTAGAGTTGAGGGGTCTTTGAGGGCTTCATCGAGGTGCTCTCGGTTGCAAGACTGGGTCATTCTGAGAAGCACAGCAGGGTCAGAGATCATGATGTTCTCCTCCTCAGTGAATCTCTCCATCAACAGCCTCTCCATTGCCTCACACACTGTTTTGAGGCAAAAGAGGGACTTTGCGTAGGCCTTTCCACTGAGAACACCTTTGAGAGATCCACTTGTTACTAGTTGTGCCTCAAAGAGAATCTCTGCATATCCAGAACCACGCATCTTGTGTCCAGTGAGCATCCCGATGTAGTTCATGGATGTGTGGAAGGGTCCAATCGTTACTACATGACTAGCAAATTCATTTGGCCAGCGCCAGATGATGGGAAGGGCTTTCATGCAGACACCCAGATCAAATGTATTCAGGACCCATCTCTGACCCACCTCAGCAGTTGCTGCCTCGGAACGCTTCAGTAGCTCACGAACAACTGCGTTGTCTGTGATCGGTTGGTGGATAGGCGTGCAGTAGTCGACTGTTGATTTGCTGGGTGGGGGAGAACCAGTTGCAGAGGTGAAACCCCCTAGCCCAGGCACAGGCTGCAGGCCATTGCCATGCCATGCAGGCACCAGGCACAGACCGATCACAGACAACGCAGTTGTTCGTGAGCTACTGAAGCGTTCCGAGGCAGCAACTGCTGAGGTGGGTCAGAGATGGGTCCTGAATACATTTGATCTGGGTGTCTGCATGAAAGCCCTTCCCATCATCTGGCGCTGGCCAAATGAATTTGCTAGTCATGTAGTAACGATTGGACCCTTCCACACATCCATGAACTACATCGGGATGCTCACTGGACACAAGATGCGTGGTTCTGGATATGCAGAGATTCTCTTTGAGGCACAACTAGTAACAAGTGGATCTCTCAAAGGTGTTCTCAGTGGAAAGGCCTACGCAAAGTCCCTCTTTTGCCTCAAAACAGTGTGTGAGGCAATGGAGAGGCTGTTGATGGAGAGATTCACTGAGGAGGAGAACATCATGATCTCTGACCCTGCTGTGCTTCTCAGAATGACCCAGTCTTGCAACCGAGAGCACCTCGATGAAGCCCTCAAAGACCCCTCAACTCTACTCCTCATCAAAAATTTGCATAAAATTTGCATAATTTTGCATAAAATTTGCAGCAGTAATTTGCATAAAAATGGTATGTGGGACATTTTTTCAGCTTGGGGCCATAGCTAGTCATTTTCTACACATTTTTTCCAATCTAGAAACACTGATTAGAAGTATATCTCCGGGGGGTGCAGGGGGACCTAGTCTTCCTACTAGACTACAAGGGTCCAGGTGGACAGGGGAAGAGGAGATTCAAGAAGAATGATGTAAGGGGGGTAAATAGTACAAAATAATGTAAAGGAATGAATGAAAGGATTGTTCCTGAGTGAATAGAAGAGGTGAGTGGATAGCTAGGTGGCGAATACCCATTATTAGGGCGAATCGTTCTCATGGCGATACAAGCACGAAACTTGGCATTCATGTTCCTGTATGAATACTCTTTAAATCCAGTCGATTAGCCAACTCGAATTCAACATGGACATTTTTCAAAATCAAAATGGCCGCCAGAATTGCTAAAAAGTGCCATAAACTTTTTAATATTGAATTTAGGATGTACGAGTATCAATACAAAATGACAGAACTTACTTATTTTATATTTAAAGAGTATATTGTTACGGACGCGGTTAAAGATGTTATTTTTGACCGAGCGGTGGTATTACCGCGACCGAACAGTGCTTCCTTGATTAATACCCGATTTGCCCCAAACTTTGGCCGGATCGCGCCACCGCTATTCAATCGGGAAAACTCTAAAGCGACCGAATACAAAGAGGAAGAAGACGTACAGAAGAGTAATTGGATTTATTATTTACACATATAAGTAGGAAGAAAGCAGTCACGTTTATTTACAGACGAGATTAGATACACAGTGCAACGCTAGCTTACCTACAGTCTTAATTAACCCATGGACAGAACAAACAAGGACAGACTCACGCGGGGAATGATGATAGGACTGGCGGGAGATGGATGGCTTGCGGGATAGGGAGGTCCAACTGGTCCTGCAGCCGATCGACTCGTTGGGCAGGCGCCGCTCCTTCGCGGCCCTGCTCCAAACTGCCGTCCAGGCCTCACGCTGCTGTGGCTGCAGTTTCGGTGGCTCCAGCTGCAGTAAATGCAGTTTCAGTGGCTCCAGCTGCAGTAAATGCAGTTTCAGTGGCTCGAGCTGCAGTTCAACCCTGGACTTCTTTCGGACTCAACTCTTGGACTCCCTCTCATCTCTCGGTAAAAGCTCATCCCCTTCTGGGACACGCCCTGCCTGCGGGTTATATAGGCCCCGCCCCTCAACCTTCGCGAACCTCCTCGATGTTTCTTTCCACACCCTCTCCAAGTCCAACCCCTTGTTCGTGGTTGGTTGAGGGGGCTGACTCACTCCTCCCCTCTATGACGAGGTGGGGACCCGCCTTTCTTCCCCAACCCTGCCTCATGGTCAATGGCGGATGAAGAGAAAACCGCCCAAAATGCAGTTGGCAATGCGAATGGCAATTGACGAAAAGGGGGAATGGAAGTTTTGGGAGTGGGAATGAAGGGAATCGATCTCTTTCACTGGTGCAATGGAGTATTTCAATTAATGGGAGACACAGCCTTACCCTAAAACACATAATAAGATATAAGCTATCGAACAGGGGTATTCTATGATAAGCTGTGGTGTGGATGCTTTATGGACTAATTATGGGACGCCCTTTGACCTTTACACAGCTCCGGAGGCAGGAGGCGCAGAATAACAATAATAATAATACACACAATAAAAAAAATACAGTCCTCATATCCGCAACAATATATATATATATATATACATATATACATATATATATATACATATACATATACATATACATATACAGACTTGGCATTTAATATGGAATATTTTTTTTGTGGGGGTGAACTTACTTTTCAAGATGACTTAGAACCAAAAGTTCATTGGAATTATGTTGAAATTATTCTACATTTTGTTAATGTGACCTTTAAAAGAAACAAAAACCACATTTGACATTTCGAAACAAATAAATTGATCCTTGAAAGTGATGTAAACTGATATCGAACTCAATTCACGGACAGTACTGTGTTAAACTTCTGTACGTTTTCCAGAAGTATCTCTTTATTTTGCACATTAGCCAATTTTTTTTTTAACAAAAACAAAAGTTAAATTACGACTGGGATTACCGACAGTAAAATTACAGTTCAGTACTTCGTGTAACCCCCACGAGCATTCAGAAGAGCACGTACACGTTGAGGCATGCTGTTCACGAGATTTGCCAAGGTTTGGACAGGAATCGCTTGCCATGCAGTGACAATAGCCTGCTGCAATTCACGCACAGAGGTCGGCTGCTGGTCCAAGTGGTCGATTTGACACGTTAATTCTGCCCACAAGTTCTCTATCGGATTCATATCCGGGGACATGGCAGGCCACTCCATATGCTCTACACCACGGTCAGCAAGAAAGTGTTGGATCATGCGAGCATGATGAGGCCGTGCATTGTCATCTTGGAAGACAAAGTTTCCTCGAAAGGCTGCACGAGCAAATGGAAGCAATGTTTCTTCCAGAATGGCCCTGTACTTGAACTGGTTCAGGTTTCCATTCAGAACAACCAGGTCAGTTTTGCCCCCTGCATGAAAAGCAGCCCAAATGGTCACCCCACCACCTCCACCTTGGACTCTTGGCACTATACAATCTTTGTTGTAGGCTTCATGCACTTGTCTGCATACTCGGACGTGGCCATCTTGACGATAGACCAGAAATCTAGACTCGTCACTGAAGATCACATGATTCCAGTGTCCTGGCTGCCATTGACGGTGCTCTCTGGCCCACTGCAATCGGCGCTGGCGGTGTTGTCTGGTCATGCGTGGCTTTCTCAGGGGACGCCTGGCACGATAGCCTGCTTGAACCAGTCGTTGGTTGACTAGCCTTCTGGATACAGGCACATTTGTCAGTTGCTGCCACTCAGCCCTAAGCCGATTAGCTGACTTGGTATGGCCATTGCGGACTAACCGGTGCAGCTGGCGATCATCCCTCCTTGTGGTTCTGCGGGGACGTCCTGGCCTCGGTATTGGAGTAGGGACACCCCTCTGAGCATTTCGTTTCAGGATCTTTGACACCTGACCTTGAGTGATGCCATACTGCCAAGCAATAGCACGCTCTTTCATGCCGTAATTTCGTAAAGCCACCACTCCATGACAAACAGCATTGTCGAGTTGACGGACCATCTCCAGAGGAAGCGGCAATAACTTTTGGAGATGTGCAGCAGTTGTTTTCCACTAATACAGAACGCAACAACCCTTGTATACCCGACTGTGAAGCCAATCGTCAAATGCACCTGTCCGTACATTTTGCCATGCCACCTGTGATATAATCCTGTTGTTCTCTTCTTGCTGTGACAGACAATCAGTGACATGGTTCATTCAACAAATAAATCACCAAAGTGTAAAAGAAACTCACCAGATTGATATACTGAGTTAAGAAAGTAAACCCAAGTCAAGAAAAAATATATATTCCATATTAAATGCCAAGTCTGTATATATATATATATATATATATATATTGTTGCGGATCCGGGGGTCGGTGCTCCCCTTATCAAGGGGGGGTTAGTCCCCTTGTCTTTTAAGCTGGCCATCCCCCCAGTCCTGGAAGTTACAACGCTCCTCCACGGTCGAGATTGGCCAGGGTGATTGGTCAAGATGGATTCCCAAATACCTGCGTGCCAATCCCTCCGCGAAGCAGGGAAATATATCCCGCTCGAACCACGGACAGGTGGAAATTGCCGAGCGGTTTAGCAATCCGCAATTCGAGCGGTTAGCAAAAAGACTAACCCGATTCTGAGCGGTTCTAATCGTGCCACGTATACTCAATTGAGAAATCACGAAAGCGATCGGATGGAGAGGAAACCAAAAGGTAGGAAGAACAGAGATTTATTAATTACGTACAAAAAATCCGAAGAGGAAACGAAAGAAGGGCATGTACAAGGGAAGAAGAAGAAGCAGACAGGGCAACCTTATACAGTCTTAATTAACACGCCCAGGGCAACACAAACATACTTACACGGAAGGGGAATAGCAGGAACAAAGGTCCAAGCAGATGGGCCAGCGTTGGCTCCGGCCCCGGTTCACGCTCCACTCCGGTCCACGCTCCGGTTCCGTGGCGAAACGCAGCAGGCAGCGTGGTGGATATTGTCGGCGCAAGCGGACCTTAAATGCGGGGGGGTTCATATATCAGGGAGGAATTGCGTCCTTGAATCAGAGGAATCATGACGCGTGCCTCTCCAATGGTGCCACTCTCCCCTGCAGATTCTCAGACTTGGCAGGCTCAGACTCGGCAGACTCCAACTCCAAATCCGACCGACTCGTGTCTCACTCCCACTCTAGAAGTAGTCCCACGCGTGCACTTATATTACGCGCTCGCGTATCAAGCCACGTGCTTTTAGGACACACCCACCGGTGAGCTCGCCTCGGCCCTGGTTGGTCACGAGGGCTCACCTACTCCGCCCTTAACAGGGCTACGCCTCGCTCCGATAACTCCTCCCCCTTTTTCTCCGCTCTGACCGCATGGTTAATGGCGTTTGGAGCGAGCGCTGCGGCTGGCAGAGGCGCGCAATTACCATTTGGAGGGAGGCTAAGCCGCAAAATGAACAGGATGAAAAAGGGCCTATGTTATTTGATTAATGCAACGCAGAGTCAAACTATTGGAAACACAGCCTTACCTGAAACACATACTAATGAAATAACTGAAAGGTTCCTATGGTGTCCTACGTGTTGCAATATGGACCAACTCGGGTGCGACCTTTGACCTTTGGAAAATGGGGATATTTACAGGGAATTATTTACAAGGGATTAATTTTTACAAGTGACGGTTCTAAAAACCGCAACAATATATATATTATGAACAAAGCCACCAAGTGTCATGCCGGAGTGATGACGTTGGGGTTGGGTAGTCACGTGATATTCATAAATTACCTTTAAAACCCCCATTGGCCAAAGGATCAGGATGTTCTGATAGATACCAACCTGATTTGGGTGGCCAATAAATTACATAATAAATAAACACCTTTTTAAAAGAGAAACTTGCTGGAGGAGAGTACAGGGAAATGAAATCAGGAAAAGGTGTACCTTTCTAGGAATCATGAGGATATGAATAAACGATAAAACAAATCGACATATTACACTGTATATGGGATTTTATTAACCTTGGATTAGCAGCATCAGGAGACAGGCATGACGTTAACACTAAAGAGGTTAACCCTGTATCCCGCTGGCAACGTGGCATTTAAAAAAAAAAAGTTTTACCTGTAATGGTCAAACAGCTCTCATACTTTATCGGGGAAGGAACCAGGTATTTAGAAGACTACAAGATTTCGTCAAGGTGAGACTAGGTCTGGGTCGGCGGACGATTCGAACGATCGGTTTTATCAAGTGAAGGTTGACAAAGGTTGTACATTGAACCTGTACGAACAGTCGTGGGAACAAAAGTGAACCCTCTCCTTGCGTTCGACGAAGAGCTATATGTAAACGTCAAACACGTCGAATTTACCTTGCTTTCCACAGCGGTAAGCACACCTTTGTATACCTTCAGTTGATTTAAAAAAAAACTAATCCATACATTTAGTACAAGAATGTAAATTAACATTTATTGTATAACTTACCGGAATTACAAGGCACGAACTCCAACGCTCCAACCCGACTGCGCAAATTGTTGGTGGAGGGCAGTGGCCTGGGCTTTAAACGTGCCGACGATGACGCCCCAGTGCATGGGCGGAGTCTATAACGAAGTGGGCGAGCGCAGCATAGGCACCTCCCTCGTACGTTGGTTGGGCTAACGTTGGTTGGGCTAACGTTGGTTGGGTTGGTTGGGTTGGGTTGGTTGGGTTGGGCTAACTTGCCTCCAGCATGTGCTTCTCAAACTCGATGTTTACAGCACTTCGAAACACGGAGATCGTTTTGGAAGATTTGGGGGTGGGGGTCAGGGGGTAAAAATGAATATGAATGAATGAATGAATGATCGTTTTAAGGCCATTTTCCCCGCTGGAGCGGGGGTTAGCCTTGCGGGCCCCATGACAATCATGGTTCCCTGTTTGAAGCAATGTTTTTATGGCCGGATGCCCTTCCTGACGCCAACCCTTAGTCACCTCTTACGATGCGCAGGGATACGGTGTACCTATTCTAAATCGGGGTACACACCGGGATCATTCAAAAGGAAAAGGTGAAAGCAGAAGGAATAAATTGGTGGGGGTTCCCCAAGACACAGATACTTCAACTTTCAGCCTTTTCGGACATGACAACTATCATGTCATGGTGTTTGTAAGTTTCGTGTTGAGTAACACGTAACCACAGTTTGCATTCTCGTAATTGCTGTGAATTTCAAAAAACCCGCCGATCATCCCTCTCGGAGCTTGCTCATCACATGTCCAATTGGAAAGGGGATTTGGAACTAGGATTTCATACACTGGGGGTTCCGTTTTAACCGGATGTTCCCATCTGAGCACTTCGTTCCCGTTCTGCGATACCATGGTGATGGTGGAGTCCCATGTACAGTACCTTCATAAAGTATTCACACCCCTTGACTTTTTCGCGACCTTTTGAACATTTTGTTGTGTTACATCCTGAATTTAAAATGGATTAAATTTAAAATTTTTGTCACTGACACTCAAATTACTCCATAATGTCAAAGTGAAAACATGTTTTTAGAGTTTTTTAAACAAGTTTATTGAAAATGAAACACAAAAAGATCTCATTTATATAAGTATTCAACCCCCTGAATCAATACTTCGTAGAAGCGCTTTAGCGGTGATTCTAGCTTCGAGTCTTATTTGGTATGTCTGTATCAGCTTTGCACATCTGGATTTGGGGAGTTTTCCCCATTATTCCTTGCAGAATTGCTCAAGCTCAAGCTCAAGGTGGTTAACAGCAATCTTCAAGTCTTTCCACATATTTTCAATGGGATTAAAGTCTGGGCTTTGGCTGGGCCAGTCAAGGACTTTACCATTCTTGTTCTGAAGCCATTCCAGTGTTGCTTTGGCTGTATGCTTGGGGTCATTGTCCTGTTGGGACGTAAATCCTCGCCACAGTCTAAGGTCTTTTGCACTCTGAAGCAGGTTCTCCTCAAGGATTTGCCTGTATTTGGCTCCATTCATCGTTTATTCCATCCGTATAAGTCTCCCAGTCCCTGCTGCTGAAAAACACCCCCATAGCATGATGCTGCCACCACCATGCTTCAGTATAGATGGTGTTCGATGGGTGATGAGCTGTGCTCCGTTTTCACCAGATGTAGCACTTTGCATTCAGGCCAAAGAGTTCAATTTTCGTCTCATCAGACCCCAGAATATCTTGCCTCATGCTCTCAGACTTTCATGTGCCTTTTTGCAAACGGCAGGTGTGCTGTCACGTGTCTTTTTCTCAGGAGTGGCTTCCATCTTTCCATAAACCCTGGATTTGTTAAGTGCTGCAGAGACTGTTGTTTTTTTTGGCAGGTTCTCCCATCTCTGCCAAGGAACTCTGTAGTTCTGTCAGAGTGGTCATTGGGTTCTTGGTCACCTCCCTGACCAAGGTCCTTCTTGCCTGGTTGCTCAGTTTGGTCAGACAGCTAGCTTTAGGAAGAGTCTGGGTAGTTACATATTCTTTCCATTTCCTAATGATGGAGATCACTGTCCTCTTGGGAACTTTCAACAATCTAGAAATTGTTTTATACCCTTCGCTAGATCTATTCCTCCTCATGATTCTATCTCGGAGTTCTACGGACAGTTCCTTGAACTTCATGGTGGAGTTTCTGCTCTGACATGCACTGTCAACTGTGGGACCTCATATAGAAAGGTGTGTTTCTTTATAAATCATGTACAATCAATTGAATTGGCCACAGGTGGACTCCAATCAAGTTGGGTTATATAGACATCTCAAGTCCCAAATAGACATCTCAAGGATTATCAAAATAAATTGGATGCACCTGAGCTAAATTATGAGTGTTATAGCAAAGGGGTTCAATACTTATTGACTCAAGACATTTCAGCTTTTCATTTATAATTATTTTGTAAAAATTTCTAAAAAATATAATTCCACCTTCACATTATGGGGTATCATGTGTAGATCAGTGAAAAAAAATCTCAATTCAATCTATTTTAAAATCATGCTGTAACACAACAAAATGTGAAAAAGTCAAGGGGTGTGAATAATTTCTGAAGCCACTTTATAAGCACGGCGGAATCCCATATAGGCACGGTGGAGTCCCATATAAGCACGGTGGAGTCCCATATAGGCACGGTGGAGTCCCATATATAAGCACGGTGGAGTCCCATATATAAGCACGGTGGAGTCCCATATATAAGCACGGTGGAGTCCCATATATAAGCACGGTGGAGTCCCATATAAGCACGGTGGACCCCATATAGGCACGGTGGAGCCCCATATAAGCACGGCGGAATCCCATATAGGCACGGTGGAGCCCCATATAAGCACGGCGGAATCCCATATAGGCACGGTGGAGTCCCATATAAGCACGGTGGAGTCCCATATAGGCACGGTGGAGTCCCATATATAAGCACGGTGGAGTCCCATATATAAGCACGGTGGAGTCCCATATATAAGCACGGTGGAGTCCCATATATAAGCACGGTGGAGTCCCATATAAGCACGGTGGAGTCCCATATATAAGCACGGTGGAGTCCCATATATAAGCACGGTGGAGTCCCATATATAAGCACGGTGGAGTCCCATATAAGCACGGTGGAGTCCCATATAAGCACGGTGGACTCCCATATAAGCACGGTGGAGTCCCATATAAGCACGGTGGACCCCATATAAGCACGGTGGACTCCTATATAAGCACAGTGGACTCCCATATAAGCACGGTGGACTGCCATATAAGCACGGTGGACTCCCATATAAGCACGGTGGACTCCCATATAAGCACAGTGGACTCCCATATAAGCACGGTGAAGTCCCATATATAAGCACGGTGGAGTCCCATATATAAGCATGGTGGAGTCCCATATAAGCACGATGGAGTCCCATATAAACACGGTGGAGTCCCATATATAAGCACGGTGGAGTCCCATATATAAGCACGGTGGAGTCCCATATACAAGCAAGGTGGAGTCCCATATACAAGCACGATGGAGTCCCATATAAGCAGTGTGGAGCCCCATACCAACACGGCGGAGTCCCATATAAGCACGGTGGAGTCCTATATAAGCACGGTGGAGTCCTATATAAGCATGGTGGAGTCCCATATATAAGCATGGTGGAGTCCCATATATAAGCACGATGGGGTCCCATATAAAAGCACGATGGGGTCCCATATAAGCATGACGGAGTCCCATATAAGCATGGTGTAGTCCCATATATAAGCACGGTGGAGTCCCATATACAAGCACGGTGGAGTCCCATATAAGCATGATGGAGTCCCATATATAAGCACGATGGAGTCCCATATAAGAACGGTGGAGTCCCATATAAGCATGGTGGAGTCCCGTATAAGCACGGTGGAGTCCCATATAAGCACGGTGGAGTCCCATATAAGAACGGTGGAGTCCCATATATAAGCACGGTGTAGTCCCAAATAAGCACGGTGGAGTCCCATATAAGCATGGTGGAGTCCCATATAAGCACGGTGGAGTCCCATATAAGCACGGTGGAGTCCTATATAAGCACGGTGGAGTCCCATATATAAGCACGGTGGAGTCCTATATACCCACGGCGACCACGTTTGAGGTTGAGAGTGATGGCCAACGTAGTGGGGCGGCTTAGCCCAAATATTCAAAAGAATTGTGCATTTTGTGATACAAGCACCAAATTTGGCACAAATGTACATTAATATGTTGCGAACATTTTCAGATATTGGGCCACTTGAAATTCCGTAATTTTTTTTTTCTAATTTTTTCAAATTTCGTAATTTCAAATTTTTCGGGTGACACCGTCACAATTTCGGTCTTCGAGGCCGGCCGATAGGCAAAGTGTGACCGGAAGGGACGAGGTTCTCCTGACCACGTGGCCCTCGATCTGGGAAGCGAGAGGCGTTCCATTAGTGGACGCGCCCCTCACGCCCGACTTTTGGGCGGCCCCGGCAGGCCGTTTGTTTTGACGTTCCGTGACAGGCCCCGCACCCCCACCTCCGGGCCGACCGGAAGCTTGTGCTGAGTACATCATACCTGAACAACTCAGTGAGGCAGAACACAGCAGTGCACACCAGGGTGACCCCTTCAGTGCATAAACCAATTAACCTGTCCACTGCAGGGCATATAGAAATGAAGTTATTTTCTGCATATAATAATAATATAAGTTCAGTTCTATATAACAATTTCTGTTATCACCACTACCACTACAACTACCACTACTACAAGCTTTGTCTGGAATTTTGTGGACTAACAGACAAACAGACATACAGACAAGCTGGGATCAAAACATTACCTCCTTCCACCATTGAGTGTAGAGGTAAACATCATGGAAATTATATCATGCCCTAGATTTAATTCATGCTTACCCGTGTATTTGCTTCACTGGTTCACAAGGTCTTTTGCATACATGTAATTCAGACTCTCGTCTTCATTGCTGACCACACAATGTTCGCAACATATTAATGTACATTTGTGCCAAATTTGGTGCTTGTATCACAAAATGCACAATTCTTTTGAATATTTGGGCTAAGCCGCCCCACTATATCGGCCGGCCTCGAAGACCGAAATTGTGACGGTGTCACCCGAAAAATTTGAAATTACGAAATTTGAAAAAATTAGAAAAAAAAAATTACGAAATTTGAAAAAATTAGAAAAAAAAAATTACGGAATTTCAAGTGGCCCAATATCTGAAAATGTTCGCAACATATTAATGTACATTTGTGCCAAATTTGGTGCTTTTATCACAAAATGCACAACAGGTTTGCTATGCTGCTACACTAACGTTGAATAGTTTCAGTTCAAGTTTTTATATTTTTGGTCTCGTGATGTGACGTAATGCAAAATACATTTATGGCTTCATTGTGCACCGACGAGGTATACGAGTACCAGAACAGAAAAATATATACCGGGTATACATATTACATACATATATGTATTTTGTGTGGGATGACACGTAGGCTGATGAATGAACAACATTGCCCAAACGAATTATAGCGAAATGGATCTTTTCTCTGGGATTGTTGTTGTGAAAGACCATCCGACACTATGACGTCACTGTGACGCAATCACACAGCATGGCTGCACAGTGGGAGTCGATTTTATCTCCGGCACCCTGAACACATGAATAATTCTTCTCCAAATCACTTTCAGTGGAACGTCAGGCCTGGCTAGTTTACAAGTGAGCAATTCAAGTAAAAGTCGCTTTTACTCCGATTGCTCATTTGTAAACACGTGGGTGGAGGAACTTCTCAGGCGTGACGTCAGACATCCTCCTTTTGGCTCCCGATGGGAGGGGCTACTCAAGGGGGTTGTTGTTGGCTCAATTGACAAATTTTCGTGAGAAATATCATGAAAGATCATATTAATTGGGATATGGTTCGAATATAACTAAATTATTAATTGACATATGTGGGAAAATTACGCGCCCAGACCAGGATTCGAACCTAGGCCTTGAGAGCAATGGTACGGTTCAGCGGAGGACCTGGGTTCGATTCCTGATCTGGGTGTGTAATTTTCCCACATATGTCAATTAATAATTTATTATCCTGTTTACATTTAATTATTCATGCTTTATCCCTCCCTCCTCTCCAACCCCTCCCGCCCCTCTCCAATCCTGGCTTTTGGTTCAGTCCACTAATTGAATTTCCACTTCTTATGCGGAAATGTCGATGTGATTATTGGTTTTTTAAAATAATAAAATGCATGTTTTATATATTGTACACCGCTCCTTTCCTATTCCATCTCCAGGTGCTGCATGACGTCATCGCCAGGCACCAAAGGGGGCCCGGCGATGACGCGCGCTGAAAGGAAGTGCTCAGTTTTCACTCCGGTTTCTTGTTTGTTTTCTTGTTTGTTTGTCCGGGCGACATCTCAGCCATCCTTTGAGCTATGAATCTGAAATTTCGGCACAATAGTGAGCAAGTACTTTGTCAAAAACGTTATTTTTTGTTTTTCGATTAATCAATTAATTGATTAGTTATTTAATTATTATCGATTAATTAAGTACTTATTTATTTCCTTTCTCATCTGGGCAATATCTCAGGCACCTTTTGAGTTAGGAATCTGATATTTGGACACGACAATGACCCGGTGATTTGGCTGTAAAGGGTATTTTTGGTTTATTGATTAATCAATTAATTATTTAAATATTATCGATTAATTAAGTACTTATTTATTTCCTTTCTCATCTGGGCAATATCTCAGGCACCTTTTGAGTTAGGAATCTGATATTTGGACACGACAATGACCAGGTGATTTGGCTATAAAGGGTATTTTTGGTTTATTGATTAATCAATTAATTATTTAAATATTATCGATTAATTAAGTACTTATTTATTTCCTTTCTCATCTGGGCAATATCTCAGGCACCTTTTGAGTTAGGAATCTGATATTTGGACACGACAATGACCAGGTGATTTGGCTATAAAGGGTATTTTTGGTTTATTGATTAATCAATTAATTATTTAAATATTATCGATTAATTAAGTACTTATTTATTTCCTTTCTCATCTGGGCAATATCTCAGGCACCTTTTGTGTTAGGAATCTGATATTTGGACACGACAATGACCAGGTGATTTGGCTATAAAGGGTATTTTTGGTTTATCGATTAATCAATTAATTATTTAAATATTATCGATTAATTAAGTACTTATTTATTTCCTTTCTCATCTGGGCAATATCTCAGGCACCTTTTGCGTTAGGAATCTGATATTTGGACACGACAATGACCAGGTGATTTGGCTATAAAGGGTATTTTTGGTTTATTGATTAATCAATTAATTATTTAAATATTATCGATTAATTAAGTACTTATTTATTTCCTTTCTCATCTGGGCTATATCTCAGGCACCTTTTGAGTTAGGAATCTGATATTTGGACACGACAATGACCCGGTGATTTGGCTGTAAAGGGTATTTTTGGTTTATTGATTAATCAATTAATTATTTAAATATTATCGATTAATTAAGTACTTATTTATTTCCTTTCTCATCTGGGCAATATCTCAGGCACCTTTTGAGTTAGGAATCTGATATTTGGACATGACAATGACCAAGTGATTTGGCTGTAAAGGGTATTTTTGATTTATTGATGAATCAATTAATCGATTAATTATTTGATAAATGACTTAATTAATTATTATTTTAAAAAGTTATTGGCCATATTGTTTCCCCTTAAGATTGGCTTTCATTACTGATCTCTACAACAGATCAGTGGCTTTCTCGGAAAAAATTAACACAGTGTTCCTTTCTCCCTACCTGTGAAACACTGGGATGACAGTTTATAGCTGGGTCGGGATTCAAACCCAGGCTAGACAGCTAAGAGGAGAGTGTGTGGGCCTCTCGGCCACCCTGCCAACCCTTAGATGCACGGTGTGTTTGGTAATCATGTTAAATGTTTATATTTGGTTGTATAAACTTTATAATCCCTTTCAAAAAAAATGGAGGACATTCTTTTGAAAATGCACTTGTTGAAAAACATTGAATAAGAAATGAAGATATCAGAGAAAGACTTTAAATTCCAGTGAGTGCAAGAATACGTAGATGTGGAGGGAAATTGTTGGGACGCATTGAAAGAATGGAGGAGGAAAGACAAGTGAAAATAATATTTAAAAGTAGGGTGGTTAGATCGAGAATCAGATGGAAGCAAAAGGTCAATAAAGATCTAATGGTCTGATTTAAAAAGATTGAATCGCTTGTCCTTGTCACTGAAACAACTCATCCACCTTGTTTTGTTTCAATCCGTCCACAACGTTTTGAAATATGCTATACATCGTTTTTGGCCCCATCTCCAATCACTCAATGGTGAAGAATCACTTTGAGGAAATTAAATATTCTCGTAACGAGATGTGGATTCGGATCTTCCCCAAAATGTAATTGATAAAACAAACTGAAATATCGATGAAATTGTCGGGAGCAATGTACTGGGTTCATGTTTTGCGAGAAAGCCACTGATCTGTTGCAGAGATCAGTGGAGAAAGCGAAATTGTGAGAGAAAGCAAAATCTTTTGGGGAACGGGAAAACAATATGGCCACCAGTAAACTTCCGGTGGCTTCAGAACCGCGCGACCAACACCCTATCCAGTTAATATAGAGATCAATGAGTGAGACCCACCCAAAGCGGGACCCTCTCTATCATAGAAGAGCACCACACTAAGCTACTAGTCATAGTTTCGGCCTCTGATGGCTCCAAACCCTCGAGTCCAAATAACCCAATTAAAATGGCTTTACTGATTAAAAAATAATTCCGAGACGTTTCCAGCACCAACAACTCAGATCCAGCGACCTATTTATTGAGTGTAAATCGCTCGCCCAACAGGAAACAGTGTTGAGAGCCTCCTATTTTGACGGGGTTTGAGTCTCATGTCAGATTCCTAGGTCTACGACAGAGAGCCGAGGAGTCATTTACGCGATTGATCCCTCCATTGAAATTGATGACTTTAAGAGCCATTTAGTCGATGTGGGAGTTGTTGACACCCACTGCCTTACCACCGTCCGGGATTGGGTCAAAGTCGACACCAACTCGGTGGTTTTGGCCTTCAGCAATCCACCCCTTCCCCCAAACGTTTTCCTTGAGGTATCAAGCCTTCACTGTATGTGAATACATTTCTGCCCCCTTAAGATGTTACAAGTACCAAAAGGTTGGTCATACTGCACCAGCCTGAAGGAGCAAACAGCGCTGCGGCAAATGGAGAGCATGATTATGGAAGCTGCACCGGTGAAAAAAATGTCTTGTGCCAATTGTGGTGGGGACCACAGTGTCGCCTTCAGTTGATGCTCCGAATTCAAAAGAGCTGCCTAGATCCAACAGGTGAAAACTCAAGGGAAACTATCCAATGCTGAGGCTGTCCTGAAGGTCCCCAAAATTATGACTGCCCAATATACCAGGTTAACTTTAGGACCAAAACTGATGGCCTGGTTAAAGTATTGGCTAAATAGGTGTGATTTCAGACCAGACGAAAATAGAATGCCAAACTGATCTCACCTGATGTGTATATGAATATTACCAAAATATGGTTCATTGGTTTTATCATCATAGTAAATTGTGCAGGCCAAGCAAAAAGTAGATCCAAGAAAATCAATATTATTTCCGCTGCAGCCATCAAATACCTGGGTTGGGAGGGACTTTCCTCCAAGAAGATGAACAAAATATGTAGCCAATCAGGCCATGAAAGCAGAAAGTCGGACTCCAAACAGTCCCGGGACTTCCCCGCAGATCAATGAGAATTATTCAATGGAATGGAAAAAATTAGCTGCTCATGGGGCAAAGTTAACTTCTTTATTTTTTTGGGGTGATTCTTTTTAACGAAAGTGTACTCTTAAGTGATTCTTAAGAAGTTAACTTTCAGAATCATTGGAATCAGAATTCACTTTTCAGAATCACTTTCAGAATCATCTTAAGCTTTCAGAATCATTGGAATCTCCCGCGATGAAACTATCTCCGAGGGCCTTTCACTCAATCACCGCAGGCAGGTTGGTGGTCTTTCCGTCTCTCCTCTCCGGCCTTGCCCCCCCCCAGCTCTCTCTGGGCTCTGTCCCCCAAATATTCCTGCAGGTCGCACAAGATCTGCCAGCCACCCTCTGATGGTTAAACTGCCGAAATCTCGGCTCTCTGCTCACCTTCACTCTTTCATTCCCCTTTTCTCCCGCCTCTGGAACAAACTCCCTCACTCCCTTCAATCCCACTCCTCCCTCCAGGTCTTTAAAACAGCTGTTCACCACCATCTCTTATCTTCCCCCATCCAAAACCTTGATCTTTTCTACCCCCGCTAATTCACCCCAGATACACTTTTTTGAAATACCGACTTCTTTCCTGGAAGACATAGCAGTGTCCATGTGTTTTTGTTTTTTTTACCTCCCCCCCCCCCTCCCTTCCCATGCCTCCTCCCCTCAAGCCATCTCTCTCCCACAGATCTCCCGATGTCCCTGCTCTCCAACTTGCCTCCCACTCCCTTTATCATATGTTTTATGTGTCAGTTTGTCTTTTTGTGATCAATGTTAGCTCTTTCACGAGCCTCGATCTTGTATACAAAAAACCCCCAAAAAACAACTAAATACATCAGCGATGTCACAACGAAACCGGCTATAATGTCACAATCTGATTTAGGATGTGTATACCCCAAAGAAGGCCTCCTTTACAAGATATAGCCACTGGGTATCAATGGCAGAATGTTCTCGTGGATCCGTGAATTCCTGTCCAACAGATCCTTCAAGTGAGAGTAGGCCAAGCCCTGTCCTCTGTATTTCCCATGGATAATGGTATTTCCGATGGAAGCCAAGTACCACCCTTTTTAACATAATGATAGATGGTGCCGCCTCTCCTTCAGGGTCCCATAGCAGGATATATTTATTTGCGGCCGACATTGCCAAATGGACTCGGAATAAGAACCCTCACTTTTTCTTTTTGGATGGCAGATATCTGCAGGATCGAGCAGGAGGCCCAACAATTGGGTTTCAGGATTTCTGGACCCAAGTCCAAATTCATATTTTTCACCTGCAAAAGGAAGGCCAATACCAAACCGATAACAATCTATGGTACTTCCATTAAAGCTTCCCTGGATGTGTCCTTTCCAGGAATTACTTTTGATAGGGTTAAAATATATATATATACAACACTGAACCGGCTAGTGCAGCAGATAAACACAAAAATTGTGCATTTTATGAGAAAAGCATGAAATTTTTAACATAGTTAGTGCATACCATAAGGTTTATTTTCAGATGTGGAGGGAAGTCCGATTTGACCTCTGAGGACCGTGAGAGGTCAAATCCAAAATGGCCGCCAGTCCACCGAGTCTAATGTTCAAACGCGCTTAATTTTGGAAGCAAATAGTGTAGAAAAACATTATAGGTGTCATTTCCAACTAAATTGGGGATGCCCAGAGGTGAATGATGCTTTCAATGAACTCCTAGGCATGCCAAGTGAGGCCAGTGAAGGCTCAATGTTACTGCTAGAGCGATTTGTGGTGCTGACGTACGATAGAACCAGTGAGAGCACGGAAGTGAATGATGCCAGGAAACAGCTCTTCACACAGAAGTGTAGAACTCTAGAGAACATTCCTCCAACCCAGGCAACACTCAAGCAGCACATCAAGCACACTTGCTACCAGGCCAACTGTTGTAACCAGGCATTGGTCATGGATCCAGAGATGCCAGACCCACCTGACTGGGGCTGGACAAAGGAGACAACTGGGTGGCAGCCTCTTTGGACCATTCTTCCTGAAGCATCAAAATCGTGCCATGAATTGATCGACTGTGGCTGCAAGAAATGGTGCACTGGACGCTGCAAGTGTGCCAAAGCTGCATTCAAGTGCACTGCACTGTGCTTCTGTTCTGGAAACTGTTAGATTTAGATCATTACCAATTTTCATCATTGCACTTGATTTAATGTAAGCTTTGGTGGACATACTTGGTTAACTACAGTTATATTTTCAGAGGTTATTGCATCATTCCTTGCAGTGTAAACACTTTTTTTTTCATCCTTTCTGGTCTTTGGATGTTCTGTACCTATCTATACCTGTACCTGAAAAAATAAAGTTTGAAAAGCTCAAATGAACTTTTTCCAATAGCAGTCCCAACTGCAGGATCATAAAAATAGATATTTAACGTAATTTGACCTTGACCGTGACCTAAATGCATGTCCTTGAGTTCTGGCGATCTCAAAAGTATCACCAAATGAATGGGCATCCCCAATTTAGTTGGAAATGACACCTATAAGCGCGTTTGAACATTACACCCGGTGGACTGGCGGCCATTTTGGATTTGACCTCTCACGGTCCTCAGAGGTCAAATCTGACTTCCCTCCACATCTGAAAATAAACCTTATTGTATATACTAACTATGCTAGAAATTTCATGCTTTTCTCAAAAAATGCACAATTTGTTAAAGTATGAGAGCTTATCCGCTGTGCTAGGCCTGTCTACATAGGTAAAGTGTTGTTCTCAGACTTTTGGGAGTATCAAGCTCTTGGCAGATTCTCGATCCCACTACCTTTTGGACTTGTGTATGTGAGGGCAGCAATAAAGAAATGTATTTGGATTCTTTACCGATTAATCCCTTGAACAAAGTGGCAATTTGGCCTCCAGGACTCGAGAAACTCCTCATATTCACCTGGATCTATGTAGGAAATCCGACAATGTGTAACCAGGCCGTGCAATATATCAGCACGGTTTGGAGTCAATCATTTACATGTCGACACGGATGGCTCCAAGGACCTTGCACGAGCGAGAACAGCGGTTGACATTTGCATTCCAGACGTCAAGGTGATAAAATGCCTAAAGCGTTCTGATTACCTTTCGGTATTCTCGACTGAACTCTTAGTGCTGGATCCCTGCCCACGCGGGCATTGGACGCAATGAGGCCTGCGAACACTATCATCACTATCAATGTCATCGCTATCACTATCAGGCAGCCAAACGGGCACTAAGGTCGGATTTTAAAATTGAAAAATCTAAATCGAGTTTAAAATTCATGAAAGAAACGGGGTAAACAATATGAAGTCCCTCGTACTTGTTTGCTTCAGCCGAAGTGTTACGTTGCGTGGCGTATATAGAGCCTCGTGACTGAAAACCCCATTAACACCGAAATAAGAAGAAGAAGCACACTGAGGGGGAAACGTCGAAACGAGGAAGTGTTACGTCTACGTGACCTGTGTCGTGCCAGCCTTGTGTATCGAGGGACTAGTGGTGCAACGTGTGTGTCCGTGAGTACAGTACCGCTCCCTGCGTACTTACCCTGCCGCACTTACCCTGCCGCACTTACCCTGCCGCACTTACACTGCCTTATTTACCCTGCCGAACTTACCCTGCCGAACTTACCATGCCGCGCTTACCATGCCGCGCTTACCATGCCGCCTTTACACTGCCGTACTTACCATGCCGCGTTTACCATGCCGCGCTTGCCATGCCGCCTTTACACTGCCGTACTTACCATGCCGCGCTTACCATGCCGCGCTTACCATGCCGCGTTTACCATGCCGCGCTTACCATGCCGCGCTTACCATGCCGCACTTACCATGCCGCGCTTACCATGCCGCGCTTACCATGCCGCGTTTACCATGCCGCGTTTACCATGCCGCGCTTACCATGCCGTGCTTACCATGCCGCGCTTACCATGCCGTGCTTACCATGCCGCGCTTACCATGCCGCGCTTACCATGCCGCGCTTACCATGCCGCGTTTACCATGCCGCGTTTACCATGCCGCGTTTACCATGCCGCGTTTACCATGCCGCGTTTACCATGCCGTACTTACCATGCCGCGTTTACCATGCCGCGTTTACCATGCCGCGCTTACCATGCCGCGCTTGCCATGCCGCCTTTACACTGCCGTACTTCCATGCCGCGCTTACCATGCCGCGTTTACCATGCCGCGCTTACCATGCCGCGCTTACCATGCCGTGCTTACCATGCCGCGCTTGCCATGCCGCCTTTACACTGCCGTACTTCCATGCCGCGCTTACCATGCCGCGTTTACCATGCCGCGTTTACCATGCCGTACTTAACATGCCGCGCTTACCATGCCGCGCTTACCATGCCACACTTACCATCCTGCGCTTACCATGCCGTACTTACCATGCCGCGTTTACCATGCCGCGTTTACCATGCCGCGTTTACCATGCCGCGTTTACCATGCCGCGCTTGCCATGCTGCGCTTGCCATGCCGCGCTTGCCATGCCGCGCTTACCATGCCGCACTTACCCTGTCGTATTTACATACCCTGCCGCACTTACCCGGCCGTATGTACTTACTCTGCCACACGTACCCTGCCTCACGTACCCTGCCGCACTTACCCTGCCGCACTTACCCTGCCGTACCTACCCTGCCGTACCTACCCTGCCGCACTTACCCTGCCGCACTTACCCTGCCACACTTACCCTGCCGCACTTACCCTGCCGCACTTACCCTGCCGCACTTACCCTGCCGCACTTACCCTGCCGCACTTACCCTGCCGCACTTACCCGGCCGTATTTACTACCCCTGCCGCACTTACCCGGCCGTATTTCCTTAACCTGTCGTACTTACCCCTGCCGTAGTTACCCAGCTTACCCTGCCGTACTTATACAGCTGTGCATGGATGGATGCTGGAGGAACTAACTACGTGAAACAGGTGTCCATTATCCTTGATTTGTGAGGAAAACTGCAAAAGGTGGGAACATCAACATATTGTTATTATAATAATAATTTTTTTATCAAGCCTCACAATTTAGTCATAAAATTATAGTAATGGTATTGTTTTTGTCATGATTGTTTTTATTATTTTTACAGATCACCGACAGTAAATAATATGTTGGAGATGTTTCGTGACGAGTGTAAAGTACAAACTTTTTAATCAAGTCGAGGCTCATGGAAGGGTTGATTGACAAGACGATGGATTGAGGAAGTGTCCTCATGAGGTGAATGCAGTACTTGGCAAAACGAAGAGGTACCAAGAGGTGAGGTGGGATTGTGCAGGTGCCAAATTCCGAGGTACCCTAATCCCTGCAAAAATGTGGGCCGTGACGTCAACGCCATATGTACTGCGCATCAAGTTTTAACATGACACTAACCATTTGAATTCCCAAAATGATTGATAAATGAAATCTGCAGATTTTATCAGATAAACAAAAGCTTAACACTCGCACACACTTGATCACAATTCCAGTCTAATCCGGGTCTGTGTCCAGGACTGTCCAGGTCTGTGTCCAGGACTCGCGTCGGCTCTCCCCTTATCAAGGGGGGGTTAATCCCCTTGTCTTTGATCTGGCCGACGCGAGTCCTGGAAGTTATAACATTCCTTGCGGTCGGTGGTAAATAGGGTAGTTGGTCGATTCTTAGTCCGATTACCTAATTACTACCACCAACCGTAAAGCAAGGGAATAACTCCCGCTCGAACCATGGATATTGATGGAATATGCCGAGCGGATAGCAATCCGCGATCCGAGCTGTTAACAGGTGACGAGACCCGATTATAGCGGTTCCGAATCATGCCACGCTTACCCAATTAGAGAAAAGACGGATGCGATCGGATAAGAGGAAACCAGGAAGAACAAGGCAATTTATTACAAATATACAGAAAGAAGAGGAAACGAAAGAAGGTACAAGAAAGGAAGAGGAAGGAAAAGCACACAGGGCAGTCTTAATTACAGGCTTAACTTATTTCCTGCACAAATGGGCCCGTCTCACACAGTCACTCACACGGGGATTGTAGAGGAACAGGTTGATGGTCACCAGCTCGTCCAGGCTCCAGTCCGGCTCCGGTCCAGGTGATGGAAAACCCGTCAGGCAGCTCTTCACAGTGTAACGCGAACGGACAATTATATCACGGGGGGAAGGCTGGTATCCTGGCGGCGTACGTAATAGTTGCACGACTCGCGCCAAACGCCCCCTCTCCAATGTCCAGTACGCAAGCGCCAATTGTGCAAGTCCTTTCAACCACGATCAAGCGCATTCGTCCTCGCAGTGCTGTTACCAGTGCGCTCTCCCAACAAGTCCTGTAAAAGGGCTTTGTGCGCTCGCTTTTATAATCCAGCCAGCGATCGCTCCGCGAGCCCAAAAGCCACCCCTGTCAGGCGATGCCACTTCAGCCCTGGTTGGCTGGTGAGGGCTTACCGGCTCCGCCCTGATGGTTGGGTGACATGGCCACACCTTCTTCCTGGCGCTCCGCCCCCTTTTTCCAGGCTTCTCCTCGTGGCTTATGGTGGCGTTTGAGCGAGCTCAAGCTCAAGGGCAGCGAAGGCTGCTGGTTTGGGCGGAAGCCCAGCGAGGTTGCACACGCCGCTGGCCCTAAAGGGCGAGGGCGATGGCTCGCGCTTAATGGCGTCGCTTGGAGGGAGGCTGGCAAAATGGATGGAATGAACGCAAGGGGGCCTATTCTTATTTGATTGACACAACGCAGATTCAACTATTGGAAAATGGCCTTATCTAAACACATACTAAGGAATAACTGAAGTCCTATGGTGACCTACGTGTTGCTTGTGGCCTATCTATGGGGTGCTACCTTTAACCTTTAATGATGTCATATTTACAAGTGTGGGTTCTCAAAACCGCAACACTTCACCCCTCCTTTTGCCAGGCTCGGCCCGAGCCGAAACATCAGGACTATCTTTTAACAATTAGTGTGACACTTAGGTGTGCTTACCCTCTACTTTTAACCTACTACCCTGAGTGCGACAGTTTTAACACTCGATATGTCCCCCCTGCTGCGTTGCGTCCTACCTAACTGACTCACGCCCACAATTAACTGAATTACGGAATGGTTTTCAAACTAAACATTTAAGCTGGTGGGGAGCATTATTTACAATACACTACTAATTATTTACACTACAACCCAGGACCTGTCTTTTGTGGGAAAAAGAAAAAGAACTTTTGAGAAGAGGAAAATGCCAATCACAATGCACTGCACCGATACACCATACACCCATATGCACCTAAATAATAAAATGCACACAAAAAGCACCATCATGAAAATGCACAAAAACATTTCAAAAATTATTAAATGATGACGTCTTGTGCTTCTCTGCTGGGCCGATGGATCTGCGCTTGATCTTATTACTTGCTGGCTTAATTAATAAAAAGGGCACAACCCGCGTCCGCTTTTTTATTTATGGCCAGCAGGGCCAACTCAAGTGGTCCGACTGCTGGGCATTGATGCCACTTAAAACAGTTGTCCGCAAGCCAGATACTGCTGGCAACAATGGTCTGTCCCAGCAGAGGTGCCAGGCCACAGAACGTGTGGTCCATAGGTGCCAGGCCACAGAACGTGCGGTCCATAGGTGCCAGGCCACAGAACGTGCGGTCCATAGGTGCCAGGCCACAGAACGTGCGGTCCATAGGTGCCAGGCCACAGAACGTGTGGTCCATAGGGTGTACCGGTGCAGGCAGGCAGGCAGCAAGGTGCAGGCAGAAGGAGTGCGGCCGCACAATTCAGGGCACCTGCACACTCCCCTCGCACAAAAGACCATGGTCCATGAGTGGGGAGGCAGACAAAGTAGAGGTTAACGGGGCAAGGGCGCAGGGGTACACACCAAAACAAGGCAATGCGACATGAAGGGCACGGAGGAGCGAGCCGAGAAAGCTCGTCCCTACTCGTACGTCACCCCCCATGTCAGCCTACACTACCCTTGCCCTTCCCCGTATTTACACAATTTACAATTTACAAATCCGTCTCTACCGTCTCGTCACCCATATCTCCCCTAAACCAAATTCGTCCCCAATCCCTCCCAAGAAGGAAGGGATGGAATCACACACAATGCCAAATTCCGTCATGATGCGTCTTTACCTTCCAAACATCTGCCAAAACCTGGTGTGGAGTCCTATCACCTCGGTGAGTGGATGCGGATGGTGCGAAGAGATTTTCTCCTAACTATACTTCGAAATGACATTAACTCTTTACTCTACCCGGTTCTTGCCCTGCCAATCCATTGGCCATATTTACTCTATATGGTTCTAACAACCAATTCCCATTGACCATACTGTGGCGCTCTCCCAATTTGGGGTCTCACTCCCCCCATTTTTCTATACTGTGCCCTCGCACAATTTCTGGGCTGAGTCGTGTGGCTCTCCCAGCAGGTCTACTTACCCGCGCACCTCCGCCACTGAACGTCGCCACCCGAGCTTGCTTAGCTCCTCACCCTAATCTACCTGGGGAAGGCCCTCCCTGGCACTTGCCCCCTCTATGCCCCCTCTCGGCATCGGGCAACCCAGGTCCTTTCCATGGATCCTCGGGCCCCACTGAACTCTACACAACTCTACCTGGCTCCCAGAGCCTACCTGCGGCCTCACCTGGCCGACAGACTACCAGTGGCGGAGTGCTCAATAACCACACGCACTAACAGGCACACACGCCCAGCCATTCCACTTCACTTATGCACCCAACAAAACAATACTTTGCAACTACACGCACCACAGATGTCAATATCCAACCAGATTTACCTACTCCCGCTACCTACTTTTAAACTACCCTCCCCGGGTATTCGTGAAGGGGTCCATCCTTCCCCCATTCACTCCTTCGCACCATACACTCCACGCCATGCATTCCACACTACTCACTCCACACCATTTATTCCACACAACCATTCTCCACTTGCACACCATGCAAGCCAATGCACTCATTGCCATTACACACATCCTCAATACTCCACTCATACACTTTCACACACACACACACACACACACACATTATTCTCGAGCATTGCCTCTCAATTCCTCATTTGCTCACCAGCACTACCAGGACTCTCATGCACACGGTGGTTCCCACAATTACACACACACATCATTCACGAGCATTGCTTCATTTGCTCACCAGCACAACAAGGACTTCCATTCACAATTCCTCATTTCTGCCTAAACCTCAAGCTCATACACACAGCACCATCTAGCTATCTACTCCCTTCTAATACTAGTGCTTCCCGTCATCCCTTGTAGTAAGCACTCCCTCGTCATTATCATCCATCTAATCTCCCTACATCCCCACTACTTGTACAATCTCACTACTTAAATCTCAAGTCTCCTAAAGTCATTTCTAGATCCTAAACATTATCCTAGCCCTCCCTGGCTAGTTCACACCGCCAAATCCCATAATCCTATAGCTCCTTCGCCCCAAAAGATGTGAGGGATGGTAGATTTACCATCCCTCTACATCGGGCATTATCTCCCAACTATCACCCCCCAGTCCTCTTGCACTATGAGCCCCCGTCATGTGAGGTACTGGGTCCTGCCTCGGCATCTAAAGCCGAGGTGATCCATGAGGGCGCCTGCTCGCCGGTGTAGGGTCTTAACCGGTCGGTGTGGACGATCCGAGGGAGGGCTCGTGGCCCCATTTTGATCTTAACGACCACGTCACAGACTTGCGACAGGACGACCCCCTGGCCTTGCCAGGGAGAGGTGAGTTTGGGGCACCTACCCCTCCGCCTTCGGGGATTGAAGAACCAAATCTTCATCCCCGGAGTGTACTGACTCCCCTGGCTCCGGTGGTCGTACCTGCGCTTCATCTTGGCCTCCGCCAGCTGGAGCTGGCGGCGGGCGAAGGCATGGACCCTCTCCATGCCTTCCTCTAGGTGACGTGCATAGCCCTCCCTCGGCGGGATATCAGTGGTGTCTGGCACGGGACCGCATAGCAAGTCGGCGGGAGCCCGCAACTCCCGCCCATACATAAGCAACGCTGGACTGCATGCGGTGGCCCCGTGCTGGCTGGTTCGGTAGGCCATTAACAAATACGGGAGATGTTCGTCCCAGTCATCCTGACGGGTGGTGGTGAACAATGCCAATTGTTGGATCAAGGTTCGATTGAACCGTTCCACCATCCCGTCAGATTGTGGTCTTAAGGGCGTTGTTTTGGTTTTTCGAATTGACAGGAGTCTGCACACATCTTTTAGTAATTGCCTTTCAAAATTTCGGCCCTGGTCGGTGTGCAGCTCCTCTGGAATCCCATGCCGATATACAAATCCTTCCACGAAGGCCTGTGCCACCACCCCGGCTTCTTGGTTGGGGAGGGCATAGGCCTCCGGCCACTTGGTGAAATAGTCCATTACAACGAGGATGTACTTGTTACCTTGGCGGGTGCGGGGTAGTGGTCCTAGAATATCCATAGCCACCCGCTCAAGGGGGGCCCCCACCTGGTGTAATTGAAGGGGGGCCCTCATCCTCCGTGCTGGTCCCTTTTTGGCAGTACAGGCGTCGCATCTCCGACACCAGTCCTGTATGTCACGCCCCATATTCACTCAAGAGAACCTCCGGCGGACCCGAGATGTTGTCTTTGTCCTGCCCAAATGGCCGCCGGAGCGGGTACCATGCACCTGCTGTAATATGATGTTCTTAAATTTATCAGGGACTATCACCAGCCAGGAAGTTCTCTCAGAGGGAACCTCCACCCCTAGTCCCGTTTGTGGTGGGTGTCCGCTCTCACAATGTGGTGGGTGTCCGCTCTCGCAAATTTCTCATTTTCCCGATTGTGATGGGAGTCCGCTCTCACAATGTGGTGGGTGTCCACTCTCACATTGTGGTGGGTGTCCGCCCTCACAAATGGGATTGGCCAATTCCTACTGTTCACTAAAGACTCCCTCCGGGGCCGGCTCGGCTGGACGTTCTCGTCCCTCACTGGCGCGACTTCGTTAACTGGGGTGCAGCCGGCTATCTTCGTGCCCCTTACTATAGTGCGTGGTTCTGCACTAATATTAATCACTCGGACAGCCACCACTGGCCCGTCCGTTTTTTACAAGGGTGCGGCCCACGATTAAACCCGGGATGGACTGCGCTGCCACCGGTTCGACTAGGCCGCAGAACTCCTGCCATGTTGGGCGAGCTAACCATCGGGCCGGCACTATGGCCTCGGCCCTTGGAGGGATGGTCACGGCCTCAGAAGCCTCCAGCTCCGTCCTCTCGGCCGTGCTCACCCCATCCAATGGTAGCTCCTCTACTCCCACTTGCAGGGTCCCCCGGCACAAATCGATTTTACAACCGCTGGCAGTCAACAAATCCAGCCCTATTAAGCATGGGTCACACACCTCCGCCACCCAAACTTCTATTTCCCTCTTTACCGACCCTAACTTGAGGGTTACAAAACCACGCCCGCCCTATGATCGGGGCCGTTACCCCGGTAGCCAGCTGCAAACTATAATTTTCCAGACGCTGGACTTTATCCCAGCCGTCTGCACTCGAATCGAGGATCACAGGGCTGATGATCGTGGCGCTTGCTCCTGTGTCCACTACGGCGTCTACCCCCACGCCGGCAATTTTGCACAGACCCGAATTGTTAGGCTACCTGTACCAATTTGGCCACAATGAATGACCTGTCGCGTCAATGAGGGCGCTTCACCATCCCCTACTACCGAACACAGCTACAATGAGGGCGCTTCACCATCCCCTACTACCGAACACGGCCCTGTATGTCCGGCACCTTCTAGTTTCCCGGGCCCTGGCGGGGGCGGTGTCTGGGGTCGGTTAATCCGACCCGTACGAGGTGGAGTTGATGGTTCTGGCTGCCGGAGTCCGTCCCGGCGCGGAGCTCGACACTCTATTGCACGGTGACCCAGCCGACTACAATTATAGCACCTCACCTGGTAAGGTGCGTGCCTCCGAAATTCCAAATTGCCCCCCCTAAAAGTCCGAATTGGGGCATTTGTCCGTGGCTTACCGGGGGCCACCTCTGGAGCCGCCTGCCATGGTCCAGGTCCCGCCAGGCGCTGGTCCACCAACCTTCGGACCATGCTCTCCAGGTCAGGGACCCTTTCGGGGGCGGGCCCCCTGGGGGGGCCGCCACCTGCCACGGGCCCTACCTGGCGCACTGCCAATGCGTGGCGCTCGCTTCCCCGGGCCAGCGGTCTCGCTGCTTCCCAACGGGCCGCAGCGTCGGCCGCCTGGCTCAAAGTCCGCGGGCACCACATGGCGAGTTGTTGCCGAAGCTCGGGGTCCGGGAAGGCCTGGATGAAGTGGTCCAGCGCCAGGCTTTCCTGGGAGGCCGCCGCCATGTCCGCGTGTGCAATCCCGACCGCGGCGAATGTCGTATACAAGCTCCCCGATGGTCTCCTGGGGCTTTCGTTTTCGCACCGTGAGCTGAGCTTTAACAAGCTCGCTCTGCTGTTCAACGCCGAATCGATTAATTAAGGCCGCGCGGAGTTCTGGCAGGGTGATGGCACCCGGTGGTAAGGCTGTCAGAACCTCCGCCACTGCGCCACGCAGTGCCCCCACGAGGTGTACTCCACCTTCGTCCGGATTCCAACCGTTTCCCCTACACACATGTTCGAACTGCGCCAGGTACACCCTCAAATCATTCTTGCCGTCATATGGTGCGAGTGGAACCTTATGGCCGCCCGAAGGCCGGACCCCGTGCGTCGCTCCCTGCGGAATTAACGCGGGGCCGAACCGTTCGGGCCCCCACAGTGCACTATTTCCGGGGGGCTTGCGTGCGTCCCCCGTCCCTCTAAAGACTACCCCTGTCGGTGTCGATGCTTGGGTCGCCTCCTCGCAACCCGCTTACCCACTCCATTCTCGCACACCCCGGCTCACCAACACCTCACACTCCCCATGGTCGGACATCCCTGCGCACACTCTTTCCACACCCTCCGGACCAGTCGCACACCTTACCATTGGCCTCTCACAAACGCCCGGGTCTATACCAACCCCCAAGCTCGCTGAACCTCCCCTCGCACCATATACATTTCCGATCATATCACCACTCACCTCGGCGCTTCTTCCTCTTCGCTCCCCCTCCGCCACCTGCAAACTCTTTATTTGGTTAGCAAGTACGTCATCACGATGTGAGCACAGACCTTGTACCAATTCCATCACCTCCTCCTTTATTTCATTCTTGGTCTCCCTACGTCTCTTTAATTTCACTCACCCCTTCTTCCACCTCTTCCAACTTTTGTTTCACCCCCTCTATTTCCCGGTGCGCCCCCACAAGTTCTTCTTCTAAGGCCACCTTGGTCGTCTATATGGTTTCTGATCTCTTGTTCTTTCGCCCCCAACGTCTCTCTACCACCTCGTCCAACCTCTTCGTCAGCCCCTCGTGTACCATCTGACATTCCTTTTTCATTGCTATAAGCTCCTTTTTTATTTCTTTCTGTGCTGATTTCAGCCCCCCTATCACAGCTGTGTTCTTACCTACTTGCTCCCCTAACTCCTTTTGTCCCACTGTCAGCTTCTCTACTTCCCGCGTCAACTCCTCTATACCCCCCTGTAACCTAGCCGTACTCTTTCTCACTTCCTTCTCCACACGCTCCTCACCCCACTTTACCTCGTCGCGTACCCCCGCGACCTCTTCGCTCACCCCGCGCCTTATATCCTCCCCCATCTCTCCCATTTCTCTTTTAGATGCCGCCCTCATTTGTTCCAACTCATTCTTTTGGGCGTCCATTTTGCCTTCCAGCCCGTTCTTTACCTCCTCTATCTGATCCCCCATTTGTTTTATTTCCCGGGCGGATTGATCCCCCATTTCCCTCAATTGGCCCCCCATCTTGTCTTCTAACCACGTTAACCCGTTCTTCACTCCTTCCATTTGGTTATCCTGGGTGGCCATTCTGTTTTCCAACCCGTTAACCCGTCCTTCATTTCCTTCATTTGGCCACCCACGTCCTCCAATTGGCCCCCTAATTTGTTTTCTAATCCCCCCAATTTGCTGTATAATCCCCCAAATTTGCTTTCTAATCCCCCCAATTTGCTTTCTAACCCCCAAATTTGACTTCCCAATTGCTCCCCCATTCTATTTTCCAAATTACTTAACCCATCTTTCATTTGGTTACTCAATTGCTCCCTGTTCTTTTCCATCTCCTTACTCAATCCCCCAATTTGGTTTTCCAACCCCATTTGTAGGGCTGCCTGCAGCTGCGCAATGAGGGCCTGCATATCCATCCCTCCCAATTGCGCAGCGGGCGCGGCCCTCGTTGCCATGTGTGAGGCGCCGCCATTTTGTTCGCCTGCACCCTCTTCTGCTGCACCCTCATTAATTTCCTCCTCCATTCCTCCCAATTGTCTCACTTCTTCCCGGGGGTCCTGGGTTGACTCTAACCCTTCCTCATCTACCCCCACCGGCATCCGATCGCCTTGGCTATCCATGGCACGATTTAATTTAGATGTTTTAATAAAATTTATACCAAATTTCGTCCAACGGATAAAAAATTTGGTTCGGGTCCAAATCCCACTCCCCGACACCAATTGTTGCGGATCTCGAACGTCGGCTCTCCCCTTATCAAGGGGGGGTTAATCCCCTTGTCTTTGATCTGGCCGACGCGAGTCCTGAAAGTTATAACATTCCTTCCGGTCGGTGGTAAATAGGGTAGTTGGTCGATTCTTAGTCCTATTACCTAATTACTACCACCGACCGTAAAGCAAGGGAATAACTCCCGCTCGAACCACGGATATTAATGGAATATGCCGAGCGGATAGCAATCCGCATACGAGCTGTTAACAGGTGACTAGACCCGATTATAGCGGTTCCGAATCGTGCCACGCTTACCCAATTAGAGAAAAGACGGATGCGATCGGATAAGAGGAAACCAGGAAGAACAAGGCAATTTATTACAAATGTACAGAAAGAAGAGGAAACGAAAGAAGGTACAAGAAAGGAAGAGGAAGGAAAAGCACACAGGGCAGTCTTAATTAAAGGCTTAACTTATTCCCTGGACAAACGGGCCCATCTCACACACAGTCACTCACACAGGGATTGTAGAGGAACAGGTTGATGGTTACCAGCGCGTCCAGGCTCCAGTCCGGCTCCGGTCCAGGTGATGGAAAACCCGGCAGGCAGCTCTTCACAGTGTAACGCGAACGGACAATTATATCACGGGGGGAAGGCTGGTATCCTGGCGGCGTACGTAATAGTTGCACGACTCGCGCCAAACGCCCCGTCTCCAATGTCCCGTACGCAAGCGCCAATTGTGCAAGTCCTTTCAACCACGATCAAGCACATTCGTCCTTGCAGTGCTGTTACCAGTGTGCTCTCCCAACAAGTCCTGTAAAAGGGCTTTGTGCGCACGCTTTTATAATCCAGCCAGCGATCGCTCCGCGACCCCAAAAGCCACACCTGTCAGGCGATGTCACTTCAGCCCTGGTTGGCTGGTGAGGGCTTACCGGCTCCGCCCTGATGGTTGGGTGACGTGGCCACACCTTCTTCCTGGCACTCCGCCCCCTTTTTCCGGGCTTCACCTCGTGGCTTATGGCGGCGTTTGAGCGAGCTCAAGCTCAAGGGCAGCGAAGGCTGCTGATTTGGGTGGAAGCCCAGCGAGGTTGCACACGCCGCTGGCCCTAAAGGGCGAGGGCGATGGCTAGCGCTTAAAGGCGTCGCTTGGAGGGAGGCTGGCAAAATGGATGGAATGAACGCAAGGGGGCCTATTCTTATTTGATTGGCACAACGCAGATTCAACTATTGGAAAATGGCCTTATCGAAACACATACGAAGGAATAACTGAAGTCCTAAGGTGACCTACCTGTTGCTTGTGGCCTATCTATGGGGTGCTACCTTTAACCTTTAATGATGTCATATTTACAAGTGTGGGTTCTCAACACTGCAATTTTTTTTTTTTTTTTTTTTTTTGGATACTGAATCGAGGCTCGTGAAAGAGCTCAACACCGCAATAGTACTGTTACAATATCGCTCCCAAGACATATCGAAGCTTCGGGTCACACAAAACGCAATAAATAAACCGATTGTGAACGTGGGTGTTTTGTTTTAATAATAACTGTTGCGGAGCGAAGCTTCGTCTCAGATGCATTGAGGTGCCGGAGCACCGCAGCAGCATGACCGCACACCTGGACAGGTGACCCAGACAGGTGCCATCGATTATTCGATCGATTGAATATGTTACGTGGTCCTCCCGGTAACTACCTGGTCTCGGTGACCCCCGGACCGTGGGAGGCACCCCGCCAGAAAGATATATGATTTATACGCTTTCGTAACGCAATCAAGATGACTTCCAGTCCATAAGAAACCCCACACCAAGGATTCCGAGTAATCAATAATATATTCCCCCAAGGAATCAACAATCAACAACCAGCAACAATCCACAATCAACAATCAATCCCCGAGATGATTAAGATGGCCATCTTATATATGTGTGTCCCCTTTCCCCACTCCCGACCCCTTTGGTCTCTGTCCCTCACAATGTCTCTGGGCCCCTCCTGAACAAGGTTATGGTCGGCTTCGCCGCACACGGGCGGTTGAACGAACCCCGGGTGGACGTGCTTCCACCGGGCACGTACCGTACCGGGAACCACGGCTGCAGCGCACACCTCTTGGCCAAGCAAAGCGGGCAAAGCAAGCGCCGCTTGCAACGCGCGCGAGGCCCCAAAGTGCGACCCGTACGCGTCCTTGTAGACGGTGCGGCGATCTGTGCCGGACGCTGGGTCTGTGCACGGCCCCACGTCAACTTGACGTGTCAAAAGGGTAGTTGCACGTCCCGGTAACTCCTCTCGCCAGACGGGCTTGGGAACGCAGCTTTTCCACGCTGCTCAATATTGATCCCAACTCTCGTCGGAGCTGGGCGAGGAAGAAGAAGAATCATCGCTTCTCCCGGACCTCGTGTCTTTTCTTCTTCCGTTTCCGGTCTCCTTTTTCCCAGAAGGGCTCCTGACCCTTTAATCACAACAACCCTTAATCGACTACACCTTGATAAGCAAAGACCTGAATAGTAATTCACATACAGTCACATAAATATGTAACACTCCCCCCCTTCAAGAAAGAAAGTTTGAACCCAGCGAAAACTTTCTTTGCCGGCCAACTTGGATAAACAAACCAGATAACTCACCCCCCCCCCCCCCCAACTCATCAGTTCCCCACGGGCACAGTCATCACTTAAAAATAAAGCAACAAAATTTCACACAATCCCCTAGATTAATTCCCTCTGGACCAAGCGTCAACCACTTCTAGTTTCTCTTGAATGACGGTTAAGAGGTGGTGACCAAAGCCCCCAAATTTAAACCTCTCTTAGCACTTTTTTGGGAGGCCCAGCGGAGTATTCCCTACATGGACGCCTTAAGGAATGTGGAGTTCATGGTTAGTCCGGGGAGGAAAGTTCATTACGTGGACGCCTTTAAGAACGGGGAGTTCACGGTTAGTCCGTGCAGGAAAGTTCACTACCTGGACGCCTTTAAGAACGTGGCGTTCACGGTTAGTCTGTGTAGGAGCCCCAGCTCGGCGGCTCCCCCGTATATATAGTGCTTCAACTTCTCCAGACTCCTAACAGTTACGGTGGGACCACTTGTCCCAGCCGTTACCTGACTGGCGGTCTCCTTCTCGGCCAGTGCTCTGACATTCATTTTTTCGGGAGGTGCCGTAACTCTGGGAGCCTCCATAGTAATATCGGCTGCTGCCAACCCCAAAACTACTGCCAAGTTGTCCTCTTCTGTAGACCTCTCGACGCCTACGAAATGCCTTCCCTACTGTTATGGTCCGACCCTCCAAATCCTTACCATTCCAATTCTTCTCTGCCTCCCTGGCATCTCTTGTGCTTGCAAACGTGACAAAGCCGAACCCTCTTGACCGTTGCGTTTCCCTGTCTTTTACCACCCGCACTTCCACCAGCGGCCCATATCTGTTGAAGACAGAGGTCAGAACTTCTTCCTCTGTGTTGAAGTTCAGTCCCCCTACAAATAACTTGGAACTTTTGTCGCCATCCCGAGCTGGTGGGGTGTTATTTTCCCTGCTGTGCTCTTTACCAACCCTCGGGTTACCATAAATTTGCCCCCCGGCCAAATCATTCCCAATAATCACAGATACTCCCTCTACAGGAAGCGTGGCTTGTAAACCGACGGTGACCGGTCCTGACACCAAATCGGATTCCAAATGGATGACATGAAGTGGGGCACTAACACAGCCACCGATCCCTTGTAACCGAACACTATCACCCGTTGCGGTACTCTTTGACAATGGCAAAATGTCTTCAAGCATTAAGGATTGATGGGCTCCTGTGTCCCTCAAAACCCTAACCGGTCTTCGGTTAGTCAAGCTCCCTTGAGTGAGACCAACCCCTCATAAATAAATGGTCGGTAACTCTTCTGTGGGCGATTTCTTACGCTTGCCATCGCATTCGGAGTGGTAATAGTCGGACTCCGCTCTGGGTCTTCCCTTTTCATGCGGTAACAACTGGACATCAAGTGTCCAGGTTTCTTGCAAAAAGCGCAAGTAGGCCCGGAGGAAAAACTCGTTGTCTGCCTCGGGCCCCCCGAAATATGTTTGTCTTGGGCCCGCAGCCCTCTGATTTCGAACAGGTGGGGTATCCGCGTTGTCCCCATAATCCTCTCGAGGCCGCCGCCATGTATTGTCGTTCTCCGCACCTGCTGTTCCCCACCTCCCCTGCGGAGATCTAGGCGAGGAGTTAGGTTCGTGGACCCCTATCCGGTGTGTTAAGGCATAATCATCTGCCATGGTGGCTGCGTCCCACAACTTCGGTACTTTCTTTTCCTGCAGGTACACTTTGATGTCCTCGTGGACACACTGTTGAAATTCCTCCACCAGGATCAAGTCACGCAATGTTTCGAAGTCTTTCCCGACTCCTTTTGACTCACACCACCGATCAAACATGTTTTCTTTCACTCTGGCAAACTCCACATGGGTCTCACTCTCCCTCTTTTTTTTTTTTTTTTTTTTTTTTTTTTTTTGTATACAAGATCGAGGCTCGTGAAAGAGCGAAAATTAATCACACAGAAAGACAAACAGACACATAAAACAAATAACATCGGGAGCGGTAGACAAGATGGGGAGAGAGGGGGAAGGACACAAACACAACATTTGAGAGCAGGGACCGAGAGACATGGAGACATCGAGAGATCTGTGGGAGGGAGAGGGCTTTGGGGGGGAGGCATGTGAAGGGGGGAGGCATGTGAAGGGGGGGAGGCATGTGAAGGGGGGGGGGGGGTGGGAGAGGTATAAACATATGGACACTGCCAGGATTTCCAGGAAATAAGTTGGAATTTCAAATAAGGTGGATCTGGGGTGAATTAGTGGGGGTAGAAAAGATCAAGGTTATGGATGGGGGAAGATAAGAGATGGTGGTGAACAGCTGTTTTAAAGACCTGGAGGGAGGAGAGGGATTGAAGGGAGTGTGGGAGTTTGTTCCACAGGCGGGAGAAAAGAGGAATGAAAGAGTGAAGGTGAGCAGAGAGCCGAGATTTCGGCAGTTTAACCATCAGAGGGTTGCTGGCAGATCTTGTGCGACCTGTAGGAATATTTGGGGGACAGAGCACGGAGAGAGCTGGGGGAGCAAGGCCGGAGAGGAGTCGGTAGAAGACAGAAAGACCACCTACCTGCCTGCGGTGAGTGAGTGAAAGGCCCTCAGAGATAGCTTCATCGCGGGAGATTCCAATGATTTTGAAAGCTTTGGATTCAACAGCGTGAAGCCGAGCCAGGTGTGAGGCAGGAGCACCAGCCCATAGGGGAGAACAGTATTCCATTGAGCTGCGGATGAAAGCCTTGTATGTGGTGAGGAGCTCAGGTGTGCCGAGGAAGGACTTCGCACGACGGAGGATGCCCAGTCGGCGACTGGCTTTGGAGGCCAGCTTGGAAATGTGGTTTTCCCAAGAAAGATCATGGCAGATAGTGAGACCCAAAAGCTTGAGTGACAGAACTTCTTGGAGAGGATTGTTGAGAAAGTAGATGGGAGGGTTGTCCAGTCGATCTTTTCGGAGAGACATAGTAAGAGAGTGAGATTTGGCAGGATTGAAAGACATGTTCCACTTGTTTGACCAGTCTGTGATTTTGTCCAGGTCTTCAGAGAGTGAGGAGGCTGCAGACTGCCTATCTGAGGGAAGAGGAATGGAGCGGCAGAGAGTGGAGTCATCAGCAAAGAGATAGAGAGGATTTTCCAGAGAGTCAGAGAGATCATTGATAAAGACCAGAAAAAGCACAGGGCCCAGCACACTTCCTTGGGGAACTCCAGCCTGAACAGGAAGGGGAGATGAGAGAAATCCATTCAGGGCCACACGTTGACTACGACCAGAGAGGAAGTCCGCAAGCCATGCATGGAGATTTCCATGGATACCATAAGAGGAGAGTTTGGTGAGCAGAGCTGGGTGCCAGACCGTATCAAAGGCCCTTGATATGTCAAGGGAGACAGCTCTGATTTCCTGTTTGGCATTCAGGACCTCCATCCATTGTTGAGACAGCAGAAGCAGCATGTCCAGAGTAGAGTGACCTGGTCTGAAACCAAATTGATGATCAGAGATCAAGCCATTGGAGAAGAGGAAAGATTTCATATCCGAAGCAATGATGGATTCCATGACTTTGCTGATAATTGGGAGCAGGCTGATTGGTCTGTAGTTGCAAGGATCTGTTTTTGCACCTTTTTTGTGTAAAGCGGTAATGTTAGCTGATTTCCAGGATGCTGGCAGATGACCTTGAGCAAAAGATAGGGTGAAAAGAACAGAGAGAGGGTGAGATAGAGCGGCAGAGCAGGATTTTAGGACCCGTGGGCTGATGCCGTCTGGTCCAGTTGCAGAATCAGAGTCGAGGTTTGACAAAAACTCCTCCACCTTGTCAGGAGAGAAGGACACAGAGTCCAGGAGCATTTGGGTTCGACTGGGAAAGGTGGGAACAGAGAGAGATGGGTTTGGGACTAAGGATTTCGAGGCGAACACAGAGTTGAGGCATTCGGCTTTGTCACGTGCGATGTCAACTGTGTGGCCATTTGAGGTAAGGGAGGGGATGGAGGGGGAACAAACACCAGAAACGGATTTGACCAGACGCCACCAGGATTTGGAGGAAGGAGACAGGTTTGAGAGTTCATTCTTGAGTGAGGAGAGATAGTGCTTCCTGGCACTCCTGAGGGTAGACACACACTTGTTCCGAGCTTGGTGGAAGGAACTGAGATTTCCTTCAGTTGGATTAGCCTTCCAAGAGGCAAAGGCAAGTTGTTTCAGGGCAACTGCCTCACCACAAGATTCAGTGTACCATGGACGGGAGGAAGGGTAAGACAATTGAAGGCGAGATGGGATAAATCTGTGCATGAGAGAGATCAGTTTGCTTTGGAAGAATTCCCAGGAAGAATTGATGTCAGAGGCAGTGGAGATGGGAGACCAATCCAGACGATTGATGGCTGCTTGAAGACCGTCCCAGTCGGCCTGAGTGAAATGCCAGACTCGTCGACGCTGAGGAGGCTCTCTGAGAATGGCCAGAGAGATGTCCACTTTGACAAGCACATGATCAGAAGAACCGATTGGAGCAGAAGAAGAGCAGCAGACATTAGCAGGGAAGTTTGTCATAACCAAGTCTAGAAGAGAAGATACTCCATTGGCTGAGATCCGGGTCGGGAAATTGACAGATTGTGTCAATCCCAGTGAGTCACAGAAGTCCTTTGCTGAGGTGCCATGACTAGTGAGAGAGGAACCCACACCCAACCAGGTGGCATGATGACAGTTGAAGTCACCACATATGAGGAAGAGAGAGTTGGGATGAGTGGATAGAAGTTGGTCCATGTTGTCAGACATTGAAATGTAGATGGAGTCATCACTGTTTGGGGGACGGTACAGAACACATATGAACAAAAGGTGGGAGCGGAGAGGAAGCCGTAACCAGAGGTACTCCTGCGGGTGAGGAGGAAAGAGAGCAGTGCAAGGAGAGTGAGGAAGAGAGTTTTTGACAAAGATAGCCACCCCACCACCAGGCCGAGGCTCAGGTCTATCATACCGGAGGAGGGAGTAACCAGGAAGAGATATTAAGGAATCAGAGACATCTTGAAGGAGGAAAGTCTCTGTTAAGCAGATCAAGTCTGGATTGTCAGAAGCAACCTGTATGGAGAGATCAGTCAGGTTTGAGCGAAGGCCCCGGATGTTTGAGGTCCATACCGTTAATGAAGAGAGAGGGGGAGCATCGGGTACAGGACAGGGGAGGGGAGGAGTAGGGTAAGATGAAGGATGAGAGGGGGAGGTAGGGAGAGCAGTTGATAGTGTTTCAGATGTTGCAGAAGAGTTCCAAGAAAGGGAAGGATGAGGAGGATGAAAGGTTTGCTGGTGAAGGGATGTGGCACAGTGAGGGGTTGTTTGAGGGGGGGCAGAGGAAAGTAGAAGGTTTGGGGGTGGAGGTATGAGATAGAAGGGAGACGAAGTGGGGAGGAGGCAGCTTGGAGGAGGAGGGTGGAGGAGAGAGAATTGGAGAGGAATGGTATGGGGGGAGAATTGAATGGGAGGGATTGGGGGGGAGTTTTGAAGGGGAGGAGTGAGGGGGGAGTTTAGGAGGGGAGGGGCAAGGGGGGAGTTTTGGAGGGAAGGGGAAAGGGGGGAGATCAGGAGTGGAGGGGCAAGGGGGGGGATTAGGAGGGGAGGGGCAAAGGGGAAGTTTAGGAGGGGAAGGGCAAGGGGGGAGTTCAGGAGTGGAGGGGCAAGGGGGGAGTTTAAGAGTGGAGGGGCAAGGGGGAAGTTTCGGAGTGTAGGTGCAAGGGGGGGGATTTGGATGGGATGGGCAAGAGGGGAGTTTAGAAAGTGGATGATTAATGAAAGACGAACATTGATAACAAATTGGGTTTGTTGTGATTTTCAAGTTAGCAATCCGGTTCAGGATGATGGAGGAGGGATGGAATGAATGTGAATTTAGACCATGTAGTGAGGGAGACGTATAAGATATTGAATTTCTTTTTTTTGAAGTGGAATGAGTTGGAGAGGAAATTGAGAAAAGCCTTTTAAATAGGAAGAAAAACAGCGTGTTGTAATATACCACTGAATAAAAAACAGAAGGGGAAAGGTTTAACATATTTAAAAATATTTAAACAGAACTATGAACAATCTTATATGCACAAAAATACCAACGGGGGGAGAGCCGAGAGGGACCACCACGAGTCACGTGAACAGGGCAAACGGTGGATGGCAAGGAGATAATGGGGGTGGGGCGAACAGCACACCTGGACAGAAAATACAGGATGAGACAACAGTACACGTGGAGAAAAGAAAATAAATGTTTGTTTTTTTTTGGTTTTTTTTTTGGGGGGGGGGGGGGGTGGGGAATTAGAACGTTAGACAGTATTATGTTCGGGGTAGAAGGGAAAAAACCAAGAGCCAAGCAAAACACACTTAAGTTAACAAAACACCGACGGGGGTACAACTACAAGGCCACACACAAGGGCAGAAAACGATTAATTAATTACGAGTTACAGGAAATTCAAACCAAAACTAACTATAATCAAACAATATCACATGGACGATAAAATAACGAATTGAAATTTGACAATCTATCTGGGGAAATGGGGGAGAAACACGTGGTCGAAGAACGAACGAACGAATAAGAATGAATAAACGAATGAGCACAGAGAAGGTAGTCTTTTTTTTTTGTTTTTTTTGAGTTGAGATTTACATAAGGAAGTAGGCTTTGGGGTGGAAAGACTGCGAAAACAGAGAACGAAAGTTATTGGATCACAAACGACAGGCGCTGAGAGAAAAACAAAGCCTCAAGGTTGTACAGTGTACACTGTACAAGACCTCGAGACGACACGAATTAACGCGATTTTCAATACAGGTATGAAAGATTTGCACCGAAAATCTTTGACGGGACAATATACGTACATACACCATAAAAGAAATACAGTTATAACGAAAATACAAAAATCTTCCTGGCATTCCTGAATTTTTGCCGGTAAGCTTCCGGAACCAACTCATAGGCTTTGAGGATGTGTTTCTTCAATACCTCATAATCTGCACATTGGTCCATTGGTAGCGCCGAATAAATCTCTTGAGCTTTTCCCCACAAGCACACTTTGCACTAGTATGGTCCAGGCCTCCTCCGGCCAGTTTAACTGTCGAGCCACTTTCTCAAAGTGTGGAAAAAATTTAGCGACTTCCTTTTCACTGAAGGGTGGAACCAGCCTCACATGTCTGCCCACATCCCAGGTGTTCTGGCGAGGTGTCGACCCCGTCAGCAAGGGTGGTACCTCTCCCCGTTCTCTCATTAACTCCAGCTCCTTGAATTTAATTTCTTGCTGAAGCTCCATGTCACGTTCCTTTAATTCCCTTTCCGCTTTTCTCTCCTCTGCTTCGAGGTCCCTTGCAGCTCTCCTCTCCTCTGCTTTTCTCCCTTCTAACCTTTCCTGGAGTTCTCGTTCCACTCTCCTTTCCTCTGCTTGTTTCTCTTCTCTCCTCTCTTCTGCTTTCCTTTCTTCTTCTGCTCTTTCCTTTTCTGCTTTCCTTTCTTCTTCTGCTCTTTCCTTTTCTGCTTTCCTTTCTTCTTCTGCTCTTTCCTTTTCTGCTTTCCTTTCTTCTTCTGCTCTTTCCTTTTCTGCTTTCCTTTCTTCTTCTGCTCTTTCCTTTTCTGCTTTCCTTTCTTCTTCTTTGATCCGTTCCTGGCTCCGTAATTGCAACTCCAGTTTCCGGAGCTCAACGTCTTCTGGTTCTTCGGGTAGCCACTGCCAGGCTAACTCGTCCCATGTTCCTAATCCCACCATAGATTGTATCACCGTGGTCTGCAACTCTGCCTTCCTCACATTAGTTCGGACCTCCAAGTTAAAATGTTTGGCCAATTTCAAGAGGTCCGACTTTAGTAACACTCGGAACTGTGCCTCACTCGGTGTTACCGCAAAGTTCTGTGCCACAAACGCCATGGTGACTATCGTTAACACCTGTTAACCTTCACCCAAGACTTTACCCCAATTTCCCCAAAAATTTACCAATTAATACTTAATTAATAAATTTTAATTAATAAAAATATTATTTTATACAATTTTAGATCCCGGACGAGCCCCCAATTCTGTTACGTGGTCCTCCCGGTAACTACCTGGTCTCGGTGACCCCCGGACCATGGGAGGCACCCCGCCAGAAAGATATATGATTTATACGCTTTCGTAACGCAATCAAGATGACTTCCAGTCCATAAGAAACCCCACACCAAGGATTACGAGTAATCGATAATATATTCCCCCAAGGAATCAACCATCAACAATCCACAATCAACAATCAATCCCCGAGATGATTAAGATGGCCATCTTATATATGTGTGTCCCCTTTCCCCACTCCCGACCCCTTGGGTACTCACGACCCCTTTGGTCTCTGTCCCTCACAATGTCTCTGGGCCCCTCCTGAACAAGGTTATGGTCGGCTTCGCCGCACACGGGCGGTTGAACGAACCCCGGGCGGACGTGCTTCCACCGGGCACGTACCGTACCGGGAACCACGGCTGCAGCGCACACCTCCTGGCCAAGCAAAGCGGGCAAAGCAAGCGCCGCTTGCAACGTGCGCGAGGCCCCAAAGTGCGACCCGTACGCGTCCTTGTAGACGGTGCGGCGAACTGTGCCGGACGCTGGGTCTGTGCACGGCCCCACGGCAACTTGATGTGTCAAAAGGGTAGTTACACGTCCCGGTAACTCCTCTCGCCAGACGGGCTTGGGAACGCAGTTTTTCCACGCTGCTCAATATCGATCCCAACTCTCGTCGGAGCTGGGCGAGGAAGAAGAAGAATCGTCGCTTCTCCCGGACCTCGTGTCTTTTCTTCTTCCGTTTCCGGTCTCCTTTTTCCCAGAAGGGCTCCTGACCCTTTAATCACAACAACCCTTAATCGACTACACCTTGATAAGCAAAGACCTGAATAGTAATTCACATACATTCACATAAATATGTAACAAATACAATACGTTAATGGTTGCACGATTCAATGTGATTTTTTAAAATGCAGAGATAAAAGTTTTGTGATCATGAGATATATATATATATATATAAGTACACCCCATGTAAAGTTTTGACTTTTTCAACATACAGCTATTTGATCTTCATTTCAACAATATTGACAGATAAAGGTGATATAATATAACAAATATCATGAAACATTTACATTTTGTAGTCCATTGTATAATTTAGCCTGGTGTTGGCTTAGCGGTTAGGGTGCCGGCTTGGGATCCTAGGATCCTGGGTTTGAATCCCGGTCGATCGCTGAATTAACGCCAGGGGGGTTGACTCAGCCTGTCATCCTTCCGAGGTCGGCCAATTGAGTACCAGCTTGCTGGGATGAATGATCATGGTGTGTACCCCGGTTTAGAATAGGTACACCGTATCCCTGCTCATCGTAAGAGGTGACCAAGGGTTGGCGTCAGGAAGGGCATCCGGCCGTAAAAACATTGCCTCAAATAGGGAACCATGATTGTCATGGGGCCCGCAAGGCTAACCCCCGCTCCAGCGGGGAGAAATGGCCTTAAAACGATCATTCATTCATTCATTCAGTCCATTGTATAATTTAAATAAACATAAATGCAAATTTCGCATTTGGAAAAAGTAAGTTCACCCCTACATTTATCACTACTTCAAATACCTAAAATTAGAATCCGGTGCACCAGATCAGGTGCAAATGATTAGAACATCATTAGAGAGGATCTTGGAGGAACCTGTCTTATTTAAACCTCAGACATTTAGTTTGGTTTGCTCTTTGTTGTTGAAGTGTGCGGCGTCACCATCCCTAGATCAAAATAGCTCTCCGAGGCCTTCAGAAAGAAGGTTATAGATGCCTACGAGTCTGGGAAGGGATTTTAAAAAGATCTACAAACAATTTGAAATCAATCATTCGACTGTCTGGAAGATCATCTACAAGTGGAGAAGATTCCAAACAACTGCCAACTTGTTCAGGCCAGGCCGCCCCAGAAAGTTCAGCTCGAGAGGAGACCGCAAGATGCTGAAAGAAGTCTCTAAGAACCCCAGAATGTCATCACAGGACCTACAGGTAGCTCTTGCCACTGTTGATGTCAAAGTGCACGAGTCTACCATTAGAAATAGGCTGCACAAATTTGATCTACATGGGAGGTGTGCCAGGAGGAAACCTATGCTGTCCAGAAAGAACATCAGGGCAAGACGAAAGTTTGCCAATGAACACCTATGCAAAGACCAGCACTTCTGGAACAATGTGCTCTGGACAGATGAGTCAAAAGTAGAGCTATTTGGCCACAGTACCAGAAGACATGTTTGGCGAAAACCAAAGACAGCATTTGACCACAAGAACCTGATACCAACTGTAAAGCATGGTGGTGGAAATATTATGGTTTGGGGCAGCTTTGCTGCATCAGGGCCTGGGCAGCTCACCAGCATAGAATCCACTATGAATTCTTCATTGTACCAGAGGGTGCTTGAGGATAATGTGAGGCCATCTGTCGGAAAGTTGAAGCTCAACCGAAGGTAGACCTTGCAACATGACAATGACCCTAAACATACCAGTAAATCCACCAAGGAATGGCTGAAAAGAAAGAAATGGAGGGTTCTGGAATGGCCAAGTCAAAGCCCGGATCTAAATCCCATTGAGATGTTGTGGGGGGATTTGAAACGAGCTGTGCGTGCAAGAAACCCCTCAGACATCGCACAGCTGAAAGAATTCTGCATGGAGGAGTGGGCAAAAATTTCTCCCAGTCGATTTCAGAGACTGGTAGACAGTTATAAGAAACGCCTACTTGAGGTTGTTTCTGCCAAAGGGGGCAATACCACCTATTAGAGCCAAGGGTGTACTTACTTTTTCCACATGCAAAATTTGCATTTATGTTTATTTTAATTATACAATGGACTACAAAATGCAAATGTTTCATGATATTTGTTATATTATATCACCTTTATCTATTAATATTGTTGAAATGAAGATCAAATAGCTGTATGTTGAAATATGTTGAAAAAGTCAAAACTTTACACAAAACTATATATATATATATATTGTTGCGGGTATGAGGATTGTATTTTTTTAATTGTGTTGTATTGTGGTAAATTGCTGTGTAACATTGTTTGATTCTGGCCCCTCCTGCCTCCAGTGTTGTGTAAAGGTCAAAGGGCATCCCGGTAGTTAATTCCATAAAGCATCCATTGAAGGACACTATAATACCCTTGTTCAGTAGTTTATATCCTTATTATGTGTTTTAGATTAAGGCTTTGTCGTCCATTAAAATGACACTCCATTGCACCAAGTGAAAAAGATAGATTCCCTTCATCCTTCATTTCCATTCCCAAAACCTCCATTTCCTCTTTCGTCATGGCCAAGCCTCAATTTGGCAATTGCATCCCCTCCAAAGCCGCCATTGAACATGTGCTCGGGTTGGGGAAGAAAGGCGTGCCCGCCCGTCGTCATCAAGGGCGGAGCCAGAGGGTCGCGCGACCAACCATGGCCGAGGTGAGCACACCGATGGGCGTGTCCTGAAGGCCGGCGGCTTAATTGCCGGAGGCGTTATAAAAGCGCGCGCGTAAGGAGGTCCAAGAGAGAGCTGCAAAGAGAGCTGGGTTGTAAGGTCCAAGGCAGAGCTGCGTGAAAGGTCCAAGAGAGAGCTGCAAAGAGAGCTGGGTTGTAAGGTCCAAGGCAGAGCTGCGTGAAAGGTCCAAGAGAGAGCTGCAAAGAGAGCTGGGTTGTAAGGTCCAAGGCAGAGCTGCATAAAAGGAGGTCCAAGAGAGAGCTGCAAAGAGAGCTGGGTTGTAAGGTCCAAGGCAGAGCTGCGTGAAGGGTCCAAGAGAGAGCTGGGTTGTGAGGTCCAAGAGAGAGAAGGGAGGGAGATCATCCAGCAGCGATTCTTGTCCAAGAGAAGAGATCATCCAGCAGCGATTCTTGTTCAAAGGAGATCATCCAGGGAAGCACAAAGCATGCTATTCGTCACCTTGCTCGCCAGCAGCAGCGTCCACAGCAGCAACAACACTCAACAGCCGTTTGGGGCCTGGACGGCGGTTTTGAGCAGGGCCGCGAAGGATCGGCGGCTGCCCAACGCGCCGATCGTGCTGCCGGACCCGTTGGACCTCCCTCTCCTTCCAGCCAATCCACTCTGCAATTCCCCGTGTGAGTCCGTTTCTGTTTGTTCTGTCCTGGGTAGTTAATTAAGTTTGTATAAGCTAGTATTTTCACTGTGTCTCTAAAAGCTTCTGTATATTATTTTATTATCTTTCCTTCTCCTTGGTTTCTTTGAGCCTGTAAATAGTAATAAATAGTAATCGTATTTCAAACCTTGTTTTGCCTTCGTCTTCTTATTCCTTTTCTTCACATCCGTCGTCTTTGTCTTTTCCATATTGAATAACTGTGGCTCGATACGGCCAACGTCTGGGTGAATCGGGTGAATCGGGGAAACTGTTAGGTCGCGGGCCTCCGCTCGGCAAACATACCATCCTTAACCGCGAACCGTAACAATATATATATATATATATATATATATATATATATATATATATATATATATATATATATATATATATATACTAGCGAGGTAATCGTGCTACGCACGGGTGGGAGGCGATGAGCAAACAGACTGCAGAAACGGTGAATGCTAAAGCATGAAACCAGTAAATTCCACATTTCTGTGCCGCCTGTAGTCGAACATCAAGCATGGACAGCAGGTTCGTGAAGGATTTCCATGAAAAACGTACCCATTTGAATGGTTCTATACCCAGTAAAAGGCGAATCTGCATATGGCGATCCGCGAATGTCACGGTTAGAAAGTAGAAACCGTCACGGCATTTCGTCATTCACTTGAACTCAATATCTCTATTTTCATTCCAAACAGCATAACTCCAATCACAAATGAAATAGCATTAATATGAAAAAATTAACTTTTACCAACATTCGTGACATAAACAAATATTTAAATCCGGATGTGGAGTAGTTTCGTACGGTTGGATGAACACAATTACGAATTCAAAATCGTAATTGTATTCACTCAATTCCGAACGTCATTCCAATCATAAATTGATACTATAACAAAATGCTGTTTTAAATGACGGTTGTATTGGGATATTATCAAACCAGCTCATTGCCGTCATCTGTCCACTTCCGGATTCGTGGAAGGTTCGTAGAGTTATTTTCGAAAATCAGAATTTTATTGAGGAATTTTTGAAACCTCCTACCTACCTTAGAACATCCGTTGGGACCCCAAAAAGTTCCGTAGGAGGTTTGGCGGGGCTAGCCTCAAAACTGAGGGAGTAGTTTGGGGACGGACGGACGGACGGACACTCCTGTTTTAAAATATATTGTTGCGGTTCTCACCGGCCTTCTTCCCCTTATCAAGGGGGGATTAATCCCCTTGTCTTTACTGGCCTGGCGGAACCGAGACTTATGTCCTTTCCGGGCGAGCGCAAAATAGGGTTTCGGGACCAAATTCTCGCTCGTACCGAAGTACTCGCGCCGCCACGGAAACGAGGTAGCAAGCCTCGCACGAACCATGTGAGGTTGGAGTACGCTGAGCGGTTTGCGTACACGTGATCCGTGCAGTCTCAATTAATGGACCCAGATTTAAGCGGTTCTATTCGTGCCACGCTTAGTCAAATGGAGAAATCATGGGAACGATCGAATCAAAAGAAAGGAAGAACAGATGGGTTTAATGATTCCCACACGTATTTACAGTTCCAGGACGAACAGACACAGAGAAATCCTTATACAGTCTTAACTTATCCCTGGACAACGGGCCCGTCTCACTCACACTCACACTCACACAGGGAATTGCAGATGTCGATGTTCACCAACGCGCCGATGTGGTCATCCAGGATTGGCCCCGTCCAGATCTCCGTGGTCCACGTGCGTCCCGCGAAGATGGTGATCGGCAAAGACAGGGACTCGTAGCGCGTCTCTCGAACAAAGGCGGTATCCCGGGCGGAACGGCAAGGGGCGGACTTTTACGGCAAAGGGCGGACTTTTACGGCAAAGGGCGGTTACTCAACCCTTCTCATGCAAGTGCGGCAAGGCGCATCAAGCTCGTCAAGCACCGCGCGCTCGGGGTGTAAGTTCAACACGAGTCCTTTCGCTATTCCTCTCCCCTGCGAGTCCTTTGTTCCTTTCTCTCACGCAGCAAGTCCTTTACAATGCTTATCTGGCATTCCTCTGTGAGTCCTTTGGGTTCTCCAGCGCTAGTCCTTTTACCGCACTTATCTGGCGTTCCTCTGCGGGTCCTTTGTTCCTTTCTCTCACGCAGCAAGTCCTCTGGGTTCTCCAGCGCTAGTCCTCTCGAGGGCTTTGCTCAGCGGGTTTTATAGGTACGCCCCGCGAACCATCTGGAACTCACCAGACTTCTCACCACGCCCTCTGACGCCACCACCTCTGAGCTCTGATTGGCGGCTCATGCTTACCGTCATCGCTTCTGCCGCTCCGCCTCGACTCCGCCCCAATCCCCCTCCGCCTCCCTCGTGTTAACTCGCCCAAAATGAACCAACGTTAACAAACTGTATTGAGGTTATGGACGTAGGATGATCGGTGGCGTTAGGGCCTATTTTCCTGGCTTTACACAATGCAGAACTAACATAGGAAATGGCCTACTCTCACACATACTAAGAAATAACTATACTACAAATGAGGCTACATGTTGCTTGTGTGACTATCTATGGGGGGCAACTTTAACCTTTATTAGGCTCACTTTACAAACCTCAAAACCGTAGATATATATATATATATATATATATATATATATATATATATATATATATATATATATATATATATATATATATATATATATTGTTGCGAATATGGAATTTGACCTCCATATCCGCTTGTAAATATTCCCCTATTTTCTCCGATACTCCCCAACTCTCCCTTACCCCATTCCCTAGTCCCATTGTCTGTAAACAACACCCATTAGAGCCGATCTTCCCCTTCATCCCCCCATTAAATGTCGTGCCCAGGTCCCCCGCACCACACGTAGACAATTATAGGACATCTTGCTAGTTATTCTTAATCTATGTCAGTTAAGGACTTGTTTCCATTAATTATGACTCTTCGTTGCACCAGAATGTGATTATATGGCACCTGTTAGGAAGTTTAGGACCTCCCCATACCTCTCCGCATCTCTTCCCCATGAAGAAGCGCCAACTACAACAACAACAACAAAAGAGGGGGGCGGCGCGGTGACGGCATGGGGAGTGGGCGTCCTCCTTCCGGCTCGGTTAGCCGCCATTGACCACGCGCTCCACGGGGTTACCACGAAGGGGCTCCCTGTCGGCCCCTCGTCAAGGGCGGAGCCGGTAACCCCCGCACCCAATGAGAAGCCATGGGCCGATGCCATCTGGGGCGGCGCTAACGAGCCGAGGGCGTGTCACTCCCCGCCGGATATACGCGGCCCCGCGCCGGACGTGACGTGAGATGCGCCCCGAGCTTGGAAGGAAAAGACGCCACCCTCCCGAGCGCTGAGCGACCTCCCCAGCTTGAGACCAAAGTCGCGACCCACAAGCGCTGTGATACCTTCACGCATCTCTGGACACCACCGTACGTGATTCTGTCCCTGAGCCAGGTGCACCTGAGCCATCGCGACCTGCCTTCCCTTTTCATCAACCCCCGTGTGAGTCAGTAATTTTGTCCCGTGTGTCTGTCGTCTGTCCGGGGATAATATAAGAGTGTGTCTAAGTGCCTGTCTTCCTGTAATATACCTCTAGCCCCTGTAATCTAACCTTTTTCCGTACGAATATACTTGAGAATCGAAACCCTGGTGTCGTATTGTGTCATTATAACCCAGCCGGGTGTCTTCTTTTTCTTATTGAGCCAGCATAGCGCGATTAGTCAACCCCGGGTGCAATCGGGGTAACTTGTACGGATACGGCGGCCATCCCGCTCGGCCCACCATACCATCAAAGTCGTATCTGTAACAATATATATATATATATATATATATATATATATATATATATATATATATATATATATATATATTATATTATATAGATATATATATATATATATATATATATATATATATATATATATATATATATATAGATATATAGATTTATATATATAGATATATATATATAGATATATATATATAGATAGATATTGCTTTGACGGTTTTTCTAAGTGTATGGAATAATATTGTGTTATTGACGGCGATAACCTATCAGAGACCCGTGTCCGTGTCCCCCGTGGTTTCCAACCTGAGCCACTGTAAGTGTGGTATGGTCTACACTCCACACATCGCTGGACACCAATAGGCAAACAAGGGATTTGTGGATATGTAATGATCGTTTTATTGTTACTCCTTTTATTTACATATTCTTTCCATCTCTATATTCCAGACTGGCTGTGTGGAACACTGCACACCAAAGGTCGTTCACCTCGAAGTTCTGCATTGATGAGATGTTGAGCCTTTCAGAAGGTAATTATTTGTTTATTGTGGAAGTTAAAAAAACAACAACTTCTATTTACAAGATTGGGGTGACATCAGGTATGAACTGGCAATAGGGCAAACAGGTGGATGCATCAAGCAAGGGAATTGACATATATATATATATAGAGAGAGAGAGAGAGAGAGAGAGAAAAAGAAAGAAAGAAAGAGAAAGAAAAAAAAAAAGAGAAAAAGAGAGGAAAAAAAAAAAACACAACAGAGAAACAGAAACCTGCCACGAGTGTGGTTATGGAGGGGTTAATGGGAGTAGACAAGTTTGGTAGCAGGGATGGAGAGGGGTGATGTGAGATGGTAGTGCACCACCTGCTTTTGAATCCCTAGAGGGAAGAGTTGGTTTGAAGAGTTTCGGGAAGGTTGTTTCACAAACAAGAGACAAGAGGAGCAAAACTGTTTAGTTGTGCAGTCAACCTGGAATTTAGATTAATCAAGAAGGGGTTAGTGGAAAAACGTGTCCTGGAGGAGCTGGGAGGGTCGGAGGACAGATAGCAGAGGGAGGGAGACTGAGAGGAGAGGGGTCAAATAGAGAGCCCAACGACCTGTCTATGATGTGAGATCAACAGGCCTTGTGATTCAGCCTCATCGTGGGAGATTCCAATGATATTGAACTTGGGACAGACAAATGGGCAATGCTGGGACGCCAGCCCAAAGGGGATGCAGGACTCCATTGAGCTACAGACAAACCCTGCTGGCTATGAGTACCTCCAATTTTGAAGGAAAGACTTGGAATGTCAGAGAACGTCCAGTTTGTCGTTGTTTTGGAGACTATTTCGATTACCGGGCCTACAAGTTGAAGAGACTGAACTTCTTCCAGTGTATGACTGGAAATAGACAGATGGGTTTATTTGATGATCCTTCCGAAGTCACAGGGTAAGACTACATGATTTATTTACTTTCCCAGGATTGAAGGGTGTGTTTGATTTATCAGATCAGCATCAAATCATTACCTGATCATGCAGCTGTTGTCTGCCTGTAAATGAGATGGCGGTACCATCCGACACAATGTCGAATCATCTGAAACTAGAACAATGCGACTGTGTCGCCAATATGCCTCCGCATAGTCCCACATTGGGTAGATGCCACCACTCTGCATAGGTATGGGTAGTGGATCACGTTTGTGAAATTTCATGTTGATCGGATAAGGTTCGTTTTTCTATCCAAGATGGCTACCAAACCACGTGACATCATCATTTTCAAACGATATGCAACAGTGCTGTTAGATGATATTTGTAAAATTTCGCATCGATAGGGTGAGCGGTTTCAGAGATATAATTGTTTAATATTTTCCTTCCAATCCAAAATGGCTGCCAAGCCATGTGACCTGTGATGTTCCATGTGGAAATTTAATATTTCAATACAAATGGGTCATAGATCATGTGCATGCAATTTCAGATTTTTAGGATAAGGAATTCGATTAAAACATCTTTGGCTGGTATACCACTTCACCTACGATGTCATCATTATAATGCTTTTGTTCCCCATTGGGAGTACTTGACAATGTGCCAAGTTTCAAATTTTTCCATTTCGCAGTTTCTGAGAAATAATTTTTTTAATTATTTGCTTTTAATCCAAGATGGTTGCCATACCACGTGACCTATGACGTCACAATTATCATAACAAACATTCTGCATGGGTGTCACTCCTACCCTGAAAGTTTCATCTCAATCGGACATATGGTTGCTGAGAAAAACGAGGTTAGCCCGGATGGACAGACGGATGGACAACCCGAAAACATAATTTGATGTACATACGCCGACAAAGCCATTTTGGATTGTTGCATATAGACGAAAACATAAACCCCGACAAAGTCGCCGGAGGCATAAAAAGGAATAGAGGGTTTTCTATAGAGTGTTCTCCTATGATAATATACCTTTGGTAATCACTAATCGTAATCACCAATCTGTAATCTGGTTTTTTAGGTACTTACAGGTAACAAACAGGAAATGTCACTGAAGCTGTACAAAGTAGAGTGGTCAAACAGTTCCACAATTGAAATCCATAATTGCTTTACGACATTGATGCCAAGGTTTTTCTTTCTACACAAGGTAAGTATATTGACTGAGAAAATAAAGATGTATTTTTATGCCTCCGCCGACAATCTCCGGAGGCATTATGTTTTCGGGTTGTCCGTCCGTCCGTCCGTACGTCTGTAACGTCCGGGCTAAACCTCGTTTTTCTCAGCAACCATATATGTCCGATTGAGACCAAATTTTCAGGATAGGAGTGACACCCATTCAGAATGTTTTTTTATGATAATTGTGACGTCATAGGTCACGTGGTATGGCAGCCATCTTGGATTGAAAGCAAATAATAAAATTATTTCTCGGAAACCACTGAATGGAAAAATTTGAAACTTGGCACATTGTCCTCTTTTCTTCACTTCACTGAAGAAACCTTCACTCCTCTTTTCTCCCGCCTCTGGAACAAACTCCCTCACTCTCTTCAATCCCACCCCTCCCTCCAGGTCTTTAAAACAGCTGTTCACCACTATCTCTTATCTTCCCCCATCCAAAACCTTGATCTTATCTACCCCCGCTAATTCACCCCAGATACACTTTTTTGAAATTCCAACTTCTTTCCTGGAAGTCGTTACAGTGTCCATATGTTTTATTCCTCTCCCACCTCCCCCCAAGCCCTCTCCCTCCCACAGTTCTCTCGATGTCCCTTCTCTCAAATGTTGTGTTTGTGTCCTTCTCCCTCTCTCCCCATCTTGTCTACCGCTCCCCTTATTTTGTGTTTTATGTGTCGGTTTGACTTTTTGTGTGATGAATGTTAGCTCTTTCACGAGCCTCGATCTTGTATACAAAAATAATTTAAAAAATGTTGTGGACGGATTCGGGCGAAATTTGGCAGAGATGTATGTGACACGGACGAAATGATTCGATTTTGGTGAAGATCCGGATTCGGATCCGGCTACTAGAATTTTTTAAATGATTCTTCACCATTGGGAGATGGGCCCAAAATCGATACATAGCAGGATATCTCAAAACGTTATGGATGGATTTGGACGAAACTTGTTGGACAGGTTGTGTGTGTGACGATGAAGAATCGATTCAATTTTGGTGAAGATCCGGATCTGGATCCAGCTCGGAGAATTTTTTAAGTGATTCTTCACCATTGAGTGATGTGGCCAACCAGGCGTCGGTCTGCTCTCTACCGAGTGCCGTTATAGTTTTTCCATGTGTTGTACTATTCTGAATATGCTGCTAATCTTCCTTTTTGGTCATCCCACATGCGTGTAGGCCTGAAGTGTGGGTATGAAATACAGTCATCTGAACCTTGTGTTATTATATCAAACTTTGCTAGAGAGTGAATTTTTATTTTAAAATGGAGTTTCCTTTATGATTCAATAGGTAGGTGGAATGAATTGGAGAGTTAGTAATGATGAATTAAATAACCATTTTATCTTTTCTCTTGAGTTTCAGAAGCTGCTGCAGATTCAGAACAAGGAGATGGCCGACCTGAAATGGCCAGCATTGCAGAATGGGCTCCACAACAAGATCTTATTGACGACCCCTTGGGTTTTGGCACCTTGGGCCACTCGAGCAGTACCCGGGTGGTGCCAAAATGCCTCAAAGAGGACCTTTTGTGCTTCCAAGACCTTCCAGCAGTCCAGCCTGTCGGTGACCGAGTACCTGAGGTGCGTGACCAACAGGATGTTCCTAATGCAGTGGCGATTCGAACCAACACCGTCCAGAATACCCTCATAGTTCCTGAGGCAGACCTTCTCGGCTTGAACCCACCTTCTCTTGGTTCATATGTTGTGTCTTCAGGTACAGGACATTTCTGGGGGAGCATCAGTCGGTTTTGTGTCGTGTGGTGAGGTGAGATGAGCAAATGAAACAATTTTTTTTGTATCAAACCTTTGGTGAAAATGTGAGCATGTGTTTGCTGATTTTAACAAATGTGAATGTGATGGTGTAAAAATCAAAAACGGGAACGGGTCCTTGTTTAGCATATTGCTCACACAGAAAGCCTTCAATGCTTGAGCTGTTCTCGATGAAGAGGAAACTGTACTGCGAGCACAAGCCCCATGGTTATAGTGTATTTGCATTTGTAAGGCTTGTGCTTCCAGGCCGATGTTGTACGAACAAGGTAAGTGGAATGCACGACCCTGGTCCATCGTTGGTGTAAATTGGATCCATGCAAAGAGAGAAACCCTCTAATGTCTTGTGGGATGGACACTCCAATAGTATCCTTTTGCTGAACCAAACCACGTACTAAGCTTGTATTTCCAAAAGTAAGAACTTCCTATTACTGTATTATTTTTGATAGTAGAAAAGGCTGTCAAAATGACAGGCGACCCTTGCAATTTTTCACATGATTCAGCCTTGAAAAGTCAGACTTAAGCCAAAATTACCTACAAAAACCTTAATTTATTACACAAATTGTCTCTTTATGTGAGGGGTGGGTGAGGGGTGGGGGTGTATAGGCCACAAAACTGCTGTTGCGATCACTCCCAAAAATAATAAAAATAACTTGGGGTATATATGTGAAGCAAGAACATGCCTACTGCTTATGTGCATATATAATACATATTGTTACATTTGTGGGGGGTAGGCAATACCTTAGTCCAGGTAGCATTGCATAGGTAGTGTGCTCCAACTGTCGTGAAGAAGAAGAAACCCCCATGTATCATAAGTAGGGATTCGGTAAACCGTATGTCGTGGAAGAGGGCATCTTTGTTCCCGTCATGAGGGGTGGGGTTATGTTAATTAGTTAAGGATTATGGCTAATTAATCCCCTGTATGTCATGGCCTCAGTTATTTTTCCTCTGTTCCTTATGACACATGCAGCACACAGATCTAGCTACGAAATCATGCATTTACCACACTAAATAAAAACCAACCGGAAGCAGAACATTGAGCACTACCGCTGATAACACCGACCTGATGAGCACACAAGCAGGCAGGCCTGGGAGTCCACGCCCCGAAGAGCAGTGATTGGTCCGGGATTGATTGGCGCAAGGACTGCTAAGATGGTACTTGCTGATAGGAGCGGACACGGAGACGTCGTGAGATGAGGTCAGAGCCTTGAGTATAAAAGAACGCTCTGTCGACATTTTCTCCTCTTGGCTTTCCCTCACTCTCTCTTGATCTTTTCTCTCTTCTTCGTCCTCTCGAGTCCTGGCTTTGACAATGAACGGTTGCCTTGCTGACATTTTCTCTCTCCTCTCTTCTTCGTCCTCTTGAGTCTCGGCTTGCTCTGATTTTCGGGATTCGACGGCGAGTGGTCGGAGTTCATAGCGCTCTTGCGCTGGGAGATGTGGGTGCTGGTGTGGATCAGATGGCGAATGGACGAGCACGGCCTGCTCGCTTTGAGCTCGGTGGCTGGAAGAGCGATCTGCGTGCCAAAGTCGTTCCCACGCACAGACTTCGCGCCAACAAGCGTATTTTCGCATGCATTTTCGGGCCCGGGACGATTCCTGACTAGGTTCAAGAGCCGGTTTGAGCCAAGTGCTACACAAACACATATTAATTTTTACAGTTATTTTTCCCATTGTTTGTATTTGAGTCTGTATGGGGGCGCTCCAGTTAGGACTTTATTTTATCATGCATCATTTGGTTACCGGCATTTCTTCAATAAAGCCGGTATTTTTGTACATTTTAATTCTGTAGTTCACTTGATTGATTATTTAGGTGCGAAGACGTCGGGTGGAAGCCATCCAGGTAAGTTCGTTATCCTCCTTTCCCTCGTGTGTGAAGAATACCGTCATTTTTGGATTGAACGCCAAGGAGTAAAGCTTGTTTGGTCATCCGTGTCGCCCTGTGGTGTTCACTACAGGGCAGACACATGACAATATAATAATGCATATATAATACATTGTGGTTATATACAATCTCAAATAATTCAAAATGCACTGGACCATGGGCTGACACCTGAAGCCTGAGGCCTGCAACCAATGCAGCTTCACAAAATGTTGACTGCATGATTTTATTTTCTATTTTTTCTGGGTTACATTTGTGGCTGGAGTCGAGCTTGCTGTACAACCAATGGGTTGAAGGTAGTCGGTCCATACATACATGGTCCAAAAACAAACTGTATTTTATTTATATTACATTGCGATTTTTTACCAGGTCTAAGGCTCATCAAGGAGCAATTCATATCCACACATGCAGACAGAGACCAGCCAGCACTGGACTCTTTATTAGCCCCCGTTGGACTTTGTCCGAAGTGGGGGCTTATGGATTGGGTGTCGTCCGTCTGTCCATGCGTGCATCTATAACCATATCTCGGAGATGTATGGACCAATTTTGTTCATACTTGGAACAAACAAAGAAAATACATGATGGTATGCATATCATTTTGTTTCGCGATGCGATCAAAGATGGTCGACTAGCGGCCATTTTAGTTGTTAAAAAACAACAACCTGATGTTGAACACATCCTCAATCATTTCTCGAACAATCGTTCACCAATCCTGTTCACACTTGGCACATAGATATAATTAATCAATGACGGCTTACATATGCACGTCATTTCCTTTTGAGATCAGGAAAATGACTGGCAGCCATTTTGTTAAGTAAACGTGTCCCCAACCATTTGGTGAACACGCATGGTCCGATTTTGTTCAACCTTGGCACAAGCACAGTATATGGTGGCATACATGTGCTCTTCACTTTATTTTGCGATCTGATCAAAGATGGCCGACTGGTAGACTGGCAACCTTTTTAGTTGTAAAACAACAATATTGAACAGGTTTTCAACCATTTCTCAGAAATGCATTTACTGATCTTATTCAAACTTGGCACACAGATAATGAATGATGGCTGACATAGGCACGTCATTTTCTTTCGAGATCGATCCAAGATGGCCGACTGGCAGCCATTTTGTTGCTTAAACGTGTTCCCAACCGTTTCTCGGACGTACCTGAACCAATTTTGCTCAAACTTGGCACAAAGACGATACATGAGAGTGTGTGTGTGTATATATATATATATATATATATACATATATATATATATATACTAGCGGGGTCACCCGTGGGAATCCCACGGGCATGGATGTGTGTGACATTTCGACATATTGAGTTATATGCTGCACATTCATTTTTACAAAATGGTTACTGGCAAGTCATCAGATCCAGAAATGGTGTGAATTTAGTTATTTCACATAATATGTGACCCCTCACTCCTCTCCACCCGACACTCTCCTGTCTCCACCTGACACTCTCCTGTCTCCACCTGACACTCTCCTCTCTCCACCTAGCACTCCTCTCCTCTCCAAACCCTCACATCCCTCTCCTTTCCAATCCCTCACCTCTCCAATCCCTCACACTCCTCTCCTCTCCAATCCTTCACACGCCTCTCCAATCGCGCCTCACACTCCTCTCCAATCGCGCCTCACACTCCTCTCCAATCGTGCCTCACACTCCTCTCCAATCGTGCCTCACACTCCCCTCCAATCACTCCTCTCCAATCGTGCCTCACACTCCTCTCCAATCACGCCTCACACTCCTCTCCAATCGCGCCTCACACTCCTCTCCAATCGCGCCTCACTCGCCTCTCCAATCGGCTTTCCCCGTCTCGTTTCTCTCCTTTTTCTCCCGTCTCGTTCTTTTTCTTGCTCCAAATCGGCCCGTCGGAATCGGAAATCGGCCCGTCTCGCCCGTCGGCCCGTCGGAATCGGAAATCGGCCCGTCTTGCTTTTGTGCTTGTGCGTAAATAATTTCTGGTTTCTGGTGTTGGTGTTGGTTTCTGGTTCTGGTGTTTGGTCAACACCATTTCTGGTGTTGGGCTAGCGGCTAGGGTGCCGGCTTAGGATCCTGGGTTCGAATCTCGGTCGATCGCCGAATTAATGCCAGGGGGGTTGACTCAGCCTGTCATCCTTCCGAGGTCGGCTAATTGAGTACCAGTTCACTGGTAATTCCCTGTTTGTCGTTGAAGGCGGCAAAAAAGGTTGGCGTCAGGAAGGGCATCCGGCCGTAAAACATTGCTTCAAAAAGGGGACAAAAAAACAACAACTACCACGGTCCCCGAAAAGGCCAACCCCCGCTTTGCGGGGAAAAATGGCCTCTAAACGGTGGTTTTTACACCATTTCTGGATCTGATGACTTGCCAGTAACCATTTTGTAAAAATGAATGTGCAGCATCTAACTCAATATGTCGAAATGTCACACACATCCATGCCCGTGGGATTCCCACGGGTGACCCCGCAAGTTTGCATTGACGTTCGTCGATGGACTCGTTCGCCCGTCTCATTCGTTTTCTTGCTGCATCCTGTTCAAGTCTGCGTTCTTCATCGATCGTCTCATTCATTTTGGAAATAGAAGTTTCCACGCAGCGCATGAATTGTCACGATCCTCAAGAGGAATTTGTCTCGTAATCATCAAATGATAAATGGCAAGTAAATTATATTGTGGAAAATTAAAGATTTCAAATAAACCTATTTAAAGTGTATTCGCACATAACTAATTTTAAAAAACGAAGAAATATCTCTCGGTAATTTCCTGAAACATATTTTACTTCCGGCTAATAATGTTGAATTAAATAAAAACGAAGAAATAGATGTCGGCATCATTGTTGACGTTTTTGTGACGACTGTCATCAAACGAAAAAGTAATATATCTTAACGGAAAAGCAAAAGCGAATTTTTAATATATATCGACACGTTGCCGTCGGTGTCATGTTGGGCGGTGTATGATACACCATGACGCGATTTTTAAAAATATATCTCTGCATTTTCCCGCGTGTGTGGAATGTTCTCAATTATTGCTGACACCGAGTCCAAAACCATCGATAAAAATGAAATCATATGGTGAGTTAGATTGGAGATAAAGGCGTGAGAGAGACTCAATGGCCTTGAAGTTGAAGTTACAGGCGTTTGAGAATTCATTTCGTTCTATAAACGGCAACTTTCATTGGATTTCCTTCCCGTTTTTTTTCAACCGAGTCGAAAACTATGTTAGCGACTGTGAAAAATGAAATGAAATATCGAATTTTTAATATGTATCGACACGTTGCCGTCGGTGTCATGTTAGGCGGTGTATGATACACCATGACGCGATTTTAAAAAATATATCTGCATTTTCCCGCGTGTGTGGAATGTTCTCAATTATTGCTGACACCGACTCTAAAACCATCGATAAAAATGAAATCATATGGTGAGTTAGATTGGAGATAAAGGCGTGAGAGAGACTCAATGGCCTTGAAGTTACAGGCATTTGAGAATTCATTTCGTTCTATAAACGGCAACTTTCATCGGATTTTCTTCTCGTTTTTTTTCAACCGAGTCTAAAACTATGTTAGCGACTGTGAAAAATGAAATGATATATCGAATTTAAAATAGATATCGACACATTGCCGTCGGTGTCATGTTGGGCGGTGTATGATACACCATGACGCGATTTTAAAAAATATATCTCTGCATTTTCCCGCGTGTGTGGAATGTTTGTGGAAAATTAAAGATTTCAAATAAACCTATTTAAAGTGTATGCGCACATAACTAATAAAAAAAACGAAGAAATATCTCTCGGTAATTTCCTGAAACATATTTTACTTCCGGCTAATATGTTGAATGAAATAAAAACGAAGAAATATATGTCGGCATCATTGTTGACGTTTTTGTGACGACTATCATCAAACGAAATAGTAATATATCATAACGGAAAAGCAAAAGCGAATTTTTAATATATATCGACACATTGCCGGCGCCCGGCGGTGTCATGTTGGGCGGTGTATGATACACCATGACGCGATTTTAAAAAATATATCTCTGCATTTTCCCGCGTGTGTGGATTGTTCTCAATTATTGCTGACACCGAGTCTAAAAGTAAAACCATCGATAAAAATGAAATCATATGGTGAGTTAGATTGGAGATAAAGGCGTGAGAGAGACTCAATGGCCTTGAAGTTACAGGCCTTTGAGAATTCATTTCGTTCTATAAACGGCAACTTTCATCGGATTTTCTTCCCGTTTTTTTTCAACCGAGTCTAAAACTATGTTAGCGACTGTGAAAAATGAAATGATTTATCGAATTTGATTTGAAATAAAACTGGGGGAGAGCAAGACACCACGGGCCTACAAAACAGGACTCAAAGCTATGCGAGTTAATAAAATGGTGGATATTTGTTTATAGCCACTCCCAGAATGGGTGGAGCTATGGGTGGAGCTACTCTGCAAACCGAGTAAGCCACACCCCGGACAGACACCCAACAGATAGACAGACAGACAGACAGACAGAATCATCTACGGCTATTATAATATATATATAATATATATATATATAATATATATATATATATATATATATATATATATATATATATATATATCTATATATATATATATATATATATATATATATATATATATATATATATATATATATCTATATATATATATATATATATCTATATCTATATCTATATCTATATCTATATCTATATATATACTCAAAGGCAAAAGTTATTGTGACACACAAACAACAAACAGAATCAGTGTTAAACTTTTACTGTCGCGAATGAAATGTTATTACATGGAAAGACAAATCTTTCAAGGTGTGGTAACGATCAACAGTCCATAAGAACAGCGCACATGGCATATGCAAATGAGCCACAACACAAGAGGGGGTTCACAAGCAAGTTCACACGGTCAGTAGCGAGTGTGTCCCCCTTGTGCTTGTGCACTAAACGTCGATGAAAGTCCTGGGGAAGATCATTCCATATGCGAGGAAGGATTTGGTGGAGTTCCTGCAGCGTTGTTGGAGGATTCGGATGACGTTGTAAACGTCGCTCCATTTCATCCCAGACGTGTTCAATGGGTGACAAATCAGCGGATCTTACGGGCCAGAGTAACACATTAACATTGTTCTGATTAAGATACTGCTGTACAACTCCAGCAACGTGTGGTCTGGCGTTATCGTGTTGAAACGTCACTCCAGGGCCGTTCTGTTGCAAAAACGGTAAAACGGCCATTTGCAAAATCTCGTCTCGGTACCTCACAGCATTCAAGTTCCCCTCAATCATAATCATTGGCGTCCTTGCTGCAGCTGTTATCCCACCCCAGATCATAACGCCCCCCCCCTCCAAAATGATTCCCTTCCAGAACACATGGCCTGATGTAACGTTCACCTGTGCACCTGTAGACACGTGTCCTGCCGTCAGCTCGGTGAAGCTGTGCCAAATGGTGTTTCTATGGACGTTGAATCGACGAGCAACGTCACGCTGCGAGGTACCAGACTGAAGCATACCTATAGCTCTCCATCTGTCATTTTCCCCGAGGCGTGGCATGTCGAACTTGTTCCAGAACGATGAATAGAGGTGTTTTTCTGACTTCTGCACTTCTTAAGACTGCATTGAGTGGAAATGATAAGCGTCTGGTTGTCTGGCCTTTTAAAGTGAACATTGCTGGCCATTTTTCTCGAATATGTCACGCTTCTTGAAAATTTCGTACAATTCGAACAGCAACTGCTTGGTTGCGTTTCTTCGACCATTTTAACACACTCTTTCTCTGGTTCAAATCCAAAAATTAATTCACAAGATTACCAATGAAAAAATTCCATGTCACAATAACTTTTGCCTCTGAGTATATATATATATATATATATATTGTTACGGATCGCGGATTAGATGTTATTTACCGAGCGGTGGTATTGCCGCGACCTAACAGTTCCCCCGATTCTTCCCCAACTCACCCGATTCCACCCGAACGTTGGCCAAATCGCGCTACGCTAAATCAATGATTGGAAAGGACACAACGACTGGGATAAATGAAACGACACAAGGGGTACAGTTCTCAAGACCTCCGGAGGAGGGTATAATTAGTGGTGGAGAAAAGGGGTAGATTACAAGGTAGTGAGGTAAAGACACAGAAGAGATAGGCACTTAAATACAATCTTATCTTATCCCAGACAGACCACACACAAACGGGACAAGGCTGACTTACACAGGGATTGATGGCAGGAAGGGACAGGTAGTCGATAGCACAAGGTGCACCTTGGCTCGGGGACAGGATCAAGCACGGTCCAAGAGATGCAGGGAGGCCTCACAGCGCTCGGAAGTGGCGTCTTTCTTTCTCCAAGCTCAGCGCGCATCTGACGTCACCACTCCCTCGGCTGCGCATGCTCAACGGGGAGTGACACGCCCTCGGCTGGTTGGCTCCGCCCCAGATGGGACCGGTCCGCCGCTTCCATTGGGTGCGGGGGTTACCGGGCTCCGCCCTTGACGAGGAGCTGACAGGGAGCCCCTATTTGGTAACCCCGTCGAGCACATGTTTGATGGCGGCTCGTGGGGAAGGCCTCGTGCCCTCCCAACACCCCCTACCAACCAAGCCGGAGTGAGGACGCGCACTCCCTGTGCACGCCGCCGCCGTTGCTGTTGTTGTTGTTGTTGTTTCTGAACCGTGAGGAAGAGCTGCGGGGAGGTATTGGGAGGTCCTAAACTTCCTAACGGTGCCATACAATCACATTCTGGTGCAACGAAGGGTCAGAATTAATGGAAACGAATCCTTAACTGACATAGACTAAGAATAACTAGCAAGATGTCCTATAGTTGTCTACGTGAGATGCGGTGGACCTGGATGCGACATTTAATGGGGGGAAATAGGGGGAGGTCGGGTCTACAGAGTGTTGTTTACAGAAAATGGGACTAGGGAATGGGGGATTGGGGATAGTTGGGAAGTATTGAGGAAATAGGGGAATATTTACAAGCGGATATGGATGGATGCAAATCCCATATCCGCAACAATATATACAGACTTGGCATTTAATATGGAATATTTTTTTAGTGGGGGTGAACTTACTTTTCAAGATGTCTTAGAACCAAAAGTTCATTGGAATTATGTTGAAATTATTCTAGATTTTGTTAATGTGACCTTTAAAAGAAACAAAAACCACATTTGACATTTCGAAGCAAATAAATAGATCCTTGAAAGTGATGTAAACTGATATCGAACTCAATTCACGGACAGTACTGTGTTAAACTTCTGTACGTTTTCCAGAAGTATCTCTTTATTTTGCACATTAGCCAAAAAAAATTTCAACAAAAACAAAAGCTAAATTATGACTGGGATTACCGACAGTAAAATTACAGTTCAGTACTTCGTGTAACCCCCACGAGCATTCAGGAGCACGTACACGTCGAGGCATGCTGTTCACGAGATTTGCCAAGGTTTGGACAGGAATCGCATGCCATGCAGTGACAATAGCCTGCTGCAATTCACGCACAGAGGTCGGCTGCTGGTCCAAGTGGTCGATTTGACGCGTTAATTCTGCCCACAAGTTCTCTATCAGATTCATATCCAGGGACATGGCAGGCCACTCCATATGCTCTACACCACGGTCAGCAAGAAAGTGTTGGATCATGCGAGCACTATGAGGCCATTGTCATCCTGGAAGACAAAGCTTCCTCGAAAGGCTGCACGAGCAAATGGAAGCAATGTTTCTTCCAGAATGGCCCTGTACTTGAACTGGTTCAGGTTTCCATTCAGAACAACCAGGTCAGTTTTGCCCCCTGCATGAAAAGCAGCCCAAACGGTCACCCCACCACCTCCAGCTTGGACTCTTGGAACTATACAATCTTTGTTGTAGGTTCCATGCACTTGTCTGCGCATTCGGATGCGGCCATCTTGACGACAGACCAGAAATCTAGACTCGTCACTGAAGATCACGTGATTCCAGTGTCCTGGCTGCCATTGACGGTGCTCTCTGGCCCACTGCAATCGGCGCTGGCGGTGTTGTCTGGTCAGGCGTGGCTTTCTCAGGGGACGCCTGGCACGATAGCCTGCTTGAACCAGTCGTTGGTTGACTAGCCTTCTGGATACAGGCACATTTGTCAGTTGCTGCCACTCAGCCCTAAGCCGATTAGCTGACTTCGTACGGCCATTGCGGACTAACCGGTGCAGCTGGCGATCATCCCTCCTTGTGGTTCTGCGTGGACGTCCTGGCCTCGGTATTGGAGTAGGGACACCCCTCTGAGCATTTCGTTTCAGGATCTTTGACACCTGACCTTGAGTGATGCCATACTGCCGAGCAATAGCACGCTGTTTCATGCCGTAATTTCGTAAAGCCACCACTCCATGACAAACAGCATTGACGAGTTGACGGACCATCTCCAGAGGAAGCGGCAATAACTTTTGGAGATGTGCAGCAGTTGTTTTCCACTAATACAGAAAGCAACAACCCTTGTATACCCGACTGTGAAGCCAATCATCAAATGCACCTGTCCGTACATTTTGCCACGCCACCTGTGATATAATCCTGTTGTTGACTTCTTGCTGCGACAGACAATCAGTGGCATGGTTCTTTTAACAAATAAATCACCAAAGTGTAAAAGAAACTCACCAGATTGATATACTGAGTTAAGAAAGTAAACCCAAGTCAAGAAAAGAAAAAAAATGTCCATATTAAATGCCAAGTCTGTATATATATATATGTATATACATATATATATATATATGTATATATATGTATATATATATATATATATATCGATACATTACTAACATAATTGCCTTCGCCGATTTTCCTCGTTGACGAATGGACGCTGCTCCCACAACACGTCGACACAACGACGCCTAAGTCCTGGATACCACTGTTCCAGGCTCCTCTGCCGATCACCCTCCGTAAATTTCGGGATTTACAGACATTGAAAGACGTGATACCCGTAGAAAACCAGCGTTTCTATGATGAACTCCCTCATACCGAGGCATAGATTTTATTCGAAAATAATGATTTTGATTTAAAATTTGTTACAAACATTTCGTTGTCGTTTCAACTTCGTTGAAAATTAATTTACTTTCGCTGATGTTGAGACGGCTTGTGTGCTCAGCGCAATTTGTCAACTTGCCTTCGCCGATTTTGAGACTACTTTTGTGCATGAGGCCATTTGTCAAATTGCCTTCGCCGATTTTGAGAATACTTTTGTGCATAAGACAATTTTTCCAAAAATAAAAATCGCGTTTTTTGGATCGAAATTAGTTTGATCGTCATTAAATTTTTTGGAGATGTTGGGTATAGTTAGGCATTCTTAATAGTGAAGACAAAATTTTTTGCAAACAACAATCGAAGACAATTATGTTAGTAATGTATCCATATGTAGAAGAATTTGTTTTGTAATCTGACCAAAGATGGCCAACTGATGACCTTTAACTCCATACAGCAGAATTACTAAAACCACAGGGGCTATGACACTGTTTTTCTCGTTTTCTATATAAGGGTTTCACGAAAGAGCTAAACGACTTCCTAAAATTACCCTTACCTTTCAGGTCAGTGTGGAATGAACCTCCCCCCCTCCCCAACCCTTCGGATACCAACCCACAGACTTAATGGCTTTGTAAAAAAAAAAAATTTTTTTTTTTTTTAAAAAAATGTTCATAACCTCGCGGAAGAGTATGAGAATAAAAGTTTGTTACTTAGGTTTTGATGTCCTGGTCGTACTGTGCATCCGTTTTGAGCTCAAACCAGTTGCATGTTGTATTAGGCTCTAGCCTCACCCCCAGTTTACCTGGGACTCGAAGCAGTGAGTCTGTCTCCCCGAGCCTACGGAGTCGAATCCTCAGATCCCCCAAAAGGTCCCGACGCCCCGTGCAGCAAAAGCCTGAGTCGGGCCCGATACCGAGGTCCAGTGATGCCACAAATGGACGCTTCTCCAAAATCCGTCAAAAGTGAGTGTTCGGTGAGATATTGTAAATAGATTTTAAAATATATTGTCTTAAATAAAGTATTGTAGATGAACAAATGCATTTTGTTCGTATTTAAAATGTATTTTGGGGAAAATGCTCGGGCCATAAAAAAGGCCCCTTTATATGGTACATGCCATGTGGCAAAGTATAGAAAAGAAGAGACATTCCACAGCTTGTAGAAATTGCCAAACAATACAAAATAAGGGGCATTCAAAAAATCTCGTGTGCATGCTGGACTACCCTTATGTTCTGAGGAAGAACCAAGTAATGCTCTAGAAAAGTTCAGAAGAAGGATGCCAATTTGATTCATACAGCTGCATGCAGAAGTAGATGTATTTTATTTGCCAGATGTAGGGCGCCCCTTTATATGAACTTTTCTAGAACCATTGGCATTTTACCCAAGAATATCCCTTCTTTTTTTTATAGTTTGCCATATGGCACGTACCATATAAAGGGGGCTTTTCTATGCCCCTGACATTTTCCCCAAGATACATTTTAAATACGAACAAAATGCATTTGTTCATCCCACAAGACTTTATTCAAGACGATATGAAAGACATGAAAAAGTAAGGGGAAAAAAATATTCAACCCAGACAGGATTTGAACCCACAATCCCCAGCTTGGGATTCTGATGTTTTATCCATTAGGAATTGTTTTTTAAATATTTTAAAGGGGTATAAAGTGTGTATGTATTTATATATATATATTTATATACACAATATATCAGTAGAAGCTGAGAAACGAATTTTCAGTCCCCATGTTAAAGTTGCATATAGAGAAACCGTCCCAAAAAAAGGAAGGGACGCTTTGCACCTCCCTTTGATTCAATAAATGGAGCTCAAAAGTCATGGTTTATTTAATTTTGATCCAGAATTGTGAAATATTATTGACTGCTCCACAGGAAAATGTTTCCAAAATCAATAACGTTGTTGTTATTTTGGGTTTTTTGCTGCAGGAAGGAGGATTGTTACAGAACGATCCCATGCACTCCCCTGTCACCCCTCGGTCCAGGGGGTATTCTCCATCTGAGCCAGAGGGATGTAATAGCCCGCCATTCTTTGGCTCAGAGAGCTCACGAGTTCACATCAAACACAGACGTCAGGTCTTGTAACAATTACTTGTTTCTTTTCTTTGCCTCTTGGGGTTCATTTTGTTTCCTTTTTTTTTCTTGTGTTCTAGTTATTGTCTTCATGTCATTTTGGCTTGAGGGTCATGCATTTACACCCATGAGAGCAGCTAAATATTTCTCTGGAGACATCTAGCATTTAAGATATAATCTTATTGTGCCAATCCAATTAATCTTAGTGTCTCCCCAATTGGCTGAGACTGTGCTGTGTGCCATTGTAGGTTTTTCGTGGGATCGTGGAACGTAAATGGCCGATCTCCACCTGAAAACCTCAAGGCCTGGCTCTCCTGTGATCCTCGTCCCCCGGATGTTTACTGCATCGGGTTAGTCTTGGGATGTGAAATTCGTTCTCCTCAACTGTATGTCCCTCAACGTATTCTTTAAGAAGTTGACAGGCCATTCTAGTGTGCGACTAACTGAGTTTTTGATTCTGGGTTTGAATATGCATTGATATGGGAACTTCTGTGGGGATCAAACGATGTATTCAATGAAACCCGTTATTACCTCCACTACCGAAGGTGGACCGAGGTTATGTTTTCACCCGTTTGTCTGTCTGTCTCTTTGTGAGCATGATATGTCAAAGTTGTGGATGGATTCAGATGAAACGTGGTTGTTATGTTGGATCAAATAACTGACCAAATACAGCACTAAAGTATCGGAAGGAAACTAAACAGATAAAGATTGAGTCAGATCGGCCATTGAGCCAGCACATTAGATTTGTGTAATAAATCAATGGGAAGCGCAAAGCGCCCCTCCCTTTATATAAGGGATCGTTTCTCTGTATGCATCTTTAACGTGGGGACTGAAAATATTGTTACGTGTGTGGGGGTAGGTAATGAAATACCTTAGTCGAGATAGGATTGTATAAGATTGCCATGCTCCGAATGTCACGTAAGATCATCTTCATGTAAATAAGTCTGCTCCGTGTGTTCGGATTAAGTGTGATGTGTGGCCATACGGAGGGTGGCTCTTGTGCTATGTAGCTTAGGGAGTAAGAATAATCCCCATGTCCGTCCTACCTCTTGTGATCTGACCTTTGTGGTTATAATAAATCGGCCTGTGATAAGACGAGGGCTGTCAGGAAACTAGCTCGGGCACATTACAACACCGAAAAGCTTGTCACATTTGCCGATTGGCAAGGGATCCCCACCCCCGAAAGGAACGATTGGTCATGGCCATGGACTGGAGTGGTGGGGCGCTGGCATTGGTTAGAGTGTGACGTCATCGTGGAACATCCGAGCGCTGGAACGAAAAGGCAAAGCGACCGCCATTTTGCTCTATCTCGGTTCTGGTGTTCGTAGCAGGCGGATGCATTCTTTCGCTCTCTCTGGTACTGGCTTTGTGACGGCTGCGCTTTGTTCCGTGTGTGCCTGAGAGAAACCTCGGAGCTGTGGGGGAGTTTTGTGGATAGCTCCCATCGTAAGGAGGCTATCCTGTTTGCTTGCCTCATGCCGGCAGCTGGCTACGGGAGCGGCTCCAAGTCATCTTGTGCGTTTCCTGCGCAGTGATTTGAGGCGACCCCACCAAGTGCTCGTCGAGGCCAGAGTTAAGTGCCGGCCGGCAGAAACATTATTTATTTTTAGTTTCGTTTTCCCCTTGTGTTCCCTTTTCCCCTTGTATTTTCCCCTTGCGAGTCCGAATGGAGGTGCCTCAATATAGGAATTAGTTTTACCTTACCTTTCGTTTTGTTCTCCTTGCATTATTTTCATTAAACTCATTATTTGTGCATTTTCAATTCCTGTGTCTTGTACGTTTATTTGTTTGTGGTTTCGGAAAACCCTCGTGGCATCCGTCTGTTCAGGTTAGGGCCTCGTTATCCCTCCACCGCACGTGCCAAAGGAACCGCCATCAATTCGGCTCATACGCCTCGGAGTTAAAGCTCGGTCGGCCATCTGTCACCCAGGGGGTCTTAACCCCGGGGACCTGACAATCTGTTTCTCGGCTTCTACCGGATGAAATCGGCTGCAAATTTCAGAAGTAAATACGTCGAGGTAATATGTTCCAAATTTCACCAACGTCCGTTACCGCATTCTTGAGTTTTAAGAAAACCCTCAAATTCACGTTGGTGTCTGTCAGTCCATCCGTCCGTCCGAAATGTATTGGCGCTCATATCTCAAAGGCCTTTGGTATGTGCACTCCTCATCCTCTTTTACAGGCACTCCAATTCCTTTCAAATGTTGTGGGGAGTGCTTTTTCTGCTTCTGATTCGCTTCTTTTTCTTCCACTGCCTTATCTCGTGGATCACGTGCGTTCCTCTCATATTCTGGCTCTGTTCTGTTTGTGCAAACATAAATGAGGAATGTTAGACGCAGTCTTTTTGTCACATGATATCACTTGTGTGCAGACAAGAAGGCTGGCATTGTGGCTTCTTCCCTTTCAAATATTTAATTATTATTTTTGAATGTGATCTCGGTTTCATCGAGAGCTTGTACATCTATCATATGTAGGACAATGACATTAAAAGACGTTGATATACCTTAACATCGATTACATGGACTTCAATACGTATGGACAAATCAACACAGTACATGGATGACATCGACAAATTGAGGTATGCAAATAGCTTTTGCTCTGCCGAAGGGTTGACATCTGAAACGACCTCTTGTTGCTTTCCACGGCGGTGAGCGTACCTCGTTGAGCGTCCTGATGATTCCATCCAGTGTTCTACCTGTTTGCCGAAGAGGATCAACACCAGCCTTCATCAGCAATACGAGTTCTTCATCTAACACGGTACATTAATTTGGACCTTGGATTTCAGTATCATGAGCCAAGTGCTCAGATGGGTACAGCAAGCAGACCATTACTTTGGAAGAAGAGCATTATTCGGGGTGCATCGCTCCTGTTGACATGAAAACCAGTCTCATCATGGCATCATACCCCACCAGGAAGTTAGAGTAGAGCTAGTTCCAAAATCTTTACCGACGTATGGACCCTCTTCATCGTAACGCAAAATTATCCATATCCATTATATTGTGGGAACCACTACAGGTACTCCATGCTGAATAATACGTTCCTCCCACATCATGCCACCACCTTCCCTTTTCCTTAGCGTGCATGTATGTGTTTGCTTTCTCAGTGCGATTTTTCAAATGGCGTAGTATATCCTGTGAGTGACTCATGTTGTGGTGATTGAGCGATAACTGCAGCGTTTTTGCTGTGCCTTTTGGTGTTTTCCTTTTTCTAGGTGGGTCGTTTCACCCACTGGGTTTTCCACCTGGTGGAGTACAATGGGTGCTCTGCCAGTGTTATTCGGGGTGCAGATCGGCTCGTGTAAGACTCGTGTAAGAGCTAAACGTTAATCACGAAAAACAAACAAAAAAAACCGACACACAAAACATACAATAAAGGGAGTAGGAGACAATATTGGGGGGAGAGAGGGAAGCACACAAGTACGACAGCAGAGAACAGGGACATCGGGAGATCTGTGGGAGGGAGAGGGCTTGGGGGGACGAGGCATGAGAAAGGGGGGGGAGGGGGTTGGGAGAGGTATAAACGCAGGAGTTGTATGCTGGAAACCCGGATAATTATAACTTGTGTTAAACTTTATTCCTGGATAAAAGTAGCCGATAAGCTGTTTGTTCAATAACTCTGCTACTTAATTAGATAAATCTGCTGTTTTAATGTCTTTAGCATTATAAATGTTTCAAGATATTACTTGCAGATGACTTTAAAAAATACCCATAGTTTATATTGTACCCATTGCATTCAAATATAAACGTGTATTCAATACTTGGTATCTTGCTGTTTCTGTTACTTGCATAACAGAAGATTTTTCAAGTGTATTGGTCGGTTGCACTTGTTATTCTGTCTGTTTGTCTGTCTGTCTGTCTGCCTGTTTGTCACTCGCCTACAGGTCACAATTCTAAACCGATCATCGTGAAACTTTACCAAGTTGAAGGGGTAGTCACAACTGAGAAGCATATTGATTTTTGAGGTTGAAGGTAAAAGGTCAATTCCTGAGGTTAAAATTTCTAAAACCGTCATTTTTCATCCCATTTATTTGAAAGCTGAACACGATTTGCAAATTGGGTAACCAACCATTTTTGAGGTCAAAGGTCAATTCAAGGTCAAACTGGTTTGCTGTTTCGGTGAAGAGGCGCAACCTGTCGCTGTTTGGGTGAAGAGGCGCGACCTCTCGCTGTTTGGGTGGAGAGGCACGACCTCTCGCTGTTTGGGTGGAGAGGCGCGACCTCTCGCTGTTTGGGTGGAGAGGCGCGACCTCTCGCTGTTTGGGTGGAGAGGCGCGACCTCTCGCTGTTTGGGTGGAGAGGCGCGACCTCTTGCTGTTTGGGTGGAGAGGCGCGACCTCTCGCTGTTTGGGTGAAGAGGCGCGACCTCTCGCTGTTTGGGTGGAGAGGCGCGACCTCTTGCTGTTTGGGTGGAGAGGCGCGACCTCTCGCTGTTTGGGTGAAGAGGCGCGACCTCTCGCTGTTTGGGTGGAGAGGCGCGACCTCTCGCTGTTTGGGTGGAGAGGCGCGACCTCTCGCTGTTTGGGTGGAGAGGCGTGACCTCTCGCTGTTTTGGTGGAGAGGCGCGACCTCTCGCTGTTTGGGTGGAGAGGCGCGACCTCTCGCTGTTTGGGTGGAGAGGCGCGACCTCTCGCTGTTTGGGTGAAGAGGCGCGACCTCTCGCTGTTTGGGTGAAGAGGCGCGACCTCTCGCTGTTTGGGTGAAGAGGCGCGACCTCTCGCTGTTTGGGTGAAGAGGCGCGACCTCGCTGTTTGGGTGAAGAGGCGCGACCTCTCGCTGTTTGGGTGAAGAGGCGCGACCTCTCGCTGTTTGGGTGAAGAGGCGCGACCTCTCGCTGTTTGGGTGAAGAGGCGCGACCTCTCGCTGTTTGGGTGAAGAGGCGCGACCTCTCGCTGTTTGGGTGATGAGGCGCGACCTCTCGCTGTTTGGGTGATGAGGCGCGACCTCTCGCTGTTTGGGTGAAGAGGCGCGACCTCTCGCTGTTTGGGTGAAGAGGCGCGACCTCTCGCTGTTTGGGTGATGAGGCGCGACCTCTCGCTGTTTGGGTGAAGAGGCGCGACCTCTCGCTGTTTGGGTGAAGAGGTGCGACCTCTCGCTGTTTGGGTGAAGAGGCGCGACCTCTCGCTGTTTAGGTGAAGAGGCGCGACCTCTCGCTGTTTGGGTGAAGAGGCGCGACCTCTCGCTGTTTGGGTGAAGAGGCGCGACCTCTCGCTGTTTAGGTGAAGAGGCGCGACCTCTCGCTGTTTGGGTGAAGAGGTGTGACCTTTCTTCGTTCTCTGGAGAACGTAACACATGGTGTGGAACGTTCTTTGTTTTGGAAAATTATCAGGCCACTGTCGATTTATGTGTGTTCTTTGACGTGTCTGTTGTTTGACCTTTGATTTTTTTTTTGGGATCTTGACCGGATTGCAGCTTTCAGGAGGTGGACTTGAGTAAGGAGGCATTTTTATTTCAAGAGTCATTTCGGGAGAAGGAGTGGCTTACTGCGATTTCCAGTGGATTGCATCCGCTCGCAACTTATGGACGTGTGAGTAAACTAAACGCATCGACTGTTTTATCTGATACCATTCGAGTGATTTTGCCCTTTCATTTGTTTTTGTTGGAAGTCGATCCAGGCTCATTCGAGTGAAAGTTTTCCTTTTTGGTGGGATGTTTTTATGTAGCAGAGTGTTTTTGTGTAGTGGGGTGTTTTTATGTGATCGGGTATTTTTGTGTGGTACGGTGTCTTGTGTAATGTGTATTGATACGTTTTTATGTGATCGGGTATTTTTGTGTGGTACGGTGTCTTGTGTATTGATACGTTTTTGTGTGATCGGGTATTTTTGTGTGTGTGGTGGTATGCTTTTGTATGTTAGGGTGGTTTTGTGTTGTGGGGTGTTTTTCTGTGATCGGGTATTTTTGTGTGGTACGGTGTCTTGTGTAATGTGTATTGATACGTTTTTGTGTGGTAGGGTTTTTTTGTGTGTGTGGTGGTATGCTTTTGTATGTCAGGGTGGTTTTGTGTTGTGGGGTGTTTTTGTATGATAAGATGTTTTTTTATGTGGAGGAGTGTTTTGTGTAGAGGGGTGTTTTTGGGTGGTCGGGTGTTTTTATGTAGTCGGGTGTTTTTAGGTTATGGGGTGTTTTGTGTCGTGGGGTGTTTTTGTGTGGTAGGGTGTTTTTGTGTGTGTGGTGGTATGCTTTTGTATGTCAGGGTGGTTTTGTGTCGTGGGGTGTTTTTGTATGATAAAGATGTTTTTTATGTGGAGGAGTGTTTTGTGTAGAGGGGTGTTTTTGGGTGGTCGGGTGTTTTTGTGTTGTGGGGTGTTTTTGTGTTGTGGGGTCTTTTTGTGTGGTCGGATATTTTTGTGTTGTGGGGTGTTTTTATGTAGTAGGGTGTTTTTAGGTTATGGGGTGTTTTTGTGTTGTGGGGTCTTTTTGTGTGGTCGGATATTTTTGTGTTGTGGGGTGTTTTTATGTAGTAGGGTGTTTTTAGGTTATGGGGTGTTTTGTGTAGTTGGGTATTTTGGAGTCATGGTGTGTTTTTGGGTCGTGGGGTGTTTTGGAGTCGTGGAGTGTTTTTGGGTCATGGGATGTTTTTGTGTTGTGGGGTGTTTTTTGTTTAATTCCCATCGGGTGTTGCATTATTTTCCCGGTGTGTACCCCGGTTTAGAATAGGTGCACCGTATCCCTGCACATCGTAAGAGGCGACCAAGGGTTGGCGTCAGGAAGGGCATCCGGCCATAAAAACATTGCCTCAAACAGGGAACCATGTTTGTCATGCATGTCATGGGGCCCGCAAGGCCAACCCCCGCTTTAGCGGGGAAAAATGGCCTCAAAACGATCATTCATTCATTTTCCCATCACAGATTCACCAATTTTGTCCTCAGTTTCTCCGGCTCGATTTTATTCCCCATCAGTGAAGCATTATTTTGCTGTAGGGTCACATTACAATGTCCCCCCTTTGTCTTTTTATTGTTGAAGTTTGCCCTAAAAAAGGCTGAAAGGAAAATAGAGGAGAAAAGCAAGTTTTTATTCACCTTTTAAAAACATCTTCAATCCAACATTATTATATCTTCACCTTGTCCAAATAAGCAGGAGGTAGGATTTTAGAACTTGGCCTGAGTACTGGCATAAAATGGCTCGACTTTTGTTTTTTGGTTTACGAGCTATCAAACAGAGTGACCACTATATTCGTCATGTGTGTGCATCTGTCTGTCTGTCTGTCCGCAGCATAACTACCCGATGATATCATCCGATCTTGATGAAACTTGGGTGGGAGGTTGATATCATGATCTCGTTGTGTCCTGCCTAGAGTGGGCGTATTGCGCCCATTATGGGCGGAGCCACGCCCGAAAAAGATGTCTTTTTAGGGGGTAATTGAGTTCAAGCTACATCTTCTCCGAAGGGTTTGGTGGAATCTGACAGGGGTTTCGGTATTTGGTTAGGCCAATGTCATGTGTCTAGCCCCACGGAGCTCGATTTTTCATTTTCGCGTCAAGGTCACAAGGTCACTAAATTTAGAAAAGTCGATTTTTGATGGTTTTATTACATTGTTCGCTTCCTGATAGGGTGAAATGTCGTACATGATCTTATATTATCACATACAGTCACGTGAAAAAGTAAGTACACCCCATGTAAAGTTTTGACTTTTTCAACATATTTCAACATACAGCTATTTGATCTTCATTTCAACAATATTGATAGATAAAGGTGATATAATATAACAAATATCATGAAACATTTACATTTTGTAGTCCATTGTATTATTTAAATAAACGTAAATGCAAATTTCGAATGTGGAAAAAGTAAGTACACCCCCACATTTATCACTTCTTCAAATACATAAAATTAGAATCAGGTGCACCAGCTCAGGTGCAAATGATTAGAACATCGTTAGAGAGGATCTTGGAGGAACCTGTCTTATTCAAACCTCAGACATTTAGTTTGGTTTGCTCTTTGTTGTTGAAGTGTGTGGCGTCACCATGCCGAGATCAGAAGAGCTCTCTGAGGCCTTCAGAAATAAGGCTTATAGATGCCTACGAGTCTGGGAAGGGATTTCAAAAGATCTCCAAACAATTTGAAATCAATCATTCGACTGTCCAGAAGATCATCTACAAGTGGAGAGGATTCCAAACAACTGCCAACTTGTTCAGGCCAGGCCGCCCCAGCAGGTTCTGCCCGAGAGCAGACCGCAAGATGCTGAAAGAAGAATCTAAGAACCCCAGAATGTCATCACGGGACCTACAGGTAGCTCTTGCCACTGTTGATGTCCAAGTGCACGAGTCTACCATTAGAAAGAGGCTGCACAAATTTGATCTACATGGGAGGTGTGCCAGGTGGAAACCTTCGCTGTCCAGAAAGAACATCAGGGCAAGACTAAAGTTTGCCAATGAACACCTAGGCAAAGACCAGCACTTCTGGAACAATGTGCTCTGGACAGATGAGTCAAAGGTAGAGATATTTGGCCACAGTACCAGAAGACATGTTTGGCAAAAACCAAAGACAGCATTTGACCACAAGAACCTGATACCAACTGTAAAGCATGGTGGTGGAAATATTATGGTTTGGGGCAGCATTGCTGCATCAGGGCCTGGGCAGCTCACCATCATAGAATCCACTATGAATTCTTCATTGTACCAGAGGGTGCTTAAGGATAATGTGAGGCCCTCTGTCGGAAAGTTGAAGCTCAAACGAAGGTGGACCTTGCAACATGACAATGACCCTAAACAAACCAGTAAATCCACCAAGGAATGGCTGAAAAGAAAGAAATTGAGGGTTCTGGAATGGCCAAGTCAAAGCCCGGATCTAAATCCTATCGAGATGTTGTGGGGGGATTTGAAACGAGCTGTGCATGCAAGAAACCCCTCAAACATCGCACAGCTGAAAGAATTCTGCATGGAGGAGTGGGAAAAAATTTCTCGCAGTCGACGTCAGAGACTGGTAGACAGTTATAAGAAACGCCTACTTGAGGTTGTTTCTGCCACCTATTACTACTTGGGGCAACACCACCTATTAGAGCCAAGGGTGTACTTACTTTTTCCACATGCGAAATTTGCATTTATGTTTATTTAAATTATACAATGGACTACAAAATGTAAATGTTTCATGATATTTGTTATATTATATCACCTTTATCTATCAATATTGTTGAAATGAAGATCAAATAGCTGTATGTTGAAATATGTTGATAAAGTCAAAACTTTACATGGGGTGTACTTACTTTTTCACATGACTGTACATCATGAAATACAAGTTTTCCAACAAATTTCAGAATCTTTGACCTTTGAAGGTCACAAAGGTCAAATTTTCAAAGTTGTCGGAATCGAACCGAATTTTCGGTATGGTGGAGCTAACTAACCTCATAACTGATTATACATTATTTTCTATCTCATTTCAAGGTCAGTAACCTTCGTTTTGATATTTCCAGGCCAGCACCACACACAATTACGTACAGCTGGCTCTTAAAGGCCTGCGCACGCAGCGCATTGGGGCCCTTTCTAAATAGGCATGTACACCGCATGTCGGGGGCCGACACCTGCCACGTGGGCCCCCAACCTAACAGTCCAGGCCTGTTTCGGTTACAGTCCGTCCTTTGTCATTGAATACCGCTCGCTCGTGAACCATCGTCATCTCCTGACTTGTTTAAACTATTATGGTATCTTTGACGTGCACAAGTCAGTGTTAGACGTTGAGATGACAGCATACTCTGATGCACATAATAAAAAAGGGTGACAGTTTGTGGTGGAATCTTACGTAAGGAATCCATGCAAGGTGAAACAATAGAGGTGAGTATGCTACCTCCAAGCTATTCTGCTATCCCAAGGTGTTTGAGGAAATAGAGAAATTACAAATGAAATGCAATATTAAACATGGATGTAATAAGGGAATCGAATCATGAGTGCGTGCCTCCGTGTCTGCACCACGGAAGCGTCGTGCATGCACGAGCACTACCTGTGCGGTCCTGGCGAGTTTGCCGAACGTGTGTGCAGGTGAGGTTGGTGAGGCTGGTGGGGATGATGCTGCTCGTGTTTATAAGGAAGGATCTTCAGACGAAAGTGACCAACACCATGTTTGACAGCGTGGGGACCGGTCTAATGGGCCGCATGGTGAGGCATACAACCGGATGTTACAACACAGGATGTTAAATACAACAGGATGTTACATGTCACGCCATCGATGGATCGAATGGCGGCCAGTTTGTTGCCCGTTGTCTTTTTGCGAGTCTGTTTGACACTATGCATCTCCGTGGCAGGGCAATAAGGGTGGTGTCGGTGTGCACTTCATGCTGCATGACACGGCGGTGTGCGTCGTTAATGCTCACCTGGCCGCGCACATGGATGATGTTGATCGAAGAAATCAGGACTTCCATGATGTGACTGCGCGCATGGCCTTCCAGCCGGCCGACCCCGATAACCCGCCCGTGTCCATCTCCGAGAGCGAGTAAAGCCATAACTCACCTCTCGGACATCCGTACCGGACGCTTCTATCCTTGATGTTCTTGTATTCCCATCTAACAGCCTTTCATTGCATTACTAATCAAATGCCACCCATTTAATTGGAATCGGGTTCTCTTTGATTGATTGCAATGTTGATTGCTCATTTGAGTCGCAGAGTCATGTATGTAGTTCTTAAATTAATGTGATGGTTTTTTTTTTTGTATACAAGATCGAGGCTCGTGTAAGAGCTAGCACATTGAACATGAAAACATGCACAGACACATAAAACATGCAATGAAGGGAGACAAGATGGGGACTAGTACACCTGCTGGGATGGGAAGAGATGGGGAGAGAGGGGGAAACACACAAGTACAACATTTGAAAGCACGGACATCGGGAGATCTGAGGGTGGAAGAGGGCTTGGGGGGAGGGAAGGGGGGTGGGGGGTGGGAGAGTTAAAAAAAAAAACCACATGGACACTGCAAGGACTTCCAGGAAAGAAGTCGGTATTTCAAAAAAGTGGATCTGGGGTGAATTAGTGGGGGTAGAAAAGATCAAGGTTTTGAATGGGGGAAGATAAGAGATGGTGGTGAACAGCTGTTTTAAAGACCTGGAGGGAGGAGTGGGATTGAAGAGAGTGAGGGAGTTTGTTCCAGAGGCGGGAGAAAAGAGGAATGAAGGAGTGAAGGTGAGCAGAGAGTCCTGATTTTGGCAGTTTAACCTTAAGAGGGTTGCTGGCAGATCTTGTGCGACCTTGTGTTTTGACGTCTGCCATCTGAACGGAATATTTCAAGGTGAATTAGACAGATTTAAACAAAAAGAGGGCACTTTGTCCATCACACTTGCATGAGGTCATTGTCCCATTTACTCATTCGACTCATTTACCCAAGTCCAAAAATATGTTTTCACTTTCCCTTATGGTTCGGCCGCATCACGTAGCTGCGTTTAAACTGATACGCCCGCCCTGCCTTTCGACGTACTATTTAAGTTTTTCCCTTTACGTACTTCCGTGTGATTGCCAACCAGATAGCCGGCTTAAACCACTGCTCCCACAATCCCAGGCCCTGGGCTCTGGAATGGAGCACCATCTACTGGATTCGATTGGAACTCTAGTTCTGTTTCTAATGATCTTTGGCAGCACGCCGGATGCTCCGAGCTCCATGTCAGTGTGTGCATAGTGTTCTCATGTCGTGATATTGTCATAACAGTGGTGTTGTCACTCATTCTGTTCTACCTGCAGTGTCACCCTGTGGCTCGGGGACCTTAACTACCGTATTCAAGGTTTACCTATCGATGAGGTAAAAAGCTTGGTCAACCAGAAGATGTTTTCGCAGCTTCTTCATCATGACCAGGTGAACACTTCTGCTTGTATAATTAATTGGCATCGTTCCTCTATGTTGATCTGCTTTTACCCTCCCCGATTACCCGAAGGTAACCGTGTTGTGCCGAGGTACTCGCTACTCACTATGGTGTAGATGTGAAGATGATGTCTTGGTATGGGCTGTACCGTGGATTTGATCTTCCACGTGCGTTGTGTGCATCTACAGCTGACCATCCAGAGGCGATCTGGGGCTGTATTTTCTGATTTCAAAGAAGGTAACATCACCTTCCCACCAACGTACAAGTACACACCGGGCAGCAGTTCATGGGACAACAGGTGAGTCACTTTCGCTCTTGTACCTGCCTGCTGACTGTCTACGTGAACATCGGTGTTTCACGTGTACCCACTCTCACAAATAATATGTCTCGTAAGGAGTACCGATTCCGCCATTTGTTTTAGCTTTGGGTTTGGGGTTAGGATTAGTGTTAAGTTTAGGGTTATTTATGAGGTTGGGGTTCATACATTGGTGTGGATGAACAGGATCAGAGAAATGTTTGAGATGTTATGTCCTGTGACGAGGCAAGTACCAGGTGTTATTGGATATGTTTTAAATTGTAATCACAAATTAGTCTGAACCTTACTTGATGTAAACGATATCCTTTACTGATCTTATCCTTACCAGATGCTTCTGACGAGGCTCATAAAAAGAACCTCCAACTCATCTCTTGATCCATCTCAAGGTTACAGTATTTTGTTGTTCCCTGTGTGTTCACCAGCCCCCTATCTTGTACTCGTACAGGACTAGGTTCATCTTTTCAGTAGATTGCTTCCTGGGGAACCTGTGGGGGGCTTGCGGCCTGTTGTGCGCTTAACATTCACTGGTAAAACAGGAGCAAAAACCCAGTCTGCATGTACATTAAAAAAAAAAAAAAAAATAGCAAATACACTGTCTGAAAAGATAAATAGAAGGGAAAACCTGTCTCAAACGTCGTGTTTCCTTGGCAGTGATAAAGGCCGAATGCCGGCCTGGTGTGACCGAGTACTTTGGCGTGGTGACAACATCCTCCTCCTGGCCTATCGGAGCCACATGAACCTGACGACTAGTGACCACAAACCCGTGAGCGCCAGCCTCCTGGTGACGGTAAGGCCTAGACTAGCCGTAGAGCTTCAAATTGAGATGATTGATCACCATTTGTGCCATGTGTGCCATGAGTAATAGAGCACCATTTTCCAAATGAGAGAATCCCGTGTGATTCGATCACCTGGAACGAAGTTCAGGGGAGCGTAGGCGACCGTCGGTCCGTCCGTCCGTAAACACTTGCAACTTCTTCTCCGAAACCGCTGATGGGATTGTGACCAAACTTGGCACAAATTATATATGTTGTATTGTGACTAAAGTTTGTTCACGGCATTGAAAAAAAATCGGGGACTAAGGGGGTTTACCGGGGTCAAAGTGGATCCAGGTTTCACCCCCCAAAATAGGTGTTTACTGTTTTCTCAGAAACTACACACGCAATTTCGATGAAACTTGACCACAACCTTCATCGCCCATGATGTACCAATGTTTGTTCAATGCATTATAAAAATTGGGGTCTGAGGATGTATGCAGGGTTGGGGGAGAGGAGGGGGTGGGGGGATGCCCCCCAAAATAGGTATTTTTTATTTGTTTGTTTGAAGTTTTATGATTGTGTTAGTATGATTCTACATGCTGCCCTGTCTTCCAGCAACCATTGAAATTGGTTTAAAATACCTTTAGTCAGTGCAGTATACTGTTTATTCTACCAGGTGAGCACCAGGGGTATTGCCCCTATGTTTTTTGATTTTTCTGGTGTTGAAAGGTTGTATTAATAAATAAATAACTAATTTTGTTTGCTCTCCAGGTACGTGTTGTTAATCCCAAAAAATACAAAGCCGTCTATAGTGATGTCATACGGCAGCTTGACCAAATGGAAAACCGCTTCTTGCCGGCGATCACACTTAGCTGCCAAGAGGTGTGTTGAGAATATTCCCCGCAAAGGACTATTCTGGGAATTCACACTTTCTTCGAAGGTGTCATGTGAGGTGTCCCACTCTGACTGTGGTTCACTTCCTACCATCTTGTCACTAAAAAAAGGCGTTTTTTTTTCCCGGGTGTATAGTTTGCCTTTCCTGCGGTTCGTTTTCGTTGCTTGTACGGGCAGGAGCTGCGTGTCACCAACAGCGGGCAGGTCCCTTGCGTCTTTGTCTTCCTGCCATCGGCTGACGGCACAAGCTACGCACCACCCTGGCTCCGCATGGAGCCCTCCGCTGCTTACCTTGATTGTGGTGAGCAACCATACGAAGGCAATTTTTTAATACAGGTGTTGGGGCTCTCAGAAGAGCAGAACAAGAAGAGCAGGAGGACAAAGGGTTAATGTCGATTAGAATGTGTGTACCACAGTGGGAAGAAAAGAGTTGCAAGGGTAGTTAAAAAAGAAAGAAAGAAATCAAACATCCTGCTAAAAGGCCATGAAGGCCTTGCCCTTTGATGGGAGGGGGGGTGGGGGGGGAAGAGGGGTATAGGTGGAAGACCTATTTATTGTCATCGATCTTCAGGGTTTTCCACCTTTTATAAAACCCCAGGAGAAACCAAAAGCGTTCATCTGGAGGTATACATCAACCAGGATGTAGTGCGTGCTTTTGGTGAAGACCTCGATAGGACTGAAGAACTTAAGAACCAGAAAAAAGAGACTATTCTTGTGCTGCACCTCCGAGATGGGAAAGACTATTTTGTGATGGTCACGGTCGAGTATGAACCATCGTGCTTTGGAACCAGCTTGGAGAGGCTTTGCCACACAGCGCTGCCAATCTCTGAGGTCAGTGGGTCTTTGGGTCTGTTTGGCCCATAACACAGCCTTTACAGAAGCTTGCGCTGGTTTTGATTCGGATTGCTGTAGAGTGTGGAGTCATTGCTTGGTTATTAACTTGTGGATCGTCTGGGTCTGTTTGTGATGTCCTGTAGAGATATAACCAATACTGCTATTCTGGTGCAGGTCTGGCAGAAGGTGCTGCATAGTAAATCAGACCAATCAGGGGCATTGAACCGGCTATCCTATCTTTATAATCATGTACACATACAAATGACCTTTTATGGACTTTCAGAGTAGTCATAAAAAAAAAATACTATACATACATATATATATATGTATATGTATATTTCATTAATGAACAGGATTAAATAATTAAATTGATACACATGGGAAAATTACATGCCCAGACCAGGAATATAACCCAGGTCCTCTGGAAAACTGTACCAGTGCTCTGCCATCTGAGCTATATGGGCAACCCTGACCAAGCATGCAATTTTCCCACACATATGATTGCCGCTCTCTTTGGTGCCGTTGGTGCTCCTATGGTTGGCAGCAGGTGTCCCGGAAGCATTGACCGAAAGAGAATGTGTGTGTGGGGAAATCAATCAAAGTGGCAATCATATGTGTGGGAAAATTGCATGCTTGGTCAGGGTCGTCCAGATAGCTCAGATGGCAGAGCACTGGTACAGTTTTCCAGAGGACCTGGGTTATATTCCTGGTCTGGGCATGTAATTTTCCCACATATACAGTCATGTGAAAAAGTAAGTACACCCCAGGTAAAGTTTAGACTTTTTCAACATACAGCTATTTGATCTTCATTTCAACAATATTGATAGATAAAGGTGATATAATATAACAAATACCATGAAACATTTACATTTTGTAGTCCATTGTATAATTTAAATAAACATAAATGCAAATTTCACATGTGGAAAAAGTAAGTACACCCTCACATTTATCACTACTTCAAATACCTAAAATTAGAATCAGGTGCACCAGCTCAGGTGCAAATGATTAGAACATCGTTAGAGAGGATCTTGGAGGAACCTGTCTTATTTAAACCTCAGACATTTAGTTTGGTTTGCTCTTTGTTGTTGAAGTGTGCGGCGTCACCATGCCGAGATCAAAAGAGCTCTCTGAGGCCTTCAGAAAGAAGGTTATAGATGCCGACGAGTCTGGGAAGGGATTTAAAAAGATCTCCAAACAATTTTGAAATCAATCATTCGACTGTGCGGAAGATCATCTACAAGTGGAGAAGATTCCAAACAACTACCAACTTGTACAGGCCAGGCCGCCCCAGCAGGTTCAGCCCGAGAGCAGACCGCAAGATGCTGAAAGAAGTCTCTAAGAACCCCAGAATGTCATGGGACCTACAGGTAGCTCATGCCACTGTTGATGTCAAAGTGCACGAGTCTACCATTGGAAAGAGGCTGCACAAATTTGATCTACATGGGAGGTGTGCCAGGAGGAAACCTTTGCTGTCCAGAAAGAACATCAGGGCAAGACTAAAGTTTGCCAATGAACACCGAGGCAAAGACCAGCACTTCTGGAACAATGTGCTCTGGACAGATGAGTCAAAGGTAGAGCTATTTGGCCACAGTACCAGAAGACATGTTTGGCGAAAACCAAAGACAGCATTTGACCACAAGAACCTGATACCAACTGTAAAGCGTGGTGGTGGAAATATTATGGTTTGGGGGCAGATTTGCTGCATCAGGGCCTGGGCAGCTCACCAGCATAGAATCCACTATGAATTCTTCATTGCACCAGAGGGTGCTTGAGGATAATGTGAGGCCATCTGTCGGAAATTTGAAGCTCAACCGAAGGTGGACATTGCAACATGACAATGACCCTAAACATACCAGTAAATCCACCAAGGAATGGCTGAAAAGAAAAATGGAGGGTTCTGGAATGGCCAAGTCAAAGCACGGATCTAAATCCCATCGAGATGTTGTGGGGGGGATTTGAAACGAGCTGTGCATGCAAGAAACCCCTCAAACATCGCACAGCTGAAAGAATTCTGCATGGAGGAGTGGGCAAAAAGTTCTCCCAGTCGATGTGAGAGACTGGTAGACAGTTATAAGAAACGCCTACTTGAGGTTGTTTCTGCCAAAGGGGGCAACACCACCTATTAGAGCCAAGGGTGTACTTACTTTTTCCACATGCGAAATTTGCATTTATGTTTATTTAAATTACACAATGGATAACAAAATGTAAATGTTTCATGATATTTGTTATATTATATCACCTTTATCTATCAATATTGTTGAAATGAAGATCAAATAGCTGTATGTTGAAATATGTTGAAAAAGTCAAAACTTTACATGGGGTGTACTTACTTTTTCACGTGACTGTACATACATACATACATACATATACATACATACATACATACATACATACATACATACATTCATTTGCTTTATTTTAGTGTGAACCTTTTTGAAACTGAAGTGTCCTGACAGGCATGTCGGCGAAATGTGAAACGCACCATAAGTTCCGGGGACAACCATCCAGCAATATCCATTCCCAAGGAGCTATGGTTGCTGGTTGACCACCTGCACCAGCATGCACTGGAACAGGTACTCTGGTGGGAATATTAACGTGCAGGAGCTGAGCTTGCCAGTGAGACTTTGCTCACTTTGCTGACTGATGTTGCTGACTTTCATTTTCACCTAGGAAGACCTGTTCCAACAGCCTGGTATGAACAAGCAGCTCTTAAGCATCCAGGAAGCTTTGGACTCCACCATTCCAGATGTACTGAGTATCCTTTGCACTCTCCAAAAGCTCTGCCCGATCATAAAAACATGTTGTACCAGCGTTAAAATCCTTGTGAACGTTTTCGCTTTGACATTGATAAGAAGGCAAAGCACGTCGGATGATTCGCGAAGCCAAGATGTCAGATTTAAATCGCACAAACCGTTTATATTTTTGACATTTATCCCGGCATGTGATGTATGCGCAAGCTGCTCTGTGTGCGATAGGTTGTAAAAGTTAGTCCTGATCCTACATTTGGTGCAGCGGATGACAAATAGTGGTGGTGCACAAGACTTTGTGTCTTCATCTCCTGAACAGATGTCGTTTCAGGTATTGTCACTTTTCTCAACCTTCATGGAATTTTAGGCTCATTTAAAATTGTTCATTTCACAAGTTTCCTTTTTTTTTCCACCATTTTCTTTTTTAAACTGGTAAAACATGAGGATGGTGCTTGCTGTTTGTTTAACTCGCTACAGGGTTCCTTCCCAGGAGGTCTGTAGGATTGAGGACTCCCTCGGATGTTGAAGGGGGTTTCATGTGCTTGTCATGCTTTCAACATGCAGGTTGGCATGGGAGAGTAGTCGTGGTAATCGAACGCATACCAGATGGTGCATTAAAACGAGTCTTCACCCATTTGGCGACGGGCCCTAGATATCGATAAAACGTTTCAACAATGACGTCATAGTGCACATTTAATTACAGTCAGTGTTGATTGAATGAACCCTCTCCTTGACTGGAGATTGACAGCTGGTGAAAACCACTCCATTGCCGAATCGCTCCTTATCTTCCTGGAATCATTGCCTCAACCTGTGGTGCCTTTGGCCTTTTACCGGCCTTGTCTGGAGGCTGCAGGACAGTACATAAACAGCCAGAAGGTTTGTCAGCCCGTCTGTCTTTGGGCCACGTCTCTCTCGACACGATACTGAACCCTGCTTACCTTTTTTGTCAATCTCCTCGTCAAGTCTTGCAAATTTCTACATATCAGCTTCTTTCCTCGTTATCTAGTAACATTTTCGCTCGAAGATCCCGACTGTGGTTGTTGAGCTGTATATGACTCGTGCTCCCTCCAGGTGGTGGCCGAGTTCCCAGCATGCCATCGGGCAACGCTCCTCTACCTCGTGGCCTTTTTACGAGAGCTGCTCAAGCACTCTGACCAAAACGGTCTGAACCCGAAGCTGCTCGGTGAGGCTTGCTTCGTGTGGCGCTTGCTTTTTATGTTGCACCTTCCATTCATGGTGGCATATTGCTCGATCATCTTAGCCTCGTTGCCCACTGATGCGTGCAGGCCCGTGCCTGTATAATTCTCGACTTGGACACTCTCTCACCTCCAATTCTAGTTTTTCTAGTCTCTCACATTCAATTCTCGTCTCACCTCCAATACTATTCACCTCTAAGTTCCAATCTCTTGCTCCCCCAGCTCTGTCTGTGCTCTGTCCCCCAAATATTCCTACAGGTCACACAAGAGCTGCCTGCAACCCTCTTATGGTTAAAATGCCAAAATTAAGACTCTCTATATTCACCTTCACTCTTTCATTCCTCTTTTCTCCCGCCTCTGGAACAAACTCCCTCACTCTCTTCAATCCCACTCCACCCTCCAGGTCTTTAAAACAGCTGTTCACCACCATCTCTTAGTCCCCTTGATCTTTTCTACCCCCGTTAATTCACCCCAGATCCACTTTTTTAAATTTCGACTTCTTTCCTGGAAGTCCGAGCAGTGTCCATGCGTTTTCTACCTCTCCCACCCCCCTTCCCGTGCCTCCTCCCCCCAGGCCCTTTCCCTCCGACAGATCTCCCGATGTCCCTGCTCTCAAATGTTGTACTTGTGTGCTTCCCCCTCTCTCCCCATCTTGTCTCCTGCTCCCTTTATCTTATGTTTTATGTGTCGGTTTGTCTTTTTGTGATTAATGTCAGCTCTTACACGAGCCTCGATCTTGTATATAAAAAAATTGTTCCCCTCGTTTGTCTTAACCCGCACACCCATTTGTTGCCAGTAGAACAAGCTTCTGTCCTTTATCCTGTGTTCCCAGCATCCCTGTTCGGGCCACTGCTCTTGAGGCCTCACGTCCAGCCGAAGAATCACAAACCTCAGGTGCAAGACAAGGAGTTGGTAATGGCTTTCCTCTTGCCTTTCCTGCAGTGAAAGGTACAGCCGATGTGATCGTCTTGTTCGATTGGACTCCAGAAGGAATTGTGAACTCGAATAATTAGAATGCGGACCCTCGATGGTTTTAGGTGCACTCAAGATGTCCGACACGACATTCACCATCGTGCCTTTACCAACAACCTATCGCAAGGACACTTAGTACAGTACCACACTGTATTGATTAAAACCGGACTGTACTAATGCAGTACGCACTGAGTGTAAACCACAACTGTACAAACACTGTATTGGACCAAATAATATATTTTTACTAATGCTAGCAACATACTACCATCTCACCTTACAGTGCACTGTACTCTGTTAAACTGTATTTTACAACAGGGCACTCATTGTACGATCTCAATCAAAACTGTATTTGGTACTGTGCTGCACAGAGCTAAAACTGTACCACACTGCTCTACTCTAGCGAAGAGCAATCTTTAATTGCACTAGTCAAAGCACTTATAGATGCAATGTAAATGTCTAACTACTGAAGCTACCATTGTTTGCATGCCAAATCGAACTGTACCAACTGTGGCGTAGTTGGTGTGTTTTGCATGTTAAAAAAAAAAAACAATTTGCTCAGATCATGTAATTTATGGGGTGGGGGAAGAGGGAGGAAGGGAGGGGTTGGGTGTAATGAATTTTGAATCGAGACACTCGAGAGAGAGAGAGAGAGAGAGATGGTGATAGCGACATTGAGATGGATGAAAGTGCAGGAAGCAGAAGTTTGGTTGGTGGAAAGGATGTGCAAGGGAACGAAGGGAAGAGTTTTGGTTGGTCCTGGGATGTCGGAGGAGATCAGCGTGAACATCATTTTGAGGCAGTGAAGCTCTCAGCCCACTCCTTTTTATCATGGTGATGGAGCTGGTAAGCAGGAAGGTACACATGAAAGGTATCCTGGGGAGGATATTGCATGCGGACAATCTGGCTGTTGTGGTGGAGAGTGGGCAGAAGATACAGGAAGTACTGTGGGAGTGGAAGGAGACATTTGAGAAACATGGGCTGAGGATGAGTCTGGAGATGACGGAGGCGATGTGGGTTGGGCAGCAACAACAACAACACAACATGCATTTTAAAAGGCCATTTTCCCTGCTAGAGCGGGGGTTAGCCTTGCGGTCCCCATGACAATCTTCTCCATTTTGCCCTATTTTCTGCATCTCTCCTTGTTAACCCCCTTGCCCGCATTTCTTCTTCCACCATCTTTAGCCAAGTCTTTCTCGGTCTTCCCCATCTTCTACTTCCTTCTACATTCATTTCCATCACTCTTCTCAACCAGTCACTTTCATCCTTCCTCAACACATGACCAAACCATCTCAACCTGTTCCTCTTCACAGCATCAATCACAGGCTCTATTCCCATCATCTTTCGCAATTCATCATTTGTCTTCCTCTCTCTCAACGATACTCCGCACATCCGTCGAACCATTCGCATTTCCACCCTTTCCAACCTTCGTTGCTGCTCTACGTTCATTACCCATGTCTCGCTCCCATAAATCATAATACTTCTCACACATGCAGCATACACCTTTCCCTTCAGCTTCAACGACACTCCCCTCATCAGCACGCCACTCAATTCCCGAAACTTCTTCCATGCACATCTCACTCGAGCAACCGTTGCCGAGTCTGATCCACCTTCTCCATTCAGCATGTCTCCGAGGTAGCAAAATGTTTTCACACCTTCCAGCTTCACGCCGTCTCCAAGATCCAACTCAACATTTCCTCCATCTGCAGCTCCCTCTGTGCACACCTTACATTTGAATGTAGCTGCCACACTGGTTAATGACCCTCTCAGACCACTACATTTTTGATGAACCCACTCAGCGCACATTGTACACTGAATGGAGTTCACTCCGACACCCTTCCTACACACAGCACAGGGCCACTTCCCAGGTCTTTCCACCTCACCACATGCTTTACCACTTGCCATCACCTTCGTCTTTCCGATATTCACCTTCAGACCTTTTGTCTCCATACATTCCTTCCACGTGTTCATCTTTTCCTTCAGTCCATCCATACTTTCCGCAATCAACACCAGATCATCTGCATACAACAACTCCCACGGTAAACCCTCCTTTACGTTCTGAGCCAGCACCTCCATCACAGCTACAAATAGTAGTGGACTTAGTACCGACCCCTGATGCACTCCCACCTTCACCTCAAACTCACCACTGTTCCCGTCCTTCGTCCTTACAGCTGTGCGCGCTCTTTTGTACATTGCCATCACTACTCTGATCAACCATTCCTCCACTCCTAACTTCCTCAATGCCCATGTCAATACTTTGCGTGGAACCCGATCGAATGCTTTCTCCAGATCAGCCTTGGGGTTGAGCCGCATGTGTATTGTTATTGGGACAGCCTTGTTGACGTTGTGCCTTGGCCATGGGGTCAAGGTGCACATCCAAGGCTGTTCAAATGTTTGACTTTTTACCTTTTTTCAGAGTAAAAAAGGCAGGCCTTAGCTGTGCCCTCATAACAGTTGCCGTTGGTTACCTGACGGGAGTAATTTCCCTGTCAGTGGATCAAGGGGTCTTACTCCTATTGAGAGGAGTGGTCCCAATTGTATGACCATGCATTGTGGCCCTTCGGGGGCATGATGCATGTGTTTGAATGACCATGTGCTTCAGCCTTGGGGTTGAGGCGCATGTGTATTGTTATTGGGACAGTCTTGTTGACGTTGTGCCTTGGCCATGGGGTCAAGGTGCACGTCCAAGGCTGTTCAAATGTTTGACTGCAGTTTGACTGACTGTTTGAAATGCAGCAGAGACAAGAAAATCAGGTTTGAGGGGAAGGAGATCAGACAAAGAAATGGGTTTGAATATCTGGGGGGGGGGACAGTGACCGTGGATGGTAAGTCAGAGGCAGAGGTGCGAAGGAGGATCCAGGTGGGTCCGAATGTGTGGAGGAGGGTGGAGAGAGTAATAGCAGAAACAAATATTTCAAGGAGATTGAAAGGAAAGGTTCTGATGTCTTGTGTAACGCCGGCCTACATTTACGGTTTGGAGATGGTGGCTCTGACAGAGAGACAACAACAGAGGCTGCAGGTTTGTGAGAACAACTTGGTCAGGAAGATTGCGGAAGTGAAGAGGGTGAATAGAAGGAGAATGGATGAACTGAGGGAGGAGATTGGAGTGCGCTTGCTTTTTATGTTGCACCTTCCATTCATGGTGGCATATTGCTCTTGACAGGGAGATTGGTGAAATGCAGGCTGAGATGGGCTGGACATTTGGTGTGGATGGAGGAATAGAGATTGGCAAAGAGAGCAGATAGGTTGAAGGAACAAGGTAGGAGGAAAAGAGGTAGACCACTGTGGGAGGATTGTGTGAAGAGGGATATCAGTAAGGTGGGGGTGGTTGGAGAGTGGAGAGAGTTGGCTGAGGACAGAAGGGAGTGGAGGAATATCGTGGTCAAGGCAGGGCAGGAGCTTGGTGCCATCGGACTTCACCTTTTATAAAGGGAAGAGGAGGAGAAGCAGATGCAAACATTCCGAAGTGGGTACCTGTGGTCGTGGTATCGTGTTCCTATCAGTACGGTTACGTTGGTTGTGTATTCATCTATTAGACCTTGAACATTTTCGTTTCAAGGTGTTTTTGTATTGTACTTGGGGGTGAGTGATTTAATAATTTTAACCTTGAAGTTCACAATGAGTGGTTTGGGGGCCGTGCAGGTGACACGGCTTACCTTTGTAGTATCACGTGACAATACAGTACAAGAGACAAATTTGTCTTCTGGAGAGGCATTTCACTTTCTTTCACTTCAAAACTAATTTCACACATCGGTCTGTGTGTTTGCACTATTAGATCTCTCCCTACCACCACAACCGCATTCCAACCGATTGCATGGGTGGTTGTTTTTAGTTGACCACTACAGTTGGTTGTGTGGTGGAGTTTCTGTAATGGAATAATACGAAATAGTTTAAACCCACCATCTGAGAATGTGAGAATGAGTTCTATCCCAAATGAAACAATTTTGATGGCAATTTAAGAGTCACACACATGGGTGTAATGCTCATATGCTGTATATGAAGACTGCATGACGTTTGTCGTGACCAAAGAAGGTGGATGGTCTGTGGACGACATTGTTCAATTAGCAAAGTGAAAGTGGATTCCAAGAATGGCTACCAATGGCCTGGGACGTGTAATACTTGTGGGACATGGAAGGACAGCACCGGTTTCTTGGTCAGAGGTCGACAAAGCTCTCATGGGCCAGAGGTCTCCATGGGGACCGAGGTGCGAGCTCGTCTAATCGCTGAAACTCTATCTTGGTGATTGGAATGCAGGGTCCGCCATGCTTGCTTACATCAGGGCCAAGGGTGGTGACGAGTGGGAAATGTGGTAGCCATACTAAATAAAAATGCTCTTGTCCAACTATCATTTTCAGGTCTGTTTGTTGTTGTTCCCAAGTAGAACTGAATACCAACAAATAATCCATTTCAGCCATTAAGCCTCATATTTACCCTCTCGGGCTCCTTAGCAAGTCTTTCTAGGATATGGAAGTTACGCACTTTGTTTTAATCATAGACAACTCTGAGTGGTAACTCTCCAGGTAAACCAAGTGGTTTGCCTGAGCGAAGAGAGCTGATACCTGGTGGATGGAAAGCTCATAAATAAACAATAATGGAGACATTAACAATGCATGAGCAATAGGAACCCACTTAGAGGTGCCTTAAACCGTCATGCACGGATATTAAGCCACAATCAACTCGACTCATTCCATCCCTACCAAAGTTAACTTCCTAATAATAGAGGATAAACTCAGCAGAAGCAGCAGTTTCACCAGAAGAGGGGTGATTGCAGACCTTGTGCATCCTGAAGCAATATTGGATGCCAAGGCAACAGACAGAGCTGGGGGAGCTCGGCCGGAGAGGAGTCGGTAGAAGACAGAAAGACCACCGACCTGCCTGCGGTGAGCGAGTGAAAGGCCCTCGGAGTTAGCTTCATCGCGGGAGATTCCAATGATTCTGAAAGCTTTGGTTTCAACAGCGTGAAGCCGAGCTAGGTGTGAGGCAGGTGCACCGGCCCAGAGGGGAGAGCAGTATTCCATTGAGCTGCAGATGAAAGCCTTGTATATGGTGAGGAGCTCAGGTCTGTCCAGAAAGGACTTCGCACGACGGAGGATGCCCAGTCGGCGACTGGCTTTGGAGGCCAGCTTGGACATGTGGTTTTCCCAGGAAAGATCATGGCAGATATGGAGACCCAAAAGCTTGAGTGACAGAATTTCTTCAAGAGGATTGTTGAGAAAGTATATGGGAGGGTTTTCCATTCGGTCTTTTCAGAGAGTTAGTTAGTCTCTCATTGGCACATTTGAGGCATGGTTAAGGCCCGTCAAGGAGGTACAAAATCAAGGAGGTACAAAGTACTGCAATCCAACAGACTAAAATAAGTCCTGGCGTTATCGATTCCGCTTGAACGGTGACAATATGGCAAATGAGTTAGAACACTGTTTGACAATATTTCACATGCCAAGGCCATAAAGCTTTGATTGTGTTATATAAAATATCATTCATCATCTGTTAGATGTCAAGGGACATGTGACAGTCCAGATGTGGAATAAAGAGTAAAAATATTACACTAGAAGCACCCATTCCCGAAGGGTCATGTTGTTTTATCTGATAATAATATAGCAGAGTACCCGCCCTATGGGTGATATTGTTCCAGGCGTGCAACACGTTCTTTTGACACTTCCCTTTATTTAGGTGGTGTATAGGCAATTGACCGCTGCCTTGATCGCTCCCGAAAATAATAAATAACCTGGGTTACGTACATGAAGCAAAAACATGCGTACTGCTTATGTGCATATATATAATACATCGTGGTTATATAGCTCAGATAATTCCAATTGCACCCCCTGAACCTTAAGGAAGAAAATGCCAAGATGAGTGGAATTTTTTTTCAAAACTTGGTGGAATCAAATGAAACTTCAGGAAACCCACATTGAGGGTGTCCTGAGTAATCCCTGAAAGATTCAGCTTCCTTGGTCAGATCCTCTCGGAGGAGTAGATGGAACACATACCTTCCCTCCGTTATACTTATAGATATTTAAAAATTCTGAACCATTTTTTGTATGGCCCTCAGGGCTTTTGTACTATCAATAAAGCTAATACCTTTGCTGGAATTTGATTTACAAACCACTTGATGCAAATGACGTTCAAATAACAGTGTTAAACTTTTATATATCATTTGTTTAAAACTACAGTTGAACTGCTCTTGATCTCCCTTTGTGGTAGTTTGATGTTTGGTTGAACATGCTAGCGTCATGCCAGTGTGCTGTCTTGTGTTCTACAAATCTGAGGAATCTAATAGGTCATGTCAGTCATATAAAAACACCTATAGTGACACACAAACACCACCACACCTCGTGACATCACTTTCACCATGATCCCATATATGACACACCGTTAATCCGTCCTGGATGGATTGGATAGTCGTATTGGTTAGGATCCTCAAGATACCTCTCGATACGCAACCGAAGGTGCTTCACCGATTGTCTTTATCAAATAAACCAGGTAAATTTTAGGACAGGCCTTTTGTAGGCTTATTCGCCTCAAGCCCAAGGATTCTCCAACAAAAATCTGAAGACAAGGTCTCAAAAGCCTTCCCAACATGTCCTGTTTCAACCTTTGTAGAACTGGGCCAGACGGTCTGTCCATTTGTTCTGGGATGGTTTACACCAAGGCCCTAACCAGTCCATTTTTGGTGTACAGTGACCAAAAGGGTTTATCGAAGGTGTGAAGGATTCAGGTGAGCTCAGGGGCGACCTGTGCGTAGGCAAGCTCTAGTTCCCGAGCGGCTGGGCAGGTGTGTGCGAACTCGTCTCTCGATGTGGCTGCCTCCAGGTAGCGCCGCACAAAGCGTAGGTCTGCCGGCACTTCCCATCCTCTGTATTTTCTCGTTACTACCTGCACCGTGGTGGAATGATATGGAACATTTTCACTAATGAATGCAACAGATTACATTTTCATTTGTGCATCCTTTTCACCTGGTTTGTCACAAGGTAACTAGTCAATTACAAGTACAATTCCCAGTTTGGTGCTCGGCTGCTATTTATTTATTTATTTATTTATTTATTTATATATTATATTATTTTAATTATTCTATTCTATTAATAATTTAATTATTTATATTATTTATTTATTTATTTATTTTTATTCTATTAATAATTTTAATTATTTATATATTCTATTCTATTCATACATGCTATTTATTTATTTATTTATTGATATATATATTATATTATTTTAATTATTCTATTCTATTAATAATTTAATTATTTATATAATTTATTTCTTTATTTATTTTTATTCTATTAATAATTTTAATTATTTATATATTCTATTCTATTAATACATGCTATTTATTTATTTATATATTATATTATTTTAATTATTCTATTCTATTAATAATTTATTTATTTATTTTTATTTATTATATTACTAATTTTAATTATTTATATATTCTATTCGATTAATACATGCTATTTATTTATTTATATATTATATTATTTTAATTATTCTATTCTATTAAGAATTTATTTATTTATTTATATTTATTATATTACTAATTTTAATTATTTATATATTCTATTCGATTAATACATGCTATTTATTTATTTATATATTATATTATTTTAATTATTCTATTCTATTAATAATTTAATTATTTATATAATTTATTTATTTTTATTTATTATATTAATAATTTTAATTATTTATATATTCTATTCTATTAATACATGCCATTTATTTATTTATATATTCATAGTTACTCGTGCTGCTGTGTATGTATTACCGTGACGATGTGCAGTTTCGGAAGGAGATTGCAATCGGCCAGCGTAAGTTCATCCCCGTCCAAAAATGGCCGCTGTGACTCTGGTCTCCCTCCAGGTCCTTGCACCGGAGTCTCACCGTTCAGAGGTTCCGCTAGATAGACGTCGAGTTTTTGGAAAGCTTTTAGCAGAGCTGCTTGCAACTCTGTGGGAGGGGGTTAGGGGAGTGGGGGTGCAAGGTGTGGGGAGGAGAGGGGTGTCTCGATCACGTGTTTTGGATCCCATAAAGACCAAACGCCGATTGCAGGACCTGCAGGGTTCTTACTATCATTTGCCTCCTTCTTGGTGTTCTTTATAAAAGCTGAGAACTTGGCGAAGATGTCGTTTCCGGCCAGGTTTGACTCTTCGTGTTTTGGTGCGAGGCTGGGATATCTGCGAACACAGCGGGGATCAAGGTCAGTACCAAAGAGACTTATTGTTCACTTCCTGGAAGTTGTGCCCCTTTCAAGCCGTCCAACAACGGTACCTTGGAGGAGTCAGTTGGGCCTCCAGGAAGTCTGCGATCGCGTTCACGTCTGTCCTCACATCCCCATTGAAAGTGAGGAAGGGCGGTGGAGTTCCTGGCGCTAATTTCTGCAGCTCGGGAGGTTTTCTGCAAGTGCCAAACACACACACACGGATCAATGCAACCGTAGGTATCTGAAGCCATTTTCAGGTGTTCCACATCATATGGCATATTTACTCCAATGACTCTAAGCCTTGCCCCTGAACCCTGATCATCATCAAGTATGGTATTTCTTTTTTGGAGGATTGTTTTTACCAGTTTTTTTCATCATTTGGTGCCAAAAGTTTCAGGAGCTTGTTTTGTTGTTTTGAATTCTCTTCTGGTGAAGGTTAGATTAATAGATACCTGTACGATTGGTTGTTGATCATTTTACTTTAAATGTTAGGGAGAACAGTTGAGGGGTGCAGATACTTTCTCTAGGAAATCACCTCATTGGGTGTGGGTAGTTCAAGGTGGATTTTGACTCATTTTAGAAACAAGTAAAGACTCCAGGTATGTATGTTTATGAAATTTCATCGATTTCTCAAGGTATTCCCCTGCTGCACATACATACTTGCATGTCCCACTGATGTGAGAGTGCTTAATCTTGACTACATCTTCATATCAATCTTTGGGACTGGACTGGATGGCTGTTGTCTTTCTGCATACTCCTTGACTCACCTCCACGCACAATCGCGCGTGGATCAAACCGTTGACGTCCCGGTACATTTCCTCGAAGCTTCCCACTGATTGCAGAACCCTGAATTATTCTGCAAATGGGAGTCAAGAATGCCTCCACTCTATTCTGGCTCACTTTGACTCCAGTGTGAAAATATGATCTCTCAACGTGTCAAGTCTTCCAGCTCCCTTCTGCACCCCTCACTCCCTCCTGCCCTGATAGCATTCTAGGAACTCTGTTATAATAGCCACACGAGTTGCCTTTTGATCAAACATGAGGGCCTTTAATTCCATGTGAGAATGGATGATTGTTTCAACACTTCCAAAACTGAACTGATTCTCCAAAATTACTTGTTCAACACTTGCTGTTTGCCCCCATTTTGACTTTTGATAGATTACTCCTGTTATGCTCTTCCTGGTTGAGCCTCAATACCTGCAATAAAAAAGAAGTATTTCGGACATTCAACACAATCTGGTCCCCTGACCTCCTTGCCTCTTTGCAGACTCCTGAAAAAATATTTTCCTCTTTGCAGACTATTCCATGTTATACCATACGATTCCACCGACAGGCAGCTACCTGATCTGGAAAGGATCCAATTCTGGTGTCACACGTGCAACACATCTTTCAATCCTGGAAAATCTCACCCTGTCTCCCTTAAAGGTCATAGGAACCCACCTATCTATTTCTGTAATGATCACTGGAAGAAGAAGTGCACCCTCAGACGTGTGGGCCTCGCTATAAGTGACGGGGGTTGAGATGTTCTATCTGAGGACGTGAATGCCGGGGTCATAACCAGATTTGTCCTCTCAGCTGAAAAATGGCATTTTGTGACGCTACCCCTTGCTGTGACTGCATCAGAATGGTCGTTTTACCTTGGTTTGATCCCATCAGGGATTGAAGCCAGACTAGACGGCTCGATTGTGCTACCTGAGCTGGCCTGCTGATTTCAGTGTTTCAACATGTCCAGGTAGTCCTGCCGCATTGTGATGCTCTAAAGTTACCTTGATTACGCATGTCTCAGAAACACAGCAATGTATTAAATGGTGGTGTAACGTGAATAAAATACCGCTTGAGGTCGACTGTGGTGACGTTGAACACGACTCCTTTGAGCCAGAGGATCATGAAAAGTCGCTGGGAGAACGGGCAGTTTCCTATGCTCTCGCCGTCACTTCCGGCCTGGCACAGAATATCACACAGACACACATTTTGGAAGGTCATTGGTAATGCTGAAACCACTTAAGTAGTTACTTATTCAATGAGGTGTACAAAGTCAGTTGGGAAATGGAAGTTGATGAGGTTGACGTGATGACATGTTTATTAAACGAGGGCACATCAAAACGTTTTGATAAGAAAATGGCGACTAATTGATGGATGGAAACAGGAAACCGAAATGGCATTGCTAGGGTAAAATGCACAACCGAGACTCCTCAATCCTCGAACCCCTAAAGGTGCACACAACCATTTGTGTTTGCGTAACAGGTATTAGCCACCAACGCTATTCACAAGTCCAGTCAGTCACGGGCATGGTACTCGCACTGTCCAGGACGAGGTCCTCCACCAGGTTAGATCCCAATGGGAAGTCTGTGTCACTGTGGCAGAATCGCTGAACATCCAGCGGCATGGTCATGAATCAGCAATGGACTGGTCATCGTGGTCAGAATTGCCATCACTGGAAGACCGCCGTGGCAAGTAATGTTGGTGGGGGAAACGTTTTTTCCTCCAATACACTCTGCCCAATGGCAGTTTGGCAAATCTTCCCCATTCTTCCCTGCTGCCTGGATTTGTCAGGGCGGTGCGGTCATGGTCAGCATGCTGATCAGTCCCAATGGACCGACCCTTTCTTTCTTTTCTCTCTCCTTCTCTCTAACTCTTTCGTGGCCCTCACCTCCTGAGGGAGGCCGGGGAACGGCTTCCTTGATGTGGGGGATCTCTGGGTGGTTCCTGCAAGATCGATCCGCTGTCTCCGTGCTGAGGGCTTGGTCAAGAGAACTGTCAGGGGTTATTCAACAGCAACAACAACATGTCAAAGGCCTTCGTCTCCCACTTGTCATCTACCTTGTGACATTTGGGACTGCTGTGCGTGTGGGGTGGCCAAAGAGAATTTGCGATGGAGAGCGTACATTGATGCATTTTGTAATACGCCACTCCAACAAACTGTGGTAGAACAAGTCATCTCCCAGGTGACCGTCAACCTTTGGATTTGTGGTGGTGTGACATATATGGCAGGTGACCGACATCCCAGTAGTTCATGAAGTTCCCAAATTCCTTTGATGTGTAGTGGGAGCCGCCATCTAAATGGAGGCACACGGGAACCCCCATGTCAAAAAGTAGAAGTGATGTAGATGATGGCCATCATACTTTGATTTACCTGCACCAGGTTGCATTGTGTTTCGGACATCATCGACTATGTCGAGCCCGGTCGCTGCCACAAGGACGACTTGGAGTACAGGACAATCTTCCACTGTTATCTCTGCTTCAGCCATATCTAACCGTGGCAGTTCAAGTGAACGATGAGAGAATGCATCTGCAACACTGAGATTGTTACCCTTGCACCAGGTAGTGATGAATAAGAAAAACGGCAGTTTTTGACCGGATGCGGATACCTATGTTTTCTCTTGTGTACAATGTGTCCGTATTCAGAATTGGTTTAAGGGGTTTCTTGTAGATGTCCAGCTCGAACGTACGCAGATCACTGAGGGAATAACGTTTCTTAACCCTTGGATGCAGTGATTGGGCCTCGGAGGCCCACAAGGTTTTTTTTTGTTGCAAAAACTATGCTGTACAATTTTTTTTGGGAATGAGCCTAATTTTCACCGACTTTCATATTCTTACACAAAATTCAGTGACATAAATAAATAAAAAATTCATTCAGGCTCGTGGGGAAGTCTTCATTCTTCACTTATAACCCGAAAATCCGAAACGAATGCAGGCCTTCGAGGCCCCGCATAAATGTTGTACTACAATGTTATATCATTATTTTATTGACATGAGCCTCATTATATGCTCCTCTAACTTGGTTACAAATAATTCAGTGACAAAATTTTAATAACTTTACACGAATACATTTGTGGGGCCTCCGAGGCCCAATAGCTGCATAGGTGTAGGATTTTTGACAGTTGTGGACGTATACATTCTAAATAAAAGGATTATTGAATCATATTTTTTGAGCAAATACTCCTACATGAGCCTCAACTTTTTAGAGAAAAAAAAGTTGAAAAACCAAGAACAAAATTTTTTTTTTTCAAAAAAAAGAAAAAAACATTCATTGCTTGTATGGGATTCTTCCAACTAATAGGATCAATTCAATAAACATTTTCTGAGCAAATACACCTAAATGAGCATCGACTTGGATTGATAAAGGATATGAAAGAAAAAAAAATCTATAAAAAAAAACAAAAAAAAACGTTACACGAATACATCCGTTGGGCCTCCGTGGCCCAATGGCCGCATTTATGTAGGATTTTTGACGCCTGCATCTAAGTCTCTAAGAGTTAATGGCCTACACGACTTCATTATTGCAGCCGATTCTATCAAACGACGCTCGGTGAGTAACACAACCACAATGCACGATTTGCCAGTGACCGCCATGTTGCTGGTGAAACATGATTCCCAGGCGGTTGTGATGAGATGCATCTCCTTGAAGTACTGAGGCTGGTAGTACTGAGGCTGGTTTCACGGCTATTAAGACCTTTTCTTGGTTCGGGCATCAAATCGAGGATGGACCCCTTCTTGCGGGGGTTACGGAGAGGCTCTGACGTGGATGCATTGCCTATGGAGCTGTCCGGTTTTTGGTGAATCCAAGGAACGACCGAAGATCGACATTCATCGGTGTCTGGAACTCTGCGATTGCTTTGAGCTTGTCAGGCACACACTCGACTCCCGAGATTTGTCTCTTAGCATTGAGGGAAACACAACTGTTCACTTTGGAGGAAGTGGGTTTAGTGGTGTCGTTTTTCTCCTGTCACAAGTGGGGAATTTCAAGGAGAAATATCTCCACGGGATGCCAACCCACGGGGTTTATCCGTGCTCTATACTCTAAGTGCTGAGCATCGAACGATGAAGCAGCACATACCATTTTGAAGGTCTGAGATTCCTCAACCAGGATCGGATGATCAAAACTCTGACTCGGAACGGATGATCTAACCACGATGCCACCAAGTTGGGTTGTGATTTCCAGATTTCTGTACGGCCTTTCCAAAATGGCCAATTATGCCACACTTCTAACTTTTTTTTTTTTCAGTGTGAGCCGGGTCGGCAATCCCTTCACTGTAATCCTCCCTGCAAACTCCTACTTGGAGTCAGATTGGGACTTGCGGAGTGTGGTGTCGTTAGGAATTTTTCGCAATGACTACACTCGATGCTGGACATACGTTCGGCTGGCTTCCTGTAGCCCACATTGTTGCTGGGAAGTTGTCATGACAACAATTTGACTCCATATGTAAGACATACCTGCATCAGCCTTTGTCTGGCATCCTCACTACATCGTGTATAATGCTCTCCAGAGAGTGAAGTTTTGATTGGCTACCTGTCTGCAGTGAATGTCAGAATCTCTAATAGTGCTGATGATGTGAATGACAAATTGACATTAAATGGTGGAGTCAAAGTGTCACTTTGCTGTTATCTCCGAAAGTCCACAGTAGAATGCATTGAAGGTTTCCCGTATGTCATGTACATGGTAAAAGTCTGCACGACCATGAACGCTGGTGCCGACAACCTCGACAATGATATCTCTGGTTTATGTCGTTTCCAATGGCATTTTTAACACTGGTTGCATACCCAGGGTAGATTGAGTAGTTTTGTAAGGATGCAAGCTGTTCACACTGATGCACACGTCCAAACTGCCATTGGTCACGAGGAAGGTCTGACCTCTCCTCACCAGGTGCCACCTGAGATCTATTTGAGCACCTGCCCAATACCTGCCTCTCAACCAACACCCTGGGACTGAGTCCATGACACTGCAGCATTTCGAGGCATGGAGAGAGAGAAAAGGATTCGTCTGCCAAGAGGATGACCCCTTCTTCCTAGGGCCTAAACCCCAGCAACAAATCCAGCGGTCTGCCAAGATCCTTGTCCTGTAAAATCCATCAATATTCGGGAAATAAACCACCTCCTTGGTCTAACTCAAAGAGACAAGTTTATTTTGTAGCTGATTTCATAATGTTGAGTCCGTTGTAGGGATAACACAGTTATTAAACGAGAGACAATCCAAACATTCCGAGGAGAAAATGGCGACGAACTACCTGTCGATGGAAACAACAAACTGGCCTGGGAACAAGATGTCAACAAAATCGGTGGAAACAACAACCTGGGTCTGATGTGGGTCACGCTCACGAGGAAGGTCCGACCATGTGGAGAGATGTGTTGTCTAAAATATGACAAATCGTACTTCATGCATGCTAGTGTACAATATGGTTCGAGTACGGCAGTTTTGGTTTGGTTTCAACCGTTTACTGGTCACACTCACAGGAGTTGAAAAATAGACCAACACTCGGTAGAGAGCATCGGGTACCTCCACCTTAGTAAACAGTTTACGCTTTGTCACTGATGGGCCATATCTGGATTCGCACCTGAACCAGAATCGGATTGTCTTGTTCACCAAAATCGAATCAATTCGTCCCTTCACACACTCAACCTGTCCACAACTTTTTGAGATATGCTATTTATCAGTTTTAGCCCGATCTCTCAATGGTGAAGAATCACTTTAAAAATTCTCGGATCCTAAATTGGATCCGGATCTTCACCAAAATCGAATCAATTCGTTCGTCACACACTACCCAGCCTCCACCAAATTTCGTCCAAATCTGTCCATAACTTTTTGAGATATCATGCTATTCATCAGTTTTAGCCCGATCTCACTGGTGAAGAATCACTAAAAAAATTCTCTGATCTGGTCCGGATTTGCATCTTCACCAAAATCGAATCAATTCTTCCTTGTCACACCTCCGACTTGTCCACCAAATTTCGTCCAAATATGTCCACAACTTTTTGAGATATGCTGTTCATCAGTTTTATCCCGATCTCTCAATGGTGAAGAATCACTTTAAAAATTCTCTGATCCGGTCCGGATTTGCATCTTCACCAAAATCGAATCAATTCTTCCTTGTCACACCCCAAACCTGTCCACCAAATCTGTCCACAACTTTTTGAGATATGCTATTTATCAGTTTTAGCCCGATCTCTCAATGGTGAAGAATCACTTTAAAAATTCTCGGATCCTAAATTGGATCCGGATCTTCACCAAAATCGAATCAATTCGTTCGTCACACACTACCCAGCCTCCACCAAATTTCGTCCAAATCTGTCCATAACTTTTTGAGATATCATGCTATTCATCAGTTTTAGCCCGATCTCACTGGTGAAGAATCACTAAAAAAATTCTCTGATCTGGTCCGGATTTGCATCTTCACCAAAATCGAATCAATTCTTCCTTGTCACACCTCCGACTTGTCCACCAAATTTCGTCCAAATATGTCCACAACTTTTTGAGATATGCTGTTCATCAGTTTTATCCCGATCTCTCAATGGTGAAGAATCACTTTAAAAATTCTCTGATCCGGTCCGGATTTGCATCTTCACCAAAATCGAATCAATTCTTCCTTGTCACACCCCAAACTTGTCCACCAAATCTGTCCACAACTTTTTGAGATATCATGCTATTTATCAGTTTTAGCCCGATCTCTCAATGATGAAGAATCACTTTAAAAATTCTCTGATCCGGTCCGGATTTGCATCTTCACCAAAATCGAATCAATTCTTCCTTGTCACACCCCAAACTTGTCCACCAAATTTCGTCCAAATATGTCCACAACTTTTTGCGATATCATGCGATTCATCAGTTTTAGCCTGATCTCTCAATGGTGAAGAATCACTTTAAAAATTCTCTGATCTGGTCCGGATTTGCATCTTCACCAAAATCGAATCAATTCTTCCTTGTCACACCTCCGACTTGTCCACCAAATTTCGTCCAAATATGTCCACAACTTTTTGAGATATGCTGTTCATCAGTTTTATCCCGATCTCTCAATGGTGAAGAATCACTTTAAAAATTCTCTGATCCGGTCCGGATTTGCATCTTCACCAAAATCGAATCAATTCTTCCTTGTCACACCCCAAACTTGTCCACCAAATCTGTCCACAACTTTTTGAGATATCATGCTATTTATCCGTTTTAGCCCGATCTCTCAATGATGAAAAATCAATTTAAAAATTCTCTGATCCGGTCCGGATTTGCATCTTCACCAAAATCGAATCAATTCTTCCTTGTCACACCCCAAACTTGTCCACCAAATTTCGTCCAAATATGTCCACAACTTTTTGCGATATCATGCGATTCATCAGTTTTAGCCCGATCTCTCAATGGTGAAGAATCACTTTAAAAATTCTCTGATCCGGTCCGGATTTGCATCTTCACCAAAATCGAATCAATTCTTCCTTGTCACACCTCCGACTTGTCCACCAAATCTGTCCACAACTTTTTGAGATATCATGCTATTTATCAGTTTTAGCCCGATCTCTCAATGATGAAGAATCACTTTAAAAATTCTCTGATCCGGTCCGGATTTGCATCTTCACCAAAATCGAATCAATTCTTCCTTGTCACACCCCAAACTTGTCCACCAAATTTCGTCCAAATATGTCCACAACTTTTTGCGATATCATGCGATTCATCAGTTTTAGCCCGATCTCTCAATGGTGAAGAATCACTTTAAAAATTCTCTGATCTGGTCCGGATTTGCATCTTCACCAAAATCGAATCAATTCTTCCTTGTCACACCTCCGACTTGTCCACCAAATCTGTCCACAACTTTTTGAGATATCATGCTATTTATCAGTTTTAGCCCGATCTCTCAATGGTGAAGAATCACTTTAAAAATTCTCTGATCCGGTCCGGATTTGCATCTTCACCAAAATCGAATCAATTCTTCCTTGTCACACCCCAAACTTGTCCACCAAATCTGTCCACAACTTTTTGAGATATCATGCTATTTATCAGTTTTAGCCCGATCTCTCAATGATGAAGAATCACTTTAAAAATTCTCTGATCCGGTCCGGATTTGCATCTTCACCAAAATCGAATCAATTCTTCCTTGTCACACCCCAAACTTGTCCACCAAATCTGTCCACAACTTTTTGAGATATCATGCTATTTATCAGTTTTAGCCCGATCTCTCAATGATGAAGAATCACTTTTAAAATTCTCTGATCCGGTCCGGATTTGCATCTTCACCAAAATCGAATCAATTCTTCCTTGTCACACCCCAAACTTGTCCACCAAATTTCGTCCAAATATGTCCACAACTTTTTGCGATATCATGCGATTCATCAGTTTTAGCCCGATCTCTCAATGGTGAAGAATCACTTTAAAAATTCTCTGATCTGGTCCGGATTTGCATCTTCACCAAAATCGAATCAATTCTTCCTTGTCACACCTCCGACTTGTCCACCAAATCTGTCCACAACTTTTTGAGATATCATGCTATTTATCAGTTTTAGCCCGATCTCTCAATGGTGAAGAATCACTTTAAAAATTCTCTGATCTGGTCCGGATTTGCATCTTCACCAAAATCGAATCAATTCTTCCTTGTCACACCTCCGACTTGTCCACCAAATCTGTCCACAACTTTTTGAGATATCATGCTATTTATCAGTTTTAGCCCGATCTCTCAATGGTGAAGAATCACTTTAAAAATTCTCTGATCTGGTCCGGATTTGCATCTTCACCAAAATCGAATCAATTCTTCCTTGTCACACCTCCGACTTGTCCACCAAATCTGTCCACAACTTTTTGAGATATCATGCTATTTATCAGTTTTAGCCCGATCTCTCAATGATGAAGAATCACTTAAAAAATTCTCTGATCCGGTCCGGATTTGCATCTTCACCAAAATCGAATCAATTCTTCCTTGTCACACCCCAAACTTGTCCACCAAATTTCGTCCAAATATGTCCACAACTTTTTGAGATATCATGCGATTCATCAGTTTTAGCCCGATCTCTCAATGGTGAAGAATCGCTTAAAAAATTATCGGATCCTGAATTGGATCCGGATCTTCACCAAAATCGAATCAATTCGTTCTTGTCACACACCACCCAGCCTCCACCAAATTTCGTCCAAATCCGTCCACAACGTTTTGAGATATCCTATTCACAAGCAAACAAACAGACAGACAGACGAGGGTGAAAATAAACTCTATCCACTTTCGGTGGCAGAGGGAAACATCTGGAAAAGCAAAGTTTGGGCATTTTATTTTCCACGGAACGACATTTGAAAGCAGCAATGAGGCAAACTGGAAATTCCCTTTGATAAATCATAATGTGAAGATGTCCACGTGATGAAAGCATCGTTTTAATGTCTATCTGTCACTGGATGAGAAAACCGATCCGAGAAATGACCCGAAACATGATGTAAAATGGAGTGTAAGGAAACAGCAGAGGCTTGGCATGAATGAGCTCATGGAAATGCCCAAGAAGTCCTGGAAGCTCCTATAAAGCCATGCTTGTTTCCTTCTCTCAAACGGCTTTCACTTTGATCCATCCTGCTCGGTCTCCATCGCACAGTTGGTCACATCAGGGGCCATCAGAACAAGGTGTACGTTGGGAACAACCAAAGATACCACACCACGTGAGTTACATCGAGGGTGTGCACCACCCATGGAGGTAAACACACTTCCCTTGGATCTGTGCTCCCTCCAAAGAACACCCAACACCCTACCTCCTCCACACAGCAAATTCCACCCCTCCATGCCCTCAATCCACCCAAGGAAAACAACTCTGAATCAACTCTCAGGAGGGTGGATTTAAATGTAACTTTGATAGAAACAAGAAGACGGGTTAAAAAAGGGTGATTTACACAAGGAAAAAGAAGGAAGGCAAAGGTTTCAGCCCAATGAAGGTGGATCACGACCGAGATGAGGGACGGCCAATGTTAATGTTACCTTGACGAACAGTTCGATCTCCGGTTCCGTTGCGTCCTTCTCGTTGTTGCCCATGGCCGTGACTGCAGCCCGAGCGGGGCGACACGCTCCCGCCCGCGCCACCGACCTCGACGCCTGCGTTTGGAGGCAGCAAGTCAGTGGATCCATAGTGACAAGTGGGCGGGGATGTGGTTGTAGTGACAAGTGGGCAGCAGAAGCACACCCTCTGGTGTTCCCATCCGGTTGTTGATCACCTCCCTCACTAGGCCTTTGGTTATCTTAAACTCAGCTGGCGATACTCTCCAGAGCAATGGTCTCCATTTGGTTGTGCATGTCTGTTTTCTGGAGCAAATGACCAAAGGTCACCTACTACATGTCATCATGAGAAAGATCTACCATAAACCTAAAAGTGGGTGCTGAAGTTGTGGTGAAGTTTAGATTTTGGCCTTGTGGGTGCCTTTAGGCCCCTAAATACAGGGCGCCAGGGGAGGAAAACAAATGGTGAGGGTGTGTTTGGGGTATTTTTACTGCGGCTTCAGTCTGCCGGCATTTTCCATGGGGCGGTGGCACCGAGCCTGGGGACAACCACGTGCCTTCAGGGCTATTATTAACTGCTTATAAAGGCGCACCAGGCAGGCCTCGTCGCCTGGACATTGGGCCACCATATCCACTATGCACGCAACGCCTTTTGATCCTAAAGGATCAGCAGATGGGGGAGGTGGTACTTATGACCCCAAAGATGTGAATCCATAAAAAATTGAGCCTATTCAGACTGTCTGTTTTGAAATGAATTATTGATAAGGAAAATATTCCACCAGGTAAAGACAACGGCGCTCATCCGCACCAGCTGGCAGCACCTTGGTTCTTACAAAAATGAGCAGCGGGTTCATGGCCTCCGCAAAGGTTTTATCAAGCATAAGGAAGTGCTTTGCTTCCCTCTCTCTACCCTGGATCAGACTCATGGAGGAACTTGTGCGCATCACACAACAAATATATTCGGTGTATATGGGATTTGAACCCTGGATCCCAGTCTGACGAGCACTCAGGGGGTAAAACCAAACAGACAAACCCATTGTTTTTGGGGGAACAGGCAAAGCCGCAGTCCACGGCTATTCAATTTGGGCCGACTCAGCCCAGACAGCAACCTTCTTCACCAGCGAAACACTTCGTTTTAGTGATTAAAAACAAAGGCATTGGATACATTTTTTTTTTTTATTCACAAATACTTTCCACAAAGTAAGCTCGTCCAACAGGGCTCAATGGCAAACCGGGAACATGTGGCACAGACTCAGCACGCAACGTGATACCAGCATGCAACATGATGCCTGGAGATGGTGCAAGTCAGGAGAGACGGACAGATATCATGGAAGTGAGGGATAGATATAATAGTGAGGGGGGAATCCATTTTTCCTCCCACAAACAACCAACCGCTGCACCTCCTCCAGGAGGGTTTCCTGCCTTTATGGATACAACACAACACAACACAACAACAAACATATCCGAGTACGGATGCATTGTCAAAAACAAAAGTCTTTTCTAACCTGGACGTGGAGAATAATGATGGTTGGCAATGTTCCAGAGAGGATTCTCCATTTGAACTGAAAACGAATGAACATCTTTAACCCGTTTACACGTGACAACACGTTGTCCAATCACTAGGTCCGGTGGACAAGTCCGTCAGGGCCGAGCACGACCTGCCCTCGGGCCACCAGGTCGACGCAAGCCGGGTAAAGCAGATGCTCGGCTCGTTTGATGCGCTCGGTGAGGCTCTCCTCCGTATCACCCAGCTCCACAGGAACGGCCTTCTGGCCGACAATCGCTCCGGCATCTACCTCCTCCTTCAGTCCGACAAATACGCCACGGGTCATGCACCAACTGCATTTTTGGGAGGCTTTGCGATCTCAAGAACATATATTTGATGCTAAAATCGGGAAACTTGTCTTTACCACTTTGTAAATAAATAAATAAAAATCCATTCCCCCGTTTCCCCCACCCACCCCACTCATCTTCACTAAACTTCCCCCAATCAAGCAACTACGGCCTCGCCTTTCTCCTTACCGTTACAAAGTGGACAGAGCAGCCGGTAACACAAACACCAGCGGCTAGTGCCTGGCGCTGAGCATGTTGACCCTTGAAGGCCGGCAGAAGGGACGGATGGATGTTGAGCATACGGCCTGTAAACGAAGAAGAAGAAGAAGAAAAGAACCACTTTTAGAGGCCATTTTTCCCCCACAGAGCAGGGATTGGCCTTTTTCGGGCACCGTGGTCCCCTTTTTGAAGCGATGTTTTACAGCCGGATGCCCTTCCTGCCACTAACCCTGTCAGTCGCCTCTTGCGACAAACACGGATTTACCAGTGAACTGGTACTCAATTTGGCGACCACAGAAGGATGACAGGCTGTCAACCCCACTGGCGTTAATTCAGCGATCGACCGGGATTCGAACCCAGGATCCTAGGATCCCAAGCCGGCACCCGAACCGCAAAGCCAACACCAGGCCGAAAACCAAAAACGCTAAGGTTAAAAAACAAACAAAAAAAACCACCAACCAAACACTATTTAAATTTGCACCAGGAAAACGTGACCGGTAGAATCCCGCACCCACCGTTCCACTGCCGTACGAAGGCCGGAGAGAGTACGCGCATAAAGCCAGCAAGGCATACGAGATGCACGTCAAACTCTCGCAGAAGGCCCTGCAGCTGCTCCTCAAACTCAGCTCGACTACCGTACTGTCGATGGTCGACTACCTGAAAAGAAGGGATCCTGTTTGAGTACGGGTCACTGCACAAGCGTGAAAACGTGAAATTGGTGGATGAATGAATGACGATGAAAAAGACCCCGTAGTTCAAATACAAAGTGCCCGACTCACTCGCGTGGCAATCCCAGCACGAGCAGCCCTTGCCAGGCCTGCCACGGCAAGCTTGTTGGACACGACGAGCACAATCGAGGGTCTGCCCTCGCTGGAACCATCGCGACAGTGATCGATTATTGCCTGCAGATTTGTGCCTGTAAGAGTCAACAATTATGTCACAGATAAAACCACACGCGTTGAATTGCTTCAATCATATTTGAGAGAGGCCGTGCAGGTACAAAAACACTTGATGCTTCAGTGGTCCACAGACTACATACCTGTGCCAGAGATGAGCACAGCCATGCGACTCAGGCCCGGTGGTGAACCCTCACTGCCACCCACCCACGATTGCTGCAGTACAGTCTCCAACCCTTCAATTCTTACCCGCTCTTCACCTGGTCACCAAAGAACCTTTAGTTGGACTCGCCCCTTCAGCTGCTTACACAGCACATCAACCATCTCATCAACTTGATTGCTCCCTCTCACCTCCTACACTATTCTGTAGAGAGCCCACGACCCAAGCCGTCTCGCCAGCATCACCCAAAACGGCCGTGACCTCCTTGGCAGCAGATTCCTCCACCACCAGAACCGCACCCAACCCCAGGTTGAACGTCCGTGCCATGTCACGTGGCTGGAGCCCTCCAACTTTGTACAACCATCCCATAACTGAAGGTACCTGCCAGGACCTGCCATCTTCACACAATATGACAAGACATTCAGGTTTGACATTTTTATTTATATGAACCTCTTACTAAAGAGCCTTCAGAAAGTATTCACACCCCTTGACTTTTTCACATGTTGTGTTACAGCCTGAATTTAAAATGGATGAAATTGAGATTTATTTATTTTTGGCGTAATACCCGAATAACGTCAAAGTATATATTTTTTTAAAGACATTTTAACAAAATAATTATAATACAGAAATATTTAATTTACATAAGTATTCAACCAACCCCCCGAGTTAATACTTTGTAGAAGCGCCTTTGGCAGCGATTACAGCTTTCATTCTTCTTGGTTATATCTGTATCAGCTTTGCACATATGGATTTGGGGAGTTTATTCCACTCTTCCTTGCAGATTTGCTCGAGCTCTGCCAAGTTGGATGATTGTGGGAGAGGGTGCGTGGGTGTCATTGAACAGCATGGGATTCAAGTCTAGGCTTCGGCTGGGCCACTGAAGGACTTAACATTGTTGGTCTGAAGCCATTCCAGTGTTGCTTTGGCTGCATGTTTGGGGTCATTGTCCTCTTGGAATGCAAACCTTCACCGCAGTCTCAGGATTTTGCACTCTGTAGCAGTCATTCTGCTTCTGCTGTCGCAACAATGGATGGAGGTCCGCAATGCCAAACAGGAAATCAGAGCTGTCCCCCTTGACATATCACGTGCCTTCGATACGGTCTGGCACCCAGCTCTGCTCACCAAACTCTCCTCCTATGGTATCCATGGAAATTTCCACACATGGCCTGCGGACGTCCTCTCTGGTCGTAGTCAACGTGTGGCCCCGAATGGATTTCTCTCATCTCCCCTTCCTGTTCAGGCTGGAGTTCCCTAAGGCAGTGTCCTGGGCCCTGTGCTTTTTCTGGTCTTCATCAATGATCTCTCCGACTCTCTGGAAAATCCTCTATTTCTTTGCTGATGACTGCACTCTCTGCCGCTCCATTCCTCATCCCTCAGAACGGCAGTCTGCAGCCTCCTCTCTCTGCAGACCTGGACAAAATCAGACTGGTCAAACAAGTGGAACATGTCTTTCAATTCTGACAAATCTCACACTCTTACTATGTCTCTCCGAAAAGACCGACTGGACAACCCTCCCATCTACTTTCTCAACAATCCTCTCCAAGAAGTTCTGTCACTCAAGCTTTTGGGTCTCACTATCTGCCATGATCTTTCCTGGGAAAACCACATTTCCAAGCTGGCCTCCAAAGCCAGTTGCCGACTGGGCATCCTCCGTCATGCAAAGTCCTTCCTTGGCACACCTGAACTCCTTACCACATACAAGGCTTTCATCCGCAGCTCAATGGAATACTGCTCTCCCCTCTGGGCTGGTGCTCCTGCCTCACACATAGCTCGGCTTCACGCTGTTGAAACCAAAGCTTTCAGAATCATTGGAATCCCGCGATGAAGCCGATTGTGAGGGCCATTGACTCACTCACCGTAGGTGGTCTTATTGTCTTCTACCGACTCCTATCCGGCCTACCTCCCCCAGCTCTATCTGTGCTCTGTCCCGCAAATATTCCTAAAGGTCGCACAAGATCTGCCAGCAACCCTCTTCTGGTAAAATTGCCAAAACCAAGACTCTGCTCACCTTCACTCTTTCATTCTTCTTTTCTCCCACCTCTGGAACAAACTCCCCCACTCTATTCAATCCCTCCCCTCCCTCCAGGTCTTTAAAACAGCTGTTCACCACCATCTCTTATCTTCCCCCATCCAAAACCTTGATCTTTTCTACCCCCGTTAATTCACCCCAGATCCACTTTGTTGAAATACCAACTTCTTTCCTGGAAGTCCTTGCAGTGTCCATGTGTTTTATACCTCTCCCACCCTCCCCACCCCCCTTCCCATGCCTTCCCCTCCCCCCCCCCCCCCCCCAAGTCCTCTCCCTCCTACAGAGCTCCCGATGTCCCTGTTCTCTGCTGTTGTACTTGTGTGCTTCCCTCTCTCCCCCCATCTTGTCTCCCACTCCCTTTATTGCATGTTTTGTGTGTCCATTTGGTTTTTTTTCAGGGGGGGGGGGGGGCAGGGGGGGTATTAATGTTAGCTCTTACACGAGCCTCGATCTTGTATACAAAATAAAAAAAGAAAAGCAGGTTCTCCTCAGGGATTTGCCTGTAATTGGCTCCATTCATTGTTCCCTCTATCCTTACAAGTCTCCCAGTCCCAGCTACTGAAAAGCATCTCCATAGCATGATGCTGCCACCACCATGCTTCACGGTATTGAAAGTGTTGGATGGGTGATGAACAGTCCTCAGTTTCCGCCAGACGTAGCGCCTTGCATTCAGGCCAAAAAGTTCAATTCTTGTCTCATCAGTCTTTCATGTGCCTATCTGTCGACTCCAGGCGTGCTGTCATGTGCATTTTTCTCAGGAGTGGCTTCCGTCTGGCCACTCTCCCATAAAGACTAGATTTGTGAAGTGCTGCAGAGACTATTGTCCTTCTGGCAGGTTCTCAGACCTCAGCCAAGGAATTCTGTAGTTCAGGCAGTGGTCATTGGATTCTTGGTCACCTCCCAGACCAAGGTCCTTGCCCGGTTGCTCAATTTAGTCAGATGGCCAGCTCTAGGAAGAGTCTGTGTCGTTCCATATTCTTTCCATTTCCTAATGATGGAGCTCTCTGTGCTCTTGGGAACTTTCAACACTCTTGAAATTGTTTTATACCCTTCCCCAGATCTATGCCTCCTCACAATTCTATATCGGAGTTCTACAGAAAGTTCCTTGGACTTCTTGGTGGAGTTTCTGCTCTGACATGCACCGTCAACTGTGGGACCTTGCATAGAAAGGTGTGTTTCTTTCTAAATCATGTCCAATCAATTGAAAAGGCCACAGGTGGACTCTAATCAAGTTGTCGAGACATCAAGGATGATCAAAGGAAATTGGATGCACCTGAGCTCAATTTGGAGTGTCATAGCAAAGGGGTTGAATACTTATTGATTCAAGACATTTAAGCTTTTCCATATTAAATATGCTAAAATTTCCAACGAAAAAAAAAACAAAAATACACAAGAACCCCGCAAAATAACCAAAAACGTTATGGAGTATCATGTGTATCGCGATCAGTGACAAAAAAATTCTAAATTAAATCCATTTTTAATTCAGGCTGTAACACAACAAAATGTGAAGAACAATGTGACTGTCGCCAATATGCCTCCACATAGTTCCACAAAGTCGGTCTTCTTTTCAATGCCTCAAAAACAAAGTACATGCACATACATCATCGACCAAATGAACAACAAACTCTCAGGGCAGCAAATGGAAAAGTGCTCGAGATAGTTCAATACTTCAAATACCTTGGCTCACACACTAACACTGCCTATGACATCAGGTGCCGCATTGGACCACCATGGGCAGCAGCAAACAAACTTGAGAAAGATTGGTGCGCCCCACTGCAACGAAGCACCAAAATCCGGCTATGTAAAGCTACAGTTGAATCAATCTTACTGTATATGGGTGCGAGTCGTGGACACTGACGAGTAGCATGACACGTAAAATTGATGGCAACTACACCAAGCTCCTCCATAAAACACTCAACATCCGTTGGCAAGATCACGTCAAACATTGACCTATATGGTAATGTGTGAAAATTTTCTGATGTGAGGAAGAGGTTTTTGAGATTGGTGGGTCATGGCCTCCGGCACGAAGAAGAAGCAGCAAATAGCGTCCTACTTTGGAAGCCATCAGAAAGGAGAGTTGGTCGGCCGAACCTGACGTTGATTAATATTGTCTGCAGCGACACTGGGCTGCATATGGACGAACTGAAATTCACCGCAACTGATAGAGCGGTTTGGGCAAATCTGACAAAGTAACTTTGTTCTTTGTCGCTCTGGTTTCTTTTTGGTGTTTTTTGTTTGTGATTGATCAACATTATGTATAAACAAGTAGTCGTAGTCCCACAAAGGGAAGCTGCCATCATGCTGCATATGTATGGGTATGGGATCATGTTTGTGAAATTTCGTGTTGATCGGACAAGGTTCGTTTTTCTATCCAAGATGGCTGCCAAACCACGTGACGTATGACATCAATTTCAAACTATATGCAACAGTGCTGTTCGGTGATATTTGTAAAATTTCGCATCGATAGGGTGAGCGGTTTCAGAGATATAATTATTTAATATTTTTCTTAAATCCAATATGGCTGCCAAACCATGTGACCTATGATGTCACAAATTTAATATTTCAATACAAATGGGTCATTGGTCATGTGCATGCAATTTCAGATTTTTAGGATAAGGAATTCGATTAAAACATTTTTGGCTGGTATACCAATTCACCTATGTCATTATTATCATGCTTTTTTCCCCATTGGGAATACTTGACATTGTGCCAAGTTTAAGATTTTTCCATTCAGCAGTTTGAGAAATAATTTTTTAATTATATGTTTTTAATCTAAGATGGCTGCCATACCACGTGACCTATGACATCACACTTGTCATAAAAACATTCTGCATGGGTGTCACTCCTACCCTAAAAGTTTCGTCCCAATCGGACATATGGTTGCTGAGAAAAACTAGGTTTAGCCCATACGGACGGACAACCCGAAAACATAATGCCTCTGGCGACTGTCGGCGTAGGCATAAGAACGTCAAGGGGTGCGAATACTTCCTGAAGGCACTATATGCGAGTCAAGACACTCGAGAGGCAAGCGATTATTTTCTCATTTAAAAAAGTAAAAACACACAAATGAACACAGGTGCAGAATGGTGTGTGTGTGCCATAGGGTGAGACAAATGGAGTAAGCAATGAGTGAACAGTTGTGGTGTATTAGTACCAAGATGGGCGCTGAGATTTGAGGGAAGAACACGGACAACGTTTTCTGGCAAACCACCCCCGGTGATGTGGGCCATGGCTTTGACCAGGCCAGAGCGGAGCAATGGAAGCAGTGAAGGGCCATAGAGTCGTGTCGGAATGAGCAGCGCTTCACCTGGATCGTAGAGGATACAGGAAAAAGGGATTGCTTGTACCAGCGGAGTACAGAATGAGTAAAAAAAAAAACCCCACATATTCTCCGAAATGGCAATACCAGTAGACTTGCACTGCAGCCAGTTGGCTAATGTACTTTTGCAACCTGCTTCAATCTCGTCCAACCTCTAGGCCCTCCTGTGCAAAATCCGATATGACTGCAAAACTCTGATAGGACTTTAACACTAGAAAACGAAGAGTTTAAGAAACATACCGAGGGTTTGCGAACTGTCAAACGGTGCTGGGTGTCCATAGTTCGCTCCAATCTTCTCAACTACACGCCGCACCAGACTGAAGCCATTGCTGTGAAGACCAGATGACGCCACACCCACCAATGCATCGCCTGGCCTAATGTCGGCCAATAGGGGCAAAGTGCTCCCACGCTCGACTGCACCGACAGCAAAGCCCGCAAGATCAAAGCCGCGTGGAAGGTAAGCTCCCGGCATTTCTGCGGTCTCACCACCTTAACATGGGGAGGGATATGGAAACGTTCAGTGACATTGTCGTTCCAACATCCTGAGCCGGCTCCCCCACTCGGGACGGCAAGTTGCATCATGGCCGAGTCATAGCTAAGATCAAAATTGGTATGTGCTGATTCTTCGCTTGATTTTCAGTACTTTGCATCCCGCAGGTAGAGATTGCTTCCTGAAAGTTCTCCGCTGATTGTGGAGAGAAATCTGCGACATTCACAAAAATGAGTTTTACCTTTTAACTGCATGTCCTTTTTAAATTTGAAAACAAACAATCCTGTTAACTGTCAATTTCATTTTGGCAAAGCTTCTGGTTTTCAGTTTTACAAAACCGACAAGCCAGGAATTTGATATAAATTGTTCCAAACAGTGGAGTCTGACAGGTCAAGTCATGAACATCCCTAAACAACACAGGTGAAGGCCAGTACCGAGCTACTGCGGTATATCACCGCCCAAGCACCGGCAGGTAGCCACGACGTCCTACCGAGGAGTGCACATTTGGTGTCCCGGCAGGCTCGTGCTACCCCGGCGATGAGGCGGCGAGCCACCGCCTCCTCGAGCCGTCCGCAGGCCAGGTAGTCGAGGAAGAACAGAGGTTCAGCACCGTGAGTAATCACATCGTTGACGCACATCGCCACCAAATCCTGGCCCAGGCCTTCGAGTCGATCGCACGCCTGAGCAACCTGCATCGAGCACAAAAAGGTAAAGCAATATTATTTACCAAGCACTCCATCCCACATACACAAGTCTATTTTTGAAGATAAACCTGACAGAGGTCCCGACCCATTAGGTTTTGAAAATGGCTTTAAATAACCCCCAAAATAATGTGCAACTTGTAGGTGAACTGTTAAACTGTTAATACACTTAAACCCAAAGTCTCCCATATGCTCTTACTAGGAGCTTGGTCCCCACGCCGTCAGTCCCAGCCACCAGGATAGGGTCTTTGTAGCCTGCAGCCCGCAGGTCAAACAGGCCTCCAAAACCACCCAACTCTGCCGTGCAGCCTGCGAGTCCGGTCCACATGGAAGAGAGAGGATAATGTTGATTAGCAGAGCGCTCCCCAACCACCACCTCACGCAAGACCATCTAGTCCAATGCGGCCGACAGAGCACCTTCGAAGTCATAATCTTCTACTGGGTCAAAGGTTTATGGAGGAGCTTGTATACACACATTGAACAGGATAAATAGGAGACAAGTATATATATATATATATATATTTGTTTATTTTATTTTTTCTTCTTTGTTTACACAAATAACAAGGACATTAGGAGACACAGGACAAACTAACACAGTATTTGGGATTTTAACTTGGGATCTCAGCATCATGGACCAGGTGCTCGGGTGGGGAAAGCAACCAAGCCACCGTTTCTAGGACTCGTGATTTGTGTATATTTCTCCACAGGTAGGGCAAGGAGGGAACAACACAAGTAACAGGATATTGAATATAGGATTCCTTTTTCATGAGCAAGGCTGCAGAGCATGCACTGTGTCCACAACATGATCCAGGAGAAGAGCCATGAACCCAGAGCGTGCATTGTATTTCATTTAATCTTTTTCAAATGCACCACCATAACTCGCTTGATGCTGCCACGTTTACATCAGAACAATGTGCTCCCAGACACAGCATCAGAGGTGACCAAAACTACCATTTTGGTATGGTGGCAGCAGGAGCTGCTGCGCCGTGGAGGCATCGAGCTGGCTGTTTCACAAAAAAAAGGTCTCGCACCTTTGGACTATCCCGACCTTGTTGGCGGGACAGGGGACAACTAGAAGGGCACTCAGTAGAGTGCATACCTCTGCCAGGCCGAACAGATTATGTTTTGTATCCCACCAACAGGCCAGATCTGCATCTGGACCTGAACCGAAGTCTACCTAATCGGCTTGTTCTCGTCACATATCCAACCCATCCACTAAGTTTGGTACGAATCCATCCACAACCTTTTGAGATATCATGCTATAGTTTTTGGCCCCATCTCCAAATGGTGAAGAATCACTTAAAATATTGTAGTATCCGGATTCAGATCTGGATCTACACCAAAATCGAATCAATTCGTCCTAGTCACACACACAACCTGTCCACCATGTTTTGTCCGAATCCGTCAATGACTTTTTTTTTTTTGAGTTAAAAAATCTTCCGTTTTGACCCCTGTGATGCTAAGGTCCCACTTCCTGGGGCATCAAGAGGGGGTCAAATCCGGGGGAAAAAAATCGTAACATATTTCATGCAATGTTGATTGCATATACAGTCTCATGAAAAGATATTTAACAATGTGCTCATAATTGCATTTTTTGGTATTTGAGCTTCTGACCACACCCCATAGCCCCAGGGGAAGGCGGGGCCAAAAATGACCCTGCTCTCACACCTCTTTGCCATGTGGTGATGACAATCGAAGTTTGGTGAATTTCTGCACAAATGTTTCAGAGATAGCATGATGGATGATGGACGGAGTCAATTACAATATCCCACTCTCCTCTCCGCCCCCCCTCACCCCCCTTTTTTAATGTGGAGATAATGATTGAACAAGCAGACCTGGCCGGGTGGTGGCTGTGGCAAATGGCTTGAAGGCCTCAACAGTTGCGTTCCCAGCATCGATATCCACTCCTGCAGCTTTGTACGTGAGGCCACTGTCCGAAAGGTAAAGTGTTACAAAAATACTTTCCTCAAGGACAAAATACTTCCAACGTTCAGTTTGTGTTCGTTGTTTGAGTGACAACACTTGTATTTATCAGCACTTGTACAAAACGGGGTGATAAACACAAGTCTTGTAACAACCACGGTTTCCTTAGTGCATTATGATATGTAAGAAAAAGGGCTGGCGCTCGATTTTTGTGCCAAAAGTGATTTTTTTTGCAGTTTTGTCAACTTTAGGGGGTAAATTAAAAGGAAAATTAGGGGTTGAATTTTTTCGCGTATTTTGGGGGGCCTTTTAGGGGGGGGCACAATCTATATCTCGGCTCCTAGACATGCTAGCTTCATGATCTTGGTGTCTAGGATAGGGTTTCTGGGTGCGCCGAGTTCAATCATGTTGTTTATGAGGTGATCTGAGGTCAAGGTCATAGGCTCAAAGTCACCACAGGGTCATAAATGGCTCCAAAAGGTAAAATTAGCGAAAAGAACTGAATTATATCGTATAGTACCACTTTATATCGGTTTTATTGGGTGAGGAATTCAGTCGTGACATCCATCCTTTTCGACATTTGAGGAGACAATTGGAACCTACGAGATGTCAGTGATGCCCCGTTCTATGTTTGCCCCTGATGGGACACTCCTCCTGCCAGTTGACAAGGCCAGCCTCATGCATGCCATTGAGGCGCAACCCTCTCAACCGCCCCCTCTAGATCCAGTTCAGCATCCCACAGCATCTACTTATATCCTGGATGCAATGGCCGTACTGCAGGCGATGAAGAAAACGCCAGGGATGAAGAAAATCATTCACCTCAAGCACGCCTTCATAAATACCATTAAAAAGCGTACATATAAGGGTGGTTACGAAGAAGTCAGGGTACTCTTTGATCAATATCTTCCCCTCCGTCTGAAAGAGAAGACAAGGGCAAAGAGGGCTACATCAGACGAAGCTTGAAGCGCTGGATATGAGGTCCATGACGAAATGAGCATCACGACTGTTCCTCTGCGGGAGCTCTTGTCCTCCTCCAAGACCAAAGGTCAGCTTGCAAGGATTCTTGCCCAGGGACTTCTACGGGAGTTTGAGGGACAGGATCTGCGACTTATCGTCTCATATGACACCAATATCAAAATCAATGCACCCCACAGGCTTGAAGAGGACTTCTTTACCCATGAGCACGACGAGGCTGACTCACAGATCCCCCTTCATGTTCTTCACTGCATCAAGGATTGTGAATTCAGACATATTGTTGTTGCAACACTGATGTGTTGGTCCTCCTCATTGACCTCACAGCGCATGGACGTTTGGGAACTTTGACCACATTGGAATTTCACACAGGAAATGGCAACAAGTTCAGAAAGATCGATGTGGTGGAGAGAGTGAGGAGCATCAGCCGTAAGAAATGTCAAGGTCTCATTGGGATACACAACTTCACTGGCGCTGATTGGGGTGGTAAGTTCGTGGGTGTGACAAAGAAGAGGTGGATCACAGAGTACTTCAAATTGGGTCCCAATGATCCCGTCATTGATGCCTTCCAGAGATTGGGAGATGGCCCTCTCTCATCGACGGAACTAATAGACGGAAAACTCCCTGAGGAGATGCAGCCTCTCGAACACTTTGTGTGCCGCGTCTACTCTGCCAATGGCCCACAAACACTCCCCCAACTTCGTTGGGAGCTCTTCAGGTCGAAAAACATGGAGTCTGAGATGCTGCCCCCCACCCGAGCTACATTGCTGCCTCATATTCAACGGACAAACTTTGTATGCATGGTGAACAAAGCCTATGTCACTACACATCCCCAACTTCCTAGTTTGGAAGACTGCGGTTGGGTCATCAAAGATGGTGCAATCTTCCCTCTACGGTGTCTTGAACTACCTGCTCCACAAGAGGTAGTAGAACTGATCAAATGTGGCTGTAAATCATCTGTCTGCGCACGCAACTGTTCTTGTGCGAAGAACAACCTCCCCTGCATGCCGCTTTGCAAGTGCCATGACCAAGGATGTCAAAACGTCAGGCATGAGAAATTCGATATTGAGGACGAAGAAGTATAAGGATCGGAATTGTAAGTACCATTTTTGTAATTGATAGCTGATTATGGGTACATTGATGATATTTGTTTAGTTAATGCATACGCGGTGTAAAACTGGTGTAGTAGGGCCTATATATTGGTGCGATTAGACCTTATATTACACTGGACGTAGTGTAACTCAACAAAGTGTAAATAGATCTGTCATGAGATGAAGAATGTGGTGCATTATAATATGTACTTGCTCAGCATTCATGTCAAAACTAATGTTTTGTAGTTGCACGGTATATCATGAGATGTGACATTTTTTTGTTTTCGCCACATTTTCACCCACCCAAATGACATTGACCATGACCTAGTTTATAACCTGATCGTGACCTCGAATGTAAAAAAAGATGTCACCACTGAATTTCTCACCCAACAAAACCCACATGAAGTGGTACTATATGACATAGTTGTTATTTTGGCTGATTTTACATTTTGGGGTCATTTATGACCCTGTGGTGACCTTGAGCCTAGGACCTTGACCTCAGATCATCTTGTAAGCATCATAATTGAACTCGGCGCCCCCAGAAACCCTATCCTAGACACCAAGATCATGAAGCTAGCATGTCTAGGAGCCGAGATATAGATTTTGCAATTTTTGGGGGTTCCCTCCCCCCCCCCTAAAGGGCCCCCAATACCCCAAAAGTTAGCGAACAAATTCAACCCCTAATTTTTCTGTTAATTTACCCCCCAAAGTTGACAAAACTGCAAAAAATCACTTTTGGCACAAAAATCGAGCGTCATGACATATCATAATGCACTATTACGGGTTCTTTGTTCACACAGATAACACGCTATCCTACCTAAAGGAACGTTAAACCATGAAAACCAACTGTGGAACAATTGCAAGATCATGAACTACCAGGACTACCTTTCTAGGGCCTTCTCTTCCACAACAAGGCTTTTCTTTTCCCCAGCGGCAGCGTCCTCGACCGCGTTGGAAGCAGCGATGGCACGCCACCCGATATCCGAACGCCACACAGCACCATCGAAGCTCAGCGAGGCGACACCAGCTGTAGCGAGTTCCAACGCGCCACGCACATTCTCGTTCAGGGCCACCACGGCTAGCACACGACCTCCCGCAGTGACAGTATGGGTACCCTGCTGCGCTGTACCCGCGTGGAATACCAGGCAGCCCAGAGCTATAGCTGCCGATAAGCCTATAATATCGAGAGAAAGACAAATTTTTTTTCTCCCACAAATAACTGCGAGTTACGGTCCAAAGGTCATCAAAGCTCAATCTCGTGTTTTTTTTTTTGCTATACCTATGATTTCAAAGCCAGTCTCGCATTTCACCGGGTAGCCACGACTTGCCATCACCACGGCGACGGCCGAGCGATCGGTGTACCATTCTGGGGTGGTGGTAGCCAATGTGCCAGCTATTACGGCATCCAGTACTGTGTAAAGGTCGCTCCGTAGCAAAGGCAGCAACACCTGCAGAAGACCAGGATCATGTACATGGATCAACGATTCATGGATTGAACCAGCAATATGAAAAGGGTAGATAATTGTGGAGGTGGAAGAGGACACAGTCAGGGAGGAAATGAGACAGGGTTGGAGGTGACGCTCAATATGTCGATCGTTCGACCGAAAGGAGAGCCCAGAGGGAGCATACTCAACCTTGAGCTGTGTTGTGTCGAATTCCCGACCCTACTATAAACTGTTGCCCTGGTGCTTCACAGACAAGATGTTGCATCACAGTGTACAACATCCTTCAGGGGAACAATAAAGAAGAGAGAGAATGAAACGCAACAAGAGGCTAGGGTTACTTTGGGCTCATGGGGGTACGCACAAAACGTTGAGTACACATGTCAAATGCAGGACAAAGACAGACGACATCAGTGTACTATTACATGAATTACAAGGACATTCGTAGATAATGCACAAACACACATTGTATATGGAATTTGATCTTGCGTCCCTGCATGAGTCAGGAGTTCAGATCGGAACACTAACCGATCAAGCATTTGCGAGAAGAATAGGTCGTTGGTCTCAAACTCTGGGAGATAATATTGAAGACTCTATCATCAGTCGAGTCTAGGAATGAGAGGGGGTTGGAGGGAGAGGAGGGGTCTGCGAGTCGACGTCTACGTTAACTGCAGGAAATAATAACGGAGCCGGTATATAGTACGAGTACGAGTCTCAAATTTCTGGTTCAGTAGTGTTAGTAAACTGGCAACATCCCCAACACCAAAAGAACACTGTCGGCCTAACAGCTTCCCTACAATGAATGAATGTCATGCCAATAAATGCCAGTCAACACTTTTTGGCCACCTCATTTATTACCTGGCACTCGGGGTCTCCGAACCGACAATTGAACTCGAGCACCTTTGGACCATCTTTGGTGAGCATAATACCAGCATACAACACACCTGGGGACAATGGAGACACATGGTTGTGAGAAAAGACATTTGAACAGCAATTGGCAGTCTGTTCAAGGCTTTTGGGCCCTGTATCATTCATACCGACATATGGCGAGCCTTCCGCACACATCCCATCAACCGTTCGCTGCAGAATGTCCTCCACTTTCACCAGCACATCCACCGAAACCTGGACACATTCCATCCACCAGTCAGGAGTGCATCATTTCAAAATAAATAATTCAAGGTCAGGAGCATCTACCGCGTTTACGAGCAGCTTGATAGAAAAAAAAAAACAAAAAAACTTGATATAAAGATGCCCTCTCCCGCGCCCGCTCCGCCTACTACTCTCAAATTATCCACTCTGGCTCCGGAAACCCAAAAGCACTCTTCTCTACAATAAACAAACTCCTCAGCCCCCTGAACACCACCACCCAGTCATTCACAATAGACAACTGCATCTCCTTCCTTTCATTCTTCCAACGCAAAATTGAAAACATTTACAACAGCTTGACCACCGCCGCACCCGCTCCCCCTCAAACCACCTGCCCCCCCCCTTATCCTGCCATCCCCTGTCTCAATTCTCCCCAGTCTCCCCTACTGACCTCTCTGAACTCCTCATCGGAATGAAAACTGCCACCTGCACTCTTGACCCCATCCCCTCCAGCTTTGTCAAGGCCTCCCTTCCTGCTCTCTCTCCACTTATCATTGCAACAATAAACTCCTCCCTGTCTACAGGCATCGTCCCACCATCCCTCAAAATTGCTGCTGTTACCCCCATTCTGAAAAAACCTGGACTAAACCCCGACACCCTAAATAACTTCAGACCCATCTCCAACCTACCCTTTCTGTCAAAGGTTTTGGAACGCGCTGTAGCCACTCAACTCAAACATCACCTCTCTGCCAATAACCTGTATGAAACATTCCAATCCGGATTCCGCTCCAACCACAGTACTGAAACTGCTCTCCTCAAAATCACCAACGACCTTCTCCTCTCCTCTGACGCTGGCAACCTCAACATTCTCATCCTCCTCGACCTCAGCGCCGCCTTTGACACCATCGATCACACCATCCTCCTCACCCGACTTGAAACCACCTTTAACATTACCGGCACTGCCCTCTCTTGGATTAAATCATACCTCTCTGACAGACGTCAGTTCATCTCCATCAATAACTGCAAATCCCCTACTGCTCCCCTCCCCCAAGGTGTCCCCCAAGGTTCAGTTCTTGGCCCCCTCCTCTTCATCCTTTACCTGTCCCCCCTCGGTCACTTAATCCGCCGTCATGGTCTCCAATTCCACTGCTTCGCCGATGACATCCAGCTTTTCATCTCCACCAAGTCCATCTCCATCGCCACCCACTCTATCCTGACAAACTGCATCACTGAAATAAAATCCTGGCTTCAAATCAACTTCCTCAAACTTAACTGTGATAAATCTGAAATAATCATCATTGGCCCAAAAACGCTCACCAAGTCCACCCATAACTTTGCCCTCAACATCGACGGTTTCCCAGTATCCACCTCCCCTCACATCCGGAATCTTGGCATCATCTTTGACCAAACCCTCTCCTTCGACAAATACACTAAACAGATCACAAAGACAGCCTTCTTTCACCTGAAAAACATCGCCCGTCTCCGTCCATCCCTCTCCTCCGTGGCTGCAGAAACCCTCATCCACGCCTTCATCACTTCCCGTCTGGACTACTGCAATAGCCTCCTTTATGGTTCACCCTCAACAATCACCAATAAACTCCAATACATTCAGAACTCCGCTGCCCGTCTACTCACCCATTCCCGGACCCGTGACCACATCACCCCCGTCCTTTACAAGCTTCACTGGCTCCCCATCTCCCAGAGAATCCAGTACAAAATCCTCCTCTTGACCTACAAAGCCCTCCATAACCTGGCCCCATCCTACCTGGCTGACCTCCTCTCCAGACACACTCCCACCCGCAACCTCCGCTCTGCTGGTACCAACCTTCTGACCCCCCCCCCCCCCATCCGGACCAAATTTAGATCCTGGGGGGACAGGGCCTTCTCCATCGCTGCTCCCACCCTCTGGAACTCGCTACCTCACACCATCAGAGACTCCTCCTCACTCACCACATTCAAAACATCACTCAAGACCCACCTGTTCAACACTGCATTCAACATTTAACCCACAGCATCTAACCCCTGACTATCTCCTCTCCTTCTCCCTCCTTTGTGCTTTGAATATTTCCCTATTGATTCTTCTTTTTTTGCAATTGTTTTTATGTTTTGCTATGCATTATGTTTTGCACTCTGTCAAAGCGTCTTTGGGCTTCCTGAAAAGCGCTATATAAAATAAATGCATTATTATTATTATTGTGTGTGTGTGTGTGTGTGTGTGTGTGTGTGTGTGTGTGTGTGTGTGTGTGTGTGTGTGTGTGTGTGTTTGTTTTCATGGATGACCTAAACAACAGAGGGCAGCAGGTTCGCAGGTCGTTCAAAGTTCAAAAGGAGAAAGGGACGACCAAGATCTCAAGAGTGGCAGAAAGTAAAGTGGTGGAAGGGGTGAGGGATTCACAAGAAGAAAAGAGATCAGGGGTGGGGGCGGGTAAAGCAGGAGATGACAATGGGCAGCACTTTTCAAAGACTGGAGGGAGGGGCATGCGACAATAGACATGGGGGTCAGTTCCACAGATGAGACAATTGAGGCATGAGGGTTGTACATTCACCTTGGATTTGGAGAGAGTCATGTAATCTCAAACTTTGCGATTGAAACCACCGTTTACGCCCCAAACATAAAAACCACCGTTCACACCCCAACATAAAAACCACCGTTTACACCCCAAACATAAAAACCACCGTTTACACCCCAAACATAAAAACCACCGTTTACGCCCCAAACATAAAAACCACCGTTCACACCCCAACATAAAAACCACCGTTTACACCCCAAACATAAAAACCACCGTTTACACCCCAAACATAAAAACCACCGTTTACGCCCCAAACATAAAAACCACCGTTCACACCCCAACATAAAAACCACCGTTTACACCCCAAACATAAAAACCACCGTTTACACCCCAAACATAAAAACCACCGTTTACACCCCAAACATAAAAACCACCGTTTACACCCCAAACATAAAAACCACCGTTTACACCCCAAACATAAAAACCACCGTTTACACCCGAAACATAAAAACCACCGTTTACACCCCAAACATAAAAACCACCGTTAACACCCCCAACATAAAAACCACTGTTTACACCCCAAACATAAAAACCACCGTTTACACCCCAACATAAAAACCACCGTTTACGCCCCAAACATAAAAACCACTGTTAACACCCCAACATAAAAACCACCGTTTACACCCCAAACATAAAAACCACCGTTTACACCCCAACATAAAAACCACCGTTTACGCCCCAAACATAAAAACCACCGTGAACACCCCAACATAAAAACCACCGTTTACACCCCAACATAAAAACCACCGTTTACACCCCAAACATAAAAACCACCGTTTACACCCCAACATAAAAACCACCGTTTACACCCCAAACATAAAAACCACCGTTTACGCCCCAAACATAAAAACCACCGTTTACACCCCAACATAAAAAACCACCATTTACACCCCAAACATAAAAACCACCGCTTACACCCCAAACATAAAAACCACCGTTTACACCCCAAACATAAAAACCACCGTTTACACCCCAAACATAAAAACCACCGTTTACACCCCAAACATAAAAACCACCGTTTACACCCCAAACATAAAAACCACCGTTTACACCCCAAACATAAAAACCACCGTTTACACCCCAAACATAAAAACCACCATTTACACCCCAAACATAAAAACCACCGTTTACACCCCAACATAAAACCACCGTTTACACCCCAAACATAAAAACCACCGTTTACACCCCAAACATAAAAACCACCGTTTACACCCCAAACATAAAAACCACCGTTTACACCCCAACATAAAAACCACCGTTTACACCCCAAACATAAAAACCACCGTTTACGCCCCAAACATAAAAACCACCGTTTACACCCCAGCATAAAAACCACCGTTTACACCCCAACATAAAAACCACCGTTTACACCCCAAACATAAAAACCACCGTTTACACCCCAAACATAAAAACCACCGTTTACACCCCAAACATAAAAACCACCGTTTACACCCCAAACATAAAAACCACCTTTACACCCCAAACATAAAAACCACCGTTTACACCCCAAACATAAAAACCACCGTTTACACCCCAAACATAAAAACCACCGTTTACACACCAAACATAAAAACCACCGTTTACACACCAAACATAAAAACCACCGTTTACACACCAAACATAAAAACCACCGTTTACGCCCCAAACATAAAAACCACCGTTTACACCCCAAACATAAAAACCACCGTTTACACCCCAAACATAAAAACCACCGTTTACACCCCAAACATAAAAACCACCGTTTACACCCCAAACATAAAAACCACCGTTTACACCCCAAACATAAAAACCACCGTTTACACCCCAAACATAAAAACCACCGTTTACACCCCAAACATAAAAACCACCGTTTACACCCCAAACATAAAAACCACCGTTTACACCCCAAACATAAAAACCACCGTTTACATCCCAAACATAAAAACCACCGTTTACACCCCCAACATATAAACCACAACCACCGTTTACACCACAAACACGTAAACCACCGTTTACACGCCAACATAGAAACAACTCTTTACACCCCAGCATCTCCGCATCGAGGTCTGACCTGCGGCGTCGGTGCGTAAGCGCCCATGCCCCCGGTGTTCGGGCCTCGATCTCCATCGCACAGCCGTTTGTGGTCTTGAGCCGGAGGCATGCAGGCTATGGAGTGACCGTCCGTGAAGCAAAGACACTGGGCAGCAGCAACACAAGTGCCATAAACCCATGTCAATCCGTCGGCAATCAAAGGAAAGGATAATTTGCAACGCTTTATGGTAAGACATGAAGTGCTAATACTGAACAATAATGCGTGAAACAAAACAATGCCTCACCAAGAAGAAACTTTGCTTACAAACTACACAACTACAAAACCCTATGGTACCCAAAAACCTAGGATACTAGGCCTGGCAGTTGTAACCCATTCCACCCTCTAGGAATGCACATTCCCTAATCGAGCTGACAAATCTGTTTGGAGTCAAAATCAGCGACGCACAGATATTTCCTCCCCTTCAAGGAGTTCTTCCACAACCACGGTGTCGCCAGCTGCTCCACATTGCTTCTCCTACGGTGGGAAGGGGCAGGTGCACAACACAAAAGGCCACAACTCAAAAGGAAAGCCATTAAAACATGCTTCTTGTAGCGTTAAGAAACAATTGCAACATTACAGCAATTATTGCAACACCGCATGGCGATGACTCACCTTCATGATCTGCATTACGGCCTCACATGCCTCCTCTTTGGTGCTCGCTACGGTGACCCCCTTACCGGCAGCAAGACCGCTCGCTTTCACGACCAGAGCAGGAAAGTCAGCACTGCCAGCCACACGAGCAAAAAGTAACACCCGGAACATTAAATCGAGCCAATTCCTCCACATGATCATTACGTCCAGCCGGCTCCCCCACTAGATCATTACGTCGAGCTAGCCCCCCCACTAGATCAAGTCGAGCCGGCTCCCCCACCAGATCATTACGTCGAGCCGGCTCCCCCACTAGATCATTACGTTGAGTCGGCTTCCCCACTAGATCATTACGTCCAGCCAGCTCCCCCACTAGATCATTACGTCCAGCCGGCTCCCCCACTAGATCATATCGAGCCGGCTCCCCCACTCGATCATTACGTTGAGTCGGCTTCCCCACTAGATCATTACGTCCAGCGGGCTCCCCCACTATATCATTACGTCCAGCCAGCTCCCCCACTAGATCATTACGTCCAGCCAGCTCCCCCACTAGATCATATCGAGCCGGCTCCCCCACTCGATCATTACGTTGAGTCGGCTTCCCCACTAGATCATTACGTCCAGCGGGCTCCCCCACGAGATCATTACGTCCAGCCAGCTCCCCCACTAGATCATTACGTCCAGCCGGCTCCCCCACGAGATCATTACATCGAGCCGGCTCCCCCATTAGATAATTACGTCGAGCCGGCTCCCCTACTAGATCATTACGTCCAGCCGGCTTTTAAATAGAACAGCACTCGTAGAGCACAGTCTCACCCTTTGCGTTCATTTCGAACAAAAATCCCATCGTTAACTGAACATGCTATTACAGCCCACTGCTATCATGGCCCAAATACCCAAATCATCTATGCACACTATTTCACATAGGTTTTTGGCATGGGTTATGAACGTCATTAATTTAATTTTTCACTCACATAAAGTCATAGATCAGATATATGAAGTTTCAGATAATGATTTCAAATCAACCAATAATGGCTGGAATACCACTTCACCAATGATGTCATCGTTATCACCCTATATACCCCATAGAAAGTTGATGACATTTGCAAAGTTTGAATTCTTTTTGTTGAGCAGTTTCAGAGAAAATGATGTCCAAATTTTTCCTCTAATTTAATATGGCTGCCACAACATGTGACCTATGATGTCAGAGTTAGCAATAAAATATTATCCATGGGGCGTCTCTCTTACGTTTAAAGTTTGGCATCAGTCGGACAAATGGTTGCAGAGAAAACAACTTTTAAAGCAAAAATATATAGACACGGACAAACACGCACACACGCAGACAATGGCATTGCAATAGTCGCGCATCCCCTTCGGGGCGAGACTAAAAATATAGAATTCCCAACATATGACTGCTTCATCGTTGGAGACAAAAGTTGGTTTGGTCTAATCTTTGACAATTTGCAGAGGGTAAGTATCAAATTGTGGAGACCATGTTAGAATGTAAACTTTGTAAATGGGAGGGTGTGGGGTAGGGAAGGGGTAGAAACTACCACATTTGTATGCATATCGATGAGCCCCCACAGTATTCGGAGATCGGTATCCATGTAGCATTATCATGTCACCTCTACGTGCCAGTATGCATTGTCTTTATAAAGTACTCGTGGGGTATGCTTACACCCTGTAAGCAATAAGTACGTAGGTACATAATAAATAGAAGCTTTATGATTGCAGGCAAGCATCAACAACCTTCTGCGAGATATCGTTATTTTTTTAATGGACGCATTTACAGTTTTTTCAAACGTAAATTTGCATTTGCGGGTGCTTTCCAACTGTTCTGTGATTTTTTTCCTGGCTTCAATGTCCATCGGCACGCCAAATTTCAGCTTTCTATGACACCCGGAAGGTATCGTACATTAATATCAGTCAGTCAGTGAGTGAGTGAGTGAGTGAGTGGTTGGAAAGAGCTTTAAACAGACTGCATTTTCTTATGGAATATTTTTTTTTTCTTGCCTTGGGTTTACTTTCTTAACTCAGTATATCAATCTGGTGAGTTTCTTTTACACTTTGGTGATTTATTTGTTAAAAGAACCATGTCACTGATTGTCTCTCGCAGCAAGAAGTCAACAACAGGATTATATCACAGGTGGCGTGGCAAAATGTACGGACAGGTGCATTTGATGATTGGCTTCACAGTCGGGTATACAAGGGTTGTTGCGTTCTGTATTAGTGGAAAACAACTGCTGCACATCTCCAAAAGTTATTGCCGCTTCCTCTGGAGATGTTCCGTCAACTCGACAATGCTGTTTGTCATGGAGTGGTGGCTTTACGAAATTACGGCATGAAACAGCGTGCTATTGCTCGGCAGTATGGCATCACTCAAGGTCAGGTGTCAAAGATCCTGAAACGAAATGCTCAGAGGGGTGTCCCTACTCCAATACCGAGGCCAGGATGTCCCCGCAGAACCACAAGGAGGGATGATCGCCAGCTGCACCGGTTAGTCCGCAATGGCCGTACCAAGTCAGCTAATCGGCTTAGGGCTGAGTGGCAGCAACTGACAAATGTGCCTGTATCCAGAAGGCTAGTCAACCAACGACTGGTTCAAGCAGGCTATCGTGCCAGGCGTCCCCTGAGAAAGCCACGCCTGACCAGACAACACCGCCAGTGCCGATTGCAGTGGGCCAGAGAGCACCGTCAATGGCAGCCAGGACACTGGAATCACGTGATCTTCAGTGACGAGTTTAGATTTCTGGTCTATCGTCAAGATGGCCGCGTCCGAGTGCGCAGACAAGTGCATGAAGCCTACAACAAAGATTGTATAGTGCCAAGAGTCCAAGCTGGAGGTGGTGGGGTGACCGTTTGGGCTGCTTTTCATGCAGGGGGCAAAACTAACCTGCTTGTTCTGAATGGAAACCTGAACCACTTCAAGTACAGAGCCATTCTGGAAGAAACATTGCTTCCATTTGCTCGTGCAGCCTTTCGAGGAAACTGTCTTCCAAGATGACAATGCACAGCCTCATCGTGCTCGCATGATCCAACACTTTCTTGCTGACCGTGGTGTAGAGCATATGGAGTGGCCTGCCATGTCCCCGGATATGAATCCGATAGAGAACTTGTGGGCAGAATTAACGCGTCAAATCGACCACTTGGACCAGCAGCCGACCTCTGTGCGTGAATTGCAGCAGGCTATTGTCACTGCATGGCAAGCGATTCCTGTCCAAACCTTGGCAAATCTCATGAACAGCATGCCTCAACGTGTACGTGCTCTCCTGAATGTTCGTGGGGGTTACACGAAGTACTGAACTGTAATTTTACTGTCCGTAATCCCAGTCATAATTTAAGTTTTGTTTTTGTTAAAAAAAATTTTGGCTAATGTGCAAAATAAAGAGATACTTCTGGAAAACGTACAGAAGTTTAACACAGTACTGTCCATGAATTGAGTTCGATATCAGTTTACATCACTTTCAAGGATCAATTTATTTGTTTTGAAATGTCAAATGTGGTTTTTGTTTCTTTTAAAGGTCACATTAACAAAATCTAGAATAATTTCAACATAATTCCAATGAACTTTTGGTTCTAAGACATCTTGAAAAGTAAGTTCACCCCCACAAAAAAAAAATTCCATATTAAATGCCAAGTCTGTACATTAGAAGAGGGGAGATGCAGGTTTGAGGGGTGGGTCGGAAAATCGGGGTAGGTGGGCCGGAGGGTTTGTGTCAGGGGGTGTGGTGGGGGGAAGGGCTCAGGGGTTGCTGGTTCGGGGGGAAGGCCAGGGGAAGCGGGTCTGGGGGGGGGGGGGGGGGGAGGGGGAGTTGAGGAGTTGGGGGAGGTGAGTCGGAGGGGTGGGGGGGGGAAAAGGGTAGAGGACGCAGGCTGGGAGACCATGTGAGAGAGGTAATGTCCTTCAGTGGAAAGGATAGCTCCAGAATAACAAATGTTTTAAATGTGATTTTAAGGACGTCACCCATACACAGAGAAAAGCTAAAGTATCAGATAATGGATTAACCTACAATAACAAAATGCAAATATAATTCCCTGGTTTTTGTCAACTTATTAACCTTTCAGCACTCACTTCCCTGGACAAGTTCCAACAGTTGTGATGATGAATCAAAGATTTCTTATCTGTCTCTTCGAGCCCAAAACAAACAGGGTTTGAACTGCTCAACCAGCCTTCCAGTAGTAACAAAACTTGCCTTCATTATGGTTCCAAATATCATTTACGATTCCGTTATGTCCAGTCGTACACCGTCGTGGCCTCCCTGCTTCCTCACAAACCTTTTTATGAAGGCACAAGCCTCGGCTGGACATTCAAAAGCCTTCCAGCGTGCGTTCGCAATGCCGTGCCTGTCCATGAAGGCTTTCGAGAAGGCTTTGGACGACTCGAGACGTGCTGCCCGTGCCGACGGCCCGAAACAGGTCACACCGGCAGCAGCGAGATCGTCTGCAATGCCTGTCAGAAAGGTCAGGGAGTCAAATCTGGAGGACTCGCTGAAAGCAAACAAATAACCGGCACACAATGTTCCCAAACAAGGTAAATAACCATTCAACGGGAGACTCGGTGAAAGCCATTTGCATTACATGGCTCTCCCTGGTTTTTATAATTCCCTGGTTGATCTGGTTGAATGTTGATCTACAAATCTTCCTTTTGTTACAGGGTCCTCTGCAATCTCCTGGTCTCGGTAACCTCCGAACCCCGAGAGGAACCCAGGCAGAAAGATATAAATGTTATTCCGTGTCGCAATCAATCACTAATGAAACCATCCATGAAACCATCAAAGGAAACAATCCAAATCAATAAGGAAACCACACCCTTGGTTGTCACTGAACAAATATTATATTAAAAGCACACAAATAGAACCATACAACAATGGGGGCAATCAACCCTACAATCAAATCTTAAGATGGTACCACCTTATCTAGTCACATAACCCCAAACTCACGGCACTCCCAGGAAATGGAACTGAGCCCTTCTCAATGTCTCTATAACCCTCCAAGGCGAAGTTGATGCGCTCCGGCAATCGTTGGAACAATGTCTGATCAAGAGCAACCGAGGCGTAGACGGTCGAAGCGACACAGAAGTCACGTGGTCCAACACCCAGCACTCACGGTAGAAAGGGAAATCTCCAAAGACGCGCGCGTACACATTTGCCGTTCAATCAGCGAACCGCAGGGCAATCTTCAGATGCCGCTTTATTGTACAGCCGTCCCCGGCAAACCACCGGAGGATAAGCCCAACTGACACGACAAAAACCTTTTCCGATGAAGGTAGCGCGCGGGACGAAATGGCGGACGGCTCTCACTCGAGCCGCGGCCTTGAGGCGAAGATTCTCCGGAATTTCACCCTTGTACCTGGCTTCGCAGGCTTTTCCACAACTCCAGCGATAACACCGATGGCCTGAGATTCCTTTCAAGGACTCAAAGTTCACTCGCCATGTACGCTCGACCAGGCTAGGTACGGAGCTTTTTTCAGAACGCCTTTCACTCCTCACGACTTCTTCTTCTCTGCTCTTTTTCTCTTCCGGGTCACGATCCGATTTCCTGTCTCATTTTTACCATGAGCGCTTTTAACCTTTTAACCACAATAACTATTTCCCTTAAACAACAATACCCATAATACTTAGAACCCACAATAATAATAATAACAGCAATAATAATAATAAGTGCCGAATCCATAACACTTTTTAAAAGTCATCCTCACTTGTCCATCTCAAGAACACTACCAACAATCCTCTAGGACAAACCCAACACTTTCGGGTGGTCGGCTTGTTGGCAAGCTTGATGAAAATGGCATGTGGCCAGATTCGAGGTAATCCTAACAGGTGAGAAGTTTAACAATTAGAAAAATAGGGCCAGACCCAACTCCTCATGGAATTGTTCCATTGGAACCTCCTTTAGAGGCCATTTTTCCCCGCAGAGTGGGGGTTGGCCTTTTTTTTGGCACCGTGGTCCCCATTTTGAAGCAATGTTTTACGGCCGGATGCCCTTCCTGCCGCCAACCCTGTTGGTTGAGGAATTGTTCCATTGGGAGCATCTGAATTAGTTCTTACATTCATCCAATCAAAGTCCAACCCACCTTTCCACGAACGTGACGATACTGTTAAACAATCGGTGATAATTCATAAGGATATGGTCACTCCTACACGTACACACCTGCAGCCAGGTAAGCTTCTGGACCTATAATCACCATCCCGATGTTGTGGTCCTTGCAATATTGCGCCAACAGAGAGTGGTTGGTCAACGAAACATCTGCAGACACGCCAGCACGATTAATCACCACGGGTCACAACAACAATGCAATCCGGTCAGAGGACAAGGGAAATAACCCTCAAGTCCACAAAAAACATATGAGGTTCACAACTAGTGGTGGGTGGGGATGGGGAACGACTTTCAACAACTCGTGTGAGTTCAAGTGCAGTGTCACTCGAGGTAGGTAAGAAGAGTCGCAAGTCAACTCCAAGTCTCCATTCCAGGATGAAGACCAAGACAAGAGGCTACTTAGCATACGATCGCCAATCAAGAAGGAGTGTTTCGTGAAGTCTCAATGACATCAAACATCACATTTTATCCTCGAGCATCCATTTCTCCCATCTTTCAAGGTCTCTCACTATGTGAGGTCGCTTACCGTCAAAACTAGTATTCTTCAACAAGTTCAGGTCAAATTTCAAATGAGTAGATCTACCCAAATCGCAGGTTGCAAATGCACATCCTACAAAGTGCAAATGCACATCCTGAAAATGGAAAGACTTGCCACGAGCTACAGCGCACACGGACCGGTCTCCACCGAGTACACGGACGACTCGTAGCAGGGGATATCAGCGTGGACCACAGGGGTGAGGGAGGGGATGTCAGCATGGACCACAGGAAGGAAGCAGGGGACATCAGCATGTACCACAGGAGGGAAGCAGGGGACATCAGCATGTACCACAGGAGGGAAGCAGGGGACATCAGCATGTACCACAGGAGGGAAGCAGGGGACATCAGCATGTACCACAGGAGGGAAGCAGGGGACATCCGCATGTACCACAGGAGGGAAGCAGGGGACATCAGCATGTACCACAGGAGGGAAGCAGGGGACATCAGCATGTACCACAGGAGGGAAGCAAGGGACATCCACATGTACCACAGGAGGGAAGCAGGGGACATCAGCATGTACCACAGGAGGGAAGCAGGGGACATCAGCGTGGACCACAGGAGGGAAGCAGGGGACATCAGCATGTACTACAGGAGGGAAGCAGGGGACATCAGCATGTACCACAGGAGGGAAGCAGGGGACATCAGCGTGGACCACAGGGGTTGAGGGAGGGGATGTCAGCATAGACCACAGGAGGGAGGGAGGAGACATCAGCGTGGACCACAGGGGTTGAGGGAGGGGATGTCAGCATCGACCACAGGAGGGAGGGAGGAGACATCAGCGTGGACCACAGGGGTTGAGGGAGGGGATGTCAGCATAGACCACAGGAGGGAAGCAGGGGACATCAGCGTGGACCACAGGGGTTGAGGGAGGGGATGTCAGCATAGACCACAGGAGGGAGGGAGGAGACATCAGCGTGGACCACAGAAGGGAGGGAGGGGATGTCAGCATAGACCACAGGAGGGAGGGAGGAGACATCAGCGTGGACCACAGAAGGGAGGGAGGGGATGTCAGCATAGACCACAGGAGGGAGGCAGGGGACATCAGCGTGGACCACAGGAGGGATGGAGGGGACATCAGCATGGACCACAGGGGTTGAGGGAGGGGATGTCAGCATAGACCACAGGAGGGAGGGAGGAGACATCAGCGTGGACCACAGGGGTTGAGGGAGGGGATGTCAGCGTGGACCACAGAAGGGAGGGAGGGGATGTCAGCATAGACCACAGGAGGGAGGGAGGAGACATCAGCGTGGACCACAGAAGGGAGGGAGGGGATGTCAGCATAGACCACAGGAGGGAGGCAGGGGACATCAGCATGTACCACAGGAGGGAAGCAGGGGAAATCAGCGTGGACCACAGGGGTTGAGGGAGGAGATGTCAGCATAGACCACAGGAGGGAGGGAGGAGACATCAGCGTGGACCACAGGGGTTGAGGGAGGGGATGTCAGCATAGACCACAGGAGGGAGGGAGGAGACATCAGCGTGGACCACAGGGGTTGAGGGAGGGGATGTCAGCATAGACCACAGGAGGGAAGCAGGGGACATCAGCGTGGACCACAGGGGTTGAGGGAGGGGATGTCAGCATAGACCACAGGAGGGAGGGAGGAGACATCAGCGTGGACCACAGAAGGGAGGGAGGGGATGTCAGCATAGACCACAGGAGGGATGGAGGGGACATCAGCGTGGACCACAGGGGTTGAGGGAGGGGATGTCAGCATAGACCACAGAAGGGAGGGGAGGGGACATCAGCGTGGACCACAGAAGGGAGGGAGGGGATGTCAGCATAGACCACAGGAGGGAGGCAGGGGACATCAGCGTGGACCACAGGAGGGAGGCAGGGGACATCAGCGTGGACCACAGGAGGGAGGCAGGGGACATCAGCGTGGACCACAGGAGGGAGGCAGTGGACATCAGCGTGGACCACAGGGGTTGAGGGAGGGGATGTCAGCATAGACCACAGAAGGGAGGGGAGGGGACATCAGCGTGGACCACAGAAGGGAGGGAGGGGATGTCAGCATAGACCACAGGAGGGAGGGAGGAGACATCAGCGTGGACTACAGAAGGGAGGGAGGGGATGTCAGCATAGACCACAGGAGGGAGGCAGGGGACATCAGCGTGGACCACAGGAGGGAGGGAGGAGACATCAGCGTGGACTACAGAAGGGAGGGAGGGGATGTCAGCATAGACCACAGGAGGGAGGCAGGGGACATCAGCGTGGATCACAGAAGGGAGGGAGGGGATGTCAGCATAGACCACAGGAGGGAGGGAGGGGATGTCAAAATAGACCACAGGAGGGAGGCAGGGGACATCAGCGTGGACCACAGAAGGGAGGGAGAGGACATCAGCGTGGACCACAGAAGACAAAGACCTACTCGAGTTGTGGATCTTGCTGTTCGCCACTCCGTTGGTGCCAGCATTGCCAGGGGCGACCATGATCGCAGCGACACGTTGAGACTGTGCCAGCTTCCATGCCAATGCATGCTCCCGCCCGCCACCACCAACCACCAACACGCGTGCCATCTAAGTAAACCGCACAACTAATGCAAAGATTAAAACCTCAGGACTGAGTACGAGATGGACAATGAGACACGTATAGATCTCGACAGACACGGGTAGCAGGAGGGCCTGACACTGCCTGCGTATTCTTACGCACAATGGAACAAACATGTACCGGAATGACTTATTTATCGATGAGGCACAGAAAAAAAAAAAATGATGACGGGTCGTTAATCTTTGTCACAGCTCGCCATGTTAATATTGGAATGTGGAAAGGTCAACAAGCACATTTAACACACATCACCGTGAATCGATCCATCGCTCCTCCTCTATAATTGCCTACAGCATCCAACCAACCGAGCAACCAATCATGGTGAAAACGTGTCCTTTGGACGAAAACAAAACGAGGTTGGAGGACTAATGATGTGTAGAGTCCGGTCATTTAAATACACCCGCGTACGTACATTGAAACACAGAGAAAGTTTGCCAATGAGTAAATGTGAATACAGCAATCAGGGAGACGGGACAGACGGTAGAGAGACAGACGGTAGCGAGACGGACGGTAGAGAAAGAGAGACATGACAGACGGTTGAGAGAGACGGTAGAGAAAGAGAGACATGACAGACGGTTGGAGAGATGGTAGAGAAAGAGAGACATGACAGACGGTTGAGAGAGACGGTAGAGAGATAGACGTTAGAGAAAGACGTGACAGGCGGTAGAGAAAGAGACATGACAGACGGAAGCGAGATAGACAGTAGTGAAAGAGAGACGTGACAGATGGTTGCGAGATAGACGGTAGAGAGAGATAGACGGTAGTGAAAGAGAGACGTGACAGATGGTTGCGAGATAGACGGTAGTGAAACAAACGGTAGAGAAAGAGACATGACAGACGGTTGAAAGACAGACGGTAGAGAAAGAGAGACATGACAGACGGCAGCGAGATAGACGGTAGTGAAAGAGAGACGTGACAGATGGTTGCGAGATAGACGGTAGAGAGAGATAGACGGTAGTGAAAGAGAGACGTGACAGATGGTTGCGAGATAGACGGTAGAGAGAGATAGACGGTAGTGAAAGAGAGACGTGACAGATGGTTGCGAGATAGACGGTAGAGAGAGATAGACGGTAGTGAAAGAGAGACATGACAGACGGAAGCGAGATAGACGGTAGTGAAAGAGAGACGTGACAGATGGTTGCGAGATAGACGGTAGAGAGAGATAGACGGTAGTGAAAGAGAGACGTGACAGATGGTTGCGAGATAGACGGTAGTGAAACAGACGGTAGAGAAAGAGAGACGCGACAGACGGTGTAGAGACGATAGAGAAAAAGACGGTGGAGACAGAGACGGGACGGCCGATCGGGAGACGAACGGAGCAGCCGATAGAGGGAGATGGGGCAGACGGTAGAGGGAGACTGGATAAACGGGACAGCCGACCGACAGAGACACACACACACACACACACACACACACACACACACACACACACACACACACACACACACACACACACACACACACACACACACACACACACACACACACACACCTCCAGTCCAACTTTCGCGCCAGCTATGACGTAACGAACGTGGTCACTTTCCGATTCATGATTTGGAAAGTGCTTTGATGGACACGTCTGCACAGACGTACTTGCCTACAAGTACAAGGCTCTCAGGGACACGAGCTTGCCTCACCGATGATGTCTCTCAGGGACAACAATCGAGATGTCCAACTGGGCGGGACTACACCACACGACACACGTGGCCGCAAATCGCTCGTTTACATTGAACTTTGAACCTCGGCTTTGAGCCCGAAGTGCTTTCAACAGTTTGTCCTTGAAGGACAAATATTTATCAAATATACGGTACGGTATATTTCAAATTCGCTAAACTTTAACATCACAATAAGTTTTTATAGAGAACACAAACTCTCTACCCGGAGCTTGCAGCCAATACACCTCCCAAGATAATGTTTAGGTGAAATGAGGTTTTTTTTTTCATTCTGAGAGAATAGCGATACCTCTGCGATAGGTTTAACATGTTTATATCAGGCTTGGAGTTACTTTTTCAGCTAAACACTTCTCCTACTGTGAGCGTGTCTATTGAGGTAGGGTCCCTACATTGAGTAGAGTCCCTGTATAGTCTCTATACAGTAACTCGACATTGAGGGATGTGCGTCTCATTTGCTTATCTCCGCCCCCGCTGCGAATGACGCTCACGCCTGAACTTTTTCAGCTCCACCCTTCTCCTACTGTGGGCGTGTCCATTGAGTGCCGCGTTTCTCATTTGCTTATCTCCGCCCCCACTGCGAATGACGCTCACGCCTGAACTTTTTCAGCTCCACCCTTCTCCTACTGTGGGCGTGTCCATTGAGTGACGCGTTTCTCATTTGCTTATCTCCGCCCCCACTGCGAATGACGCTGACCGAGGGTTTCCTTTTGAGATGATCGGCGGCGCATAATCTGCCTTAATTTATGTGAAATATGTCCTTTTACTACCTGTAACGAGTGATTTCCTCAGTATGGCTGCGCAGGTTAACGTTATTTGAAGAACGGACATTTTCGCTTTTTGACAGTTCGGAAGCGTAACATTTAAACACCACCAACTCGCCAAGCGACGGTTGTTGAGATTTGAGGCCTAGCGAGACGTGAAGCCTGCCTAGTTCGTTCAGGTAAATGAGTTGCAGTGATGACTGCTCACCTGCCGATGATGGTTCAAGGTACGGGATCGAAACAGTAATACTAATGAACGCGTAGAAAGTGTCTAACCAGGTGTTGGGGATTTCCCACGAACTGTCTCGGTGTCCGTCGAATCACACCTGTCCACAGACCGCTGGTTGCCTGGTGAGGTTGCTGTTTTATTTAGACAAACGAAGTGTACCATCCATGTCTTCGTCTCGCACCAGGTCCACCTCCAGCGGCCGAAGGTCTCGTCCAAGGTCCCCCCCGATCGCTATGTAGGTCTCGCTCCTTCGGAATGAACATGTACGGCTGGCCCGATGAAAGGAACCGCCCTCGTTTCCGGTCGCCCGTCCAAAGGATCTGCAATTATCGGACGAGATCTTCCTCCCCGCAGACGTGGATCCAACGTCAGAATGTGTACGGGTCGTCTCCCACTCTATCAGGTGGGAGGTCTAGGTCACCCAGCTGGCGACGAGTGTCCGGGTCATCTCCCACCAAGTCACGTGTGAGGTCTCGGTCACCCAGCTGGCGACGAGGTCGTGGCTATCTCAGGTTGAGATCTCACTCGAGATCACCGCAGGACCATCGACCTCACTGTGAAAGTGGATCGAGGTACGGCCAGCAGTTCACGACCCAAGATGATAACCAAAAATGGTGTTTGTCACCACGAGAACGGCCAAATGCGGAGTGTGCAGAACATCTCCTGATGGACCAAGCTGAGGTGCTGATGTCAGACTCTTCTGTTTCTTGGTGTGGAAAAGGTGTGCACGTAACCGATGCCCAGCAAGGGGGAGCCTCCCAGTTGTCACGGCTGCGCGGTCAGAATAAAGACCACCCGTCGTATCGGCGTCGTCTCGACGTCACGTCTGGTCCACGTGGGAAGAATCTATTGCATGACGTGGTGCACGCCCGTGTGAGTGGGTCCCGGGAGAAGCTATGGACCGGTTCCATCGGGCAGCCGTCATCACCTTCAGGTAAGCGGACATTTGTTGGAATCAATCAAATGGCAATTCCAAGAGACCATGACGTCTGGAGTATTTGGGCCATAAGAGTAATGATGCAACAGGTTTTAACCAAAGAACAATTTGATGTTTATAACGGGTCGGATCACGAGGCCATTCACCGACTCTGACTTGGTCGGTGACGTACAGAGCACTCCGCGATGGGGATACTCGGTTCCATCGCCATGGCATCGGGTGTCTCATCTTTGCTACCGGCGATCCTGAAACAAGCTCAAATGGGCAACGTATCGGGACAACTATTGAACACCATTGCGGACCCCATGCTTTCGCACAAACTTCTCGCTGGGCTCACGCAGGTGTGTCATCATCCTGTTTTGTACACAGAAGATGGTGTCTTTGGGAAAGAGTTATCCGTTAATTTTGTTGTTCCGTTTTAGCAATACAAGCATATCGTGGCAAACAGACAAGGAACTGTGAGAGCGTCGACCGCACATCCCCTCTCGGCCATTGGCAATTTTTGTGCAGCACCTGGGACTAAGGAAGTCTCATCGAATCTTCCAGCTGTGAGTGCTGATCTTGGTCTTGGGCTAAGATGTTCACAAAATGTTGACCCCCTAAGTGTGTCAGTCGATCCATTTCACCTATCTTATCATGATAGGTCCTGGCTAGAAATGAGGGTGGTGTTTGATTTGGGGGCACTCCACACAATCGCAGCCGACTCACGCTCGCCGTTTGTTCCACATCAGGTTGTGTTACCTCGACCAGACAAGTCCACTCTGTCCCGCGAGTTCCCCGTCTCATCTGGCTCTCAACACCGCACTAAGGAGCAGATGCTGCGGGGTCCAGGCTCGTCTAAAGACCAACTTCTATCTACCGATATGGAGCAGGTCTTCGTCGATCCAATGGCACTCTTGCGCGCTGCATTTAAAAATAAAAATAAAGAGAGAAAAAGTGATGCTTGAAGTTATGATTATTGCTATTGAGGTATTGATCATAAAAGTTTTTCTTTTTTAGGATCTCCACGTTTTCCCATTTCCACAGCCCCTGAACCTGGTGAAGTTGATGGCCGAGCGAGCCAAAGCTTCTCAACTTCTCGCCACCTGTCCTGGAGATCCACAGGCATTACTGGTCCTGGCTAAGACCCAACAGCAGGTGAGGAGACTTGAGGGCATGCTGATCGTGGTTCACAGTTCGATTTGTAGTGCTCGCGTTCCCTAAAGGGGACCTTCACCTGTTCTCTGTGTAGGTTCAGAATGCGAGCCGGACCAGGGGTGCTATCGTGCCGGGACAGTTCATGGGCAGTACGGGTGCGCAGGTTCTCTCCAAACAGCAACTCGCCAACCCGGGCCGCCAAGCCTGGTCAAATAAAGTGAGTTGGTGCACTCGCAGACCTTACCCTCCCCTGCTTCTTGCGGAGATTATTACAAAGATCATGGATATTGAGTTGTTGCCAAGCAGAGTGGAGTGGCCAAGCACTTGAGCTCAAAGACAATAAAACAACTACAAATCATCTCGACATGCAAAGCCCATCCGCATCCTCTTTGTATTCGGACTAAACTTTATGAAAACGACAAAAAAAAAAAAAAAGTAAAACATTAATTGGTGGTCTCTATATTCTCAAAATAAAGGTTTGTTGAAGATTTGACAAAAGCTCAAATGATAAAAATGTTATGGCCTGGACAAACACACACACACACACACACACACACACACACGCACACACACACACACACACACACACACACACGTCCAGTGTCGCACTACAGCCTGTCCGTGCAGATGCGGTAGCTTCGATGAGGCCGACCACATGGCTCCCGGTGTCATGATGATCGACATGCATTTGTGACACGGCCTGGCCATGCAGCCTAGAAAGCTTTATCAGTACCAACCCGTTGAGGGTGTGACCGAGCTTCAGTGAAGCCGAGGCGCTTGGGACGTGGCGTAGCCATGCAGCTTGGTGCGCTTCGTCGACTCCCTCAGCTTGGTGCTCTTTGTCCTTCCCACTGAGGACGACTCTCTTTTGCCGTCTCCCTCCCTGCCTCTGTGGACGGATGGGACCACGTGTGGAGATGGCAAATGGTGGCAGTGGCACGCCTTCTCCTGGAAAGCAGTGTTGTCCTCGGGTGGGATCAGGTGTACCCGTGAGTACCCTGGAGATCGCACGGGCTCTACATCGTCGCCACTTAGGAGACCGAGTGGGAAACTGAGCACGGATAAGGAGACTGCTTGATCCGTGGTTCCTTGCCGGAGTGAATATGGATGCTTCAGGACCAGGAAAGGCTCCGTTCAGTTTTAAAGACTCGCGAATGGAAATGACGACCTGTGACGGCGGCGCGAACACACGCACACATCTATGAATCGTGATTTATACACACACTTGCAAGATTATGATTGTACATGCACATGAATCGTGATCATACACACATTATATGTGACGTATTATACATACAAGCAGAATACCCACCCTACGGCCGATCATATTCCAAGCATGCAACACATTCTTCTGAGACATACCTTTTATTGGGCGGTGTACAGGCAACTGACAACTGCCTAAATAGCACCGAAAAGTATAATTAAAAAAAACCCAGGCTACATGCATGAAGCAAAAACATACCTGCTGCTTATAATTCAAAACGCCTCACGAGACTGGAAAACGTAAACGGAAAACTGGAAGACTGGAAAACAGGAATACTGTACTGTAGAGTGGGACTTGTAATACCCTCTCCCATCTGGAGGCGGCGCTACACGATACACATTTACATGGCGAAATTGTGTCCCCCTTTCCTCCCCCTCTCCCCCAAGGCCACTGGCAAATATAAAAACACCCTGATACACTAATTAGCGTTATGCTGATCCTATGTCGCAAGTCTGGATGTAATCGGCCCAGAACTGTAAGAGTAGAGCGACACACATTCACACACACCACAGACACACCACACGGACACATGCGTCTGTGAATTATAGTAAGAATTATATACACACATATTATACACAAATGGAGGTGGATATTTTGAGACCTGGAAGAACTCGGTTTCACCTTCTGAAACCCACCTGCATATGGAGATACCGACCAATGACAAACACACGCACACATATACACATTGCCACAGACACATCCATATGATTACAAAGCCTCGTCTCCCACTGCAGGCTCATAATAGGCGAATGGGAGTGAGTTTCATTCACTTGTTTCATTCAATAATCTCTCTCAACGTTCAGTGTGTAAAGATAATGACGATGTCACTGGTGTGCTTTGGTTAACCTCAGTAGTCCTGCACACATGGTCTGTAGAGCAGATTGACCAAAAGTAAATAATTATATGAATATTGATTAGATCTATTGTGGTTTATAATGTAATATTTTGCTTTTGTCAAAGAAATGAACAAACTTTTTTCTGCATCCTGATTTGTATTGTGGATGCATTTGTCAGCGGGTTAGAAAATCTGTCATCATTTGCCATCAGCACTCTAGTGTTTAGTAAAGCAGTTATGGTGAACGGAGGTCGGGGTCAGGGGTTGGTTGCATTTTAGCGACCCCTGACCTCCGGGACCTGCCCTGTTGCAGGCAGCTCTCTCCTCTAATGATGCTTGCTTGAGGCGGTGCGTGAGGAAGTCTGACGTCTCTACGCCTTGCCTCGCTAGGTAAGGATTGTGGGTCGGGGGTTTTGTGAATGAGTGCGATGCGACGGAAAGAGCGTGGCAGTTATATGTGTGGGAGAATTGCATGCTTGGTCAGGGTCGCCCAGATAGCTCAAATGGCAGAGCACTGGTACGGTTCACCAAAGAACCTGGGTTCGATTCCTGGTCAGGCGTGTAATTTTCCCACATATATCAATTTGGATCCATTTTTGTTTCATTAGACTCCAATAGTTTATTTAAAAATATCTATCTGCCTTATGTTATACTTGGTTATTATTCCAATACGTATTGGACATGCATATGTGGATGTGTCATTTCCTCATATTGTCAGTCCATTTTCCGATGCTTGTGACGTTTGTGACGTTTGTGACCTACCCCACTTGTACGCTAAGCCAAGGTAATACCAGATTGTGTCAGGTACACACGAGTTGTGCAAGTCTGTGTACCTTCCTGCTTTTGATGTTCTAACAAAACATTCACTTTTATTCCCTTTTTATTCACTCTTTTATTTTGGGGATTCACTCTTTTATTCCTCCTCTTTCTCCCGCCTCTGGAACAAACTCCCTCACTCTCTTCAATCCTTCTCCTCCCTCCAGGTCTTTAAAACAGCTGTTCACCACCATATCTCATCTTCCCCCATCCAAAACCTTGATCTTTTCTACCCCCGTTAAAACACCCCAAATCCATCTCTTTCAATCTCCGACTTCGTTCCTGAAATTCCGAGTAGTCAATTTGTTGCTCTCTCTCATGCAATTTGTTTTATACCGTGTACCCCTTCCCTCCCCCTCCCCCCAGCCCTCTCCCTTCCACAGATCTCCCGATGTCCCTGTTCTCTACTGTTGTGCTTGTGTGCTTCCCTCTCTCTCCCCATCTTGTCTCCCCCTCCCTATATTGTTTTATGTGTCTGTTTATGTTTTTTGTGTTTTATGTGGTAATGTGTGTTTGATGTGCTAACTCTGACACGAGCCTCGATCTTGTATACAAAAAAAAATCCATTGCTGATGCTTTATTGCAATGCATTAGAAGAGAGCCCGTAGGGAGGGGATTTTGGAGCCTGTATGGCAGGGATTTGGGGGCCTGTATGGCTGGGATTTGGAGGTCAGTAGGGTGGGGATTTGGAGGCCTGTAGGGTGGGGATTTGAGGGCCTGCACGGAGGGGATTTGGAAGCCTGTAGGGCGGAAAGAAAGAGGAGGAAAGGGATCACGGCATAAAACAAATGAACACTACTAGGAATTTCAGGAAAGAAGTTTGGGATTGAAAGAGGTGGATTTGGGGTGTTTTAACGGGGGTAGAGAAGATCAAGGTTTTGGATGGGGGAAGATAAGAGATGGTGGTGAACAGCTGTGTTAAAGACCTGGAGGGAGGAGAGGGATTGAAGGGAGTGAGGGAGTTTGTTCCAGAGGTGGGAGAAAAGAGGAATGAAGGAGTGAAGGTGAATAGAGTCTTGATTTTGGCAGTTTCACCAGAAGAGGGTTGCTGGCAGATCTTGTGCGTCCTGCAGGAATATTTTGGGGACAGAGGAGGGGGAGCTAGGCCGGAGAGGAGTTGGTAGAAGACAGAAAGACCACCTACCTGCCTGCGGTGAGAGAGAAATGCCCTCAATCAGCTTGGGCTTTGATTTCCGATCATGGAGGTTCCGAGGGAGGTTACCACCCCCAAACTTCGGATTCCTACGTATCCCTTATTTACCAACCGATTTCCCTGAAACCCAATTACTGTCCTTATACTCGATGGCCAGCACGATCGCTCAAACTTCAATTTTGGATTGTGGAAGGGTTCCACGGGGGTTATCCCTTGGAACTTCAGATTCCTACTCGTCCCTTATTTACAAACCGATTGCTCTGAAACCCGATACAGCCCTTCTACTCGATGGTCCACAGGATCACTCGGTCTTGGATTTTTCGATTTCATATCAGGGGGCTCCCAGGGCGGTCCGCCCAAATCAGCAGAGGTCAGAGCTACAACCTCGAGAGATGACCCGTCAGCCCACTCGGGGCCATTTTGTTAACTTGTCATATTGCCAAAGGCAGTGCGAGCACGGACCGTGGTTAATCGGACTCGTTTCAATGCGGTGTCCCACCTGCCACCCAAGGATCAGTTTGTGCGTGCTCCGCCCGTGTGTGGTGGCGTGGGTGCAAAACTCATGCGAAAGATGGGCTGGAGGGAAGGTCAGTGTCTCGGTCGTAACCGTGAGGGCCTGATCAACCCCATCACAGTGGACTTCAAGTTAGATCGATGTGGTGAGTTGCTACTTGCTTGAATATTCGATTGTTAATGATCGATAAGAACTTTCTTGACATCATGGTTTGTGGGTTCAGATGGATCTTCGCACCTCGAAGCACAAATCTCAGTCGTACTGCACAGTATATATTCAATTTGAACAATTATATAATCACAACAATTTATGCTCTCTTCAGGTCTCTCTACCCATGGTGAGAAGATCCACAAGGTTGCGGTGTCGGGAGGAGAGTGGGCTCCATCGCACGATGTTTCGGGTGCTTATTTCACCGTTGCCTGTCCTCGGCACTTGATCGTTAAACTTCTCGACAGGTGCATCTGAGAGAAACCTGATGTATCTTCCCCACCCCCCATCAGGGAAACATCCGGTGTGCGTGCTGACCGAAATCTGCGGGAAACGTCATTGGCCAAATGCCAGGTTCATGCTGGCACAGGAGGCTGGGCCAAACCACAAGAAAACCTTCATCTATAGAGTACGTTCTTCTTCTTCATTATACAGCACATGGCTACAGACAGCAGCAGCTGTCCCACTGATGCAGTGCCCCTTTTAGGTTAGAGCAGGAACTTGTAATTTATTCCAAGTGCTGGCAGACGGAACACCCAATTTGATGGCACAATCTGGACCGTTCTGCCAGCCTACGTCGTGCTGGTTGGTTGAGGATGCTTCACCTTTGGTGTGGATTGCATTGCTCGGAAAACGTGGACGCCCTACAACGGGGTGTGAATGTCTGATGGAAGTAAACCATGGATCCATGTCTTCGTATTTTCACATTTCCATGTGCTTGCGTCTATTTTTGCAGGTCGTGGTTAACGGGATGCCATACCAACCGATCTTGCCAAGTCCCAACAAAAAGACTGCCAAAGCAGCCGCGGCTTACGCTGCGCTCCAAGGACTCGGGGCCGTGCACCGTTTACCGAGCCAAGCTTCCTACGGTCGTGTCCCCAAGGAACACCCGGCTCCTTCCCCCCGAGCATTTCCTTTCCCGCTCGCCTCTCGGCCCTTCCTGCCCTTCACCCCCGTCGTTCCTTCTCGCGCTCTCGTTCCTCTTCAGCAGATGCGCACACGGCCGCGGATGCACATGTTCCTCCCTCGACCATCTTGGCCTCCGTTATAGACCGCAGCTGATCTTTGGCCATGCGAATCCCAAGTGGAATACTTTAATCGGAAGCATTTCTGATTGCATTGTTCGTTCATGGCAAAGTAAACTCTGTCATGAGCATACACGAGCTGGCTGTTTGCGAAACCTCGAGTGAAACATCAGCGGATAGCCAGCTTAATGGGTGTTCGGTGTGCACTTTCAACTGAACGTTTCCGGCATTATGCAAACCATTTAAACCTTCACCAAACGGGATGTTTCTATTTCAATGACAGAGGAATAAAGTTGGTTCATAAAAGTTTAACATGTACACGTTGTGAAACGATTTAGTTTATATACTTCTCTTGTCTGACAGGATGCGGTGGAGGTGGTTCACTTACCTTAAGCCAGGTTTCCCATCTAAAAGATCCCATGGTCCAAACAAGTAAGTTATTACAGGTTCCTATCCAAAGTTGAGCCTGGTTTGAGACCTGGGCCAAAATCTCCGATGGCTAACCCCAGGAGGAAGGATGAATTACGGCCGTTAAAGAAGTTGTAAAGGTAATCAATAATGAATGAATGAATGAATGATCGTTTTAAGGCCATTTTCCCCGCCAGAGCGGGGGTTAGCCTTGCGGGCCCCATGACGATCATGGTTCCCTGTTTGCGGCAATGTTTTTATGGCCGGATGCCCTTCCTGACGCCAACCCTTGGTCACGCTCTTACGATGCGCAGGGATACGGTGTACCTATTCTAAACCGGGGTACACACCGGGATCATTCATCCCAGCAAGCTGGCACTCAATTTGCCGACCTCGGAAGGATGACAGGCTGAGTCAACCCCCCTGGCGTTAATTCAGCGATCGACCGGGATTCGAACCTAGGATCCCAAGCCGGCACCCTAACCGCTAAGCCAACGCCAGGCTACTAATAATCAATAGGAGTATCAAAAAGTAGATGCAGTCGCAACCAGATACATTTAATGTACATGGCCCGGATCAGAGATGGGGTGATCATCCGGTGACCAATTGCATATGAAAGTTGTTGTTAGGCCCCCTATGGACCATGGCACGCTTCACCATGATGTTCGCATGACAGCACCCCAGAAAGCATTTAACTTGGTCAGACACTGCAAGAGTTTCCGCCTCTTGCACCTATCGGCCTCACCGGTGACCTTTACGGAGCTGACTAAATAAAGCCAGACAGATAATGAGCATCGTTCGTCGTTCCAAGCCTTTCCTTGAAAGTCAGAACGCAGCCAACAAGGCCCTCTTTTCATCGTGCAATGGAGTATTGCTCTAACCTATGGGCTCGGACCCAGCATCACATAGCTCTCTCCTGGATTCTGTGGAATGTAAAGCCAAATCCTATTGGAATCTCACACGATGAGGCCAAAGCACAATAACTTGATCTTATATCAGACAGGTGGGTGGTCTCTGGTTTTAACCGACTCTCCTCCAGCATAGCTCCCTCTGCTCTCTCATTCCTCCAAAGCTTCTAAGCTCCCCCAGGATGTGTTCTTCCAGTAACTCCCTTCAACTGAAAGCCATAAACCAGAACGGCGCTCGGTAGAGCACGTACCTCCACCAGGCTGGGCAGTTTACGTTTTGGATTCTACCAGATATGAATCCGAGCCTGAACCAAAATCAAATCGGCTTGTACTCGTCACCAAACCAACTCGTCCACCAAGTTTTGCCACAACTTATCATGCTACATCTCTCAATGGTGAAGAAACACTAAATTATAGTATCCGGATCTTCACCAAAATCGAATCAATTTGTCCTTGTCCTACACCGAACCTGCCCACCAAGTTTCGTCCGAATCCATGCACAACAGAGATGTCCTGCTCACAGACAGACAGTGGTGAAACCATGACCTCCATGCACCTTCGATGGTGGAGGTAACAAATCGACTCGAACATCGAGTTAACACAAACTGCCTGATGGGTAAACAATCGCGGTATTTAATAATTTATTGAAAAGAGAACACTTCCTGTTGTAGGGGAAAGGGATGGATAAATGATTCAATGGATACTTTCACAGGCACCTGAATCCATAAAGGTAGGGGAGGGGATCCTCCATTAAGTTAATTAAATTTACACTTTTAAAATCAGGAAGTACAACATTCCAAATAATGTAGCTTGCCAGGTGCAACGGCAAGATGAAGTGGTATTCCAGGTAGGGTGGAAATACTGACTAAGGACCCGGGTCGGTTACTCGAGAAAGTCCAAGACGTCACAGTGTCCAGTTGAAAGCACCCCCTTCCGCACCGAGCTCCCGCAGTGCCCTTTTCCCCAAGGTCGGGGCCCTCCAAAGCGCAGCTTGCTGGGGCTGAACCGAAGAGTCCAGAGGCCCTCCCGTCGTACCTCTGGTTTTGCCATCCTGCGGGCGCGAATTCCAGTTCACACATTGCAATCACCTCGTCAGCATTTTATTTTAAACCTTATCTGGCGCATCCTCATTCATGCATTTTATTCCAAAATGAACCTTCCTTGCTCCCTACACAGAGAAAGCCTGTTTTGGATTGTGGAAGGGAATGTATATGGGAAGGGAATTGGGAAGGGAATTGTGGAAGGGAATTGGGAAGGGAATTGGGAAGGGAATTGTGGAAGGGAATTGGGAAGGGAATTGTGGAAGGGAATTGGGAAGGAAATTGTGGAAGGGAATTGGGAAGGGAATTGTGGAAGGGAATGTATATGGGAAGGGAATTGTGGAAGGGAATGTATATGGGAAGGGAATTGGGAAGGGAATTGTGGAAGGGAATTGTGGAAGGGAATTGGGAAGGGAATTGGGAAGGGAATTGTGGAAGGGAATTGGGAAGGGAATTGTGGAAGGGAATGTATATGGGAAGGGAATTGTGGAAGGGAATGTATATGGGAAGGGAATTGGGAAGGGAATTGTGGAAGGGAATTGTGGAAGGGAATTGGGAAGGGAATTGGGAAGGGAATTGTGGAAGGGAATTGGGAAGGGAATTGTGGAAGGAATTGGGAAGGCAATTGTGGAAGGGAATTGTGGAAGGGAATTGGGAAGGGAATTGTGGAAGGGAATTGGGAAGGGAATTGTGGAAGGGTGGCGGTACGAGAGCAGATGCACACGTGATGCGAATGCGATTTCAAATTTTAGGTTGTGGACAAACAGAACTTTAGGAACCACTGAATGAATATGAATGAATGATCGTTTTAAGGCCATTTTCCCCGCTAGAGCGGGGGTTGGCCTTGCGGGCCCCATGACAATCATGGTTCCCTGTTTGAGGCAATGTTTTTATGGCCGGATGCCCTTCCTGACGCCAACCCTTAATCGCCTCTTACGATGCGCAGGGATACGGTGTACCTATTCTAAACCGGGGTACACACCGTGATCATTCATCCCAGCAAGCTGGTACTCAATTAGCCGACCTCGGAAGGATGACAGGCTGAGTCGACCCCCCTGGTGTTAATTCAGCGATCGACCGGGATTCGAAGCCAGGATCCTAGGATCCCAAGCCGGCACCCTAACCGCTAAGCCAACACCAAGATCTGAAGATCATGCTCTAATATGCAGTACCCCCTGCTGGCACTGCAACAGTGTTGTCGAGTCAGGTTCAAATCTAACAGCAGAACAAATGCATGAGCAAAGAGCTCAGAGGGGAACCTGCTATCTACAGCTACCCTGGCAACCCTCAGCCTAAATCGGCTCTCCCATGGGATTCTCCCATCAAGCACCCAACCAGTCTCGACATGATCAAGGACAGTGAATAATGTTGGGGATTTCACAAGCTTCCTTCAGGACTCGAACAAAGAAAGTCAACCTTTCTCAAAACAAAAAGTGTACAAATACAACATCGAAGGTGCCGCAGGGCGGTGTCTCACCGTGGCGTTCAAGGCACTCGTGGGCGTGTGGGTGAGCAGGGCGGTGTGGAAGTCCCCATCGTGTGCCACCTTTACCAGGTGAACGAGAACTCTCAATGTATGTGGCAGAATAGGCCCCACAATCTCCATCGAGTACCGCTTGGAGCCAGTTTTTCCGGGTAGGTTCAGGCAACCGCTGTGGACCTTTCCGTGGCAAGGGTCAGATGGACCATTCGGGTTACAAATGAACTATATATGTGTTTTACTTTCCATCTCATTGATAATTTTACCTTTTTAAATCATAGGTAACATGTGCAAGAGGAGGGAGGTCACAGACAGGCAAAGGAGGCAGTGAGGGAATTGCAAAAGAACAAAAGATGGAAGTGAGAACAGGAATGGGAAGGTCACGTGCAGGTAACAAGAGGCTGCCATCTTGAAAGACTGGAGGGTCGAGCTTTGGAGGACAGACGCAGGGAAGCAGCAGATTTGAGAAGAGTGAGAGTGAATCAAAGCTTGGAACCAGGAAGTGTGACAAGGTACGGGTTTCCAAACAAATATGTGCAGCATGGAAATGCGGGGCAGGAGTGAAGGAGAAAGACCAGAAGAGACGACAGTGAGACCACCGGCCCACTTGGTAGAGGATTTAATGAAATTTAAAAATTCGACAATCCGCCTTAGTGATGCATTATGGGTAAATTGATACAATTATTCGATCTACATACCCTGAGCGTGTGCAGAGAGGCATTACGGAAGGCGATGGGTGAAAGCAATGTCGGTGGCAGCCCAGCGTGTGGGCCAGAGGCAGGAACAAGGTGGCGGTACGAGAGCAGGAAATTCAGCAACAGGTGAGTGTACGGTGCACGGATCCGCACCAGAGACTCGGGCCTACGGTCGACTTGTCGCGACCTCTTCCCTGCTGACCTGTGGCTGCCCCCGGAGGTTTAGGAGTTAAGTTGTTACTAAGGTGGAGCTTGGTTGTTGATAAGCACACAAGGGTGGTTTGGGTTCAGCAAATCCTTCAGACAAAAGGATACGTTCGGGTGTGCATTTGGCGGAGCTCGCCTTCTACTCCCAAGTCTCTCAGCCATGCAGCAGTATTTTCTGCCTCTTCCTCACCTTCCACTTCCTCCTCGTCCTCATCCTCATCCTCATTAACTGCAGAACTGGCAAGATGGTGCCAGCAAGGGGAAAGGGTGGGGTGCCAGCAAGGGGAAAGGGTGGGGTGACATGGAGCACATGGCAAGATCATTTGATCTTCAGGCGTGGCCCAGTGAGATCACTGCGGCCATTTCACGGTAAGGTTACCATGGTAAAGTATAACGTACGAAACAGACAAGACTCCCACAAACAGACTCCCACAATGCACTACGACACAACACGGCCTTCAGACACTCACTTCGTTGCTGCGATTTGCGCTTCGCAAGCAGTGACGTCTGTTGCTGCACTGCCTTGTGTGGGCTGGGTGGGGTGAGGTCTTGACTCGACCACAAACGGCATGGTAAACTCGATCCCTGCACGGCCACGGTGTAAACCGATCGGTATTCCAAGACCATCTTCATTTTGAAGGATGTCACTTCATTAAACCCCAAAGTGCAAAACCACACATTTTGACCCCAAATACATGTAAACCAACATGGACGCCACAGACGCACCCTCGGCTCTCAGCGCGTCACGGAAGCCCGACGTGGTGGGCGACAGAACCGCCGACACACCGCCCTCGCCGGCCACTCCCTCAGCACGGAACAGCGTGGTGAAGTTCTCCACACAGACGTAGAAAAAGGGGCACAGCCCGGCACGCAGCAGGGAAAACAGGGACGCGAAGGCGGTGGTCCTGTACAAAGATGGGATGCACAAGAAGGTCAAAGGTGAGGACTCGTTCGCATCAGGTGCACATGGGTGTCGCACCAAAACGCAGAACCATTGCAATTTTGCACCAAAGCCGTGGCACGGGGACTAAGGTGGCTCGTAACCTTAACTCGAGGGTCATCACAAGGACATAAAGAAGTCTCCTCCTCATAATTCATGGTTAACAAGCATTCTGAGTATTGCGCTGCAATACATGTCCCCTACCAAAGTTCAAAGTGCCATAACTTTGTCAAAAATGATCGAATATGCAAATTTATGCACGGTTGATGCTGGTTTTCAAACTTGATCTGAGGTATGCTGAGACACGTGTGTCACGCCTCGCCTCGTCGATAAGCCCGCAAGGTCGCTCCGTGGAGCGGCCTGCACGTATTGCACTGTGTGAATTATATAATTACCAACTCACGGTCTGAGGGACTAGCGATTCAAGAGATATACATTTTAAAAATATTTTCGTTTAATTAACGATATCTGCCAAACCACGTGCCCTATCGCAAATTCCTAAAGGACATTTTAGTAGACTGACATGCTCAACAGATTTGTGAAGTTTCCCCTCGATTGGATCAAAAATGATGGAGGGGGGCTCGGTTTTAAAGGTTCATGCTTAAAAACGTCATAACTCTGAAACCATCAGTAATTTATTATATTTTCCGGTTCACGATCAATGATCGATGTGTATATATATATATATGTTTTCTCGGCTTGGCTCCGCCCCTCCCGAAAGCGCGCGCCGTGTCACGCTGTTGATGTTCGCGAGACAAGGCTGAGGGCGCCGGTGCGGCTTGAGGAGAACTCGAGAATAAACAAGAGATATCCATTTTAAAAAATATTTTCGTTTAATTAACGATATCTGCCAAACCACGTGCCCTATCGTAAATTCCAAAAGGACATTTTAGTGCTGAACAGATCTGTGAAGTTTCCCCTCGATTGGATCAAAAACGAGGAAGGAGCTAGGTTTTAAAGGTTCATGCTTAAAAACGTCATAACTCTGAAACCATGTGACGCATGACGTCATGCTCGCTGACTTTTTTTGTTCGTCATGGGTATACGATTCTGCCTGCAAAGTTTGGCCTCGATCTGCTCAGCTGTTGGAGAAAAAGGGGTTTTCGAGTTTTCACGAAAAACAATATGGCGGCCGAACCACGTGACCTGTGACGTCATAATTACCATTAAAATATTCTACAGATCGAGTCCATCATATGGTGAATTTTTTTTAAATCTCAATCGGTCCTATTATTGCAGAGAAATTGTTTTTTAAAGGAAATTAAAACTTAAAATGGCACTGAGTTAAGGATCATAAGAATTATCAGAATTACCAAAGTTCAAAGTGCCATAACTTTGTCAAAAATGATCGAAACGTCGTGAAGTTCGAACTTGACCTGTAACTTATCATGAGGAAAACATGTACCAAGTTTGGAATCATTAGCATTAAGCGTTTAGAAAAAAAGTCCGGAAAACTGTTCTTTGCGTGACGGACTGACAGACTGACGGACGGAGGGACGGCGTGCAAACCTATAGTCCCCTCCGGTGTACACCGGTAGGGGACTAATAAAGAGTGTGCAGGACACAGAGTGTGCAGCTCCAATTAATGATCCAGAAAGAGATAAAATCAACTTGCCATTCGGACAGCAGGGCCTGCTGAATGGCTTCGCTGCATGCCCAGGGAGAAGCCTTGGGAGCCTGAGCCGATGGTCCGCGGCTCTCCATGCGAGGAAAGGTCGTGACCCAGGGCAACGAGGGCCACGACCAGTAGATCAGGGCTCTCTGCATGCCGGTTCGTAGCTCTGCACAACTGCTGGGATCCTGGACCAGAAACCGCGGATGCAGTGAATTCCACGACAGCAGACGTTTTTAACTCAGACAAACTTCAGACATTAGCTTGTACATGGACCAAGACAAACAATGAGGACAAACCAAGGCAGGTTAAGGAGTTGATTTCTGCTTGTAAAAGGCCCAGTATTGCAAGTCACCGAACATATTAAGTCATCTTCTTCTTCACACTTGTTTCCATTCCCAAATCAAAAGCCCACAAATTGTTTCTTTTTCCTCCTCCAAGATGTTTTTCCTTTATTTTCATCATTCGATGGTGGAACTACTTTCACCCTCATGCATGCTTGGAATCCTTGCACCCTTTCAAAAAGAAACCTTGGTAAGAACCTTAACAGTGTGCGGCAGGTGTTCCACAGGGTCCTGCAGGTGCACGGCCAGTCCCCTGGCCTCCTCCCATGAGCGCAGGTTGTCTACCCAGGAGAACGGACGTGACGACGTGAAAACAGCTCGGACCTTGATGCTCCAATCCGCTGGAAAGTCGGGACCACATAGCAACTCCAGTGTGTCCTGCACAAGGCAGACATCAAGGCCCATATTACCGAAACGAGGCACAAGGTAGCTGGAGGACTTCCTGGTCAGAATTATCACCGATTAGTATGGTGTGCCTCTCGTGAGGGTTGCTGAGCATCTGCATCGACACACAGCAGGAGATCTGTGGTGCTGCTTTGCAGCGTTACATCATTTCCTTGTCCCACGTGATTAAATGCCCAACAGCTCGGCCACCATAACGGGTGCTTCAACCACAATTGAGAACGAGTCCTAAAGCTTACCTTATCTTTCAGTTTGACCTTGTTCACATCTCCACCCAGGTTTTCAACCTCCTTGGGTTCAGTCCTTGCAAAACTCGGAACCTGCAAGTATTGGAGAAAGTAACGTAAAGGTGTGCCGTATGTGTGACAAGGTAACGACGTTGTAAACAAGGAAGTCCAGGCCAAATTTGAATGAGCTCACAAATCGTTTAACTCGGCTAATAATATAGCTAACAGCTAATATGGGACAGGTATGATGGGATAAACAACAACAACAACATGCATTTTAAGGCCATTTTCCCTGCGAGAGCAGGGGTTACCCTTGCGATCCCCATGACAATCTTCTCCATTTTGCCCTATTTTCTGCATCTCTCCTTGTTAACCACCTTGCCCGCATTTCTTCTTCCACCATCTTTAGCCAAGTCTTTCTCGGTCTTCCCCGTCCTCTACTTCCTTCTACATTCATTTCCATCACTCTTCTCAACCAGTCACTTTCATCCTTCCTCAACACATGACCAAACCATCTCAACCTGTTCCTCTTCACAGCATCAATCACAGGCTCTATTCCCATCATCTTTCGCAATTCATCATTTGTCTTCCTCTCTCTCAACGATACTCCGCACATCCACAGAACCATTCGCATTTCCACCCTTTCCAGCCTTCGTTGCTGCTCTACGTTCATTACCCATGTCTCGCTCCCATAAATCATAACACTTCTCACACATGCAGCATACAGCTTTCCCTTCAGCTTCAACGACACTCCCCTCCCCGTCAGCACGCCACTCAGTTCCCAAAACTTCTTCCATGCACATCTCACTCGAGCAACCGTTGCCGAGTCTGATCCACCTTCTCCATTCAGCATGTCTCCGAGGTAGCAAAACGTTTTCACACCTTCCAGCCTCACCCCGTCTCCAAGATCCAACCGAACATCTCCTCCATCTGCAGCTCCCTCCGTGCACACCCTACATTTGAATGTAGCTGCCACACTGGTTAATGACCCTCTCAGACCACCACATTTTTGATGAACCCACTCAGCACACATTGTACACTGAATGGAGTTCACTCCGACACCCTTCCTACACACAGCACAGGGCCACTTCCCAGTTCTTTCCACCTCACCACATGCTCCACCACTTGCCATCACCTTCGTCCCTCCGATATTCACCTTCAGACCTTTTGTCTCCATACATTCCCTCCACTTGTTCATCTTTTCCTTCAGTCCATCCATATTTTCCGCAATCAACACCAGATCATCTGCATACAACAACTCCCACGGTAAACCCTCCTTTACGCTCTGAGCCAGCACCTCCATCACAGCTACAAATAGTAGTGGACTTACTACCGACCCCCGATGCACTCCCACCCTCACCTCAAACTCACCACTGTTTCCGTCCTACGTCCTTACAGCTGTGCGCGCTCTTTTGTACATTGCCATCACTACTCTGATCAACCATTCCTCCACTCCGAACTTCCTCAATGCCCATGTCAATACTTTGCGTGGAACCCTATCGAATGCTTTCTCCAGATCAACAAACCCAAGAAACAACTTCTTCCTCTTCTCCATGTACTTCTCCTGCAACTGCCTCACAATAAAGAGCGCGTCTGTCGTTCCTCTTCCTGGCATAAATCCAAACTGCATTTCGTCGATCTTCACCTTCTTCCTTATCCTCCTCTCCAACACCCTTTCCAATACCTTCATTCCATGCTCCAATAACTTTATCGCTCGGTACGAGCCACACTCCAGAGGGTCACCTTTCCCCTTGTATAGAGGGACGAGGGTACTCAGTTCCCAATCCACTGGAATGCGGCCTTCTTTCACCACCAGATAACAGATCTCTGTCATTCTCTTCACACCCCAACTTCCTGCTGCCTTCAACATATCTCCCACAACTCCCGTCGGCCCTCCCGCTTTTCTACTCTTCATTGCTTTTATCGCTTCCTCAACTTCCTTCTCAGTTATCTTCTCTGCCGGTCCTAAAACTGGGTTACTCTCTGTGTTGCCATCCCATTCATTCTCTGTATTCAACAGCATTTCCATATATCTTTTCCATCTTCCTTTAATTCCATCTGGGTCGACAACGATTTGTCCCACTGCATCCTTCAAGCAACTCACCCCCATCACATCACACCTCTTTCGCTATCTGCTTTTTGCAATCGGCCTCCTGTATCGAAGCATACTTGTTACCTCCGCTACCTGAGATGGACGGATGTTATGTATTCACTCCTGCTTATTTGTCTGCCTGTGAAGAGGATATCGCTAAAGGTGAAGGACGGATTCGGACAAAACTTGGTGGACCGGTTGGGTGGACAAGGATGAATTTTTAAAATGATAATTTTTTATAGCGTAGCCTGTAGAGCAGTGCCGTCTGAAACAACGTTTGTCTGTCCGTCCGGTGTATTTATGTGTGTCCCTTACAAACATCCACCAATCAAAGCTGAGGATCTGGTCACATGACAAGGGGACATTGTTCAGCCTGGTGGAGGTACATACTCTCCCGAGTGAAGTTCTAATTTTACATATCAATATATGATATGGAATCATCAGAGGATGTCCTCGTAACAACGCGATGTGAGGACTAGATACAGGTGGAACGAAACTGCACGTGTACAGGAAGCGCGCTGGGCGAGTGGTTGCACGTGCACAGGAAGCGCGGAGGGTGAGTGGCTGAACATGTACAGGACGCGCGCAGGGTGAGTGGCTGACCGTGTACACTGTACAGGAAGCGCGCAGGGCGAGTGTTTGCACGTGTACAGGAAGCGCGCAGGGTGAGTGGCTGAACGTGTACAGGAAGCGCACAGGGTGAGTGGCTGATTGTGTACGGGAAGCGCGCAGGGCGAGTGTTTGCACATGTACAGGAAGCGCGCAGAGTGAGTGGCTGAACGTGTACAGGAAGCGCGCAGGGTAAGTGGCTGAACGTGTACAGGAAGCGCGCAGGGTGAGTGGCCGACTGTGTACGGGAAGCGCGCAGGGCGAGTGGTTGCACGTGTACAGGAAGCGTGCAGGGTGAGTGGCTGACCGTGTACGGGAAGCACGCAGGGCGAGTGGCTGACCATGTACGGGAAGCGCACAGGGCGAGTTGTTGCACATGTACAGGAAGCGCACAGGGTGAGTGGCTGAACGTGTACAGGAAGCGCGCAGGGCGAGTGGCTGAACGTGTACAGGAAGCGCGCAGGGCGAGTGGCTGAACGTGTACAGGAAGCGCGCAGGGCGAGTGGCTGAACGTGTACAGGAAGCGCGCAGGGCGAGTGGCTGACCATGTACAGGACCCACGGCGGGTGAGTGGCTGAACGTGTACGGGAAGCGCGCAGGGCGAGTGGCTGAACGTGTACAGGACGCGCGCAGGGTGAGTGGCTGAACGTGTACAGGACGCGCGCAGGGCGAGTGGCTGAACGTGTACAGGAAGCGCGCAGGGTAAGTGGCTGAACGTGTACAGGACGCGCGCAGGGCGAGTGGCTGAACGTGTACAGGACGCGCGCAGGGCGAGTGGCTGAACGTGTACAGGACGCGCGCAGGGCGAGTGGCTGAACGTGTACAGGACGCGCGCAGGGCGAGTGGCTGAACGTGTACAGGAAGCGCGCAGGGTAAGTGGCTGAACGTGTACAGGAAGCGCGCAGGGTGAGTGGCTGACTGTGTACGGGAAGCGCGCAGGGCGAGTGGTTGCACGTGTACAGGAAGCGTGCAGGGTGAGTGGCTGACCGTGTACGGGAAGCACGCAGGGCGAGTGACTGACCATGTACGGGAAGCGCACAGGGCGAGTTGTTGCACATGTACAGGAAGCGCGCAGGGCGAGTGGCTGAACATGTACAGGAAGCGCGCAGGGCGAGTGGCTGAACGTGTACAGGAAGCGCGCAGGGCGAGTGGCTGAACGTGTACAGGAAGCGCGCAGGGCGAGTGGCTGACCATGTACAGGACCCACGGCGGGTGAGTGGCTGAACGTGTACGGGAAGCGCGCAGGGCGAGTGGCTGAACGTGTACAGGACGCGCGCAGGGTGAGTGGCTGAACGTGTACAGGACGCGCGCAGGGCGAGTGGCTGAACGTGTACAGGAAGCGCGCAGGGTGAGTGGCTGAACGTGTACAGGAAGCGTGCAGGGTGAGTGGCTGAATGTGTACAGGAAGCGCGCAGGGCGAGTGGCTGAACGTGTACAGGAAACGCGCAGGGCGAATGGCTGAACGTGTACAGGAAGCGCGCAGGGTGAGTGGTTGAACATGTACAGGAAGCGCGCAGGGTGAGTGGCTGAACGTGTACAGGAAGCGCGCAGGGCGAGTGGCTGAACGTGTACAGGAAACGCGCAGGGCGAATGGCTGAACGTGTACAGGAAGCGCGCAGGGTGAGTGGTTGAACATGTACAGGAAGCGCGCAGGGTGAGTGGTTGCACGTGTACAGGAAGCACACAGGGCGAGTGGCTGAACGTGTACAGGAAACGCGCAGGGTGAGTGGCTGAACGTGTACAGGAAGCGCACAGGGCGAGTGGCTGAACATGTACAGGAAGCGCACAGGGTGAGTGGCTGAACGTGTGCAGGAAGCGCGCAGGGTGAGTGGTTGCACGTACCACACATGGGTCAGCACTCATTGTGGTGAAAACAGAAATGGACGTTGAGCTGCATTTCTCCTCGTTTGCATCTCCACCATGAGGACTCCCATTTCCAATCTCACAACAGAGTTTCTACGGGAATAGAAAGGTACCACACATGGTTGATTGGCATTCCCAATAATCTGTCCCTACCCACACCTCGCCCTGATGGTGGCGGCACATCCATGCCACAGCGGCACATCGAACACCCCCCCCCCTCCCCCTGTGGTGGCACATCATACCCACGGCGGCACAACCATGCCGCAGCCGCACATCCAACCCACCCAGGGCGGCACATCGAACACCCCCCCCCCCCCCCCGTGGTGGCACATCACACCCACGGCGGCACATCCTCCCTGTGGTGCGCCCGAGCTCCCCACCCTTCACACACCTTTTCCTGATTGGAAGGATATCCATCTGTGGACTGCTCATCGAAACACTCCTCCCTCAGGTTCAGCTTGTTGCTGATGTTGGCAAAGGGGTTGCGTCGTTTTGCTGCCACAGGACGGGCCAAAGGTGCTTTACCTGCGTTATGAGGATCAACACAATGTAGAACTTTAGGTCACGATAAAAGGGTCGGTAGCCATCTTGCCTTCGGTTCAATATTAGTTTGAGTGAATTAATCACTTTATTTAAACAAGTTATAAATGTTTTACCTTATTCCTGGTGGTAGAACAAGTTACAATTTGATTGGTTTGTGGTTCATAAATCACGTTACATCACCAAGTATCAAGTTTGTTTTGAGACCAGGTTACCAATATTAAAACCACAGTGTGATCCAGGTGTGGAATCAACAAGCTTGTTATCCTTGCAGGTAACCAAAGTGACGTGAAAGGGTATTGTAATCAGTTGTGTCCTGTTGTTGGAGAGTGAATGTGGGTGTGTGACAGTGGGAGTGCAAGAATGTGTGGGTCTGAAAGTGGGTTTGAGGGAGTGAGGGTGTGTAAGTTAGTATGTTTGAGTGTGGATATGCGAGTGTGGGCTTGCACGTGAGTATGGGTGCGAGAGTGTGCGTTGGTGAATATGGATGCAGGTGTGTGTGGTATGGGTATATTGTGTGGGATTCAGTGTGCGTTTGAGAGTATGGGTGTGCGTGGGAGCAAATGTGGGTGTTCGTGGGAGAGTATGGGTGTGCAAGTGCAGATGAATGTGTGTGACAACATCCGGGTATGACCTCCATGAATATTCGTTAGGGTTATAAAACTCCTAATTATAAAGAAATTTAAAGGAGCATTTTAATGCAGAAGCATAAGTGACGTCACATCACGCCCACGGTATGACGTCACATCTGCACGTCCACGGTATAAAATGTCAATAAAGTGAATCAGAACCTCGAGGGAGGCGTCGAATGGACACAAGGGGGAGAGTATGTGGTGGAATTTTCCGTACGTCATAAATAGATGAACTCTAAAGTAACCAACTGTAGGTAATCGGGTTAACCAGATGAGCGAGCTGGGTCCGTACCGAGGTGTGCGTCCTGAGAGGTACGCCATCTCTTCTGGGGCTTGAGAAGGCGACGCCGTCGAAGTGGGAGCGCAGCGGGACGAACGAAGGCTTGCGAGTAACCTTCCCCGTGTCCCTCCATGAAGAGAAGAGCGAATGCTGATCCTTAACTCCTCAACCAGCCCGCTTCCGTCCAACGCTCAATCCACGTCTCGTCCTCACCAAATACCTTCACAAACGCCTACCGAGGTGATCGGAACAAAAGTTCGAGCCACATAACAACCCGGCACACGAACCACGCCAAACACACGTTCACCCGCCAAGCGGCGCCTTCAGATTCCCGCGCAAAACTTTTCTTCTTCTTCTTCTTCCGCTAACTCAACACTATTTCCTTGAGTGTGTGTGAGTGTGTGATTGTTCTTCTCTCGACATAATCCGTTCAGCTCATAGTAATTGTTTATTTTGTAAACGAAGACAGAGAAAATGCACTCTGGACACGAAACGCTGAGTGGTTTCAAAGTGTGCGTAAGGGCATTTTGGAGACTCATAGTACAATGTAACGATTGATAAACTAATACAGTATATATACTACATATTACAAGAAGTGATGAAAATGATTACTTCGAGTTCGAGATGTACGTCGGCGCAGAACGACTTGGGGTGTATCTCACACTTTTATTTAGCTTGGATGGCATCCTCCCTTTCTTACTGTTTTTATTTTTACTCGTGCGGTAAACGCGCACGCGTACAACAACCACTAAGCTCTCTGGAGTACACGGATTAGTATACACGTAAGAAACAATTATTGTATCGAATAAAGCATCCTCAAGCAAGAAACACATGGCTGGCGGGGGGTCGCTCGAATTCCACCGTCATGGCGACTCAGCTGGATGCTCTGCTGGCGCAAGCTGAGGCGGCCGAGGAAGAAGCAAAGCGCTCCGTAACTGTGGAAAAACCGCTCGAGTTGCACTTTGACCCAGGGAACCTTTTGGCTATTGATACGAACCCACTGAACGAAACGGAGTTCAGGTGATTATCGCCTTTTGGTTATTCGGCATCACACGTGGTTCACCCAGTTTAGTTTCCTTCAGAGAATGGCTTGATATCGATATAAATAGGGTTTACATTCGGGCCACTGGCGCCATAATTTTGCAACCAAGAGTAAATTGAAGAAAGTTAACCAAAAAGTTAAGAAAGAAATTAACAAAATTCCAGGTGGATTCGAACATTGTATACAGACTACAGTATACACCTGTGAGCTTGTTGGTCCTTTGGATCGAATCTTCATTGGTCTTCACGGTCCTGTAGCATACCTAATCTTTCTCGAAGAATAAGTGAGTTATCCTTGGCATCCGGGACAAAATACAAACTCCTTCCCTAACTATCGCTGGGTAGGCAAAGGTAAACCACCAATTTAGTCCTAGCCAGGTGACATTTTTGGGAATGCTGAATGAACCTTCCTTCGGGTGGAGCACCACAAGGAGGACCCCATTAATAAAGTGAGGATAACTTAATCTGGCAAGTTTCACATCGCTCAGTAACCACCTGTGCACCTATTGGGCACCCACCTGAGAATTTCCTTCCAGGAAGAAATACAATTTCTTGACAAAACAATGTTACAAGAAAAAAGAGGAGAACCTTCTTCCCTTGTAACAGAGTTCTGGATATTGACTTCAGGCCAAGGTACTGCGAGTACCATAAAGTAAACATTCTGGCTTTGTTTGAACAATGTGCTCTTGTTTAATCCATTCATGTCTCTCTACGATGCAGACTGGATCGTGAAGGTTACTTGAAGAACACAGCTCGAGACAACGCTCAGCTTCTTATCAACCACATATGGTCACTTCCAACTGAGAGTGTGGACGGAGTCGTCGTCGCTCAGGTAATGCTTTTTCGATACACGGCACCTGGGGAGGTCGAGGGTTGGTATATGGCTCGAGTGCTTCTCATTGTGGTTCGTGTTTTGAAGGGATTGTTGTTTTTTTTTGCTGTTATGTCTTCAATGTCCACATGTACACAGCGTTCTGATCTTCTTTTTTTGTCCAAAAGTGTGTAATACTATCACACGAGAAGCCAACAGACATTCCACAACACTAAGTGCGGTAATTCCTGTCTGTGCATTTCAGCTTCCCGAAGGCAAGACCCCCATCCCACGGGAGAAACCGGTCAGTGATCAACCATCTTGACAAAGTATAAGGGTCTCTGGTGTGCATATTGATGCATTTACAGATCCTTCGACCGTAATGGGATACCCTTTATTAATGGGGAAACTGCTGAAACTTAGCAAGCAGAGTTTAGGCAGCATGGGCCTTGGCCCAAGCATCACGAGCTTGAGTTAATACAATAAACGAGTCCCTATGTGTCTCCTGCTCTGTCGACTGTGCCCACCAGGTCCCGAAGGCAAAGCCTCTGACACGCTGGGAGCAGTTTGCCAAACTTAAAGGCATCAAAAATCGTAAGAAGAGCATGAAGGTTTGGGACGAACAGCTGAAGGTGGGATTCCTGTGCTCTGCTTATTCTTATCGGTGTGGTATGCATTTACTCGTTCCTGTTCATCCACATGTTTGAAGGGTTATCACTTTGACTTTTTATGTCCGGACCCGAATATTAGTTGTCGATCAGTTCGGAGCGTCTGTTTCTTTAATCGTCGATCTTTGTTCGGATCATTTGGCTTCTGATAGTGACCGTCAAGTACGGTGGCCATTTTAACCTCTCTAAACGCCACGGCGATTTCCCCCACAGGAATGGAGGCCGTGCTGGGGTTACAAGCGGGCCAACGATAAAGAGCGCGATTGGCTCGTTGAAGTCCCCGACAATGCCGGTTCGTGGCACCATGATGTGTTTCGATCACGTGACTTCCTTTGCTTTTTACCGTAATCGTTTTATTTTCCCCTCGAGTCCCACAGCCTCAGCTGTTTAGGGTTGGTGTATTGTACACGTGCTTGCGGTTTCATCACGTCTTCTCTTCTCCCCCCAAACTGCACCACCTAGACCCTTACGAAGACCAATTTGCAAAGCTGAAATCGGCGAAGAAAGAGCGAGTTGCAAGAAACGAGTTCAACAGGCTTCGTAACATCGCTCGTAACAACAAGTTGAAAGGTTACACACTGGATTGTGGACTTTAGTACACCAAATATCAATGAATCATTTGTAGGAAATGGAACAATCAACACTTTGCGTAAAGGGGGTGACCACATCCTCGGTCTGGTTGTGCACCCTGTTTACAATGGTATGACAGTGAATGTTTATCACCAACCAGTTATCAATGGTTTCAGTAAAGGGGAGGTGCTTGAGGATTGAGTGTGTGATTGGTTAATTGGAGCAATGTGTACTGAATAAGTATCTCGATGTGATAACGGTACAATTACAGGAAGTACACACACAACCGATAACACCCGCAAGTTGAAAGTTTAAAGGCTCCTTTGTCTGTTTGCAGTTCCTGGTGTCGGACTGCCCACCAAAGATGATCCAAGCAAACAAGAGGTGAGTAATATGCTGGTGGAATTTTTCTTTTCCTCGCTTACCTGTTTTTAATTAAGTTGTTATTTTTGTCTTGGTGAAAGTGAGGGGTTGGTTGGGGGAGGTGGGGGACAAGGATCACAGGTGGATGGGAGCAGGGCAAGGAGCATGACCAGGGAAGGGGTAGAGGAATATGAGGGAGAGGGGATGAGGTTGAGTGTATTTACAGGTGTGTTTTCATATTTGCAGCTGGGAACAGCCTTGTCCTTGGCGAAACGAGCGACGGCATCTATTGGAAAGTTTCAAGAATCCCTTGTAAGTACCATTTGGCAGAAATAAAGGATAGATGTGGTTGCTTGGTGGGAGAGTTTCGCCTCGATAAGCCGGTAACTGTTTGCTTTGGGACATTTGCTTTTGAAATTTTTACAATCTGGCTGTTTCTGTGTAGGGGTGCTGCATTGCCAGAAAATCATTCTTTGGGAAACAAGATTTTATGGAAAATTAAAGGCAATTTAGATACTTTGTCTTTTTCACCTGAGAAGGTGGAAAAGCTTCTGGCAACCCTTGATTCTGACTCTGCAACTGAACCGGACAGCATCGGCTCACGTGTCACGTGAGCTGTCTCATTTTACCTGTCATTTACCATAGGTCATCTTCCATCTGCTGGGAAATCGGCCAACATCTCAGCATTACATTAGAAATGTGCAAAAACTGATCCAACTGATCAACTACAGACCAATTAGCTTGCTTCCAATCATCAGCAACGTCATGGAATCCATCATCGCAGTTGACATAAAATAATTCCTTTCTCCAACGGCCTCATCTCTGATGGTCAATTCGGATTCAGACCAGGTCATGCTACCTTGGACATGCTGCTTCTACTCCAACAATAGATGGAGGCCCTCACTGTCAGACGTGACATCAGGGCCGTCTGACATATCTCGAGCTTTTAATAGAGTCTGGCATCTCGCCTTACTCTCCAAACTCTCTGCTAATGGCATCCAAGGCCAGCTCCCCTCTTGGATTACAGACTTCCTTCAATCTCGTAGCCAGAGTGTGGCTCTCAATGGAACCCTTTCTTCTCCTCTCCGTCAAGGCTGGAGTATCCCAAAGCAGTGTTCTCGCCCGCATCTTATTCCTAATCTTCATCAATGATCTCTCTGACTCTCCACATGAGAAACAGGTTGAGATGGTTTGGTCATGTGTTGAGGAATGATGAAAGTGACTGGTTGAGAAGAGTGATGGAAATGAATGTAGAAGGAAGTAGAGGACGGGGAAGACCAAGCAAGACTTGGCTAAAGGTGGTGGAAGAAGAAATGCGGGCAAGGGGGTTAACAAGGGGAGATGCAGAAAATAGGGCAAAATGGAGAAGATTGTCCTGGGGCCCGCAAGGCTAACCCCCGCTCTAGCAGGGAAAATGGCCTTAAAATGCCTGTTGTTGTTGTTGATCTCTCTGACTCTGGGAAATCCTCTGTTTTTGTTAATGACTCCACTCTCTGCCATGTCATCCCTCATCCTACTGACAGACAGACAGGCAGAAGCCTCTTCCCTCTCCTCAGACCTTCACAAAATCACAGTCTGGTCAAACAGTTGGAATATGTCTTTCAATCTTGATAAATCCTACACATTCACTCGCTCTCTCCAAAAGGACCATACGGCAAATCCTCCCATCTACTTTCGAAGAGGTTCAGTCACTCATACTCTTGGGTGTCACTCTCATCTATTATCTTTCTTGGGTAAGCCACATTTCAAAGTTTGCCTCCAAAGCCAGACGCCGCCTGGGCATCTTCTGTCGTGCAAAGTCCTTCCTTAGCACACCTGAACTATCCACCTACAAGGTGTTCATCCGCAGCTTGATGGAATACTGCTCTCTCCTCTGAACTGGCTCCCCTGCCTCACAGCTTCCTCAGCTTTACGCCATGGAAACCAAAACTTTCCAGATAATTGGAATCCCTCGCGATGAAGTTGAGGCTATGGGCCATCGCTGACAAATCGGTTGTTTGTATGTCTTCTTCCGCCTTCATGTCTGGGCTTGTACCCTCTGCCCTGTCCGTCCTTTGTCCTTTCCTCCCCCCCCCCCCCCCCTTCCAAGTGAAACTGCCTAAATCCAGAACCACTGCTCACCTTCACTCACTTATTCCACTTTTTTTGCTACCTGTGGAACCTTCCACACTCTCTTCAATCTCATTATCCCCTCCAGGTCTTCAAGACAGCTGTTGACCAGCATCTCAAGTCATCCCCCATCCAAAACGATGATCTTTTCCACACCCGTTAAACTGCCAACCAAAACTTTGCTTACCTATCCATCTTCTTCACCCGTTGCGTTCTCCCCTACCACTCATCGTTACCTACATCCCCTGGTTGTCCGTCTCCATCGACTTTCTCTCTCTGCCCTGCTGTTTGTATTTCCCCTTTCTCTTGCTGTTCTCTTTGTTATGTTGTGTCCTGATCTGTTCTGTGTCCTACCTCCTTCACGAGCCTAAACCTTGTATATTAAAAAAAAAAAAATTGTCTAGATTCTGTGGTTTGCATAAAATTACGTGTGGATCCACAGTGCTGAGAAATGGCTGACCTTACACTGAAAGGATCTGTTTGTCTGTTTTTTTGCTCTTTGGGGGTCTAAAAATGTGGTCATGGCTGTATTGAGATGTTGAAGTTAGTGGTTCAAGAAGAGACAGTTAAGTATAAAAGTGATCACCGTTGTTGTGAGGTAGTGTCTATCTGCTTTGTTGAGTTGTCCTGTTGTCCAAAAGTATAGGCATCGCCATGGTGGCTCCAGTCGATCTGAAAGTATCCCTTGATGGACGACTGGTACACTGGGTTTATCGGAGGTGTTACAATGGTTTGCCTTTTACCAAACCTTAACCTTGCTCTCTTCTCCTTTTTTTTGTCGTTTTCCAGCCAAAGGAGAAGAAGCCTCGCGGCACAGGAAAGAGGCGGAAGGTAAGAGCTGCCAAGAGCTTTGCTCACTTTGATTGCATTCAAACTGTCCTTGCTCGTTAAGCGTGTTCTTGAACCCCTTTGAGGTGCTTGGATATTCAAACTACATGAGCTTGGTTGCTCCAGTTAAAGGTTGTCCTCCTCCATGTTTGCTCCCAGTTTGAACCCCTGATCGGGGACTTTTTGCACGAAAAAGAGCGGCAGCTTGGCATCCTGTCGAAGATTTCCAACAAGGAGCCCAAGTTGGATGTGACGAAGGTACGAACATGCTGTCTGAGCAAGTTGTTTGGACATGCGCATGCTTGGATATATTAGGCCGATTCCAAAAGTATGCTTGCATTACTTATGTCAGTCGCGAACCCTACCTATAATGGAACTTTAAAAGCGACGAGTCAATTTGAGGATGTGCGGTTTTTACGTGTACCTGCAGGCCGTGAACAAACACGTTCTCGAAGAGGAGCAAGAAGCTGCCACGGAAAAGGAGAAACGTGGTGGGAAGAGGAAAAAGGGTGGAAAGAGTGAGCGTAGGAGTAAGGCAGGGGTGAAGCCGAATGCACGACACGGCCACAAACGTAAAGGGAAGGGTAAGGACGGAGGAAAGGGAAAGGTCGGCCAAGGTCGGGGGGCAGGGCCCCGTCGGATGGCTAGTGCCAGAGGGAAGGCCGGCAAGGGACGGAGGGGAAAGAAGTAAGAGTACAATTTGGGAATGCTGTGTGTTTGTACAATAGTTCATTTCTCAGTTTGTAATATACAATAATTATCATTGAGTTATTTTGTTAAAAATAAATTCCGGTTTTATTCATCATTAATGAAAATTCATTCAGCAGATGAAGGATGTTTTTGTACTCTTGTGACAAAAGCCAACACTGTACGATCACATCATCACATTGACTCGATTATAAAAAGGTACATTTCTCCCAGCAATTGCATCCTGGTGGTTGGAACTTGTAAAACCTACGCCGAGTCCGAACCTCCTCTGATCTCGTCCGAGCTTGTTCCTTCGGCGTGTTTAACAACACCCCGCCTCGACCTCCACGTCGTCACGGCGTAAGTGGTGCCTCCCAAAGCACTCAGGATAACACCACAGATGTACAGGAAGGAGGGTTTTGCGTCTGCGAGAGCGGTGAGACCCACAACTGCCATGGCGATGCTCTTGGCAACACCCACAAAGCTGGTGGTGATTGCGGAGTTCCTGACGGTACATTGCAGCATGGTGAAGGACAGAAATGCCACCAGGGTGATGGAGCCCAGAAATGCAGCCACGACGCCTTGAGCTGCCCAACTCTAATGGGGGGAAAACGAAGGGAGGGAGTAAGGACAATTCGGGACAGTAAAGCTTGGTGGTCGTGGTCATGCTATTTAAGGCTCTAAGCAATGTAATGGTCCACTGTGTCAAGAGAACTGCTGTAAATCTGGGTGGTGGCCCTCATCAAAGGCATTTTAAGCTGACATGGTCTAGGGTCTTTTTTTTATTTTGTTACAGTATTGGCAACAACAGGCAATGAAAATACTTTTACTTGAAAACACTTTCACTCGTGCATGCGAGTGCTGATTCGATGATGAGAAACGAGTATCAAGCACATTAGCACAGTGCAACTGAAAGCATTGCATGTACGGATTGAGGCAATCGGAATGCTTGTTCCAAAAAGACAAACCGTTGTGATCACGCTGTCCAACACCTTTACCCTGCTCGTCACTTTGGATCATATTTGGCCCTCGTGTACCTGGGATCAGAAGTACCTCTGGCCACCTGGCCCAAACGTCCAGTGAGCTCACCTCCGTCAAGCCTCCATTTTCCATTCGTACCTGAGGGCTCACGAGGAGTGAGGGGTCTCCAGCCGAAAGGGCGAACAAGGCGAAGACTGGTGCGGAACACGTGGTGGCGGCATACTGCATGGTGAGAGGATCCAGCCCGTGCTCTGCGTGCACCTTCTCGATGGCCACAAGGTAACACGCGTGCAGAAGCACACAGGCCACTCCGCACACGTACCCCTCGCGAGTACCACTCACATCCCCAAGAGCTGAGCAAAAGGCGATTGTCAGTCATGTGTAGCTAAGACCACAGCTGATGCTTAGACCACTCCGCTCACTCACGAAAGTTTTGCTTTGCACTCAAGGTGGATTTTGGATGTAAATTTGCAGCCTTATATAGTTTAATTCTATTTGTAAATGAATAAGATTTCCCTTTATATATATATACGAGTATATATATATATATGTATGTATATGTATATATATATATATATATATATATATATATATATATATATATATATATATATATATATATATACACACACACACAGTGAAACCTTGACTTACGAGTTTAATTCGTTCTGTGACCGAGCTCGTAACTCAATTTGCTCGTTTCTCAAATTAAATTTCCCCATTAAAATGCATTGAAATGCTATTAATCCGTTCCAGCCCCCCAAAAACCACACCATTTTTTTTTAAATATACAGTATATAAAAAAATATCTCGCGCTTTATATTTCACCTGTATGCAGCATACAAGTTGGCAGGATGGCCTGGACTGGAGGTACGCACACTTGACTCTAAACTGTCCAGCCTGGGTTTGAATCCCGACCCAGCTATAACCTGTCATGGGTGAATCACAGGCAGGGTGATTCATCAATGTGTGTACCGCTAAACTGGGCGCCCCGTTTGCGTCCCATTAGTTGTTGGATGTTAAGGATCTCACCGTGTTTTCCACAAAGAGAAGGCGAGCTATCGCCGGCACTCTGAACAAGTTGTGGCCTGGCATGCTCTTCTCCTCTGCCGTTATATACGTCCTCCTCGGCATCTTTTGCCAGAAGAGCCCTGTCTCGTCACAGTTGAAGATTTGCTGGGGGATGTATCGTTCGGCTTCTATCAGTTCGGCAAAAGTTATAATAAAATCTTCAGCTGCCTTCACATCCGCCTCACCAAGTCGACAACACGCACACCTCGCTCATGTTTTTCGACGATTGCGTGTTTTATATCCAAGCACATCATCCTCTTCTTCTTCTCAGTACTGCCCTTGGCACTCAATTTCTTAGGACCCATGGTTAAAACTAAGAAATTTTCCAAAATAACCAAAATGCGAAAACAAAACAGCAGCGATACGGCAGAGATGCTTGCACGGCAAGGCAAGATAACCACGTGACCTGAACCCACCTGGTGGCGAGTGGCGTAAGCTCCAAAATAACCAAAATGCGAAAACAAAACAGCAGCGATACGGCAGAGATGCTTGCACGGCAAGGCAAGATAACCACGTGACCTGAACCCACCTGGTGGCGAGTGGCGTAAGCTCCAAAATAACCAAAATGCGAAAACAAAACAGCAGCGATACGGCAGAGATGCTTGCACGGCAAGGCAAGATAACCACGTGACCTGAACCCACCTGGTGGCGAGTGGCGTAAGCTCCAAAATAACCAAAATGCGAAAACAAAACAGCAGCGATACGGCAGAGATGCTTGCACGGCAAGGCAAGATAACCACATGACCGGAACCCACCTGGTGGCGTAAGCTCGTAACTCAGATCTCGGCTCGCATCTCAAAGCAATAAACCGCCCGAGCGACGGCTCGTATCTCGGAAAACTCGTAAGTTGGTGCACTTGTAAGTCAAGGTTTCACTGTGTATATATGTATATATATATATATATATATATATATATATATATATATATATATATATATATATATATATATATATATATATATATATATATATATAATCGTTAGATTAAATAAGACGCGGACGTAGCTTCAGGACGTCGATCTTTAATTGTCGACAAGCTTTCGACCAACAAAGGTCTTCTTCTGAGTCTACAAAAACAGCAGGCATGTATATCAGTCACGTGTGTATGGTGATATGTGTGTAGAAAATGCATACAGAAGGAAGAGCCACGCCAAAGTTCACTCACCAGCCCCAAGTTCGACGGAAGTGACCGTTTACGTCACGGTCACTTCCGTTAGGGTGCGCGTGCATATACAAATATAGAGATATACATACATAAACACACCAGCATATATTCATATCCCATTTATATTCATATAATATATTTATATATTTATATAAATGACATATAAAGGTAGAATGAATGCATTGTCAGTGTCATGAACACGCATTCATTCTACCTTTATATGTCATTTATATAAATATATAAATATATTATATGAATATAAATGGGATATGAATATATGCTTGTGTGTTTATGTATGTATATCTCTATATTTGTATATGCACGCGCACCCTAACGGAAGTGACCGTGACGTAAACGGTCACTTCCGTCGAACTTGGGGCTGGTGAGTGAACTTTGGCGTGGCTCTTCCTTCTGTATGCATTTTCTACACACATATCACCATACACACGTGACTGATATACATGCCTGCTGTTTTTGTAGACTCAGAAGAAGACCTTTGTTGGTCGAAAGCTTGTCGACAATTAAAGATCGACGTCCTGAAGCTACGTCCGCGTCTTATTTAATCTAACGATTATATATTCAATACAAATGAGACGCCCTGCTCGTACTTTGGAGTTTCTACTATTTCTTACAGTTATATATATATATATATATATATATATATATATATATATATATATATATATATCTGTGCAGTATCTGTCTTGTCACTGAACAGCACAGGAATGAGCGTAAGAGTAAGGCAGGGGTGAAGCCGAATGCACGACATGGCCACAAACGTCAAGGGAAAGGTCGGCCAAGGTCTGGTTTGTCTCGTCACCGAACGACTCCCTCAAACTTTTGTGAAATCGTACCAAACTTCTGGTATGCACCTATCTCTCACGTGTGTATGTCCTAAGGGTATTGTTTTTGAAAAAAATTAAAGAAAAAAAACAAACACATTTTTTTAATTTTTTTTTTTTTTCAACTTAAATCTTCAACTTCAATTGCTTATACAATGTAATATCACGTATATTACAAATACATTTGTGCAAAATAATTGTTTGTATTATGATTGGTGTAAACAATGACAAAACAGCAACTCGGGTGCAGTCATCTATCTACAGCTACATATCTGGGCAGTGTCTGTGTTGTCACTGAACTACTCCCTCAAACTTTTGTTTCCGGGGTTGTGAAGTGTTTTTAATAACGTGGCTGTGAGGTGTTTTGAATCATGTGGTGATGAGGCGTTTTGAATTAGGTGGTGGTGAGGTGTTCTGAATTACATGGTGCTGAGGTGTTTTTAATTACGTGGTGGTGAGGTGTTTTTAATTACGTGGTGGTGACGTGATTTGAATTTCATGGTGGTGAAATGTTTGAATTACGTGTCGTGGTGAGGTGTTTTGAATTACGTGGTGGTGAAATGTTTGAATTACGTGTTGTGGTGAGGTGTTTTGAATTACGTGGTGGTGAGGTGTTTTGAATTTCGTGGTGGTGAGGTGTTTTGAATTTCGTGGTGGTGAGGTGATTTGAATTACGTGTCGTGGTGAGGTGTTTTGAATTACGTGGTGGTGAGGTGATTTGAATTACGTGTCGTAGTGAGGTGTTTTGAATTACGTGGTGGTGAGGTGATTTGAATTACGTTGTGGTGAGGTGATTTGAATTACGTGGTGGTGAAGTGTTTTGAATTTCGTGGTAGTGAGGTGATTTGAATTTCGTGGTGGTGAGGTGTTTTGAATTACGTGGTGGTGAGGTGATTTGAATTACGTTGTGGTGAGGTGATTTGAATTACGTGGTGGTGAGGTGTTTTGAATTACGTGGTGGTGAGGTGTTTTGAATTTCGTGGTGGTGAGGTGTTTTGAATTTCGTGGTGGTGAGGTGATTTGAATTACGTGGTGGTGAGGTGATTTGAATTACGTGGTGGTGAGGTGTTTTGAATTACGTGGTGGTGAGGTGTTTTGAATTTCGTGGTGGTGAGGTGTTTTGAATTTCGTGGTGGTGAGGTGATTTGAATTACGTGGTGGTGAGGTGTTTTGAATTACGTGGTGGTGAGGTGTTTTGAATTTCGTGGTGGTGAGGTGTTTTGAATTTCGTGGTGGTGAGGTGATTTGAATTACGTGGTGGTGAGGTGTTTTGAATTACGTGGTGGTGAAATATTTGAATTACGTGGTGGTGGGGTGATTTGAATTACGTGGTGGTGAGGTGATTTGAATTACGTGGTGGTGAGATGTTTTGAATTACGTGGTGGTGAAATGTTTGAATTACGTGGTGGTGAGGTGTTTTGAATTACGTGGTGGTGAGGTGTTTTGAATTACGTGGTGGTGAAATGTTTGAATTACATGGTGGTGAGGTGTTTTGAATTACGTGGTGGTGAAATGTTTGAATTACGTGGTGGTGAGGTGTTTTGAATTACGTGGTGGTGAGGTGTTTTGAATTACGTGGTGGTGAAATGTTTTGAATTACGTGGTGGTGAAATGTTTGAATTACGTGGTGGTGGGGTGATTTGAATTACGTGGTGGTGAGGTCTAATTGTCCCAAACTTCCAGTCTTCACCTTCCCCTGCCATATGTATGTGCTGAGGGGTTCTTTTTTGAGTTTTAAAATATTTTTTCAACCTCGATCTTCAACCTAAATTGCTTATAAAAATGTAATATCACAAACACTACAAATACATTTGTGCAAAGTAATTGTTTGTATTATGATCGGTGTAAATCATGACAACACAGCAACTCAGGTACAGTCATTATCCTCAGCTAAAATAAGCCCGTTCCTCAGTAACGACGCGCGAGCCGAGCCAAGCTAGTATACTGTATGTATATATATATATAACTGTAAGAAATAGTAGAAACTCCAAAGTACGAGCAGGGCGTCTCATTTGTATTGAATATATAATCGTTAGATTAAATAAGACGCGGACGTAGCTTCAGGACGTCGATCTTTAATTGTCGACAAGCTTTCGACCAACAAAGGTCTTCTTCTGAGTCAGCCCCAGTCAGCCCCAACAATCAGACCCCCTTCCGTCGAACTTGGGGCTGACTCAGAAGAAGACCTTTGTTGGTCGAAAGCTTGTCGACAATTAAAGATCGACGTCCTGAAGCTACGTCCGCGTCTTATTTAATCTAACGATTATATATATATATACGTGTGTGTGTGTGTGTGTGTGTGTGTGTGTGTGTGTGTGTGTGTGTGTGTGTGTGTGTGTGTGTGTGTGTGTGTGTGTGTTCTCGTTCTCGTTTATTAAATTATACCGAGAGGGACCTCAGAAACATTCAGATGTTGCATTCTCGGTCATATCCACATTTGGGGTCTGCCTGGGCAGGTATGTCAGAAGTCTGCCGTTGCAGCCTGTAGTGTGACTGTGGGGAAACTCCCGATTCTCGATCCCGCATGTGAATTTATTCATATATATATATATATAATTGTATGAGGATGTGTATCAAGACAGCATCCTGACATTCAAAGAGATGTGATTCAAACCTGTGCTTTCCAGGTGTGCTCGGAGCAGCAGGACTTTGATCTGATGGTTATTCTTTGAAATAAATGAAACGCTCATGGTGCCCGTTACCCAAAATAGGTTATATTGAAATATATAGATTATGTTGCATTTTAATAGATTATATTGCACACTTTATCGCAGGAGGTGAACAATGAACATTCCAACCCTCCCTCTCCTTACCGGTTATAATAGCCCCACTTGCCGTGAGTGTGGCAGCCAAAGTGGCACTCACACGTGAGACCGCCACTCCTCTGTGCCTCACACTTGGTAAGGCGAGTGAGCTGAGGCACGCTGTGGCCAGGGGCGTACATCGTTTGAATGTCACGTACGTAGGCAAGGTCAAGAAGCGCAGAGCGAGCAGTGTGAGTGTAGGGTGTACGACTGCCAGCACGACGAGGGGCAAACAGGTGGAGATGAGGGAGAGGTCCAAGGGATCCATCGGAATGGTTAAGGGTGCTGGAGCTCGGCGAAGGAGGGCCAGGATGGATGCTGAGATGAGAGCCCCACACAGCTGGACGGTGGAGGGACAGGGGAAGTTCAGGTGTGAGAAGAGCACCTGTGGGGAAACATCACCGTTTTGTAACGTGCTTGTACAGCGAGAGCTCTCTTTCTTCACGACCCTTAAAATCGAAAACGTTGAAAATAGCTGAATAAACGGGTGGAAAAAGTTCATGAAAGATGGTTACATGAGAAGTACCTTAAGGAGAATGTTGAGGGACGCAGAACAAACTCCATGGGCCACGGCCACAACTAGTCCCCTTGAGCACAGTCCCATTGTTCTGCTGGTCCACACAGATGGGACAACCTGGCTGTTGCAAGCACCTGTCCCAGGGAGTGTTTACAGAGTGCACGATGCGAGTGCCATATATGCACCGAAACATCAGATAAGATAACTTATGGCTGCCATTCATATTCGCATATTAGCGTGGAGTTGCGATGTTTGCTGATGTGATGGATGAGTTTATCTTGCAGGATGGATTAACTGCCTGCTGTTGTGTAATGTAATGTGATGGTAAAAGGATGGAAAGGTTTCTGCTGGAAATACGAACAGGATAATTACTGATATCTCATTCTAATCGAACTCTGGTACTCTGCCTTAAGTTAGTGCCTTCAGAAAGTATTCACACCCCTTGACCTTTTCACATGTTTTTTTGTTGCGGCCAGAATTTAAAATGGGTTGAATTGACAATTTTTTGTCACTGATCTACACATGAATGAATGAATGATCGTTTTAAGGCCATTTTACCCGCTAGAGCGGGGGTTAGCCTTGCGGGCCCCATGACAATCATGGTTCTCTGTTTGAGGCAATGTTTTTATGGCCGGATGCCCTTCCTGACGCCAACCCTTGGTCATGCTCTTACAATGCGCAGGGATACGGTGTACCTATTCTAAATCGGGGTACACACCGTGATCATTCATCCCAGCAAGCTGGTACTCAATTTGCCGACCTCGGAAGGATGACAGGCTGAGTCAACCCTCCTGGCGTTAATTCAGCGATCGACCGGGATTCGAACCCAGGATCCTAGGATCCCAAGCCGGCACCCTAACCGCTAAGCCAACACCAGGCTCACTGATCTACACATAATACCCCATAATGTCAAAGTGGATTTTTCTTCAGAAATTTTTACAAAATAAGTAACATGAAATACAAAAACATCTCATTTACATAAGTATTCAACCCCCTGATTCAATACTTCGCAGAAGTGCCTTTGTTAACGATTACAGCTTTGATTCTTCTTGGGTATGTCTGTATCAACTTTGCACATCTGGATTTTGGGAGTTTCTCCCATTCTTCCTGGCAGATTTGCTCAAGCTCTTTCAAGTTGGATGGAGAACATCAGTGAACAGCAATATTCAAGTCTTTTCACATATTCTCAATGGGATTCAAGTCACGCCTTTGGCTGGGCAACAATAGCTTTCATGTTATTGTTCTGAAGCCATTCAGTGTTGTTTTGGCTGTATGCTTGGGGTCATTTTCCTGTTGGAACGTAAATCCTCACCACAGTCTGTCTTTTGTACTCTGAAGCAGGTTCTCAAGGATTTGTGTATATTTGGCTCCATTCGTTGTTCACTCCATCCTTACAAGTCTCCCAGCGTATGCCCCTGAAAAGCATCCCCATAGCATGATGCTGCCACCACCATGCTTCACAGTGGGGATGGTGTTTTTTTTTTTGGTTTTTTTTTTTTTTTGTATACTGAATCGAGGCTCGTGAAAGAGCTAACATTTACTTCACAAACAAATCGACCAGACAAACAAAACACACAAAAAGAGGGAGCGGAAGACAAGATGAGGAGAAAAGGGGAAGCACACAAACACAACATCCGAGAGCAGGGAGATGTGCGGAAGGGAGAGGGCCCGGGGGGAGGAGGCACGGGAAGGGGGGGGGGGGGGGAGGGATGTTAGGGGTGTTAGATGGCTGATGGAAGATGTTGATGGAAGTTATGGAAGCTGATGGAAGTTAGATGGAAGGGGTGTTAGATGGCTGATGAGCTGTGCTCGGCTTCCGCCAGACGTAGCAATTTGCATTCAAGCCATTTTTATGGCTGCAGTTTGTAATTTGTTCATAGTTCCGGTGATGGCTTGCCTACTCTTCACGAAGGACACTGTGGGAATTTTAACGTCCACCAACTAATGCCGGTAAATGGGATGCCCAGTTTGACGTCCATCCGAGAGACGACACAAGTATTGATTAATTACCCCGTCTGTGAAACACCGGGATGACAGTTTACAGCTGGGTCGGGATTCGAACCCAGGCTGGATGACTCGGGGTGAGTTTTACGAACAGCTTCTCTATAATCCAGCCATTGGTACCATCTGGTCCATTTTATCAATATCACACAAGTCCAAAGGTCTCTGTTGAGGATTCTGCCATGGCGTGGTGTGAACACGATTTTCCTTATGACCACAGAACCGTTCACTCGATCCTGTTTTGCATGAGAATTAATTTTGAGGATGCGTGGGGGGTGTGAATGGGGGGAACAGGGGGTGGAGGTGTTTACCCATTTATGAACTAAAAACTCAGTCGTGTGGACAACTGAGCCTTTCATTGAGCAGCCTTTCATTACCCCCACCCCCTTCCCACACCTCCTCCCCCCAAGCCCTCTCCCTCCCACAGATCTGCCGATGTCCCTGCTCTCAAATGTTGTGTTTGTGTGCTTCCCCTTCTCTCCCCATCTTGTCTACTGCTCCCCTTTTTATATACTTTGTGTGTCTGTTTTGATTTTTTGTGTGATAAATGTTAGCTCTTTCACGAGCCTCGATCCTGTATACAAAAAAAAAAAAAAAAACGTCGACGATTAACACAAAAACAAAAACGTCCACTTCTTTCGTTTCCAACCCCTCTCCTGCCCCCCAGCCCTCTTCCTTCCACAGATCTCCCGATGTCCCTGCTCTACTGTTGCTTATGTGCTTCCTTCTCTCCCCCCCCCCCCCCTTGTCTCCCGTTCCCTTTATTATATGTTTTATGTGTCTGTTTATGTTTTTGTGTTCTATGTGTTAGCTCTTACACAAGCCTCGACTTTGTATACAAAAAAAAAAGTACACGCTTGTAAAAGCATTGGCTTCCGCACACAAAAAACAAACCACCCGTGTGCACAGTCATATGGAAGTAGTTTATTGCAATTGTTACAAGAAGACATTAAGCTGTAGGTAGGTTTTTGTAATTGGTAGGAAATAACTAGTAAACCCCTTGATTCAACCCTCCCCACCTCCCCAATAGTACGATGTACAAATTATGTCACAATAAGGACCGAACTGGTTGTGCAGTTCTTTAAGCAACTAAAAGTCTAATTTTATGTTGTCACTCATGCCGGCCATGATCAGGGCTCGGCCATGAACCGTTATTGATCCATGGTGGATTGGTGGGTGATGGACCGTTATTGATCCGGGCTCGGCCATGGACCGTTATTGATCCGGGTTCGGCCATGGACCGTTATTGATCCGGGTTCGGCCATGGACCGTTATTGATCCATGGTGGGTGATGGGGTGCTGGAACCCCAACTCAGGGGTTGGACTTTGTCGAGGTGGACGGGGCAGGAATCTGTTCAAAGTGCCGACGATAACTCACTGACTCTTCGTTGCAAGACACCTTGGGATCCTTAGCGTGCATCCGAGGGACGACATGTTCTGTGATACAATGCTCGGCCTGCAAAGCACCGATACGACGGTTCATAGTCAGGTCAGGAATAAAACCCTCAAAGGGCGGTACTCCACCTCGGTGCCATCCTGTTGAACTCGCACATTTGTATACAGTTGTGCAACTTTCAAACTGCTGGACAATCCTGTGCCGTTCTTGTGCCCCCAGGTCGTTGAGGTCGAGCTGGGCAATGGTTCAGGTGTTTGGGGAGAGACAGGCAGGCTGGTACACCCGTACCATCTCGTCCCAGGCACAGTCGGCCATCTGCAGGAAACGCGTCACCATTGTAGGGGATAATGGGACATGGGCCTGTCATCATGCCTGGTACATGGCAATGGTGGATCAAAAACAAGTACGAAATGGTTCAGAGAGACTGACCTGCCCTTGAATATGGAGGTTAAAATCCAGGCCACACACAAACTCTGAGTGGTGTTCGATAGTTTGGACGAGGGGGTTAGCTTGGGCAAAGTCCCAGAACCTGCACAGAGATAACAGGTTGTTAAGGGTAGTGATAGTCAATACAGAAAGAGGGCACAAATAACGTTATATTTTTCTTCCAATTGTATTTATTGCCCCCACAGGCACGAAGTGAAAAGCGGGGTCAAGCGAATGGTTCACCCTCGTCTGTCTGTCTACAAACATCCCATGAACGTTACATTTTGAACATGCATCGGAACATGAAAGTGTAGTTTAGGAGTACTTTCATTTGGAATTCGTCCTGATCGCACATTGAAAATCATTCCAAACAGGAAACTCACCGTTTTTAAGGACGTTATAAAGGACACAAAGAACAGGCGACAGATTCTGCATTCTGACAAATATGGCGCTACTTAGCGCTGTGCGATTGCCATCATGTCTGTTGTTTTTTTTTGTATACGAGATCGAGGCTCGTGTAAGAGCTAACATCAGTCACAAAAACAAAAATTAAAAAACGACACATAAAACATAAGATAAAGGGAGTGGGAGACAAGATGGGGAGAGAGAGGGAAGCACACAAGTACAACATTTGAGAGCAGGGACATCGGGAGATCTGTGGGAGGGAGAGGACTTGGGGGGTGGAGGCATGGGAAGGGGGGAGGGGTGGGAGAGGTATAAAACACATGAACACTGCAAGGACTTCCAGGAAAGAAGTCGGTATTTCAAAAAGAAGTTGATCTGGGGTGAATTAGCGGGAAAAAGTGGATCTGCGGTGAATTAGTGGGGGTAGAAAAGATCAAGGTTTTGGATGGGGGAAGATAAGAGATGGTGGTGAACAGCTGTTTTGAAGACCTGGAGGGAGGAGTGGGATTGAAGAGTGAGGGAGTTTGTTCCAGAGGCGGGAGAAAAGAGGAATGAAGGAGTGAAGGTGAGCAGAGAGTCTTGATTTTGGCAACTTCACCAAACTACCCCATAAATTTCACCAACCTGTTATGGAAGGTTCACGAACAAAACAAACATAGATCGTGCTTGGAAACGCAAAGCAAGAGTTTAAAAGACCCTTCCCATGTCCTTTTTCTCAAGACTTCATGGAGCAAGGTGTTCTATGAACTCTCTAGTTGGTGGCATAAGTATTGGCTGTGGGACCAAAATCACTTTGTGAGGGTGGCAGAGTGAGACTCGCTTTGCGTCCATTGCAGCAACAGAAAATGGTCACACCTTGTACACCATTCATGTTCCACACAGACTCGTGATAAAACAACAAGGCTGAAGACTTACCGCACTGATCGATCGTATGAGCAAGTAGCGAGCACTGAGCGTTGGAAAGGTGAGCACTGGAAGAAGAAGAAGAAGAAGAAGGGGAATAAACAGCATGTACATTTGTATTTCTCTCCTTCGAACAAAGTTTGATTTGAGCTTAATGTGGACGATCATACTCCATCCACCTCCCACTGACTCAGCAAATATAATGTGGAGGACAGTGCCGGTCGTCCTGGGAGGTGGACCGGTGGTGCTTGTGGTTGCGCGTTTGTCGTGAAGAGGCCGTGATCTCAAAGCACCTTTAACCTTCGGATGGCGTAGTCGTGACCGTGCAGCTCAAACACGTGACGTCGGGCTTGCCGCAGGTCCCAACCCCGCACGCTGCGGTCCACGGCTCCCGTAAGCACCAGGTGCTGTGAGTGCAGAATGCGCCGTCATTCAACAACAACATTCATGGACATCGTGAGAAAGGTCATCAGAGCTATGGACGTTTACCTATGTCGAGTATCTAATGATCCCATGGGTGGAGGGCAGGAGTGGTGTGGCCTCCGGATTGGTTGGGGTGGATTTTAAACGTCAGTTAGGAAAACGAATGGATTATAAAATCAATGTTAATGGGAAAGCGCAGTCACAATCCACAGGTGGTACAAGGCTATTTGACCTTCCACCATGAACTCATCCGCAGACACTTCGCCTTCAACAAGTTCAAATGAACGGCTGTCGGAGACCGTTCCGGTGAAGACATTGCTGCCTGGCCGTGCCCGTATCGTGCGTCCTGCAGATACCATCATGTCATGGAGGAAATGGAGGTGCATCACACGTGCCCTCATTCAGTTAGATACAGGAAACGAGGTTATTAGAACGTTATGGTGCAGACAACATGGCGGGGATAGCAAATTAATGCCATTTGTACAATAGATAAGACCGCGGTTGGCACGGCCGGCAAAATAACTTTTAAACGACTATCGGATTGTATCGACTAGCGTGACTCACCACACGTCGTTTCAGAGGGATAGGCCTCTGACCATGTCTGCTTTCTCAGGCAGTGAGGGATAGCGGCGATGGTGGATTGGGGATCGTGGGGGAATGGTGGAGGGGCGATGGGGTGGATGGTAGGGGGAGAGCAGCCAAAATTGGGTCTTCAGGGACTTTTGGATATTTTGGTTCTTCGGAGTCTTTAAGGGTCTTTTGGATCTTCGGGGTGTTTGGGGTCTTCAGGATATTTGGGGTATTTAAGGGTGTTTGGGTCTTCAGGGAATTTAAGGGTCTTCTGGGTCTTTAAGGGTCTTTTTGGTGTTTGTGCTATTTTGGGTTTTCAGGGTCATTAAGGGTCTTCGGGGTCTTTTCTGTATTTTGGGCCTTTCGGCTAGTTTGGGTCTTTAAGGATCTTCAATGTCTTTAAGGGTCTTTTGGGTCTTCAGGGTGTTTTGGATCTTCAGGGTGTTTTGGATCTTTGCAATATTTAAGGGTATTTTGGGTTTTCAGGGGTCTTGGTGGTCTTAAGGGTCTTGGGCAACTTAAAGGGTCGTCAAAGGTCTGAGGGGTCTCAGCAGTCGATCGGGTCGAAAGGTATATTCCAACAGTACGTAATGTGTTCACTGACTGTTTTTTGGGTGTTAATTTTATTTGAAGAAGAAGAAGAAGACGTTTTGGTAACAAATAAACAAACATAGAAACATCACCATCCATATACGTTTCCTCTATCATAATAAGATGTCCAAAACTGCCATTTTGATAAGCATTTTAGGGAAATTAATCTTAACATTGTATGAGTGAATCTGTTTACATCCTTTTGGGGTGCATCGAGTTGGTTGTCAAAAAGGAATCCTGATGTGACAAAATCACTATTTGTCATAATGTGTTCGATGGGATGTGAGTTGTGACACCCCGCCCCTCCTCATCCCACATTCCTGAAGTTTGGGGCTCTATCTTGGGATATCAATGTCAAAGCAGAAATATTTATCCCACCTCATCGTACTTGCACCAGTCACATGACAGCACTTCGGAGGTGTGGGCTGGGATGACGAGTCGAGCAAACGACGGGTTCTTGATGTCCCACACCCTCAATGTACCATCCCCTGCACACACTCATCCAATACTCTGAATGTGCTGATTCGTACACACTCCAACCTCTGTACACAATGTGTACATGGTACACATTCGTACACACTCTGGCAAGCAAAGCAATCCCATACCCTTAATCTGCACACACCGAACTCTTCACTCCCATCCATGCTCGTCATCCTAATCCACCACAAAATCCAAGTACTAGCATTAGCACACACCGCCATTTTGATTCCTATGCCGTTCAGGCCGGACATATCGTTGAATCTGTCATGCATCACAATTTTTTTTTTTTTTGTATACAAGATCGAGGCTCGTGTAAGAGCTAACATTAATGACAAAAAAAACAACAACATTTTTACATTCCAGTTGACAAATCCAGGGAAGTGGTTGGTGCACTTAAACGTGCACGCCACCCAGATCACATATAATTAAAACTTTGATTAAGAGCTCTTCAAACATTGAAGCATTTCTTATGACTGCCTCCAACCACCCTGCCTGGTGTTGGCTTAACGGTTAGGGTGGAGGGCTCGGATCCCAGGGTCCTGAGTTTGAATCCCGGTCAGCTGTTGAATTAACACCAGGTGGGGTTGACTCAGCCTGTCATCCTTCCAAGGTCGGCAAAATGAGTACCAATGCACTGGGTCCTCTCTCAAGGAGGTTGGTGGCAGGATTTGCACTCCGGCCCCAGTGGTGTGTCGGGATGGTGCTGAGGTCACTTTGATAGTGTTGACTAACTGACCAACATATAGAATAAACCAGTGTCTCAATGCAATCTGTTTCCATGGTGACAGACATCTTAGAGACTTACAGTACTTCAAAATAATTTAACACTTACATTATTTGCTAACTGGTATGTCCACCCAGGTCATACTATCCTCTTCAACGAAAGCATCAAAAAGCCTGGCTACGCCGCTGTTAGACTTTTGGTCTTGTTCTTTATTAATAAGCACCGTTTCTCACCTGAGGATGTGGCAAAGCATCCTGGGATATGAGGCGACCACATACTGCTGTACACGGCCGCTTCGTGCCCTCGGCAGGTAAACAAGCATTCTGAGCTTGAGACGTCCCACTGTATGGCGAGGAATCCAGGGAAGTGGTTGGTGCACTTAAACGTTTCATCTCTAAATTCATTTATACATTCCAGTTGATAATATTAATAGCCTGGCGTTGGCTTAGCGGTTAGGGTGCCGGCTTGGGATCCGAGGATCCTGGGTTCGAATCCCGGTCGATCGCTGAATTAACGCCAGGGGGGTTGACTCAGCCTGTCATCCTTCCGAGGTCGGTAAATTGAGTACCAGCTTGCTGGGATGAATGATCACCGTGTGTACCCCGATTTAGAATAGGTACACCGTATCCCTGCGCATCGAAGAGCGTGACCAAGGGTTGGTGTCAGGAAGGGCATCCGGCCATAAAAACATTGCCTCAAACAGGGAACCATGATTGCCATGGGGCCCGCAAGGCTAACCCCCGCTCTAGCGGGGAAAAATGGCCTTAAAACGATCATTCATTCATTCATATTCATTCCAGTTGATAATAATGATGGTGGTGCTCTGGCAATCAGGTCCCAAAAAGTTTATCGTCAAAGAGCTCGAAGCAGCGTACCACTTTAGCCGAACCGTCCCACGATCCAGACGCGACGAGGTTTTCTCCACGCGTCTGGCTCCAGTGCACACTGTATACCTGTCCGGCACATGTACAACACAAGTAAGTGAAACATGGGACTGGAATCTATACGATGGCTGTTTGCTCTGGTCCTGTCCCTACCTCCCTTTCATGGCCTAGGTAAACTTGCAACGGTGGACCTGGCTGCGTTACATCCCATAGCTGCAGTCGTCCATCACCACTCGCCGTAAGCACCAATCGTTCACTCGTTTCACTCCACGCCACGTCGAACAGCCCATCTCCCCATGATCGCCTGAAATAAAACGGATTGGATCGCCTCGTCAAGATTTCTGGACTTGGTTGCGTCACATGATAGCCGTCTTTGGGGGAATTGGGATTTGGACCTCATCTTAAGTGCTTTCAGGTATTTTAGCATGAAGTACTAATATTCTTATTATACACACAAAAAGTACCCTGCAAACGTACACTGATAGTTTCAGGTATATAGTGTTTTTCGAAGAAATATAAAAAGCCAATCGGATTGAATTTCATGAGAGAATGAAGATATTGAGGTGAGTATCGGTGATCGGTCATGGTTCAGACCCACCTGGTGACCTGCTTTAAACCGTGTGTGGATATGTCGAGGATAAACAGACTACCCGACCCTGCGGGACAAGTAGGAGCAAATGTGACGATAAAGCTTTGAGTTATCTGATGGATCAACATGAAAGGGTACCACTTATGGTCCAGGGACAGAAATGAAGAGCTTATTGGGTATAAGGTTGATATTGCAGTGAAAAAATGATGTTACCTGCAATTCCATAATGCTGACAGGCCACGCAGGCCAGCCGTTGGGGAAGGAATGGTGAGAATTGAACCGAGTATCCATGGGACGCCTCCGTACGAAACTCTGACATCTCTCGTGGTCTTTCACAATGTCGAGCTCATCCCGAATAACATCCAGCAGCCTACCTTGAACAAGAACATGTGGTCATACTAAATATACAGCTCATGGATTTGCTGGACTGGTCGCTGTACACTTTATTAATGTGGATTGTGAACATGAGGACTCTGACCATATGATGGGACAATCTCAACTTTCCCCAATTTCCTTTTTTGTCTACAATGTACGAGGTCCAAGGCTGAAGGAGCTTGTACCACAGTCTAAGGCAAGACAACGACATTTGGAGACACCAGTGCACGTTTTAAAAGGTTATGTACAGGAAAAGGCTAAAACATATAGTCGTTAACAACTTCCTGTAACAAAAAAAAAGGAATAAGTCGACCACAAAGAGTATGCTGGCATCACTTGCAGACAAGGTGGGACCAGGAGATTATCCCAACTTAAAGATCGTTCATCGAGCTAGTTTGTGTGGCAACCCTGACCAGGCCAAACCAAACTCCTTGTATTCACCAATTGGAAAAACGACAATGGCATTTCAAAAACTGAAATTACAAAATATGATCATTTAATAGCAAATTTTCCCCGAATGACCAAATTATTTTTCCCTTACATAAACAACCTCTCCGATGCTCTGATAATCCATCTTGTTTTTTTGCAAATGGCTCCACATTACGTTGTACAGTACCTTAAACTAATGGCAGGGAGACAGCAGCTGCCCCTCTCTCTCTCTCTCTCTGCTGATCTGGAATTGATTAGATGTTTTGCTTGATAAAAGGAACATGTCCTTCAATCCTGGAACATCTCACCCTGTTGCTCCAGAAGGATCATCAAACTGACTCATATTTCCAAGGTTAGCCATTGGGAGAGATTCGGTGTCTTGAACGTTTAAGCGCTGACCTCCTCTGGACGGACCATCTAGCAAAGCTGCCCTCCAAAGTCAGCTGCAGATTGACCATCCTCAGTTGTTCCAAGTAACTCCTTCAATAATGGGAGCTACTCTCAGCCAGAAGGCCTTTGTCCATAGCTTAACCCTAACTGCATTGGGGGGAGTGAGGGGTGGAGAGCCCTCTCGACCTTTTTCAAAACTGCTGGGGATTTCGAATTCTCCTCTCATGACTTTTTTATAGAGTCTTGCGCACATTTTGATACCACATACGTCCAAATCGGACTTACCGTTCAGATGTCACTTGACAATTAGTCCTAAAAAAAAATGTCCTAAAAAACGGAATTTTGCACATGTTAATGTACAACAAACATGTAAATAAGTGTTACATGCATTAGCACACTGATGGTGTAAATTAATTGGCCTGTAATTTCTTCCGAGTGTTTTAGCATGTTGTCTAAGACATAATGAATAATTGTAGAACAATATAATTGGGCAATAATTCGACAAATTAACATATTAAGAAATGTTTTAAACAATCGGTTCATTACGCGATGATCTATGCATGTGCAAATTTTCAAATTCATCGGACCATCGACGGCCAAGATCAGTCAGGGAAAGCTCAAAATTACCCAGTTCAGTTATAGTTAGGGTTAATGAAGTACTGCTCTCCACTTTGAGCTCGAACCCCAGCATTACATCTGTCTCTCTTGGATTCTGTGGAATTGAAAGCCTTCAATATTATTGGAATCTCCCACGATGAGGCAGTAAAAACAAAAAGGCCATCAACCTACCTGTGAGGTGAGAGCGACAGCTGGTTTATTATAGGGTGCAGAATTTGGGATCGCTATGCCGTGCCGGATCAGCGACATCTCTGGGATGTGAACGGATTTTCCGTTGCTCTCAGAACACTGGCAGGTCGATGGCCTCTGTTTTTTGTTTTTTTAACTGCCCCTCGTCTTGTCCTGTTCCCTCTCTCTCTCTCTCATCCTCTAACCATCCCCAGCTGTTCCAAGATGTGCATGTTCTTCCAGTAAACTCCCTTCTAGTCATTCTCTTAAATTCAACTATTTTCTTCCTCTTTTCTCTTTCTTCTTTTTCTCTTTCTCTTTTCTCTTTCTCTCTTTCTTCCTCTTTCTTCTATTTTCTTCCTCTTTCTTTATGATTTATGGGAGCGAGACGTGGGTAATGAACGTAGAGCAGCAAAGAAGGCTGGAAAGGGTGGAAATGCGAATGGTTCGACGGATGTGCAGAGTATCGTTGAGAGAGAGGAAGACAAATGATGAATTGCGAAAGATGATGGGAATAGAGCCTGTGATTGATGCTGTGAAGAGAAACAGTTTGAGATGGTTTGGTCATGTGTTGAGGAAGGATGAAAGTGACTGGTTGAGAAGAGTGATGGAAATGAATGTGGAAGGAAGTAGAGGACGGGGAAGACCGAGAAAGACTTGGCTAAAGATGGTGGAAGAAGAAATGCGGGCAAGGGGGTTAACAAGGGGAGATGCAGAAAATAGGGCAAAATGGAGAAGATTGTCATGGGGACCGCAAGGCTAACCCCCGCTCTAGCAGGGAAAATGGCCTTAAAATGCCTGTTGTTTCTCCTGTTTGTGGAACTGCCTTCCTGAGGCTGTTAAATTGCACTCTTCCTTCCATAGCTTCAAACCGGTAGTGCACTACTCATGAAGATGACTCAAGTCATCCCACATCTTTGTTTCGTCTCAGGAGAACCCGAAAAAAGCAGGTAGTGCACTACCATCTCATATCATCCCATATCTTTGTTTTGTCTCAGGAGAACCAGAAAACAACATCTGTCAAACCTCAAGAATGAGCTTTCAAACTTATCCCCCTCCTCTAAGACCTGAAGACGCCTTGTAAAGTCTGTCTCTGGTGTATGCCCCTCTTCCATCACTTCAAATGATGCCACAGCCGACTCTGCTCGTGAGAAGGCCGAATGCCTCAATTCTGTATTTGCTTCCAAATCTTGTGTCCCTAATCCCTCTCTCTCTGTCTGTGCCCACCCTTCCCTGTGTCGTACCCAACTGCTCTTGGATTCTGTCTCTTTTGCACCTGAGAAGGTGGAGAAGTTTCTGGCAACCTTCAACTCTGATTCGGCAAGTAAACCAGATGCATCAGCTCACGAGTCCTAAAATCCTAATCTGTTGCTCTTGCCCTTCCTCTCTCTGCCATTTTCACCCTATAATTTGCCCTCGATAATCATCCATCTGCTTGGAAATCCACAAACATCACTGCATTATATAAAAGGTGCAAAAATGGATCCCCTTAACTACAGACCAATTGGCTTAATTCCAATCATCAGCAAGGTCATGGAATCCATCATCTCAGTCAACATTAAATAATTCCCTTTCTCCAACAGCCTCATCTCAGATCATCAATTTGGATTCAGACCTGGTCACTCCACCTTGGACGTGCCACTTCTACTCTCCCACCAATGGATAGAGGCCCTCAATATCACACGTGAGATCAGGGCCGTCCCTCTCGACATATCTCCAGTTTGATACAGTATGGCATCCTGCCTTGCTCTCCAAATTCTCTGCCTATAGCATACAAGGCCAACTCCACTCTTGGATTTCTGACTTCCTCTATTCTCGTAGACAATGTGTTGCTCTCAACGGAATCCTTTCATCTCCTCTGTCAAGGCTGCAGTTCCCCGCGGCAGTGTTCTAGGCCCAGTCCGATTTCTAGTCTACAACAATGACCTGACTCTCTGGAAATCCTCTTTACCTATTTGCTGGTCTCGGCAGTGACATCCTTCATTCTTCTGAAAGACAGACAGCAGCCTCTTCCCTCTCTTCAGACCTTGAAAAAAAAAATCACAATCCGGTCAAGCACTTCTTTCTCTCTTTCTCTAAGGACCGTAGGACAAATCCTCCCATATGCTTTCTCAACAAACCTCTCGAATAAGTTTAGTCACTCAAACTCTTATGTCTCACTCTCAGCCATGATTTATCTTGGACAAACCGCATTTCAATGTTGGCCTCCAAAGCCAGACACCGACAGGGCATCCTCCATCATGCAAAGTCCTTGCACACCTTGGCTCCTGTCTGCTTGTGGGCTTTCACCTGCAGCTTAGTGGAGAACTGCTGTCCCCTCTGAGATGACACAAATGGCTCATGCCTTGTTCGGCTCAATGCTGTGGAGGCCAGGGGAAGAGCTTCAAGATCGTTGGAATCTCTTGAGATGGGGCTGAGTCTATGGGCCTATAATTTCACCATCGCGGACAGGTCGGTGGTCTTTCTGTCTTCTTCTGCCTCCTTTCTGATATCGCACCCTCTAATCTCTCCATGCTTTGTACCACTCCTCCCACCCCTCTCGCTCCCCCCCACCGCCCCACCCCCAGGTATCTACAGTATGCACGTGGTCTGCCAGCAACCCCTCTTCATGAAACTGCCAAAATCCTTCACTCATTTGCTCCTATTTTCCCCATCTGTGAAGCCGCCTTCTATTGACTCTTCAATCTCATTCTTCCCTCCAGGTTTTCAAGACAACTGTTCACTCCCATCTTCGATCATCCCCCATCCAAAACGATGATCTTTTCTACAGCCACTAAACTACCCCCACCCCTCCCAAAAAGTTGCTTATGTATCCATCTTGTCCACCCCTTGCATTCTCCCCTACCACTCATCGTTACCTGCCTCCCTTTTCCTTAATATGAATGTTTGCCCTGTTGTCACTAATGACCAATTAACCTTGCTAATGGTGTCACAGTGAGTGCGAACTGTAAAGTATGAGTTTTGTGGGTTCATTAAACAATAAATAAGAGAGAAACCAAGCTCTCTCTCTCTCTCTCTCTCTCTCTCACTTTGAAGATTAAACAAGTGCAAATGCAGTTTCCCTGCAATTACCGCAAAGGTAGCCATCTTGTCTACGTCACATCCGGTCCGTACTCCGTAGCCAATCGTTGACCTCTAAAACCAATATGGCTACTTTTGCAGAGATTGCAAAAATTAACTTTAATGCACTGACGCTCGTCGTGATTATAACAAAGCAGTAAACGTGAAAAACGAGTTAAATTAATAAATATGAGTCACCTGCACGAAGGGTTCAACGCTCCCCTTCCTATCCAAAGAGTGAGGTTCAAATCGTCGAAGCCATCGTAGCGTCTCCTCACAACTCTATCACTATCTTCGTCGCACAGGCAATAATATTGTTATTTTTCTCTCGAGGATGTTCTCATTGCGCACGTGCGAACAGGACCTGCACTTCCGCACGCCCTGACGTCATGCGCACGCAGAGCTAGCGAGATGACGTCACCGTCCTGGTGGGTTGGAATCGAGGCCGGAGCCGCGCAGACACCCGCTGAAAGTATGCCAAGGAAATGGAGGGGTGAGTGTCGCTCGTTTACTTCTTACATTATCTGTGTGTGATACATTTGCCATGATGGAATCATCATTTTCTCGAGTGGATGTTTGGAGACAAACAGTTGGCTGGCTGGGCGCGGTAGCTATCTTCATGGTTTTAGTGCATGAGCCCAGCAGAAGTTTTATAACTTTGACAGGAGTGACATTTATCGTTACCTGCGTGGGTAATTACGTTTTTCGCGCCAAAGCTGACAAACTGAGAGTGAAACACTACGCTGATATCATCACGGTGTTTTCATGTTTACAAGAAACGTATTCACAAAAGTTTCCAACAATTTAAACAAGTTTTACGCTGAATTAAGGCACATTCGTTTATTGCTCACAGTGGCACTGTGACGTCATGTACGGCTTTTTGTGGTTTGAGTATGGCATTGTTATTCATGCTTCATGTTTTGTACAATAATTTAAAAAAATATTCCTTTTTTAGAAAATAGTTGTGTATTTGAAAACCAACGGCGTTTCTGGCTCATCTGGTTCTACTACTTACTACTGGCTTATCCTTGCCGTATGAGTTTCTGGAATCTGAAGTATGGCTTCAGGCGTTTTGATGCCTTGATGGCCGACCCAGTCAGTGTCACACCTGTGAGATTCAGCAAAGTCTGGATACTATAATTTTAATAGATTGCCAGATGCAATTTGACAGAAGGAAATGTAAGGTGCTGGGGATGGGGAAGGATCCTGAAAATAGGCATTGCTGGTAGTTTACTTTGGGTAAGGATGATTTTACTTTGTATGTTTATTTACCTGTTAGATGGGCGATTGTTTACATGTGTCATGATCGTGATGTGTATTAGAGGGTCTCCTCTAAAGGTGAATGTGCTGTCAGTGTTTTGTTTTTTGTTTTTTTTGGTATAAATGATCGAGGCTCGTGTAAGAGCTAACATTGATCACAAAAAGACAAACTGATACATGAAACATAAAACATATGCTAAAGGGAGCAGGAGACAAGATGGGGAGAGAGAGGGAAGCGCACAAGTACAACATTTGAGAGCAGGGACATCAGGAGATCTGTCGGAGGGAGAGGGCTTGGGGGAAGGAAGCATGGGAAGGGAGAGGGGTGGGAGAGGTTAAAAAAACAAAAACACATGGACACTGCTAAGACTTCCAAGAAAGAAGTTGGTATTTCAGAAAAGTGGATCTGGGGTGAAATTAAGGGGGAAGGAAAGATAAGTTGGTGGTGAACAGCTGTTTTTAAGACCTAGAGGGAGGAGTGGGATTGAAGAGAGTGAGGGAGTTTGTTCCAGAGGCGGGAGAAAAGAGCAATGAAAGAGTGAAGGTGAGCAGAGAGTCTTGATTTGTTTTGATTTGAATGGAGTTTATTTGTTCATATATACATGTATATATATATATTCTAGCTGAAGTACTTGGCGTTGCCTGGGTAAATTCAATGAAATATATATTTAAATATTTCTTGCATGACAATGACAACACATATTACACGATCACTCCCGGGAAAAAAAATGCAGGCATTGTTTATGCACAAGTGCCAATTGAGGCATGAAGGCCAATTACCTGATTTTAGATATTCAATTTTTTATATCTAAACATAACCCTCGACCTTCCTCTTGATGAGGAAGCTCTGCGATCCAGTTCATCATTTCATGTTGGTCTTGGCACATAAGATTTCCACTTAAGTGTTTTGAAAATCTGGTGTACACTTGCCCTGCTTATTCCAGTCTCAAGAGCACATCCATCACCTTACAGATTTTTGTGGTGATCGTGTGAATTGCTGAAACACCAGAGCATGATTTTACCCACCCGTTGATGAGCGGGACCTCCCATATTGCTTGTACAGTACCGTACGTTTCAAGTTCATCTTGCTGTAATTACCCTCGCAGGAGGAGAGGGTATTGCATTTGGGTCCGTTTGTCTGGTTTGTTACTTGCAAAATCGAAGATTTTTCAAGTATATTGGTCGGTTGCGTTTGTGGTTCTGTCTGTCTGTCTGTTTGTCTCTTTGTCTGTTTGTTTGTCACCGGCCGACAGGTCACAATTCTAAACCGATCGTCACGAAACTTCACCAAGCTGTGTAGGTCGTCCCAATTGAGAAGCCTATTATTTTTGGGGTCAAAAGGTCAACATAGGCCAAAGGTCACCAACTTTGCGAAATTTCTAAAATCCTAAATTTTCATCCGATTGACTTGAAATTTGAAGAGGACTTGCATATCTGGTCACTGAATTCAACCACCAAGTATATTTGAGGTCAACATAGGCCAAAAGGTCAACATAGGCCAAATTTCTAAAATCCTAAATTTTCATCCGATCGACTTGAAATTTGAAGAGAACTTGCATATCTTTTCACTGAATTCAACCACCAATTATTTTTGAGGTCAACATAGGTCAAAAGGTCAACATAGGCCAAAAGGTCAACATAGGCCAAATTTCTAAAATCCTCAATTTTCATCCAATTGACTTGAAATTTGAAGATGACTTGCATATCTTGTCACTGAATTCAACCACAAATTATAATTTAGGTGAACATAGGCCAAAAGGTTAACATAGGCCAAAAGGTCAACATAGGCCAAATTTCTAAAATCCTCAATTTTCATCCAATTGACTTGAAATTTGAAGATGACTTGCATATCTGGTCACTGAATTCAACCACAAATTCTATTTTAGGTGAACATAGGCCAAAAGGTCAACATAGGCCGAATTTCTAAAATCACCAATTTTCATTTGATTGACTTGAAATTCTAAGAGGATTTACATGTATGGTCACTGAATTCAACCACCAACTATTTTTGAGGTCAACATAGGCCAAAAGGTCAACATAGGCCAAATTTTTTAAATCCTTAATTTTCATCCGATTGACTTGAAAATTCAACAGCATTTGCATATTGTCACTAAATAGGGAAACTAACTATTTTTGGGGTCAAAAGGTCAAAGGTCAACCTTACAAAGTCATCATTTTTCATCTGAAAAAATCGTCACTTTTCTTCCTGTTGACCTGAGCTTTGATCAAGATTGTCAATTTTAATCTTGATGAAATGGACAATTTGCTGTGTCAATGGAATTTTTTTTTCTTTGGGGTGGGGGGCAGATTTTGCAAGTATCGTGCTCCGCATGACGTCTTCTTGTTTATTGCAAAATCGAAGATTTTAAAAGTATATTGGTGGGTTGCGTTTGTTATTCTGTTTATCTGTCTGTTTGTTTGTTTGTCACTGGCCTACAGGTCACAATTCCAAACAGATCGTCACGAAACTTCACCAACTTGTAGAGGTCGTCTCAATTGAGAAGCCTATTGATTTTGAGGTCAAAGGTCACAGGTCATCTGGAGGTCATATTTCTAAAATTCGCCATTTTTAATCCGATTGACTTGAAAATTTAACAGTATTTGTACATTGAGTCAATAAATGGAAAGCCCAACGGTTTTTTTGGGTCAAAAGGTCAAAGGTCAACTCAAAGTCAAATTTTCAAAACCATCAATTTTCATGCGATTGACTTGAAAATTGAACAGCATTTGTATAGTGCCTCACTGAATTGGAAAACCAACTATTTTAAGGTCAAAGGTCAACTCAAGGTCAAACTTCTAAAATCATTTTTTCATCTGGAAAATCGTCACTTTTCATCGTATTGACCCGAGCTTTGATCAAGATCGTCAATTTTAATCTTGATGAAATTGACAATTTGCTGTATTAATGGAAACCTTTGGGGGGTGGATTTTGGAAGTATCGTGCTCTGCATGCTTGAAATGCTTGATGGGTTGAGATTGAGACTGGTTGAGAAGAGTGATGGAAATGAATGTAGAAGGAAGTAGAAGACGGGGAAGACCGAGAAAGACTTGGCTAAAGATGGTGGAAGAAGAAATGCGGGCAAGGGGGTTAACAAGGAGAGATGCAGAAAATAGGGCAAAATGGAGAAGATTGTCATGGGGACCGCAAGGCTAACCCCAGCTCTAGCAGGGAAAATGGCCTTTAAAATGCATGTTGTTGTTGTTGTTGTGCTCTGCATGACGTCTTCTTGTTATGTTATTCTGTCTGTTTGTCTGTTTGTCACCGGCCTACAGGTCACAATTCTAAACCAATCGTCATGAAACTTCAAGTCGTAGAGGTCGTCACAATTGAGAAGCCGATTGATTTTGAGGTCAAAGGTCATCTGGAGGTCAAATTTCTAAAATCGCAATTTTTTGTCCGATTGACTTGAAAATTGAACAGCATTTGCACATTGAGTCACTAAATTGAAAATCAACGTTTTGAGGTCAAAAGGTTAAAGGTCAACTCAAAGTCAAACTTCCGAAATCATCAATTTTCATCTGAAAAACAGTCAGTTTTCATCCAATTGACTTGGAAATTGAACAGCATTTGTATATTGAGTCATTAAATTGGAAAACCAACTATTTTTGAGGTAAAAAGGCCAAAGGTCAACTCAAGGTCAAACTTCCAAAAGCATTAATTTTCATCTGAAAAATCATCAATTTTCATCTGATTGACTTGAAAATTTAACAGCATTTGCATAGTTCCTCACTGAATTGGAAAACCAATTATTTTTGAGGTCAAAAGGTCAAGGGGGGTTGGTTTTTTCAAGTATTGTGCTCTGCATGACGTCTTCTTGGTTTTTTTTTGGTTTTTTTTGTATACAGAGTCGAGTCTCGTGAAAGAGCTAACATTTATCAAACAAACAAATCAAACAAACAAGTAAACAAAGTATATAAAAATGGGAGCGGTCGACAAGATGGGGAGAGAAGGGGAGGAAGCACACAAACACAACATTTGAGGGCAGGGACATCGGGAGATGTGTGGGAGGCAGAGGGCCTGGGGGGGAGGCAGGATAGGTATAAAACGAAAGGACACCAAGGACTTCCAGGAAAGAAGACAAAAGTCATCTCAAAAAAGTGGATTTGGGGTGAAATTAGCGGGGGTAGAAAAGATCAAGGTTTTGGATTGGGGAAGATAAGAGATGGTGGTGAACAGCCGTTTTAAAGACCTGGAGGGAGGAGTGGGATTGAAGAGAGTGAGGGAGTTTGTTCCAGAGGCGGGAGAAAAGAGGAATGAAGAAGTGAAGGTGAGCAGAGAGTCTTGATTTTGGCAGTTTAACCATAAGAGGGTTGCAGGCAGATCTTGTGCGACCTGCAGGAATATTTGGGGGACAGAGCCCAGAGAGAGCTGGGGGAGCAAGGCCGGAGAGGAGTCGGTAGAAGACGGAGATACCACCAACCTGCCTGTGGTGAGTAAGTGAAAGGCCCTCTGAGATAGCGTCATCGCGGGAGATTCCAATGATTCTGAACGCTTTGGTTTCAACAGCGTGAAGACGAGCTAGGTGTGAGGCAGGAGCATCAGCCCAGAGGGGAGAGCAGTATTCCATTGAGCTGCGGATGAAAGCCTTGTATGTGGTGAGGAGCTTAGGTGTGCCAAGGAAGGACTTCGCACGACGGAGGATGCCCAGTCGGCGACTGCCTTTGGAGGCCAGCTTGGAAATGTGGTTTTCCCAGGAAAGATCATGGCAGATAGTGAGATCCAAAAGCTTGAGTGACAGAACTTCTTGGAGAGGATTATTCAGAAAGTAGATGGGAGGGTTGTCCAGTCGGTCTTTTCGGAGAGACATCGTAAGAGTGTGAGATTTGTCAGGATTGAAAGACATGTTCCACTTGTTTGCCCAGTCTGTGATTTTGTCCAGGTCTGCAGAGAGTGAGGAGGCTGCAGACTGCCAATCTGAGGGATGAGGAATGGAGCGGCAGAGAGTGGAGTCATCAGCAAAGAGATAGAGAGGATTTTCAAGAGAGTCAGAGAAATCATTGATGAAGACCAGAAAAAGCACAGGGCCCAGAACACTGCCTTGGGGAACTCCAGCCTGAACAGGAAGAGGAGATGAGAGAAACCCATTCAGGGCCACACGTTGACTACGACGACAGAGGAAGTCCGCCAGCCATGCATGGAGATTTCCATGGATACCAAAGGAGGAGAGTTTGGTGAGCAGAGCTGGGTGCCAGACCGTATCGAAGGCACGTGATATGTCGAGGGAGACAGCTCTAATTTCCTGTTTGGCATTGAGGACCTCCATCCATTGTTGAGACAGCAGAAGCAGCATGTCCAGAGTAGAGTGACCTGGTCTGAAACCTTACTTGCAAAATCGAAGATTTTTAAGGTATATTGGTGGGTTGCGTTTGTTATTGTCTGTCTGTCTGTTTGTCTGTTTGTTTGTCACTGGCCTACAGGTCACAATTATAAACCGATCGTCATGAAACTTCAACAAGTTGTAGAGGTCATCCCAATTGAGAATCCTATTGATTTTGAGGTCAAAGGTCATCTGGAGGTCAAATTTCTAAAATCGCCATTTTTAATCCAATAGACTTGAAAATTGAACAGTATTTGTATATTGAGTCACTAAATTGGAAAACCAACTATTTTTTAGGCCGCAGAATTGGCAGCAAACATCGACAGTAGAATGGGCCGTACTGAAGAGCTCAGTGACTTTCAACGTGGCACCGTCATAGGATGCCACCTTTCCAACAAGTCATTTCGTCAAATTTCTGCCCTGCTAGAGCTGCCCCAGTCAACTGTAAGTGCTGTTATTGTGAAGTGGAAACGTCTAGGAGCACCAACAGCTAAGTCGCGAAGTGGTAGACCACAGAATGGACCACCGAGTGCTGAAGCGCGTAGCTCATAAAAATTGTCTGTCCTCGGTTGCAACACTCACTAACAAGAACGAAACTGCCTCTGGAAGCAACGTCAGCACAACAACTGTTCGTTAGGAGCTTCATGAAATGGGTTTCCATGGCTGAGCAGCCGCACTCAAGCCTAAGATCACCATGCGCAATGCCAAGCGTCGGCTGGAGTGGTGTAAAGCTTGCCGCCATTGGACTCTGGAACAGTGGAAACGCGTTCTCTGGAGTGATGAATCACTCTTCACCATCTGGCAGTCCGACGGATGAATCTGGGTTTGGCGGATGCCAGGAGAACGCTACCTGCCCGAATTAAAAGTGGCAACTGTAAAGTTTGGTGGATGAGGAATAATGGTCTGGGGCTGTTTTTCATGGTTCGGGCTAGTTCCCATAGTTCCACTGAAGGGAAATCCTAACGCCACAGCATACAATGACATTCTACACGATTGTGTGCTTCCAACTTTGTGGCAACAGTTTGGGGAAGACTCTTTCCTGTTTCAGCATGACAATGCCCCCATGCACAAAGCATGGTCCATACAAAAATGGTTTGTTGAGATCGGTGTGGAAGAACTTGACTGGCCTGCACAGAGCCCTGACCTCAACCCCATCGAACACCTTTGGGATGAATTGGAACGCCAACTGCGAGCCAGGCCTGATCGCCCAACATCAGTGCCCGACCTCACTAATGCTCCTCTGGGTGAATGGAAGGAAATCCCTGCAGCAATGTTCCAACATCTAGTGGAAAGCCTTCCCAAAAGAGTGGAGGCTGTTATAGCAGCAAGGGGGGGGGGGGGGGGGGGGATCAACTCCATATCAATGTCCATGATTTTGGAAAGAGATGTGTGATGTTCGGGTGTCCACATACTTTTTGTCATGTAGTGTATATGTGCACCAGACTTGGTAGGCATAATGGTTAGAGGGTCCGCTCTGAGTCTGGGAGGTCTTTGGTTCGAATCCTGGCCGAGTCCTACCAAATAATTTAAATATGGTATGTGCTGATTCCTTGCTTGACAAGCTGACGCTCAGCATATTTTTTTTTTTTTTTGTATACAGAGTCGAGGCTCGTGAAAGAGCTAACATTTATCAAACAAACAAGTAAACAAAGTATATAAACATGGGAGCGGTCGACAAGATGGGGAGAGAAGGGGAGGAAGCACACAAACACAACATTTGAGGGCAGGGACATCGGGAGATGTGTGGGATGCAGAGGGCCTGGGGGGAGGCAGGATAGGTATAAAACGCAAGGACACCAAGGACTTCCAGGAAAGAAGACAAAAGTCACCTCAAAAAAGTGGATTTGGGGTGAAATTAGCGGGGGTAGAAAAGATCAAGGTTTTGGATTGGGGAAGATAAGAGATGGTGGTGAACAGCCGTTTTAAAGACCTGGAGGGAGGAGTGGGATTGAAGAGAGTGAGGGAGTTTGTTCCAGAGGTGGGAGAAAAGAGGAATGAAGGAATGAAGGTGAGCAGAGAGTCTTGATTTTGGCAGTTTAACCATAAGAGGGTTGCTGGCAGATCTTGTGCGACCTGCAGGAATATTTGGGGGACAAATAACGCTGGATGGGGCACAGACAAACAATGGCAAATCACTCGGTATAACCTTCTTGGCAAGAAACTATTTCAGCAGCACCAACACTCTGTAAATAGTATCAAATCATCGAAATCAAATTGTTTTTTATTGTTTGTGTGTACCTATACATATGAAACTTCCTGGTGATGTTCCTGTACCTGCCACATTCTTCTTCCCCCATAGAAATTGTTGATGAACCGATAGAGTAATTGTTGTGTTGATGTAGCGCAGGCATGATGTTGTGATGTTGGCCTCCTCTCGTGTTTATTTACATTTATTCGTATAGCCTATAGGTATCATTAAAGAGGAGGGGTGTGTGCACCTGTGTGTGCCTGTCTCTTATGTTTTTTAGGACTGAAGTTTGAAAATGGTTTTTGATATCGATCTTTGCTGCAAACCTCTGATTGCTAACAACGCCTTTGGTTGCCTCTCCCTCCGCAGGACAACCAATTTCCAGACACTGCAGCTGTACACACTGAGACGGTCACGCTTTATTCTGGTCTTTGTCACTTTCTTTGGTGCCCTGTTTATCACCTTCCTCATCGGAGTCAGTGGTGAGTATCAAATGATGTGATGCACAATGGATCAGGTGAGACGGTCTTCACGAAGGTATATCGTTGGAGGTGCATAATGTGGGCCTCACTTGCGATGTCCTTTTGGTTGAAATTATAAAGTATGGAAACGTGTTTAGAGGTTGTTTCGTCCCAGGTCCAGCGATCACCGCTTCAAGCGTTGCCAAGGCGACCAAGCGGCTATATGGCGGGAATCCTAAGGTGACTCCTATATGATTCATGGCTTTGCTTTTTGCTGCGATTCAGAGTTCATTCAGAACCACCACTGATGTGATGTGGTGTTTGTCTTGAAACTGTCACAACTTTAATTTTATCACAACATTCCATGAATAATGGTGGAAGAGCACTCGCTGAAACTGACTTCTGTTTATTCTCATGAAATGACTAATAAGCCTCGTGTTGGTTTAACGGATAAGGTGGCTGGCTTGAGATCTTTGGGTCGTGAGTGTGAGCCCCTGCCAGCCGTTGAATTAACACCAGGTGGGTTGACTCAGCCTGTCATTCTTCTGAGGTCGATAAAATGAGTATCAGCTGACTGGTAATTTGGGGGCACTGCATCAGTGGCGCAGCCGCACCCACAGAAAATGATTCAGCCACAGGCTGCATACGAACCCCCACCACCACCACCACCACATGACTAATGAACGACGTGTCCTGTCCTCCAGAACGCATGGGAGTTTTCCCTTCATTCGCCCATGTTCTCCGCATTTCACCAGCAGGTCTGGCTCCTGTGTCGCGTGCAGCTGCAGAAAGCCCCACGTAGGCCCAAGCCCTGTCATGGCGGCATCTACGCACTTTACGCATTACCAATGATTGGCTTCACTTACTTGTTAATTTAAATTTAAATTTAACTTACTTTTTAACTTAGTTTTTGGGAATTTTTAACTTTTTTTTTTTTTCTTTCCCCTAAGCCGTTCCCCTATCCGTAAAGCTGAACGTGTCCGTTGGCTTGGTCGGCTCCACAAGTGAAGGGAGCAGGGAACTCCTGCAGCGGGACACTGCACAACCTCGAGGGAGGTCGCTACTATGCTCACAGGTAGGAAGATTTTCGGCCGCGCCCTCTAGCACCCCAAGGCGGAGTCAAAAGGTCAAATACCAGAAAATGCTATTATGGGCACATTTTAAACATTTTCCAATGAAACATTGAATGTGCAATCAACATTGCGTGACGCATGAAGTATGTTGCTATTTTTTTGGATCTGACCCTCGGTTCATGCCCCGATGGGTGCAGTGGGTGGGGACTTGGGGTCACAGGGGTCAAAACAGAAGATTTTTTTTTTTTTAAGCTAAAATTTAATATTGGTTAATTCCTGGTGGAACTCTTTGCCATCTTTCAACTTTCCTTAAGGTGGGAAGCGTTGGGATTCACGATGGTACGCAATCGACTTCGCTCTAATTAATAATATTTTAATTGCATCAACACAGACTCATGTCATGGCTTCACGAATGAGGATCTGCTGCTGCAGTGGGTTGAACGACCCTCGCTCACCAGATTGTACAACCAATAATAAGCTTTCGGATTTGCCCCTGAGAAGGTGGGATAAAAATACAGCCAGCCAATCAAAAGAAGCTGCAAAATCTGGCCTCCAAAGCCAGTCGCCGACTGGGCATACTCAGTCGTGCGAAGTCCTTCCTTGGCACACCTGAGCTCCTCACCACATACAAGGCTTTCATCCGCAGCTCAATGGAATACTTCTCTCCCCTCTGGGCTGGTGCTCCTGCCTCACACCTAGCTCGGCTTCACGCTGTTGAAACCAAAGCTTTCAGAATCATTGGAATCTCCTGCGATGAAGCTGATTCCGAGGGCCTTTCACTCACTCACCACAGGCAGGTTGGTGGGCTTTCTGTCTTCTACCGACTCCTCTCTGGCCCTGCTCCTCCACCTCTCTGGGCTCTCTCCCACAAATATTCCTGCAGGTCGCGCAAGATCTGCCAGCAACCCTCTTATGGTTAAACTGCCAAAATCGAGACTCTCTGCTCACCTTCACTCTTTCATTCCTCTTTTCTCCCACCTCTGAAACAAACTCCCTTAAATCCCACTCCTCCCTCCAGATCTTTAAAACAGCTGTTCACCACCATCTCTTATCTTCCCCCATCCAAAACCTTGATCTTTTCCACCCCCACTAATTTCACCCTAGATTCACTTTTTTGAAATACCAACTTCTTTCCTGGAAGTCCTTGCAGTGTCCTTGTGTTTTATACTTCTCTCCCTCCCCCCAAGCCCTCTCCCTCCCACAGAACTCCCGATGTCCCTGCTCTCAAAGGTTGTGTTTGTGTGCTTCCCCTTCTCTCCCCCATCTTGTCTACCGCTCCCCTTATTATATACTTTTTGTGTCTGTTTGATTTTTTGTGTGATAAATGTTTACTCTTTCATGAGCCTCGATCCTGTATACAAAAAAAATAAAAATTTGATCTCACGGTTGGCAGAATAAGGGAAGTGGCATATCGCTTCTTCTTCTTCTTCTTTCTTAGACAGTATATGACTGCAGGTACAGTATTTTATACAGCACAATGCTTGCTGGGGTGTGGCTGTGCCGCTGATGCAGTGCCCTCTGTAGGTTAGAGAAGGAATTTAATTTGCTCAGGGTGCCGGCGATAGCTTGCCTACTCTTCACAAAGGACACCTTGGGATCTTTAATATCCACCAACTAATGCCAGCAGATGGGCCACCTGGTTTAATGTCCTTCCGAGGGACGGCGCACACATTGATGAATCACCCCACCTGTGAAACCCTTGGGTGGTAGTTTACAGCTGGCTCGAGATTATAACTCAGGCTAGAGGTGATGTTATAATGCAATCACCAGTTGTACATCTCTTAGCCCGACACCAATTGAATTGAGATTGTTGTTGTTTTTTGTTGTGGAAACGACAGGAAATGTGTGAGGACGTGGTGATTTTGCACCTTGGTTCAGTGGCGTACACTCGGTACAAGGTCAGCGTCTTAATTGGGGGTCTTGGTGCCGTCTCGATGGAACCTTCTGGAGTGCACTTCATGGTGAGTTACTGCCATGCTGTTGCTGTTTCTGTGGTTTCCACATTCTCTTTGTAGTAGGGAAAGGGAGTGGTGGATGAGCGTGGGAAAACTATAACCGAGATCTCTTGTGCCTCCTGCAGTTCAAAACGTACAACCCGACTTTCACCATGTTGGAGATCTGGTTCCGTTTTGTCTTCATCCTGTGCACGTTCATCGTCATGGTATGACCCAAGACCCCTCCTCTGCTCATCAATGGTTGAGTTTTCCAACTCAAATGGTCTCGCAGCTTAGCTCACCAGTTATAGTTGAGCCTTTAACCAAGAATGGCTATTGGCTGTCTGTATAAACAGACATCAGATGAAGCCTGCATCACGTCATGTGACTGGACTTCCTAATCATTTAACAGTCGGCTAATAATGACGTGAGGTGAAGCTGCAGATCTAACGATGTGATCACGAGTCGCTAATTTGATCAGATTTGTGTACTCGCCATGTATCACTTTGTACTCTCTGCGCACAGTGTGTCTATTGGTGGAAGATGCTCTCCATCCCAATGGCCTTGTGGACCGTGGAACAGTCATGGTTGATGGCTTTGTTGCCTCTACTCCTCCTTTACAATGGTATGGGTCATTCATAAAATGAAGTGCTAGCAACTTATATTCTCTTACTTATACTGTGTTGCACAGACGTGCACTTATTATTACTAACTTTTTCCAAATCGGTTGGAATCGTACATGGCACTTTCACAAGGGACACTTAAACCAGCTGCGCACGGCTGACGATGTTGCATCGTGGATGTGTGACATCACGTACAAATCCCGATGCTTGTCCCAACAGATCCTGCTTTCCCTCTGTCTCTACTCCTGCGACACTGGTCGGCCGCAGTGGTTGACGTGGCATTTCAGACGAGCTTTCTGTCGGCGCTGCTGCTTTTCTGGCTCTGCTCCGCGCATTGCCTGCTTCTTGAGGTATCGACCGATCCTCCCATTATAAAACGCCCTGATGTTGTGGGTGCATTACACAATGGCAGAAAGCCAGCCCCTGTTATGCATCCGAGTAGCCTTCCTAACATTGCCGACCTCTTTTATCTTCATCATCTCTTGATCCCCTGCAGCCCCCCCGGCATCGCCTGCCCTTCTACCTCCCAAAGGTCCTCATCATTGGTCCACTCTGGGCTCTGGCTCTTACTCTTGGCATCTGGAAAATGTACGTTGCTTTTTTATCATCTGCATCATCACCCCTGTCACCTGTTATTGTGATAATCTCTGCCATACATTATCATCTCACACCTGATCCAGATACATCTCTCATTCTCACCTATACTATACCTGTTATGTTGCTTGTTATATGAAGCTTGTGTTAAAGTTGGACAATTCTCGACACGACTTGTTTTTTTTCTCGTAGTGTGAACGAAGGACACGATCCATCTTACCACTCCCAAGTGGATGCAGGTGTATTCTTGGTGAGTTTAAAACGATCAGGTATCTCAGCCTGGATGGTGTATCTAGTGTAGCATGTGACATTTGTGGTGGTGTGTATGCGCACAGGTGATGCGTATAGCATTCTGCTTCCTGGGTGCACTGTACATAGTCTACTTGCTGGCTATGGTAGCAGCTGCCTGGAGGAGACGGCAGCGGCCTGCTCCCAAGGGTGACTGTATAACATGGGTGTTCTCTCATTGGAATTTCTCTCAAACAGCTGTACTTCTCCATATCCAACCCTGTATCTCTTGCACTTCCAGATGAGATGACCATCGTGCAGGTTTTGATTCCCAATTTGCGCCTCAAGTTCCTCGCTGCCCTCACATTCATCGAGTTGATAATCAGGTGGACATGTCTATCCCGCACCTTCCATCCTCCTCCCTCACCCGCTCCCCAAGAAAATAAAATGCTGATCTAATTACCTTAAAAGTGAGATATTCATTCATATTCCCTGAAATTGGAATGTCTGTTAATTTACCCCAAAATTGGGATGTCTTAATGTCCTGAAATTTTCTGAAATTGAGCGTACTATTAATCTTCTCTGAAATTTAATGTCGATTAATCTTCCCTGGAATTATGCCTTGTGTTGGTTTCACGGTTACGTTGGCTGGCTTGAGATCTTAGGGTCTTGAGTGTTTGAGCCCCCGTCGTGCCGTTGACATAACATCAGGTGGGTTGACCCAGCCTGCCATCCTTCCAATGTTGGCAAAATTAGTAAAATGAAATGAGTTGGCAAAAAAAAAGTGTTGGTAATGGGGTAGGGGGTGTCGGGGGATTGGGTATTGCATCAGCGGCACAACCATGCCTCCAGAAAATGTTGCAACCAGCAGCCACAGGCTGCATATGAACAACCACTACCTTCCCTGAAATTGAGATTTTGATCGATTTACCCTGAAATTGGGATGTCTTCATTTTTCCTCAGAAATTGTTGATTAATTTCTCACATCAATTGAGATGATGGAATAATCTCTCCTGAAATTCAGGTATCGTGTATTTTACCCTGCCAGGTTTCTCCCCGAGCATGTTTTAATGCCCGAGTACCACACTACCTTTTCTGAACCCGATTATCGGTCTCGTAATTGTACTTTACATGTCTTCCTGTGGTTTGGCGACAACTCGGTTTATTATGTTTGGAGCGTACCTTGTGAAACAGGGTCTGATATCATGACTCGACTATGTTTTGATGGTTGTGTTTGCAGCCTGACTATTCTCTTCCTCCGCTTTGGCACGCACGTCCTGCAGAACAATTTTGTGGCCGAGCTCTCGACTCACTACCAGAACTATATCCTTTCCTTATGCAGCTGGAGAAACGGATCTCAGTTAATATGGTGAACAGCACTCATCTAGTAAGTAGTGTACGAATCATAACCGACCCTTTTAATGTACAATCGTAAACCACACCCAACCAAATTACAACTCCATATGTGAACATGAGCTAATTGATGCAGAACATTTCCTTCAGGTTCAACGTCCATCAGGCAGATCAATGTCATTTAGGGGGCTCAGAATAAGCCACACAAAGTTTTTTTTTTGTTTTTTTTTATTACTTATTGTTTTTACACTGATCCAACACTCATTGAGGACCTTCTACATATTACAGACAGGACTAGAACGCACTCGGTAGAGCAGATACCTCCGCCAGGCTCAACGGTTTACATTTTGTATTCCACCGAGAGGTTGGATCTGGATTCGGACCTGAACCAAAATCGAATCGGCTTGATCTTGACACCTAAACAAACTCATTCACCAAGTTTCGTCTGAATCCATCCACAACATTTTGAGATATCATGCTATATAAAGTTTTTGGTCCTATCACTCAATGGTGAAGAATCACTTAGAAATTCTAGGATCCGGATTCGGATATTCACCAAAATCCAATCAATTCGGCCTTTTCCCACACCCAACATGTCCACCAAGTGTCGCGCAAACCCATCCATAACTTCTTGAGATATCCTGCTCACAGACAAACAAACAGGGGTGAATAAAAAAACCGTCGTCAACCTTCGTTGGCGGAAGTAACTAGGACATAGGACGACAATGGCCTATGTCACTATACTTGCAAGGCCAAGAGAAGACAAAGGACAAACCAACAGCATTTGGTATTTAACATGCAATTCCAGCATCACCAGGCTCAGATGGCAGTGCCATATCGGATCCTGTGTTGTGTTTCGGAATCCTCATGCGGTGGCATATCAGATCCTGTTACCATGCCTTCGAATCCTATACTGTGCACCGTTCCTACAAATTGTGGCTAAATCCCTTCAACATGCCATAAAAACAACCAGTGAAACAATGTTTAGTGTCATTGGAACTACTTCCCTCTTTAAATGGATGAAGCAACAGGACATTGATGGAGGTAAGCTAACTGCCGTGGGAAGCAAGGAGCATTTCATTAACCCTTTGTGCTCTTTTGCTCCGATGAAGGATTAACGTCAAACGTCAGCTTATCCTTGCTTCCCATGGCGGTTAGTTCAACCTCGATAAACCTCGTGGTTTCATCTATTGTTCGACCCGTCCGCCAACACAAGTCGACAATAGCCTTCCTGAGCAAGATGAGCTCTTTATTTCACCTGTTCAACCTTCTAGGACAGGTTTTCATTTTTACAGAAACTTGCTCCATGAAGGAGTGCAACAAGTATATTGAAGTAATCCATGGTTAATTAACACGCCATTAAAATGGTCATCATTTGCTTTAACTTCATCACAATTGTTTGTGGATTCATCAGAAAACACCTGTTTATTAATTACTTTCCACCGTGGCTCCATATGTGCTCATACAATGTCAACGGTGATGTGACTATCGTTTTTAAATGTCATTTTCAACGCACAAGCAAAACAAACCCTTTAACTAGGGATTACCAGCAGAATTTCTGACGTTTTTTGGAGTCTTGAATTACTACATCTACACGCTCGCATTTGTCTACTGTCCATCAAAGTTCACAAACAGAGGTGAGGTTATTATGATTTGATGAAGAATACCAAGAGTACATGTTAATATAATTGAGCATATATAACTAGCAAAAGTACCCATCGCTTCGCTGACGGATTTAATGAAAGGACATGTACTTCACAATCATCTTTGCTCTATTCACTCCATCATTTGCCTGAGGTCATCTTCCATCTGCTTGGAAGTCAGGTAGCATCACGTTCGTCAACCATCCTTGCCGCTTATAAATGTGAGCAAAAATCACGTCTGCTTTGCAGTGAAGCTCAATGTTGGATTATTTGGTTTGAACCTACAATTACAATGAAACATTTCGAAAATTTCGAATTATTCTCATGCAGATTTCAATGTCACCATTCATAATGTATTATGTCGGTTGGGTAGGGGCATATATAGATTTAGGTAGATCTGCATAGGTTGGACCATCCTTGCCGCTTATAAATGTGAGCAAAAATCACGTCTGCTTTGCAGTGAAGCTCAATGTTGGATTATTTGGTTTGAACCTACAATTACAATGAAACATTTCGAAAATTTCGAATTATTCTCATGCAGATTTCAATGTCACCATTCATAATGTATTATGTCGGTTGGGTAGGGGCATATATAGATTTAGGTAGATCTGCATAGGTTGGTGCTTCGATTGTCGTGCTAGAGAATCTCGATGTAATAAGTTCTGTTAGCCCGGATGTCGGATAAGTTGGGTATGTCTCCCCGCCATGAGGGGGCGGGGCCTGTTAAGTAGTTCTGGGGTTTATGCTAATTCCCCAGTGTCGTCCTCTCTGCGATTTATCTATTGTCCCTTATGGCAACACATCACATACATTAGTTAGGCCCAATAGCACACCACATTAATTAAATCTCCCCTCTCACAATGACTTACGGAAGAACAGACCGGAAGCGGCCGCGTACAACGCCGGCATGAAGGCAAACATCGCACGGGCAGGCCGAGAGCCACGCCCAGGAGAACTCGTGATTGACAGGGGGGAAGGGCGAGTTGGAAGCAGTTCGCTGATTGGAGAGTAAAGGAGGACATGTGATTGGTCAGGGGAGGGTCAAAGCTTCCCCATGATTGGTGGAAAGAGCGACACTGATTGGCCAGCAACCGATGACACCACGGCCAATCAGTGCGGAAGGCGTGAACGAACTACCAACAAGCGACGCACTGATTGGAGGAAAAACACCAGGACGTGAGGAAGGCGCGAAAGGGCAGAAGGAAACGACGGACTGATTGGGAGTGGGAGAGGAAGAGAGCTGACGTCAGAGGACGAGTGATAAAACGACAGGCGAGCCGACATTTTCTCTCCTCGTTTTTGGATTCTTCCTGGCCGGACCTCCCTCTCTCTCCTCCCTTCTTGCTTTCTCTTGCGCTTGGACCTGTTCTTGCCTTTGGACTTTGGTGGAGAGACCAGCGCCGACGATTCTCTTCCCCTGCGTTCACATATGAACGACGAGTGAGGCTTGTGGTTGGAGCGCTGACAAGCGATCGCGCCGAGGGCTGCACCACGCCAACGACCAGGCAGTTCCCACCAACACCAGTGCTGCGTCGGATGAACGTGCTCGATCCCAGACCATCCTTGACGAGGACACACTGCAGACAGATAAGACGCACCCACATCCGACAACGATTTATTTTATTCATCCTTCCAGTGTCTTGTATTTGAAGTGAAGTGTGGGAGCACTCTATTAGAGGGGTTTAGTTATTACCGTCGCGTTCTTTGTTCTCTGAGTCCGGCAATGAAGCCGCATTTACTTTTTGTACATCAACTCCGTTTTTCGTTTGATTTATTGATTTGCAAGGTGAAGACGCCTGCGCGCGTGAAGGTAAGCGGCATTCTCCCCCAAATCCCCCTGCTCGCGTATCGTCCGCCATTAATTGGAAACGCCTCATTAAGCTCGATTGCTATCCGTGGACGCTCTGTCTTAATAGTCGTCCACAGGACAGTATATTATCAAATTGTTTAAACTTTCTTTATACAAAATGATTTTTAATCGATTTGTAATACCACCAGGTGGCGCTATACGATACATTTAATAGAGAGAACTGGGGTCTTCCCCTCCCTCCCCCCACCTTAAACCCCCATTCCCCCAGATATGCTACCCCGACAGAAACCATACTTGGGGTACCCTTGCAATAGGAAGGTAGCTGTGCTACGCACGGGTGGGAACCTGGAATTTCTAAAACAAAACGTTCTGAGAAATTATATGAAACTTACCACCCACCTTAGGGCACCCGCTGGGACACCAGAAGGTTTAGCGGGGCTAACCCCAAAACTGAGGTAGTAGTTTGCGGATGGCCAAACAGACAGTCTTGCTTTATTATATATATGACGAAAACTTCAAAAGTTTTACATCACAAAAATTATATTGTTGTCCAGCAAGGCCAAATATGGTTGCAGTAGATCCCAATTTTTACGGCGTAGCCCATAGGGCAAAGCCGTCTAGAACAGTGTTTGTCTGTCTATGTCTCCTCAAACGTATACCAATCAGAGCTGAGGATCTGGCCACATGATAGGGTGATGTGATTATGTCTGAATGGTCTGATGTCATTACAGCGTATGCGGCTGACTCCACACACCGCCATTTTGATTTATATGCCGTTCATGCCGAATATATTGTCGAACCTGTCATATATCACAATCACCATGCTCTACCTTTACGTTTTTCATTCTGTGTGAAACACAAACAAACCGATTGTTAAAATGACCATCAAATATCGAAAGCATAGGCGTTACGGCTCTTCCAACAAAATAGTACGTATAGGCCTTAGGCTTCATGCCTCACCTTCGGGCTGTTTTGGACAAATTAAGCCCAGGATTCTTAACACAGTTGTGTATCGTTTCAGTAGTATCATTTTCGTAATCTTATTATAATAGAGCAAACGTATATGGTTATGTCGTTATGTATGTTTGTTTGTTTATATGCGACGAAAACGGCTTCTTCTTCTTCTTCAATTACAATTAACACCCTCTTAATTACGTTTAAACTGCTGAGACCCCTCAGACCTTTGATGACCTCTGAAGACCCAAAATACCCTTAAAGACACAAAAGACCTGAAGACTCCAAAGACCCAAAACACCCCGAAGACCCAAAACACCCCAAAGACCCAAAATACCCTTGAAGGCCCAGAGGCTCAAAAAGACCCTGAAGACCCAAATGGCCCAAAAGACCTAAAATACCCAAAAGACCTAAAATACACAAAAGACCCTGAAGACCCTTAAAGACCCAAAATACCCTTAAATACCCCGAATAACAAAAATACCCCAAATACTCTTGAAGACCCAGAGGAAACAAAAGCCCCTGAAGACCCCAAAGACCCAAAACACCCTTAAATACCCCGAATAACAAAAATACCCCAAATACTCGAAGACCCAGAGAATCCAAAAGACCCTGAAGACCCAAATGGCCCTGAAGACACCGAAATGGTCAAAGATGCTTAACCCTCTGAAACGACGTGTAGTGAGGCGCGCGGAGCACACTGAGTCACGCTAGTAGTAATAATAATAATATAGTAAATATGACCATAACACTTTCATCCCAATGTCGTGAATACAAACATGATGGATTGAAGCAGTGTATGGTTCATGAATCGATGATAAGCGGTGTACGAAACTAGCAGCTGCGGAAGTAAGGAATGCACCTGTTTTTTGATAGCATGTTATTAACCCAACCCTTGTGGGGTATATAGATTACAGTAGATCTTCCCTCAGTTCTGTAAGTAAAACTTACCTCACGGATATCGGCATTCCTTCAAATTTCTTTGTTTAATGTCATAAACAGCATTAGCAACTGTTAAAAAAGCTAATCATGTGTGTTTGTGGTTTATATTTTACAAGCCCGACTACGCCGCTGTTAGACTTTGTCTTGTTTTCAAGTGTACAGTGTTTTCCAGAAAAAAAGTATCACTTTGTGGAACTGTCACCCTTAAATTGCCCACAGAATATGGGCCGAGATGGGCACTCGCGCCATTTGGGCGGGCAGGCCGATGCTGGTGTTTGTTGATGTGCGGTAACAAAGTGTGAGATAGTTCAAGGTACCTTTTACATGACAGATCCAGTACCATGGTGGACCATGCCAGCATGGCAGCATGGATGTGCACATTGAATGTAAATGGATAGATTAAGTAATGGGTTGAAGTTGAGCAAACAGCTAATGTGTTGGACAAACTTTCCATGTTGTCCTCGTCCGTGTGCTGAGGTTCTTGGGCACTCGGTCCATCAACCTGTCCTCTAATCCTCAGTACATCTTTAAGGGCCGCCAGACACATTTTCCAAGTTGTTGTCCAAATTGCTGCCTTTTCTGATACTTTTCCGGGTTTTTACAGAGTGGACAGCAAGCGGTGACTCTGTACCAATGCTCCAGAGAGTCTACCAACTCCAAGGACAAATGAAGCATCATGGTAAATCACACGGTGACATCACCATAACGGTGCGTGTAAGCCGTGCGTGGTTTGCTTTGTGCCTACAGGTGGTTTTTGTCACTAAAGCTGTGAAACGATCTCATATGACGAGCTAAGGGAGATCAGGTACTTCGTTCCTGGGCTGGATTTTTAATATAACCGCACGCTGTTTCTCTCCCTAGAGTCGCAACCTTTCATGCATCTCACATCAAGTGATTCCGAAGAGGAGGTATGACGAGGACTGCCACCAGGAACTATCGCTGCAGATACACATCTTGCTTTCAGGACACAATGGGGAGTGTAATGTGCAAGTCACACCAATGAGGAAAACAAAACGTTTTCCGTTTCTACAGACGTTTTCCGTTTAAACGTTTCCGTTTTCTACCCCCGCTAATTTCACCCAAAATCCTACATTTTTTTTTTGAAATACCAACTTCTGTCCTGGAAGTCCTTGGACCCCTTGTTTTATACCTCTCCCCCCCCCCCCCCCCCTTCCCACACCTCCTCCCCCCGCCTCCTCCCCCCAAGCCCTCCCTCCCACACTTCTCCCTGCTCTCAAATGTTGTGTTTGTGTGCTTCCCCTTCTCTCCCCATCTTGTCTTCCGCTCCCTCTTTTTATTCGATTTGTTTGTGAAATAAATGTCAACTCCTTCACGAGCCTCGATTCAGTATACAAAAGAAAAAAAAGAAAAAAAAAAGTCCTTTGTACATTTAATTAAATGGATTTGCTGATGGAGCGGTTACTGGAATATTTTTGTGGCGTATTCTTACGTGCTCAAGGAGGGTGATGCTCGTGACGTGGTTACCGGAAGGTTTTTGTGACCTCGTGTACCAGTTGTTAGGTTTTGTGACATATGCTCACATGCTTAAAGAATGATAACGTGCCGTTTGTCTCTTTCTCCTTCTCTAGGAAAGGTGTTACTGCTGTCCTACCTGTATTTAAATGCATAGAGTCGATTTGTGTGTTTCATGTTGACGGAATTTAAAGAGCCGGGGAAGGTCTGTTTGCTTTCCTTTTAATATTAAACGATACAATGAAAACGGAGTCAATATTGCAATGCATTTTGGGTAACATGCTTAAATTGCAGTTTTGCTAACGGTCATCTGGGCGAACATGGGAGTACATGTAAAAAGCAAATGTTTCCGTCGTATGTCATCCTTTCATGTCCGTGGCTCATCCTAACCGAATAACGTTAGTCTGGCCGCATCACGACTCGTAAGGGACGGTTCAAACAACAATGGGAAAATGCAAAAGTGGTAAACTCAAGTGTTCACATCGACACAAACCCCATTACTCTAACCTCCTTTGTGCCGAGGGGCCATGTGCTGCGGAATCCTCCATTCGAGGTGCGTGTTCAGATGGCGAGGCCAAACACGGACACGATGCAGTAAATCGTTTTGTTTTCCCATCTGATAGTGCAGCTTCCTGTGCAGATACACATCACGCTTTCAGGGAAAATACATTAAACTCAGATGCTTTCACCCAATGTTAGGATCCATGTTTATTTTCCAAGATGTTAATTTGTTAAACAGATTTGACGGTCCAAAGGGAGAAGGAGGAGGGGTGGAGGCTAGAGGGAGAGTCTGGGGGAGGAGGCTAGAGGGAGAGTCTGGGGGAGGAGGCTAGAGGGAGAGTCTGGGGGAGGAGGCTAGAGGGAGAGTCTGGGGGTGGAGGCTAGAGGGAGAGTCTGGGGGTGGAGGCTAGAGGGAGAGTCTGGGGGTGGAGGCTAGAGGGAGAGTCTGGGGGTGGAGGCTAGAGGGAGAGTCTGGGGGTGGAGGCTAGAGGGAGAGTTGGGGGTGGAGGCTAGAGGGAGAGTCTGGGGGTGGAGGCTAGAGGGAGAGTCTGGGGGTGGAGGCTAGAGGGAGAGTCTGGGGGTGGAGGCTAGAGGGAGAGTCTGGGGGAGGAGGCTAGAGGGAGAGTCTGGGGGAGGAGGCTAGAGGGAGAGTCTGGGGGTGGAGGCTAGAGGGAGAGTCTGGGGGTGGAGGCTAGAGGGAGAGTCTGGGGGTGGAGGCTAGAGGGAGAGTCTGGGGGAGGAGGCTAGAGGGAGAGTCTGGGGGAGGAGGCTAGAGGGAGAGTCTGGGGGAGGAGGCTAGAGGGAGAGTTGGGGGTGGAGGCTAGAGGGAGAGTCTGGGGGTGGAGGCTAGAGGGAGAGTCTGGGGGTGGAGGCTAGAGGGAGAGTCTGGGGGTGGAGGCTAGAGGGAGAGTCTGGGGGTGGAGGCTAGAGGGAGAGTCTGGGGGTGGAGGCTAGAGGGAGAGTCTGGGGGAGGAGGCTAGAGGGAGCGTCTGGGGGTGGAGGCTAGAGGGAGAGTCTGGGGGTGGAGGCTAGAGGGAGAGTCTGGGGGTGGAGGCTAGAGGGAGAGTCTGGGGGTGGAGGCTAGAGGGAGAGTCTGGGGGTGGAGGCTAGAGGGAGAGCCTGGGGGTGGAGGCTAGAGGGAGAGCCTGGGGGTGGAGGCTAGAGGGAGAGTCTGGGGGTGGAGGCTAGAGGGAGAGTCTGGGGGTGGAGGCTAGAGGGAGAGTCGAGGGTGGCAAGGTAGGTTGGAAAGATCAGAGTGGGGGGCTGAGGGGGTGCGGGAGAGTACCGTCAGTAGAGTTGTCCCAAAAGCACGAGCTGGCCAGGTGGAGGCCAGCACCATTCTTCTGTACAATGGTGCACGTCACTGTGGGAGACAGTCTGCCATTACAGGCCTGGCTTACGGAGGCACGAGCAGAGACCGTGATGCCACCAAGACCGATCGATGGTCACGCTCAAACAAATCAGCATCTCGAGTCAAAATAACTTTTCTTAACTTTTCAAAACAATTTCTATATAATGTTGCTCATATTATTGTTTAACAAAAACAGAGCTAGTCCATTTTATGTGATCAAAACGAGCTGCGGAGTCTTTCAATGGACCAGGGCAACCTCCTTTGCTTCTCACCGATGTACTTGAACGGCTTGTTCTGCTTTGCCAGTTGATTTAGACATTGATCCACGATGTTCGATGACCACTGGTTGACCTTGCTGTGTTGGTAAGACATTCCACCAATGGCCACCTCCACGCACTGCACGTCACACCGCATGGACCTTTAATCATTCCTTTCTACTGGATCCTCATCATGAGCTTCTCGACACACCCGTTCCTCACAATCATCATCTTTTATTGAACACGGTCACCTGTAAAGCTCTCCAAACGGTGGGTCCACGACCAAACTGTCAGTGAACCTGGCAATGCAATGTCACTTTGAAACTCTCTACTTGTACATGTTTGGCATCGTCACTATAACCTTCCATGATGCTTATAGCACATTACACGTTAACCCCATGAACACACTCACCTCCTTAATGATGTTGCTCACTTCTTCAGTGACAAAAACAGTCTGAGAAACACACACACAACAGCCATGGGTGAATCAGACGAGAAAGCTGGGGATGTGAGGAGGAAGTGGGGGGTCAAATGGGGGAAAAGATGAAATAGGAAGAGGGAAAGTGAAGATCGGGTCGGAGAGGGAAAAAGACGAAAAAGGAGGGGAAGTGTTTCTGCACATGTAAGGGGAGTCACGTGAGATAACACGCATGATAAATGTCATCATGTAACGAATGCTCCAGGGAAACGGTCGCGAAAGAGGAACGTAATGGGCGGAAAGCACGAGACGTCATGGGAACAGGCCTGGTCGACGAGGTGTAAAATCGAAAGATTTCCTCCTGTGAGGGCCCAAGGATTACCTCGTCCGAACCCTGGTACTCATCCATGGCGATCGCCGCAATCTGTGACTGAGAGTGAGACAGCGCCAACAAACCACCACCTCACAGGTAAACTTCCGGCGCAATGACGCACTCGCCACTCGGTCTCGATCCGACAAAGGCTCAAACCGGTAATAAAGGTTGTTGTTGTTTTGTGAAAAATTTAACACACCGAGCTATATCTATATCTATATATCTATATCTATATCTATATATGTATATATTTGATACACATTGTAGATACAGCTCATCAGGTCGTTATTTGTATCACGTGATGTCAGAACGACCCTGCCATTGGAAGTTCGTGATTTAGTTTTTGTATCACGTGATGTTAAAATAACCGTCCGACCGGAAAAATAACCGCCCAATCGGAGAAATAACCGCCCCATCGGAGAAAGGACCGCCCTATGCCCTATCGGAGAAAGGACCGCCCCATCGGAACAAGGACCACCCCATCGGAGAAAGGACCGCCCCATCGGAGAAGGGACCGCCCTATCGGAGAAAGGACCGCCCCATCGGAACAAGGACCGCCCCAATGGGAACAATAACCGCCCAATCGGAGAAAGAACCGCCCCATCGGAGAAAGGACCGCCCCATCGGAGAAAGGACCGCCCTATCGGAGAAAGGACCGCCCCATCGGAACAAGGACCGCCCCATCGGAGAAAGGACCGCCCCATCGGAGAAAGGACCGCCCCATCGGAGCAAGAACCGCCCCATCGGGGAAATGACCGCCCCATCGGAACAAGGACCGCCCCATCGTAGCAAGGACCGCCCCATCGTAGCAAGGACCGCCCCATCGTAGCAAGGACCGCCCCATCGGAGAAAGAACTGCCCAATAGGAGAAAGAACCGCCCCATCGGAGAAAGGACCACCCAATCGAAGAAAGGCCCACGCAATCGAAGAAAGGAAAGGACCGCCCCATCGTAGAAAGGACTGCCCCATCGGAGAAAGGACTGCCCCATCGTAGTAAGGACCGCCCTATCGGAGAGAGAATCGCCCCATCGGAGCAAGGACCGCCCATCGTAGCAAGGACCGCCCTATCGGAGAGAGAATCGCCCAATTGGAGAAAGAACTGCCCAATAGGAGAAAAAACTGCCCCATCGGAGAAAGGACCGCCCCATCGAAGAAAGAACCGCCCAATCGGAGAAAGGACCGCCCCATCGGAGAAAGGACCACCCCATCGGAACAAGGACCGCCCCATCGGAGAAAGGACCGCCCCATCAGAGAAAGGACCGCCCAATCGGACAAAGAACCGCCCCATCGGAGAATGGACCGCCCTATCGGAGAGAGAATCGCCCAATCGGAGAAAGAACCGCCCCATCAGAGAAAGAACCACCCAATCGGAGAGAGAATCGCCCCATTGGAGAAAGAACAGCCCCATCGAAGCAAGGACCGCCCTATCAGAGGACGGACCACCCCATCGGAAAAAATAACCGCCCAATCGAAGAAAGGACTGCCCAATCGGAGCGAGGACCACCCAATCAGAGAGAGAACCACACAATTGGAGAAAGAACCGCCCCATCGGAGAAAGAACCGCCCCATCGGAGAAAGAACCGCCCCATCGGAGAAAGAACCGCTCCATCGGAGAAAAAACCACCCCATCTGAGCAAGGACCGCCCAATAAAAGAGAGAACCGCCCCATCAAAGAAAGAACCGCCCCATCGGAGAAAGAACCGCTCCATCGTAGCAAGGACCACCCTATCGGAAAGAGAATCGCCCAATTGGAGAAAGAGCCGCTACCATCGGAGAAAGAACTGCCCAATTGAAGAAAGGACCACCCAATCGAAGAAAGAACCATACAATCGGAGAAAGAACCGCCCCATCGGAGAAAGAACCACCCCATCGGAGAAAGGACCGCCCCATCGGGGCAAGGACCGCCCCATCATAGCAAGGACCGCCCTATCGGAAAGAGAATCGCCCAATTGGAGAAAGAGCCACCCCATCGGAGAAAGAACTGCCCAATTGAAGAAAGGACCACCCAATCGAAGAAAGAACCATACAATCGGAGAAAGAACGTCCACATCTGAGAAAGAACCACCCAATCAGAGAAAGAACCGCCCCATCGGAGAACGAACCGCCCCATCAGAGAAAGGACCCGCCCAATTGAAGAAAGGACCACCCCATCAGAAAAAGAACCTCCCCATCGAAAAAAGAGCTGCCCATCGGAGAAAGAACCGCCCAATCGAAGAAAGGGCCATCCCATCGGAGGACGGACTGCCCCATCAGAAAAAGTAACCGCCCAATCGAAGTAAGGACCGCCCAATTGGAGCAAGGACCACCCAATCGGAGAGAGAATCGCCCAATCGGAGCAAGGACCACCCAAGCGGAGAGAGAACCGCCCAATCGGAGAAAGAACTGCCCCATCAGAGAAAGAACCGCCCCATCGAAAAATAACCGCCCAATCGCCGAAAGGACTACCCCATCGGAGAAAGAACTGCCCCATTGAAGAAAGAACCACCCCATCGGAGAAAGGACCACCCAATCGGAGAGAGAACCGCCCAATCGGAGAAAGAACTGCCCCATCAGAGAAAGAACCGCCCCATCGAAAAATAACCGCCCAATCGGCGAAAGGACTACCCCATCGGAGAAAGAAGTGCCCCATCGGAGAAAGAACCACCCAATCAGAGAAAGGACCGCCCCATCGGAGAAAGGACCGCCCCATCGGAGAAAGAACCCCCCCATCGGAGAAAGAACCCCCCCATCGGGTAAAGAACTGCCCCATCGGAGAAAGCACCGCCCCATCGGAGCAAGGACCGACCAATCGGAGAGAGAACTGCCCAATTGGAGAAAGAACCGCCCAATAGGAGAAAGAAGTGCCCCATCGGGGGACGGACCGCCCCATCGGAAAAAAATAACCACCCAATCGAAGAAATGACCACTCAATTGAAGAAAGGACCACCCCATCGGAGAAAGAACCGCCCAATCGGAGAAAGGACCACCCAATCTGAGAAAGGATCACCCCATCTGAGAAAGAACCGCCCCATCGGAGGACGAACCACCCCATCGGAGGACGGACCGCCCCATCGGAAAAAGTAACTGCCCAATCGAAGAAAGGAGCACCCAATCGGAGCAAGGACCACCCAATCAGAGAAAGGACCGCCCCATCGGAGAAAGAACCGCCCCATCGGAGAAAGAACCGCCCCATCGGAGAAAGAACCGCTCCATCGGAGAAAAAACCACCCCATCTGAGCAAGGACCGCCCAATAAAAGAGAGAACCGCCCCATCAAAGAAAGAACCGCCCCATCGGAGAAAGAACCGCTCCATCGTAGCAAGGACCACCCTATCGGAAAGAGAATCGCCCAATTGGAGAAAGAGCCGCTACCATCGGAGAAAGAACTGCCCAATTGAAGAAAGGACCACCCAATCGAAGAAAGAACCATACAATCGGAGAAAGAACCGCCCCATCGGAGAAAGAACCACCCCATCGGAGAAAGGACCGCCCCATCGGGGCAAGGACCGCCCCATCATAGCAAGGACCGCCCTATCGGAAAGAGAATCGCCCAATTGGAGAAAGAGCCACCCCATCGGAGAAAGAACTGCCCAATTGAAGAAAGGACCACCCAATCGAAGAAAGAACCATACAATCGGAGAAAGAACGTCCACATCTGAGAAAGAACCACCCAATCAGAGAAAGAACCGCCCCATCGGAGAACGAACCGCCCCATCAGAGAAAGGACCCGCCCAATTGAAGAAAGGACCACCCCATCAGAAAAAGAACCTCCCCATCGAAAAAAGAGCTGCCCATCGGAGAAAGAACCGCCCAATCGAAGAAAGGGCCATCCCATCGGAGGACGGACTGCCCCATCAGAAAAAGTAACCGCCCAATCGAAGTAAGGACCGCCCAATTGGAGCAAGGACCACCCAATCGGAGAGAGAATCGCCCAATCGGAGCAAGGACCACCCAAGCGGAGGGAGAACCGCCCAATCGGAGAAAGAACTGCCCCATCAGAGAAAGAACCGCCCCATCGAAAAATAACCGCCCAATCGCCGAAAGGACTACCCCATCGGAGAAAGAACTGCCCCATTGAAGAAAGAACCACCCCATCGGAGAAAGGACCACCCAATCGGAGAGAGAACCGCCCAATCGGAGAAAGAACTGCCCCATCAGAGAAAGAACCGCCCCATCGAAAAATAACCGCCCAATCGGCGAAAGGACTACCCCATCGGAGAAAGAAGTGCCCCATCGGAGAAAGAACCACCCAATCAGAGAAAGGACCGCCGCATCGGAGAAAGGACCGCCCCATCGGAGAAAGAACCCCCCCATCGGAGAAAGAACCCCCCCATCGGGTAAAGAACTGCCCCATCGGAGAAAGCACCGCCCCATCGGAGCAAGGACCGACCAATCGGAGAGAGAACTGCCCAATTGGAGAAAGAACCGCCCAATAGGAGAAAGAAGTGCCCCATCGGGGGACGGACCGCCCCATCGGAAAAAAATAACCACCCAATCGAAGAAATGACCACTCAATTGAAGAAAGGACCACCCCATCGGAGAAAGAACCGCCCAATCGGAGAAAGGACCACCCAATCTGAGAAAGGATCACCCCATCTGAGAAAGAACCGCCCCATCGGAGGACGAACCACCCCATCGGAGGACGGACCGCCCCATCGGAAAAAGTAACTGCCCAATCGAAGAAAGGAGCACCCAATCGGAGCAAGGACCACCCAATCAGAGAAAGGACCGCCCCATCGGAGAAAGAACCGCCCCATCGGAGAAAGAACCGCCCCATCGGAGAAAGAACCGCTCCATCGGAGAAAAAACCACCCCATCTGAGCAAGGACCGCCCAATAAAAGAGAGAACCGCCCCATCAAAGAAAGAACCGCCCCATCGGAGAAAGAACCGCTCCATCGTAGCAAGGACCACCCTATCGGAAAGAGAATCGCCCAATTGGAGAAAGAGCCGCTACCATCGGAGAAAGAACTGCCCAATTGAAGAAAGGACCACCCAATCGAAGAAAGAACCATACAATCGGAGAAAGAACCGCCCCATCGGAGAAAGAACCACCCCATCGGAGAAAGGACCGCCCCATCGGGGCAAGGACCGCCCCATCATAGCAAGGACCGCCCTATCGGAAAGAGAATCGCCCAATTGGAGAAAGAGCCACCCCATCGGAGAAAGAACTGCCCAATTGAAGAAAGGACCACCCAATCGAAGAAAGAACCATACAATCGGAGAAAGAACGTCCACATCTGAGAAAGAACCACCCAATCAGAGAAAGAACCGCCCCATCGGAGAACGAACCGCCCCATCAGAGAAAGGACCCGCCCAATTGAAGAAAGGACCACCCCATCAGAAAAAGAACCTCCCCATCGAAAAAAGAGCTGCCCATCGGAGAAAGAACCGCCCAATCGAAGAAAGGGCCATCCCATCGGAGGACGGACTGCCCCATCAGAAAAAGTAACCGCCCAATCGAAGTAAGGACCGCCCAATTGGAGCAAGGACCACCCAATCGGAGAGAGAATCGCCCAATCGGAGCAAGGACCACCCAAGCGGAGAGAGAACCGCCCAATCGGAGAAAGAACTGCCCCATCAGAGAAAGAACCGCCCCATCGAAAAATAACCGCCCAATCGCCGAAAGGACTACCCCATCGGAGAAAGAACTGCCCCATTGAAGAAAGAACCACCCCATCGGAGAAAGGACCACCCAATCGGAGAGAGAACCGCCCAATCGGAGAAAGAACTGCCCCATCAGAGAAAGAACCGCCCCATCGAAAAATAACCGCCCAATCGGCGAAAGGACTACCCCATCGGAGAAAGAAGTGCCCCATCGGAGAAAGAACCACCCAATCAGAGAAAGGACCGCCGCATCGGAGAAAGGACCGCCCCATCGGAGAAAGAACCCCCCCATCGGAGAAAGAACCCCCCCATCGGGTAAAGAACTGCCCCATCGGAGAAAGCACCGCCCCATCGGAGCAAGGACCGACCAATCGGAGAGAGAACTGCCCAATTGGAGAAAGAACCGCCCAATAGGAGAAAGAAGTGCCCCATCGGGGGACGGACCGCCCCATCGGAAAAAAATAACCACCCAATCGAAGAAATGACCACTCAATTGAAGAAAGGACCACCCCATCGGAGAAAGAACCGCCCAATCGGAGAAAGGACCACCCAATCTGAGAAAGGATCACCCCATCTGAGAAAGAACCGCCCCATCGGAGGACGAACCACCCCATCGGAGGACGGACCGCCCCATCGGAAAAAGTAACTGCCCAATCGAAGAAAGGAGCACCCAATCGGAGCAAGGACCACCCAATCAGAGAAAGGACCGCCCCATCGGAGAAAGAACCGCCCAATCGGAGAAAGTGCTAGGCGGAGAAAGTATATCTATATCTATATCTATATCTATATATGTATATATTTGATACACACTGTAGATACAGCTCATCAGGTCGTTATTTGTATCACGTGATGTCAGAACGACCCTGCCATTGGAAGTTCGTGATTTAGTTTTTGTATCACGTGATGTTAAAATAACCGTCCGACCGGAAAAATAACCGCCCAATCGGAGAAATAACCGCCCCATCGGAGAAAGAACCGCCCCATCAGAGAAAGGACCGCCCTATGCCCTATCGGAGACAGGACCGCCCCATCGGAACAAGGACCGCCCCATCGGAGAAAGGACCGCCCCATCGGAGAAGGGACCGCCCTATCGGAGAAAGGACCGCCCCATCGGAACAAGGACCGCCCCAATGGGAACAATAACCGCCCAATCGGAGAAAGAACCGCCCCATCGGAGAAAGGACCGCCCCATCGGAGAAAGGACCTCCCTATCGGAGAAAGGACCGCCCCATCGGAACAAGGACCGCCCCATCGGAGAAAGGACCGCCCCATCGGAGAAAGGACCGCCCCATCGGAGCAAGAACCGCCCCATCGGGGAAATGACCGCCCCATCGGAACAAGGACCGCCCCATCGTAGCAAGGACCGCCCCATCGTAGCAAGGACCGCCCCATCGTAGCAAGGACCGCCCCATCGGAGAAAGAACTGCCCAATAGGAGAAAGAACCGCCCCATCGGAGAAAGGACCACCCAATCGAAGAAAGGACCACGCAATCGAAGAAAGGACCGCCCCATCGTAGAAAGGACTGCCCCATCGGAGAAAGGACTGCCCCATCGTAGTAAGGACCGCCCTATCGGAGAGAGAATCACCCCATCGGAGCAAGGACCGCCCATCGTAGCAAGGACCGCCCTATCGGAGAGAGAATCGCCCAATTGGAGAAAGAACTGCCCAATAGGAGAAAAAACTGCCCCATCGGAGAAAGGACCGCCCCATCGAAGAAAGAACCGCCCAATCGGAGAAAGGACCGCCCCATCGGAGAAAGGACCACCCCATCGGAACAAGGACCGCCCCATCGGAACAAGGACCGCCCCATCGGAGAAAGGACCGCCCCATCAGAGAAAGGACCGCCCAATCTTCAATGGGGATTTTTTTTACTTGGTTGGAAAGCTCGACGGCGGCAGGGATTTTCGAAGCTCCACACGGTCTCCACGTTTTTCGAAGTTAAGTCTGTTCACAATTGTATTTTGTCGAAACTGTATTTATCTTTCGGTGTGTGAAGTTATTGTGTGCAACTTTGGTTGTTTCTCGGTGTTTATCTTTCATAAATTGATCGTCTGTTTGCCGTGTCGCGAGCAAGGCCTTGTACAGTGTGCACTGTACAACCTTGAGGCTTTGTTTTTCTCTCAGTGGTCCGTCGTTTGTGATCCAATAACTTTCGTTCTCTGTATTCCCAGGCTTTTCACCCATAGCCTACTTCCTTATGTAAATCTCAACTCAAAAAAAAAACAAAAAAAAAAACATTTCCTTCTCTGTTCTCATTCGTTTATTCATTCTTATTCGTTGTTTCTTTCTTCGACCACGTGTTTCTCCCCCATTTCCCCAGATAGTTTTCACTCATTAACCTTCAATGTTTACACTTTCCCCTCAAGTTATGTATTCCGTCATATTTTATAACACCTTTTTCTTCTTCTTCTTTAAAAGGCTGCTTTCGACTTGCTCACCAAATCAATTCATCCCAAAAAAAATATCCATCTCCTATAGTGCCTTTTTTCTACATTCCCTAAACTCTCCTGCACTCCATCCTCCATCCAGCGTCCTTAAACGTATTTTTAACTCGAAGATCACAAGAAACTCATTTTGCAATAAATGTTCGTTTCCCATAAATCGTACACTTTCAAAAATCCAATCTCACCCCTCCCCTCCAAATCTTCCCCATAACCCCTCCCCTCCAAATCTTCCCCATCACCCCTCCCCTCCAAATCTTCCCCATCACCCATCCCTTTCAAATCTCCCCCCTTGCCCCCTCCCTCCTTAACTACCCCCTCACCCCTCCCCGCCAAGACGCCCCCTCGCCCCTCCCCTCCTAGACTCCTGCCTCACCCCTCCCCTCCAAATCTCCCCCATATCCCATCCCTTTCAAATCCCTCCCCTTGTCCCTTCCCTCCCAAACTCCCCCCTCACCCCTCCCCTTCAAATCTCCCCACCCTCATTGCTTCTCAATTTCCCCCCGCTCACTCCCCCTCCTCAAAGTGTCCTCCACGCTTCTTCCCCCTTCAAACTCTCACCTCCATCTCCCTCAACCTTCTGCCTCGCTCTTCCCCCTCCTCAAATAACACCTCATTGTGGCTCACCCAATCACCATCAAACCTTTTGTCCGCCCCATCCTTCCCTTTCTCCGAGCTATTCTGAAATCTCTGACACACCTTCAACAGCTCTCCCTACCTCTTCCACCTCTTCCACATCTTACCCTACCCCTCCTCCCCCCTGTTCTGTATCTGATGCTCCCCCTTCCTCTTCATTAACGGTATGGACCTCAAACATCCGGGGCCTTCGTTCAAACTTAACTGATCTCTCCATACAGGTTGCTTCTGTCAAACCAGACGTGATCTGCTTAACAGAAACTTTCCTCCTTTATGATGTCTCTGATTCCATAGTATCTCTCCCGGGCTACTCCCTCCTCCGGTATGATAGACCTGAGCCTCGTCCTGGAGGCGGGGTTGCTATCTTTATCAAAAACTCTCTTCCTCACTCGCCCTGCACTGCACTCTCTCCACCTCACCCCCAGGAATACCTCTGGCTACGGCTTCCCCTTCGCTCCCACCTCTTGTTCATATGTGTGTTGTACCGTCCACCAAACAGTGATGACTCCATCTACATCTCGCTGTCTGATGATATGGACCAACTTCTATCTACTCATCCCAACTCTCTCTTCCTCATATGTGGTGATTTCAACTGTCATCATGCCAGTTGGCTGGGTGTGGGTACCTCTCTCACCAGCCATGGCTCCTCAGCAAAGGACTTCTGCGACTCACTGGGACTGACACAATCTGTCAATTTCCCGACCCGGATCTCAGTCAACGGAACATCTTCTCTTCTGGACTTGGTTATGACTAACTTCCCTGAAAATGTCTGCTGCTCTTCTTCTGCTCCGATCGGATCATCTGATCATGTCCTTGTTAAAGTGGACATCTCTCTGACCATCCTCAGGGAGCCTGCTCAGCGTAGACGAGTCTGGCATTTCACTCAGGCCAACTGGCACGGTCTTCAAGCAGCCATCAATCATCTGGACTGGTCTCCCATCTCTACCACCTCTGACATCAACTCATCCTGGGAATTCTTCCAAAGTAAATTGCTCTCTCTCATGCACAGATTTATCCCATCTCGTCTTCAGTTGTCATACCCTTCCTCCCGTCCATGGTACACGGAATCTTGTGGTGAGGCTGTTGCCCAGAAACAACTTGCCTTCGTCTCCTGGAAAGCAAATCCAACGGAAGGAAATCTCATTTCCTTTCACAAAGCCCGAAACAAGTGTGTGTCCACCCTCAGGAGAGCCAGGAAACAATATCTCTCCGTTCTCAAGACCGAACTCTCTTATCTGTCTCCCTCTTCCAAATCCTGGTGGCGTCTGGTCAAATCCGTTTCTGGTGTTTGTTCCCCCTCCATCCCCTCCCTTACCTCAAACGGCTACACAGCTGACTCCGCACGTGAAAAAGCTGAATGCCTCAACTCTGTGTTTGCCTCTAAATCTTGTGTCCCAAACCCATCCCTCTCTGTACCCACCATACCCAGTCGTACCCTGCTGCTCCTGGACTCCGTGTCCTTTCCTCCTGACAAGGTGGAAAAGTTTCTGTCAACCCTCGACTCTGATTCTGCAACTGGACCCGACGGCATCAGCCCACGGGTCCTAAAATCCTGCTCTGCTGCTCTATCTCACCCTCTCTCTGTTCTCTTCACCCTCTCTTTTGCTCAAGGTCAACTGCCATCTGCTTGGAAATCAGCCAACATCACCGCTTTGCACAAAAAAGGTGCAAAAACAGATCCTAGCAACTACAGACCAATCAGCCTTCTCCCAATTATCAGCAAAGTCATGGAATCCATCATTGCTTCTGATATGAAATCTTTCCTCTTCTCCAATGGCTTGATATCTGATCATCAATTTGGTTTCAGACCAGGTCACTCTACTCTGGACATGCTGCTTCTGCTGTCTCAACAATGGATGGAGGTCCTCAATGCCAAACAGGAAATTAGAGCTGTCTCCCTCGACATATCACGTGCCTTCGACACGGTCTGGCACCCCGCTCTGCTCACCAAACTCTCCTCCTTTGGTATCCATGGAAATCTCCACGCATGGCTGGCGGACTTCCTCTCTAGTCGTCGTCAACGTGTGGCCCTGAATGGGTTTCTCTCATCTCCTCTTCCTGTTCAGGCTGGAGTTCCCCAAGGCAGTGTTCTGGGCCCCGTGCTTTTTCTGGTCTTCATCAATGATCTCTCTGACTCTCTCGAAAATCCTCTCTATCTCTTTGCTGATGACTCCACTCTCTGCCGCTCCATTCCTCTTCCCTCAGATCAGCAGTCTGCTGCCTCCTCACTCTCTGAAGACCTGGACAAAATCACAGACTGGTCAAACAAGTGGAACATGTCTTTCAATCCTGACAAATCTCACACTCTTACTATGTCTCTCCGAAAAGATCGACTGGACAACCCTCCCATCTACTTTCTCAACAATCCTCTCCAAGAAGTTCTGTCGCTCAAGATTTTGGGTCTCACTATCTGCCATGATCTTTCTTGGGAAAACCACATTTCCAAGCTGGCCTCCAAAGCCAGTCGCCGACTGGGCATCCTCCGTCGTGCGAAGTCCTTCCTCGGCACACCTGAGCTCCTCACCACATACAAGGCTTTCATCCACAGCTCAATGGAATACTGTTCTCCCCTATGGGCCGGTGCTCCTGCCTCACACCTAGCTCGGCTTCACGCTGTTGAAACCAAAGCTTTCAGAATTATTGGAATCTCCCGCGATGAAGCTATCTCTGAGGGCCTTTCACTCACTCACCGCAGGCAGGTAGGTGGTCTTTCTGTCTTCTACCGACTCCTCTCCGGCCTTGCACCCCCAGCTCTCTCTGTGCTCTGTCCCCCAAATATTCCTACAGGTCGCACAAGATCTGCCAGCAACCCTCTGATGGTTAAACTGCCGAAATCTCGGCTCTCCGCTCACCTTCACTCTTTCATTCCTTTTTTCTCCCGCCTCTGGAACAAACTCCCTCACTCCCTTCAATCCCACTCCTCCCTCCAGGTCTTTAAAACAGCTGTTCACCACCATCTCTTATCTTCCCCCATCCAAAACCTTGATCTTTTCTACCCCCGCTAATTCACCCCAGATCCACCTTGTTTGAAATTCCAACTTCTTTCCTGGAAGTCCTGGCAGTGTCCATATGTTTTATACCTCTCCCACTGCCCCCTTCCCACGCCCCCCCCCCCCCCAAAGCCCTCGCCCTCTCTCAGATCTCTCGATGTCTCCATGTCTCTCGGTCCCTGCTCTCAAATGTTGTGTTTGTGTCCTTCCCCCTCTCTCCCCATCTTGTCTACCGCTCCCTATGTTATATGTTTTATGTGTCGGTTTGTCTTTCTGTGTGATTAATGTTCGCTCTTTCACGAGCCTCGATCTTGTATACAAAAAAAAAAAAAAAAAAAAAAAAAAAAAAAGGAAAGCAATAAAAAAAAAAAAGGACCGCCCAATCGGAGAGAGAACCGCCCCATCGGAGAAAGGACCACCCCATCAGAGAAAAGACCACCCCATCTGAGAAAGAACTGCCCAATCGGAGGACGGACCAACCAATTGGAAAAATAACTGCCCAATCGAAGAAAGGACCACCCATTCGGAGCAAGGACCACCCAATCAGAAAAAGGACCGCCCCATCGGAGAAAGAACCACCCAATCGGAGAAAGGACCGCCCAATCTGAGAAAGGATCACCCCATCTGAGAAAGAACCACCCCATCGGAGCACGGACCACCCCATCGGAGGACGGACCGCCCCATCGGAAAAAGTAACTGCCCAATCGAAGAAAGGACCACCCAATCGGAGCAAGGACCATCCAATCGGAGAGAAAACCACCCATCCGGAGAAAGAACCGCCCAATCAGAGAAAGAACCGCCCCATCGGGGAAAGAACCGCCCAATCGGAGAAAGGACCGCCCCATCGGAGAAAGAACTCTTCCATCGGAGAAAGAACCGCCCCATCGGAGCAAGGACCGCCCCATCGAAGAAAGGACCACCCAATCGAAAATAAAGGACCGCCAATCGGAGAAATAACCGCCTATCAGAGAAAGAACCACCCAATCGGAGACAGAACCGCCAATCGGATTAAGAACTGCCAATCGGAGAAAGAACCGCCCCATCAGAGAAAGGACTGCTCCACGACTGCCCAAAAAACAATATATTGAATTGCTGTGTGTGTTTTTGGTTGTTATCTTCATTTGTGGGTTTCAGGGGGTGGAATGGTGTCCTCCCAGGACCCAAAGTATCCACCTCCTCTCTGGTAAGGGATCACGGATCATGCACCAAACTGTTCAACTTTTTCAGAGTTTTGTTCCAAGGGCTCTTTTCAGCACCGTCACTGAACCCCAGATTGTCTCCAGTTGTAATTCATTTGCGGTAATATTACCCTGGCGGTGGTTTTCAAAATCTCAGTGAGGTTCTTCTTCATCATTCCCATTGCTCCAATTATCACTGGTACCATTTCGACGCTCTTCAGCTTCCAAGATCTCTTGACATCATTTTTGAGGTTCTGCTATTTGGTCATTTTTTTGATTTCTGCATCATTTCGGCCAAAATCGCCAAATTGTTTTGTTTGTAATGTTTAGGCTGTAGCGGCTGCCGCTGGGTTTTCACAATCGCCTTGCACCTATCAAGGACGCGGAGCGATCACCATGCCGGGCTCGTCCAGGACGCCCGGGCAGGCCCGCGCTCAACTTGCCAGGCCTCGGTCAGGACGCCCGGGCATGCCCGGGCATGCCCGGGCAGGCTCGCCCTCAACTTGCCAGGCCGCAGCCAGGACGCTGGGCCACGCCCCCTGGCGCCGGGCCTGGGCAAACCCCCTGGGAGAATAGATATATATTGCTGACCGATAAACGTGTTTTGAGAGTGCCTGAGTGTTTGATTTCATTAAAGCAACTCGGATGAATTCTAGCTTTTTGTCGCGTCCATTCTTCCGATCGACGTGGGAGCCCCAGCTCCTACATTGGTGACCTATCGACATGGACACGGCAGTCGCCCTTAAACTGCCTACCTTCTGGGAGGCTCACGCGGCGGTTTGGTTCGCACAGGCGGAGTCCCTGTTCGCCCTGCGAGGCATCACGGCCGACGACACCCGCTTCCACCATGTGGTAGCTGCGCTCGGGTCGGCTACCGCAGCCCGCGCCCTGAGCCTCCTCGAAAGCCCGCCAGCCACTGACAAATACGGCGCGATTAAGAAGCTGCTCCTCGATGCTTTCGCCCTCCCATCGGCGGAACGCGCACGGCGCCTGCTCGAACTGCCTGAGCTCGGCGACACGCGCCCTTCCGAGCGAATGGACTACATGCTTTCACTGCTCGGCGAGCACTCTCCGGCATTCCTGTTCCGGGAGCTGTTCTTCCGTCAGCTGCCTAACCCGGTACGCCTCGCCCTGGCAAGTACGACGATCACAGATCCCCGGGCCCTTGCCAGAGAAGCCGACAAGATCTCCGCCGCAGGACAGCGCATCGCAGCGGCGACATGGGACCCACCGCCGTCCGACGCAACACCCATGGCGCCCGAGCACCCGGCACGGTCGACGGCCGAACTGCCGACGCAATTGGCGGCCGCTCTACCGAGCCGACGACCTCCAGCACGACGACCGAGGCCTCCACCTGACCAAGCGTAGTGTTACTATCATGCCAGGTTCGGACAGAAGGCCCGAACATGCCGACCCCCGTGCACCTTCGGCAGGCCGGGAAACGGCCGGGCCGGCGTTCATTACCAGCCATGAGCGCCGGCCACACGGGCAACTTACTGTTCATCACGGATAAAGCGTCCGGACGGCGCTTCCTGTGCGACACCGGCGCCCAACTGAGCGTCATACCCGCCTCTGACCAGGACAGGCAATCCGCGGTTTGCGGCCCCTCCTTGGTTGCGGCCAACGGATCGACTATCCGCACCTTCGGCCCGCGCAACGTCACCCTCTGCTTCGGCGGCCAACGCTTTGCTTGGACGTTTGTAACCGCCAACGTGCCCATGGCTCTGCTAGGCGCCGACTTCCTCTGCGCACACGGACTGCTGGTGGACGTCCAATGGCGTCGTTTAATCAACGCTGAAACCTTCAGCTCCCTGGTATGCACATTGAGCAGCTCCGCGCCGACCGAGCTGGCATGCACCGTCCCGGCGGCGAACGAGTTTGCTCGCCTGCTCACGGAGTTCCCGGCCCTCACGCGGCCGACGTTTTCGGCCGTCGCAGTACGGCATGGGATCGAGCACCACATACCAACCACGGGCCCGCCAGTCTACGCCAGGGCCCGCCGCCTCGACCCAGCCAAGCTCGCCGTAGCGAAGGCCGAATTCGACGCGTTGGAGCACCTCGGCATCGTGCGGCGCTCCGATAGCGCGTGGGCCTCGCCACTGCACATCGTGCCAAAGCCGGGGGGTGGATGGCGCCCGTGTGGCGACTACCGCCGTCTCAATGACGCTACCACCCCCGACAGGTACCCGATCCCGCATATCCAAGACTTCTCCGCCCGTCTGGCGGGACGGGTCATTTTTTCGAAAATTGATCTCATACGGGGATATCACCAGGTACCTGTCAGGGCGGCCGACGTCCCTAAAACGGCAGTCATCACGCCGTTCGGCTTATTCGAATTCTTGCGGATGCCGTTTGGTCTCAAGAACGCGGCTCAGGCGTTCCAGCGCTTGATGGACGGCGTGCTGCGTGACCTGCCGTTCCTTTTCGTTTACCTGGACGACATCCTCGTCGCCAGCACGTCCCGGGCCGAGCACCTCCTCCACCTCCGAACACTGTTCGGGCGCCTCAGCGAGCACGGCCTCATCGTCAACCCGGCCAAATGCCACTTCGGCACGACGGCCGTTGATTTTTTGGGCCACCACATCACCAAGAACGGGGCCGTGCCGCTGCCCACCAAGGTCGAGGCCATCACCACGTTCCCGCGTCCCCGCACCATAAAGGCCCTGCAGGAATTCCTGGGAATGGTGAATTTTTATCACCGCTTCGTGCCCCGCGCGGCTCAACTCATGCGGCCCCTCTACGAAGCCCTCCGGGGCAAGCCGGCCAAGCACGACATCGCCTGGTCCGCAGCAATGGATGCGGCCTTCCAACGCTCAAAGCGGGCCCTCGCCGACGCAACACTGCTCGCTCACCCGGTGCTCAACGCTCCCATCGCCCTCACCACGGATGCCTCCGACTACGCGGTGGGCGCCGTACATGAGCAATGGGTGAACGGGGTTTGGCAGCCACTCGCTTTTTTCAGCCGGCAGCTCCGGCCGAACGAGCTCAAATACAGCACGTTTGACCGGGAGCTCCTCGGTCTACACCTGGCCGTCCGCCATTTCCGCCACCTCCTGGAGGGCCGACCTTTCACGGCGTTCGTCGACCACAAGCCGTTGGTTTACGCCATGGCCAAGGTCACGGAGCCATGGTCGGCCCGCCAACAGCGCCACCTCTCCGCCGTGTCGGAGTTTACCACGGACATCCGGCACGTCGCCGGCAAAAACAACGCCGTGGCCGACTGTCTTTCCCGGGCCAGCGCGAACGCGGTCCACCTGGGCGTGGATTTTGCGCTTATGGCGGCGGACCAAACCACCGACACCACGGTGCAAGCCCTCCGGGCGGCGGACACGGGCCTCCGCCTGGCCGACATCCCCTGCGCGGACACTGTCCTGCTCTGCGACGTCTCCCAAGGCCAGCCTCGCCCCATCGTGCCCGTCACCTGGCAACGCCGCATCTTCGCCTCCCTCCACGGCCTTTCCCACCCGGGCCGGAAAGCTTCCCAGAAGCTGGTGTCGGCGCGTTTCGTCTGGCACGGCCTTCGTCGGGACGTCCGCGATTGGACCAGCACCTGCACGGCCTGCCAACGGGCCAAGGTCCACCGACACACCCAGGCCCCGCTGGCACCTTTCACCGTGCCCGAACGACGTTTCGACCACGTCAACGTGGATCTGGTGGGCCCCCTCCCCCCGTCACGGGGGTTCACACACCTGCTCACCATGGTGGACAGGACCACCAGGTGGCCGGAGGCCGTTCCCCTTGTCTCCACCACCACCGCCGACGTGGCGCAGGCTTTCATCGCCACCTGGGTCGCCCGCTTCGGCGCACCGGCGGACATCTCGTCAGACCGCGGACCACAGTTCACCTCCGAGCTGTGGGGCGCGGTCGCCCGCAACCTGGGGGTCAAGCTCCACCGTACTACGGCCTACCACCCCCAAGCAAACGGGTTGTGCGAGCGTTTCCACCGCTCCATGAAGGCCGCGCTCATGGCCGGCCTTCAAGACGGCGGTTGGGCCGACCGGCTGCCGTGGGTCCTTTTGGGCCTTCGCACGGCCCCCAAGGAGGACCTCCAGGCATCCACCGCCGAGCTTGTCTATGGCCAGGTGCTACGCATCCCGGGCGAATTCGTGCCCGACGCTACCAGTCCCTGGTCCGCAGCTCACCAGCGCTCGGACCTCCAGGAGGCCGCCCGACGGTTTGCCCCCGTGCCAACATCCCACCACGGTGACCCCCAGTCCTACATCCCCCCAGCACTCCGCACAGCGGAGTATGTTTTTGTGCGTCACGACGCACATCGGTGGCCTCTCCAGCTGCCGTACGACGGGCCCTTCCGGGTGCTGCGACGGGACGACAAGTCGTTCGTCATCGACATCGGCGGCAGGTCGGACCGGATTGCAGTGGACCGCCTCAAGCCGGCGCACGTGGACGTCGACCACCCACCACGGGTGGCCCTTCCGCCGTGGCGAGGCCGCCCCCCGTCCACGGTGCCCCCCACTCGACCGCCCACCACCTCACCGGACCCCCTCCCACGACCCGCCAGGGGTCGCTTCGGCCGGGTCATCAGGACCCCCCTCAAATTGACCCTGCCGGTGCAAGTCGATTCTGGGGGGATGTGTGTAGCGGCTGCCGCTGGGTTTTCACAATCGCCTTGCACCTATCAAGGACGCGGAGCGATCACCATGCCGGGCTCGTCCAGGACGCCCGGGCAGGCCCGCGCTCAACTTGCCAGGCCTCGGTCGGGACGCCCGGGCATGCCCGGGCATGCCCGGGCAGGCTCGCCCTCAACTTGCCAGGCCGCAGCCAGGACGCTGGGCCACGCCCCCTGGCGCCGGGCCTGGGCAAACCCCTTGGGAGAATAGATATATATTGCTGACCGATAAACGGGTTTTGAGAGTGCCTGAGTGTTTGATTTCATTAAAGCAACTCGGATGAATTCTAGCTTTTTGTCGCGTCCATTCTTCCGATCGACGTGGGAGCCCCAGCTCCTACAAGGCCAAATTTTTGTTCCTGAGTACAATGTCCGGATGCAATGCTTTGTTTTCTATGTTCACGCTTGATGGAATCATCAGGTCGTACGTGAGCATGATGTCCTTATTTTAAATGATTGCCCTTGGTTCGTGCTTCCATGAGTTTTCTGGTACTGGGATGTTTAAATTTTTACAGATATTCCAATGAATCACTTTGCATACTTTGTTGTGCCGTTGTGTGTAAAGTTGTTCTGATAGTTTTTTGCATCCCAAGAGCAAGTGATTAGTACTTTCTGTTTCTGTCTTGCAGAAAATACACTTGTCCATCTGGCTGAGTCCCACCATCTTTTAAAATCCATTGGTGTAGTGTCTTTGATCTTGGGCATTTATTGTGATTCGTTCTCTGTCCCAGTTGAGCTGACCTTTTCTTAGTCATTCCAATGAGCCTTCTTTGTTTATCCCCACTCTGTCCAATTCTTTTTTGTATTTTCCTGCTCTTTTGTCATTCTCCCAGTTGTTTCTTGATAGTTCTTTTTTTTTTCTTTTTTTTTGTCTTTTTTGCAATTGTTGGGGCTGCATTTGTTGCTGTTTCATTTTCCTGTGTGGCATCTTCATCACACTCCATTTACTGCACATCACACTCCATATACTGCACTTCACACTCCATATACTGCACATCACACTCATACTGCACTTCACACTCATTATATTGCACATCCCACTCATTATATTGCACATCCCACTCCATATATTGCACTTCACACTCATTATCCTGCACATCACAACCCCGATCACAAAGTTCCAAGTCAGTGAACGTTTACTCCCCCCCCCCTCCCCACTCCACCATATATTTGTCTATCAGCAGCCAAAAGTTCAAGTCGCACCTTTTCCTCGGAACGAAGTCGCTTTTTGCCGCTTTTCGTCAGACTGCCCACGAGCTATACGCTTATATCTGCTCCACTGCGTTTAGGTCTTAACATGAAGAAGAGCTTCCAGTCAGCCCACCTGGCAGGTGGCTCACAACCACTTACAGGCGCAAGAAAGAATTCAACATCCATGGCCTTTTCGTAGAGAACTTGGACGTCGATATAATAGGTGAGACACGGGGACACCTTTTATGGAACGCAATGATGCCTATGTCTGCCCAGCAAAGCGTCGTTTTATTCCAAGATGGAACTATCTATACATATGGGTCACCTGAGACACCTTCAACCATCCATAATATTCGACGAGCCGTGTTACCCAAGTGCCCCAGACTCTTTGGGGGTGGGGAGGTTTGCACACGGTTTGGGGGAGCAGGGCAGAGGCTTGCACATGGTTTTGGGTGAGCGGGGCAAAGACTTGCACATGGTGTTGGGTGAGCAGGGCAAAGGTTTGCACATGGTTTTGGGTGAGCGGGGCAAAGGCTTGCACATGGTTTTGGGTGAGCAGGGCAAAGGTTTGCACATGGTTTGGGGAGCAGGGCAGAGGCTTGCACATGGTTTTGGGTGAGCGGGGCAAAGACTTGCACATGGTTTTGGGTGAGCGGGGCAACGACTTGCACATGGTTTTGGGTGAGCGGGGCAAAGGCTTGCACACGGTTTTGGGTGAGCGGGGCAAAGGCTTGCACACGGTTTTGGGTGAGCGGGGCAAAGACTTGCACATAGTTTTGGGTGAGCGGGGCAAAGACTTGCACATGGTTTTGGGTGAGTGGGGCAAAGACTTGCACATGGTTTTGGGTGAGCGGAGCAAAGGCTTGCACACAGTTTTGGGTGAGCAGGGCAAAGGCTTGCACATGGTTTTCGGTGAGTGGGGCAAAGTCTTGCACACGGTTTTGGGTGAGTGGGGCAAAGACTTGCACATGGTTTTGGGTGAGTGGGGCAAAGACTTGCACATGGTTTTGGGTGAGTGAGGCAAAGGCTTGCACATGGTTTTGGGTGAGCGGGGCAAAGGCTCGCACACGGTTTTGGGTGAGTGGGGCAGAGGTTTGCACACGGTTTGGGGGAGCAGGGCAGAGGCTTGCACACGGTTTTGGGTGAGCGGGGCAAAGGCTTGCACATGGTTTTGGGTGAGCGGGGCAAAGGCTTGCACATGGTTTTGGGTGAGCGGGGCAAAGGCTTGCACATGGTTTTGGGTGAGCGGGTCAAAGGCTTGCACGTGGTTTTGGGTGAGCGGGGCAAAGGCTTGCACATGGTTTTGGGTGAGCGGGGCAAATGCTTGCACATGGTTTTGGGGGAGTGTGGCAGAGGCTTGCACAATGTTTTGGGGGAGTGGGGCAGATGCTTGCACAATGTTTTGTGGGAGCGGGGCAGATGCTTGCACACGGTTTTGGGGGAGCACGGCAGAGGCTTTCACACAGTTTTGGGGGAGCGGGCAGAGGCTTACACACGGTTTTTTGTGGAGCGGGACAGAGGCTTTCACACTGTTTTGGGTGGGGGAGCAGAGGCTTGCACATGCTTTTGGGGGAGCAGAGCAGAGGCTTGCACATGCTTTTGGGGGAGCAGAGCAGAGGCTTGCACATGCTTTTGGGGGAGCAGAGCAGAGGCTTGCACATGCTTTTGGGGGAGCAGAGCAGAGGCTTGCACATGCTTTGGGGGAGCAGAGCAGAGGCTTGCACATGGTTTTGGGAGAGCGGGTGGAGGCTTGCACACTGTTTTGGGGGAGCAGGGTAGAGGCTTGCACAATGTTTTGGGGGAGTGGGTAGAGGCTTGCGCATGGTTTTGGGGGAGCGGGGCAGAGGCTTTCACACGGTTTTGGGGGAGCGGGGCAGATGCTTGCACAATGTTTTGGGTGAGTGGGGCAGAGGCTTGCACACGGTTTTGGGGGAGCGGGTCAGAGGCTTTCACACAGTTTTGGGGGAGTGGGTAGAGGCTTGCACACGCTTTTGGGGGAGCGGGCGGAGGCTTGCACACTGTTTTTGGGGAGCAGGGTAGAGGCTTGCACACGCTTTTGGGTGAGTGGGGCAGAGGCTTGCACACGGTTTTGGGAGAGCGGGGCAGAGGCTTTCACACAGTTTTGGGGGAGTGGGCAGAGGCTTGCACATGCTTTTGCGGGAGCGGGGCAGAGGCGGCTTGCATACGGTATTGTGGTAGCGGTGGGGACGAGGTAGTGGTTTGCACACCGTTGATTTTGGTGGGTAAGGGGGGCGGGCGAAGGTTTGCACAGCTGGCCTGGCAGAAAATGAATGCACTCAAGCAGAGGCCATTTGACACTCACTATATGCTTTTAGAAATGCACTGTATGCTGCCAACACGTGAGCTGTGCTGCAGGATTAGATAACGTTGGATCCTAATGATGAACAAAAGCATCATTTATTCACAAAATCGAAATGCGATTCCATATCTCTAATATCAAATGATTCATGTTTTTTTTATACACGCAACACACCATGGGAGGTCCTGTGCTGGAGTGATAAACATGTTCTGAATAACAATGATCATTGTGTATAATAACCTTATTAAATTAATAGCTCCCTCGAGTTGGGCGACGGTGGTCTCTTGAAGTTGTAGTTCAGACCTCTGCTGATTTGGGGACCCACTGGGAGCCCCCCTCCCCTCCGATCCAATATCCAAAAATCGGGGCAATACCCATGGGCGCTCACCTGGTAGAATAGAGCAGTATACTACACCGACTAAAGGTATTTCAAACAGCATCACGGTATTTAATCCAATTTCAATGGTTGCTAGAAGACAGGACAGCGTGTAGAATCATACTAACGTAATCATAAGAGTTTAAATAAACAAGACAAATATTCCTTATTTTTGGGGGCAACCACCCCTTTCCCCATCCTCCCCCGTAAAGCACCTAAGTGTCCAATATTTTTGATGCCATGAACAAACTTTGGTAAATCACAGGTGATAAAGGTTGTGGTCAAGTTTATCGAAATAATGTGTGTAGTTTCAGAAAAGAAAGCAAATACTTATTTTGGGGGTCAAACCTGGACCCACTTTGACCCCCAGTAGACACCTTTAGACCTCGAGTTTATTAATGCCGTGAACAAACTTGAGTTGCAACATACCAAATATCATTTTAGCCAAATTTGGTCAGAAATCCCATCAGCAATTTTGGAGGAGAAGTTGTAAGTGTTTACGGACAGACGGACGGATGGAAATGGAAATACCGATGCTTATTGGATGGATGGAAATACCGATGGACTAATGGACTGCTGGACCGACGGATTGATAGACTGACGGATTGATGGACTGATGGATTGATGGACTGATGGATTTATGGACTGATGGATGGACGGACTGATGGATTTATGGACTGACGGATTGATGGACTGATGGATGGACGGACTGACGGGTGGACGGACTGACGGATTGATGGACTGACGGATTGATTGACTGACGGATTGATTGACTGACGCATTGACGGACTGACGGATGGATGGACTGACGGACGGATGGACTGACGGATTTATGGACTGACGGAATGATGGATTGATGGACGGATGGATGGATGGACTGACAGGAGGACAGATGGATGGACTGATGGATTGATGGCCTGATGGATTGATGGACTGATGGATTGATGGACTGACGGATTGATGGACTGATGAATGGATGGACTGACGGATTGATGGACTGACGGATTGATGGACTGACGGATTGATGGACTGATGAATGGATGGACTGACGGATTGATGGACTGATGAATGGATGGACTGACGGATTGATGGACTGATGAATGGATGGACTGACGGATTGATGGACTGACGGATTTATGGACTGACGGAATGATGGATTGATGGACTGACGGAATGATGGACTGGCGGATTGATGGATTGATGGACGGATGGATGGCTGGACTGACAGGCGGACGGATGGATGGACTGATGAATGGATGGACTGATGAATGGATGGACTGACGGACGGATGGACTGACGGATTTATGGACTGATGGAATGATGGATTGATGGACGGATGGATGGATGGACTGACAGGAGGACAGATGGATGGACTGATGGATTGATGGCCTGATGGATTGATGGACTGATGAATGGATGGACTGACGGATTGATGGACTGACGGATTGATGGACTGACGGATTGATGGACTGATGAATGGATGGACTGACGGATTGATGGACTGATGAATGGATGGACTGACGGATTGATGGACTGATGGATTGATGGACTGACGGATTGATGGACTGATGAATGGATGGACTGACGGATTGATGGACTGACGGATTGATGGACTGACGGATTGATGGACTGACGGATTGATGGACTGATGAATGGATGGACTGACGGATTGATGGACTGATGAATGGATGGACTGACGGATTGATGGACTGATGAATGGATGGACTGACGGATTGATGGACTGACGGATTTATGGACTGACGGAATGATGGATTGATGGACTGACGGAATGATGGACTGGCGGATTGATGGATTGATGGACGGATGGATGGATGGACTGACAGGCGGACGGATGGATGGACTGATGAATGGATGGACTGATGAATGGATGGACTGATGGACTGATGGATTGATGGACTGATGGATTGATGGACGGATGGACTGATGGACTGACGGATTGATGGACTGACGGATTGATGGACTGATGGATTGATGGACTGATGGATTGATGGACTGACGGATTGATGGACTGATGAATGGATGGACTGACGGATTGATGGACTGACGGATTGATGGACTGACGGATTGATGGACTGATGAATGGATGGACTGATGGATTGATGGACTGATGAATGGATGGACTGACGGATTGATGGACTGATGAATGGATGGACTGACGGATTGATGGACTGACGGATTTATGGACTGACGGAATGATGGATTGATGGACTGACGGAATGATGGACTGGCGGATTGATGGATTGATGGACGGATGGATGGATGGACTGACAGGCGGACGGATGGATGGACTGATGAATGGATGGACTGATGAATGGATGGACTGATGGACTGATGGATTGATGGACTGATGGATTGATGGACGGATGGACTGATGGACTGACGGATTGATGGACTGACGGATTGATGGACTGATGGATTGATGGACTGATGGATTTATGGACTGACGGATTTATGGACTGACGGATTGATGGACTGATGGATTGATGGACTGACGGATTGATGGATTGATGGACTGATGGATGGACAGATTGATGGATTGATAGACAGATGGATGAATGAACTGACAGACAGATGGACTGATGGATTGATGGACTGATGGATTGATGGACGTACAGATTGATGGACTGACGGATGGACGGACTGACGGACGGATGGATGGACTGACGGATTGATGGAATGATGGATGAATGGATGGATGGATGGACTGGCGGATGGATGGATGGACTGCCGGACAGATGGATGGACTGCCGGACAGATGGATTGACTGATGGACAGATGGATTGACTGATGGACAGATGTATGGACTGATGGACAGATGGATGGACTGATGGATTGATGGACTGACGAAGTGACGGATGGATGGACTGACGAAGTGAACGATGGATGGACTGACGCATGGATGGACTGACGGACGGAGGGATGGATGGACTGATGGATGGATGTACTGATGGATTAATGGACTGACTGATGGACGGATGGACTGATGGTCGGATGGACAGATGGATGGACTGACATACGGATGGACTGACGGATGGACTGACGGATTGATGGACTGACTGACTGACGGACTGATGGATTAACGGACTGACTGATTCATGGACTGATGGATTGCCTGATTGATGGATTAGCGGATTTATGGACTGACTGATTGATGGATTGACTGATTTATGGACTGACGGATTGATGGACTGACTGACCGATTGATGGACTGACCGATTGATGGACTGACAGATTGATGAACTGACTGATTGATGGACTGATGGATTGATGAACTGACTGATTGATGGACTGACGAATTGATGGACTGACGGATGGATGGACTGATGGATTGATGGATGGACTGATGGATTGATGGACGGACGGATTGATGGACGGACAGATTGATGGACTGACGGATTTATGGACTGACGGATTGATGGACTGGCAGATTGATGGATTGATGGACGGACAGACAGACCGGTGGACGGATGGACGGATGGACTGATGGATTGATTTACTGATGGATTGATGGACTGATGAATGGATGGACTGAAGTACAGATGGATTGATGAACTGACAGATTGATGGATTGACGGATTGATGGACGGACGGATTGATGGACGGACGGATTGATGGACGGACGGATTGATGGACGGACGGATTTATGGACTGATGGATTTATGGACTGACGGATTGATGGACTGACGGATTGATGGACTGACGGATTGATGGACTGACGGATTGATGGACTGATGGATTGATGGACTGACGGATTGATGGACTGACAGATTGATGGACTAACGGATTGATGGACTGACTGATTGATGGACTGATGGATTGATGGACTGACTGATTGATGGACTGACGGATTGATGGACTGACGGATGGATGGACTGATGGATTGATGGACGGACTGATGGATTGATGGACGGACGGATTGATGGACGGACAGATTGATGGACTGGCAGATTGATGGATTGATGGACGGACAGACAGACTGGTGGACGGATGGACGGATGGACTGATGGATTGATTTACTGATGGATTGATGGACTGATGAATGGATGGACTGAAGGACAGATGGATTGATGAACTGACAGATTGATGGATTGACGGATTGATGGACGGACGGATTGATGGACGGACGGATTGATGGACGGACGGATTTATGGACTGATGGATTTATGGACTGACGGATTGATGGACTGACGGATTGATGGACTGACGGATTGATGTACTGACGGATTGATGGACTGACGGATTGATGGACTGACGGATTGATGGACTGACGGATTGATGGACTGACGGATTGATGGACTGATGGATTGATGGACTGACAGATTGATGGACTAACGGATTGATGGACTGACGGATTGATGGACTGACGGATTCATGGACTGACTGACTGATTGATGGAATAGCTGATTTATGGACTGACTGATTGATTGACTGACTGATTGATGGACTGACTGATTGATGGACTGACTGTTTGACGGACTGACTGATTGATGGACTGACTGATTGATGGACTGACTGATTCATGGACTGACGGACGGATGACGCGCCATCCAATAAGCTCCCTGGAACTACGTTCCAGGTGAACCTAAAAAATCTATGTCTGAGCAATGCTGCGGATGATCAGGTTGAAAGGCGGCATCGGGTTTTAAAGCAATCGATTGGTAAACAAGCATTCTGAGTATTGCGCTGCAATACATGTCCCCTACCAAAGTTCAAAGTGCCATAACTTTGTCAAAAATGATCGAATATGCAAATTTATGCACGGTTGATGCTGGTTTTCAAACTTGATCTGAGGTATGCTGAGACACGTGTGTCACGCCTCGCCTCGTTGATAAGCCCTCAAGGTCGCTCCGTGGAGCGGCCTGCACGTATTGCACTGTGTGAATTATAGAATTACCAACTCACGGTCTGAGGTACTAGCGATTCAAGAGATATCCATTAAAAAAAAAAAAATTCGTTTAATTAATGATATCTGCCAAACCACGTGCCCCATCGCAAATTCCAAAAGGACATTTTAGTAGACTGACATGCTCAACAGATTTGTGAAGTTTCCCCTCGATTGGATCAAAAATGAGGGAGGGGCTCGGTTTTAAAGGTTCATGCTTAAAAACGTCATAACTCTGAAACCATCAGTAATTTATTATATTTTCCGGTTCACGATCAATGATCGATGTGTATATATATGTTGCTCGGCTTGGCTCCGCCCCTCCCGAAAGCGCACGCTGTGTCGCGCTGTTGACGTTCGCGAGACAAGGCTGAGGACGCGCAGTGCGGCTTGAGGAGAACTCGAGAATAAACAAGAGATATCCATTAAAAAAATATATTTTCGTTTAATTAACGATATCTGCCAAACCACGTGCCCTATCGTAAATTCCAAAAGGACATTTTAGTGCTGAGCAGATCTGTGAAGTTTCCCCTCGATTGGATAAAAAATGAGGGAGGAGCTCGGTTTTAAAGGTTCATGCTTAAAAACGCCATAACTCTGAAACCATGTGATGCATGACGTCATGCTCGCTGACTTTTTTGTTCGTCATGGGTATGCGATTCTGCCTGCAAAGTTTGGCCTCGATCTGTTCAGCCGTTGCAGAGAAAAAGGGGTTTTTGAGTTTTCACGAAAAACAATATGGCGACCGAACCACGTGACCTGTGACGTCATAATTACCATTAAAATATTCTCCAGACCGAGTCCATCATGTGGTGAAAATTTGATCTCAATCGGTCCAATTATTGCAGAGAAATTGGTTTTTAAAGGAAATTAAAACTTAAAATGGCACTGAGTTAAGGATCATCAGAATTATCAGAATTCCCAAAGTTCAAAGTGCCATAACTTTGTCAAAAATGATCGAAACGTCGTGAAGTTCGAACTTGATCTGTAACTTATGATGAGGAAACGATGTGCCAAGTTTGGAATCATTAGCATTAAGCGTTTAGAAGAAAAAAAAGTCCGCAAAACTGTCCTTTGCGTGACGGACTGACAGACTGACAGACTGACAGACTGACAGACGGACAGACGGAGGGACGGAGTGCAAACCTATAGTCCCCTCCGGTGTTCACCGGTAGGGGACTAATAAGGGACAAGTTGGAATCCGAAATTTGGGGGGTAAATCCCCCCCCCCCCCTTCCTCCCCCGGCAGCCTCCATGATCCGAATACCCTCCCGCTAGGCTCGGAGACGGATACTCGGTGGGGCACATACCCTCCCGCCAGACTGAACAGTTTACGTTTTGTATCCCACGAATAGGTCGGGTCTGGATTCAGACCTGAAACAAAATCGAATTGACGTGTTCTTGTCATTTACCCAACTCATCCACCAAGTTTGGTCATAACTCGGCCACAACCTTTTGAAATATCGTGATATATCTTGTTTTTGGCCCCATCACTCAATGGTGAAAAATCACTTTAAAGTTTTTTTATATTCTACTATCCGGATCCGGATCTTCACCAAAATAAAACAGTGCATATAAGCACTCTGGATGCACCCACAAAATGGAGTAAGGCATGTGTCGTTTACGGTGCGGGGTAAGGTGCGTGTAGTTTACAGTGCGGGATAAGGTGCGTGTAGTTTACAGTGCGGGATAAGGTGCGTGTAGTTTACAGTGCGGGGTGAGGTGCGTGTAGTTTACAGTGCGGGGTGAGGTGCGTGTAGTTTACAGTGCGGGATGAGGTGTGTGTAGTTTACAGTGCGGGATAAGGTGCGTGTAGTTTACAGTGCGGGATGAGGTGCGTGTAGTTTACAGTGCGGGATAAGGTGCGTGTAGTTTACAGTGCGGGATAAGGTGCGTGTAGTTTACAGTGCGGGGTGAGGTGCGTGTAGTTTACAGTGCGGGGTGAGGTGCGTGTAGTTTACAGTGCGGGGTAAGGTGCGTGTAGTTTACAGTGCGGGATAAGGTGCGTGTAGTTTACAGTGCGGGGTGAGGTGCGTGTAGTTTACAGTGCGGGGTGAGGTGCGTGTAGTTTACAGTGCGGGGTAAGGTGCGTGTAGTTTACAGTGCGGGATAAGGTGCGTGTAGTTTACAGTGCGGGGTGAGGTGCGTGTAGTTTACAGTGCGGGGTGAGGTGCGTGTAGTTTACAGTGCGGGGTAAGGTGCGTGTAGTTTACAGTGCGGGATAAGGTGCGTGTAGTTTACAGTGCGGGGTGAGGTGCGTGTAGTTTACAGTGCGGGGTGAGGTGCGTGTAGTTTACAGTGCGGGGTAAGGTGCGTGTAGTTTACAGTGCGGGGTAAGGCTAAGGCATGTTTATTCAAGTCGTTCCTTGCCTTGCTCAGCGTAAATGGTTCCATGTTTGCAGCGAATTGTATTCCCGATGAAGTGTCATCTCATTTTCACATCGTTAACAGGATAATCAAGATTAATTATATGTCGAGGTGTAACGGACGGAGTTATTGGAACCAATTTCCTGGAAACGAAACATCACATCGGCTGAACCGCTTCGCCTTCTCAATTAACCTTCGTGGGTGCATTGGAGTTCACAAAACGAACGAACGTATGAAAGAACGCGTGAAAGAACGAACGACCGAACGAAATATGGATGGAAAAGCGCAAGAGAATGAATCCCAGGCTCATTCGCGCGCGTGCGATATTGGATTCGGTGTTGGGACACCAGGACCAGGGAGCGCAGCTCGGGACTCGACTCGACCACCTTGCACCTGGTAGTTTCCCCCCTCCCCTCCCCCTCGTCCCTGTTCAGCCACTCGACCCCATTTTCTCTTGATCCGCTCGACCCCCAATTGCTGTCACTTCACTCAACCCGTGGCTTCTGGTCCATCGAGTGGTTGACCCAAACCTCCTGCTTGGTGCAACCTGCGAGTTCTTTTTGTACGTACCATATCGTACCATACCGTACCATACCGTACCATATCGTACCATACCGTACCATACCGTACACTATTCTTAACAATGGTTACAGCATCGCAAGTTCAACATGTCATTTCGAACTTCCAGCGTGGACGCTTGTAGGTTTTGTGGGTGTATTTTTGTCGGATTTAAGGACGGGTGTTGTGGGGTTAGTCGGGTAAGCAGACGTTGTGGGATATGTGCGGGCGCACAACGTGTGGTGTGCGTCATCGGGAGGAGGCGCCCGTCGGATAGAATCGGGAGGGGGCGCCCGTCGGATGGAATCGGGAGGGGGCGCCCGTCGGATGGAATCGGGAGGGGGCGCCCGTCGGATGGAATCGAGAGGGGGCGCCCGTCGGATGGAATCGAGAGGGGGCGCCCGTCGGATGGAATCGGGAGGGGCGCCTGTCGGATGTAATCGGGAGGGTGCGTCGGTCGGTCGGATGGAATCGGGAGACGCGCCTGTCGGATGTAATCGGGAGGGGGCGCCTGTCGGATGTAATCGGGAGGGTGCGTCCGTCGGTCGGATGGAATCGGGAGGGGGCGCCTGTCGGATGGGATCGGGAGGGGCGCCTTTCGGATGGAATCGGGTCGGGAGGGTGCGTCGGTCGGATGGAATCGCGAGGGGGCGCCCGTCGGATGGAATCGGGAGGAGCGCCGTCGGATAGAATCGGGAGGGGCGCCCGTCGGATGGAATCGGGAGGGGGCGCCCGTCAGATGGAATCGGGAGACGCGTCTGTCGGATGGAATCGGGAGGGGCGCCCGTCGGATGGAATCAAGAGGAGGCGCCCGTCGGATGGAATCGGGAGTGGGCGCCCGTCGGATGGAATCGGGAGGGGGCGCCCGTCGGATGGAATCGGGAGTGGGCGCCCGTCGGATGGAATCGGAAGGGGGCGCCCGTCGGATGGAATCGGGAGGGGGCGCCCGTCGGATGGAATCGGGAGGTGGCGCCCGTCGGATGGAATCGGGAGGGGGCGCCCATCAGATGGAATCGGGAGGGGAATCCCGTCGGATGGAATCGGGAGGGGGCGCCCGTCGGATGGAATCGGGAGGGGGCGCCCGTCGGATGGAATCGGGAGGGGGCGCCGGTCGGATGGAATAGGGAGGGGCGCTCGTCGGATGGAATCGGAGGGGGCGCCCGTCGGTCGGAATCGGAAGGGGACGCCCGTCGGATGGATTCCGGAGGGGCCGCCCGTCGTTGGAAATTGGGAGGGGCACATGTCGGCAGAAATCGGGGGAGCGGAGGGGAGGAACACGTCATTGGGTATTGAGGAGTGCCCATCGTCGAGTATCGGGTGGGCCTCCCGCTGTTCGTCTGTGGTAGGTGAGGGAGTGGGAATGGGATTGCTGAGAGTGCCGGAAGGCTGTGGGTGAGGGAGCAGGGAGGCTGTCAGTGTGGGAGCGGGGGAGGATGTGGGTGAGGGAGCAGGGAGGTTATCGGTGAGGAAGCAGGGGAGGGTGTCGGTGAGGGAGCAGGGGAGGCTGTCGGTGAGGAAGCAGGGGAGGCTGTCGGTGAGGAGGCAGGGGAGGCTGTCGGTGAGGAGGCAGGGGAGGCTGTCGGTGAGGAGGCAGGGGAGGCTGTCGGTGAGGAGGCAGGGGAGGCTGTCGGTGAGGAGGCAGGGGAGGCTGTCGGTGAGGGGGCAGGGGAGGCTGTCGGTGAGGGGGCAGGGGAGGCTGTCGGTGAGGAGGCAGGAGTGGCTGTCGGTGAGGCGGCAGGGGAGGCTGTCGGTGAGGCAGCAGGGGAGGCTGTCGGTGAGGCAGCAGGGGAGGCTGTCGGTGAGGGAGCAGGGGAGGCTGTCGGTGAGGAAGCAGGGGAGGCTGTCGGTGAGGAAGCAGGGGAGGCTGTCGGTGAGGAAGCAGGGGAGGCTGTCGTTGAGGAAGCAGGGGAGGCTGTCGGTTAGGGGTGGGAGAGGGAGTGGGGGAGTCTGTCGATGGGAAAGTGGGGGAGTCTGTCGATGGGAGAGTGGGGGAGTCTGTCGATGGGAGAGTGGGGGAGTCTGTCGGTGAGGGAGCGGGGGAGGCTGTCGGTGAGGGAGCAGGGGAGGCTGTCGGTGAGGGAGCAGGGGAGGCTGTCGGTGAGGGAGCAGGGGAGGCTGTCGGTGAGGGAGCAGGGGAGGCTGTCGGTGAGGGAGCAGGGGAGGATGTCGGTGAGGAAGCAGGGGAGGCTGTCGGTGAGGGAGCAGGGGAGGCTGTCTGTGAGGAGATGGGGAGGCTGTCGGTGAGGAGTGGGGGAGGCTGTCGGTTAGGGGCAGGGGAGGGAGTGAGTGGGGGAGTCTGTCGATCCGAGAGTGGGGGAGTCTGTTGATCGGAGAGTGGGGGAGGCTGTCGGTGAGGGGAAGGAGAGGCTGTCGATGAGGGTGGCTGTCAGTTAGGGGTGGGGGAGGGAGTGAGTGGGGGAGTCTGTCGATGGGAGAGTGGGGGAGGCTGTCGGTGAGGGGATGGAGAGGCTGTCGGTGAGGGGATGGAGAGGCTGTGGGTGAGGGGATGGAGAGGCTGTCGGTGAGGGGATGGAGAGGCTGTCGGTGAGGGGATGGAGAGGCTGTCGGTGAGGGGATGGAGAGGCTGTCGGTGAGGGGATGAGGGAGGCTGTCGGTGAGAAGGGGAGGAGGCTGTCTGTGGGAGAGCGGGGGATGTTGTCGGTGGGAGAGCGGGGGAGGCTGTCTGTGGGAGAGCGGGGGAGGCTGTCTGTGGGAGAGCGGGGGAGGCTGTCTGTGGGAGAGTGGGGGAGGCTGTCTGTGGGAGAGCGGGGGAGGCTGTCTGTGGGAGAGCGGGGGAGGCTGTCTGTGGGAGAGCGGGGGAGGCTGTCTGTGGGAGAGCGGGGGAGGCTGTCTGTGGGAGAGTGGGGGAGGCTGTCTGTGGGAGAGCGGGGGAGGCTGTCTGTGGGAGAGCGGGGGAGGCTGTCTGTGGGAGAGCGGGGGAGGCTGTCTGTGGGAGAGCGGGGGAGGCTGTCTGTGGGAGAGCGGGGGAGGCTGTCTGTGGGAGAGCGGGGGAGGGTGTCTGTGGGAGAGCGGGGGAGGCTGTCTGTGGGAGAGCGGGGGAGGCTGTCTGTGGGAGAGCGGGGGAGGATGTCTGTGGGAGAGCGGGGGAGGCTGTCTGTGGGAGAGCTGGGGAGGCTGTCTGTGGGAGAGCGGGGGAGGCTGTCTGTGGGAGAGCGGGGGAGGCTGTCTGTGGGAGAGCGGGGGAGGCTGTCTGTGGGAGAGCGGGGGAGGCTGTCTGTGGGAGAGCGGGGGAGGCTGTCGATGGGAGAGCGGGGGAGGCTGTCGGTGGGAGAGCGGGGGGCTGTCGGTGATGGGTGGTGGAGGCTGTCAGTTAGGGGTGGGTGAGGGAGTGAGTGGGGGAGTCTGTCGGTGGGAGAGTGGGGGAAGCTGTCAGTGGGAGAGCGGTCGGCTGTCGGTGAGGGGTGGTGGAGGCTGTCAGTTAGGGGTGGGGGAGGCTGTCGGTAAGGAGGCAGGAGAGAGAGTGGGGAGTCTGTCGATGGGAGAGTGGGGAGTCTGTCGATGGGAGAGTGGGGAGTCTGTCGATGGGAGAGTGGGGAGTCTGTCGATGGGAGAGCGGGGGAGGCTGTCAGTGGGAGAGCGGGGGAGGCTGTCGGTGGGAGAGCGGGGGAGGCTGTCGTTGGGAGAGCGGAGGAGGCTGTCGGTGGGAGAGCGGGGGAGGCTGTCGGTGGGAGTGCGGGGGAGGCTGTCGGTGGGAGTGCGGGGGAGGCTGTCGGTGGGAGGGCGGGGGAGGCTGTCGGTGGGAGAGCGGGGGAGGCTGTCGGTGGGAGAGCGGGGGAGGCTGTCGGTGGGAGTGCGGGGGAGGCTGTCGGTGGGAGTGCGGGGGAGGCTGTCGGTTGGAGGGCGGGGGAGGCTGTCGGTGGGAGAGCGGGGGAGGCTGTCGGTGGGAGAGCGGGGGAGGCTGTCGGTGGGAGAGCGGGGGAGGCTGTCGGTGGGAGAGCGGGGGAGGCTGTCGGTGGGAGAGCGGTGGAGCCTGTCGGTGGAAGAGCGGGGGAGCCTGTCGGTGGGAGAGCGGGGGAGGCTGTCGGTGGGAGAGCGGGGGAGGCTGTCGGTGGGAGAGCGGGGGAGGCTGTCGGTGGGAGAGCGGGGGAGGCTGTCGGTGGGAGAGCGGGGGAGCCTGTCGGTGGGAGAGCGGGGGAGGCTGTCGGTGGGAGAGCGGGGGAGGCTGTCGGTGGGAGAGCGGGGGAGGCTGTCGGTGGGAGAGCGGGGGAGGCTGTCGGTGGGAGAGCGGGGGAGCCTGTTCGGTGGGAGAGCGGGGGAGCCTGTTCGGTGGGAGAGCGGGGGAGGCTGTCGGTGGGAGAGCGGGGGAGCCTGTCGGTTGGGTGGGGTGTGTGGGGGGAGGCTGTCATTGTGGGGAAAGAGGGTGAGGCTTTTATTGTGGGGAAAGAGGGTGAGGTTCTCATTGTGGGGAAAGAAGGTGAAGCTGTCATTGTGGGGAAAGAGGGTGAGGCTGTCGGTGGGGGAGGGATGGAGGATGTCATTGGGGTAGGAAGGGAGGATTTCTGTTGTTGAGGGAGTGAGGATGTGGTCGTTGGGTGGAGCGGGGAGAGTAGTGGTGGTCGGTGAGGGAGTTGCGACATGTGAAATAATTTTGTTAATTTATTCAGTTTATGACTTGTTGTTAATCACGTCTTTTGCAAAGGCTCATTATAGTATATTTCCTGAGGCATTTTTTCCTTGTGTGTCTGAGTAAGGCTGAGTTGGACATGATTGGATTTTTCTGCAGCAGGTTTTTTACTCCCCTTGTTGCATTAACAGTGCAAAAGCATATCTATATTCCTGGGTCCACTACCACCACTTTATCCGCAATGCCCTTTATTATTTCTTATCCTATCCTCTCTTGAACAAGCAATCAAACGTGACTTATTTGCAAAAAGAGGAAATATGGAAGCCATCATTTCAATCGGCATCAGGTCTCACCTCTAACCTGCCCATCGGTGATCATCGGTTTGGGTTATATTGTGGTCATTCGGATTTGGCATGAGGCCGCCAGGCTCTAATTTCGCATGAGGCCGCGAGGCTCTAATTTCGCATGAGAGCGTGAGGATCTAATTTCGCATGAGGGTGCGAGGCTCTAATTTCGCATGAGGCCGCGAGGCTCTAATTTCGCATGAGAGCGTGAGGATCTAATTTCGCATGAGAGCGTGAGGATCTAATTTCGCATGAGGGTGCAAGGCTCTAATTTCGCATGAGAGCGTGAGGATCTAATTTCGCATGAGTGCGTGAGGCTCTAATTTTGCATGAGAGCGTGAGGATCTAATTCCGCATGAGTGCGTGAGGCTCTAATTTCGCATGAGGCCGCGAGGCTCTAATTTCGCATGAGAGCGTGAGGATCTAATTTCGCATGAGGGTGCAAGGCTCTAATTTCGCATGAGAGCGTGAGGATCTAATTTCGCATGAGAGCGTGAGGATCTAATTTCGCATGAGGGTGCAAGGCTCTAATTTCGCATGAGAGCGTGAGGATCTAATTTCGCATGAGAGCGTGAGGATCTAATTTCGCATGAGGGTGCAAGGCTCTAATTTCGCATGAGAGCGTGAGGATCTAATTTCGCATGAGAGCGTGAGGATCTAATTTCGCATGAGGGTGCAAGGCTCTAATTTCGCATGAGAGCGTGAGGATCTAATTTCGCATGAGTGCGTGAGGATCTAATTTCGCATGAGGCCGCGAGGCTCTAATTTCGCATGAGAGCGTGAGGATCTAATTTCGCATGAGGGTGCGAGGCTCTAATTTCGCATGAGGCCGCGAGGCTCTAATTTCGCATGAGGGTGCAAGGCTCTAATTTCGCATGAGAGCGTGAGGATCTAATTTCGCATGAGTGCGTGAGGCTCTAATTTTGCATGAGGGACCAATGCTCTAATTTCTCATGAGGGCGCGAGGCTCTAATTTCGCATGAGGGCGCGAGGCTCTAATTTCGCATGAGGGAGCGAGGCTCTAATTTCGCATGAGGGTGCGAGGCTCTAATTTCGCATGAGGGTGCGAGGCTCTAATTTCGCATGAGGGCGCGAGGCTCTAATTTCGCATGAGGGTGCGAGGCTCTAATTTCGCATGAGGGTGCGAGGCTCTAATTTTGCATGAGGGTGCGAGGCTCTAATTTCGCATGAGGGTGCGAGGCTCTAATTTCGCATGAGGGCGCGAGGCTCTAATTTCGCATGAGGGCGCGAGGCTCTAATTTCGCATGAGGGAGCGAGGCTCTAATTTCCCATGAGGGTGCTAGGCTCTAATTTCGCATGAGGGTGCGAGGCTCTAATTTCGCATGAGGGCGCGAGGCTCTAATTTCGCTTGAGGGTGCGAGGCTCTAATTTCGCTTGAGGGTGTGAGGCTCTAATTTCGCATGAGGGTGCGAGGCTCGAATTTCGCATGAGGACGCGAGGCTCTAATTTCGCATGAGGGCGCGACGCTTTGATTTGGCATGAGGCTTTAGATGACGTAAGACAGGATAGGGGTGCCCAGGGTATTCTTGCATTCTGCTCGTGATTTTCTACTGAGCACCGATTCTTCTGTCCCCAATGGCCATTGATGGTGATCTTCCCTATTTCGACCATGAGTGATGCCTTGGAGTCACTCTTCCTCTTGTTATCCTCGCCAGAGGAGAGGGTATTGCATTTGAATCTGTTTGTTACTTGGCAAAAAATTTTTTGGACAAGTATATGGAATATAAACAAAACAAAAACAAACAAACACCTGTTTATGTGTGTGTTTGTCTGTCCGCTAACTTAAACGTGCCTACAGTTTACTATTTTAAACCGATCTTCACAAAACTTCACCAAACGGTAGAGTTTGTGGTCCGACAAAATCCTATATCTTTTTAAGTTCAAACGGTCAACATAGGCCAAAAGGTCAATAACCTTTTCAAATTTCTAAAATCCTCAATTTTTATCTGATTGACTTGAAATTTGAATCGGATTAACATATCAGCTAAATGAATTCAACCAACAACTATTTTGAGGTCAACATAGGTCACAAGGTCAACATGGGCCCAAAAGATCAACAACCTTTCCAAATCTCTAAAATCCTCAATTTTCATCCGATTGACTTGAAATTTGAACAGGATTTTCATATCGGCGAACGGAATTTAACCACCAACTATTTTTGAGATCAACATAGGCCTAAGGTCAACTACTTTTTTCAAATTCCTAAAATCCTCAATTTTCATCCGATTGACTTGAAATCTGAATAGGATTTGCATATCAGCTTACTGCAATCAACCACAACTATTTTTGAGATGAACATAGGTCACAAGGTGAACATAGGCCAATGGTCAACCACTTTTTTCCAAATTTCTAAAATCCTCAATTTTCATCCAATTGACTTGTAATTTGAATGGGATTTTCACATCAGCAAATTGAATTCAATCACCAACTATTTTTGATTTCAGGATAGGCCAAAAGGTCAACATAGGCCAAAGGTCAATAACAATTTCAAATTTCTAAAATCCTCAATTTTCATCCGATTGACTTGAAATTTGAATATAATTTGCATTTCGGCTTACTGAAACCAACCACCGACTATTTTGAGGTCAACATAGGTCAAAAGGTCAACATAGGCGAAATTTCTAAAATTGTCAATTTTCATCCGATTAACTAAATATTTGAAAACCATTTGCATATCAGGTCACTGAATTCAACCACTAATTATTTTTGGGGTCAAAATGATGCTCTACTGAGTGCCATTCTACTTTGTTCTGTTTTGTCAAGTGTCGCTCAATGAGTGATTTTTTTCATCTGTCTGTCTGTCTGTCTGTTTGTCCGAACAGAATAAATCTTCAACCGTTGGTCCGAATGACAGGAAATTTTCACCATAGGTGCACCTCCACCTGTATAATTTTTTATATTTATGATGTCATCGGTCACGTGGTACAGGTGCCATCTTGGAAAAACCGAAACACTTTACACCTCCATCTCCGAAAGTGCAACATAGAAAAAATTGAGACATGGCTCATTGTAAAGAACTCTCCATGGAGAACAACATATCTTAATGATGATGTCATAGGTGCCTCCATTATGATGTCATAATTCGACAAGTACAAAACTTCATCCAATCAAGATGAGAAATTTATTGAGCATCATCTTGGGATAAATTGGTCGAGAAAAATAATAATAATGATGACGTCATCGGTCATTTGGTTCGGCCTCCATATTTGTTTTAACACAAAAGCCTTAAAAACCACTAAAACCCATTTTTCTCCAAAATGGCTAAATAGATCGAGGCAAAACATCACATGCATGATCTCATACGCATGACGAACAAAACATTCCATGACCATGACGTCATAGGTCACATGGTTTGACGGCTATGATGTTTTGAAGAATAAAGCTTTAAAAAGCCACTCCTCCAGAACGGCTGAACACATCGAACGGAAACTTCACATATATGTTCCCCATGCCTTGCTTATACCATGCTGTCTTTGAATAATTCATACGTCACATGGTTTGGCGGCCATATTGGATTGAACGAAAACCTTTTAAATTTTTTTCTCTTGAACCGCTTAATTGATCAATGTTAAACTTCAAAGTAATGTAGTAGTCGTAAAGCCGAACACGTGTTTAAAATTTCAATATGATTGGTCTTACGGCTGGCAGCCAGAAGTTGTTATTGTTTTAGAGAAGAAGAAACTCTACTATATTATCTTCTACAGCCATGTGAGTTTTCAATATGTATATCTATTCATTATGTATTGTTTGAAGTTAGTGGCATCCTGTCTATTAATTACGTATTAATTGTGTACTATCGGAATGTACCTTTTGACACTTTGGACTGCTGAGACCCGTTGGACCTTTGAAGAACCTTTAAGACCCCTCAAGACCCTTAAGAACACCAAGACCCCAACAAACCCTGAAGATCCTTAAATACCATGAAGAACCAGAGGACCCCAACAACCCTGAGGACTCAGAAGATCCAAAAGACCCTGAGGACCCAAAACGACCAAAAAAAACCCCTGAAGACTCTGAAGACCCAAAATATCCTGAGGAATCAAAACACCCCAATGACCCAAAAGACCCTGAAGACCAAAAAGAGCTATAGATAGGACCCTGATGATCCAAAAGACTCAGAGGATGCAAAAAAACCCCAGGGACTCAAAAGACCCTGAGGACAGCCTCATTAAAAAAATATTTAAAACACAATACTGAATTCAATTTTGTCTGTTGTCACGCGTGTCTGATGAAAGCGGAGTTGTACAAAAAAATGAAAGAATGTACAAAAACACCCCACAAAATACACCTCACAAACACGCCCTGGCGAGGGTCTGTAATCTCTGATTGCTTTTTCTTGTTTGATTTGTTCTTGCCATTGGTATGATTTTCATCAGGGGACCTAATTAAGCGTGGGAAAGAATGGACAGGTGTTAATTCCTTGCTTTTTCAGTTTCTACTTCTAATTGCCTCCTAGCGGTAGCCGAGCCGTGAATTCTCTGTCTCGCTCTGCTCCTCATCTTGGCTCCTCATCTCTGCTCCTCATCCTTAGCTCATCCCAGCTAGTCTATGGCTCAGTTCGTCTTCCTGTTACTATTTCCGTTTGCTCTTATTCTTCATTTTGCAGTTTTTGATCCATCTTGTTGGTTTTTTTTCCTTGGTGCTGTGTCCTTGATATGCAGGTGGGATGTATACCTCCTGTGATGTGAAATATCTTACCTTCATGTGAAGAGCCTGTAATTGAGCTGCTCCATCACAGGTATGAAGTACATTAGGTTTTATAAACTCTACTTCTCTAATGCTTACAATTGCAATGGCTGTAACCGGACTCCGATATTGATGGATCGAGTCATCCGCCTGATTTGGATCATGATCATCCAAAGTAACAACCGCATTGGAGACATCAAGGCAGCGATCAAAATGGTTTCGGGTGGTTTACCCTCTGACCCGCTGGGTGTTACTAGGTCTGAAGGTCGGCTGTGCCATCCTTTATCAACTAGTGGACCCGTTGGTCCATTGTACCAAATTTGTATTGGTCTTCACTGCCTTGTAGCATACCTGCCTGCTGGACTCGGCGAGAGTGGGTAGAGGGGGGAGGGGTCTTTTGTGTGCTCGAGTTTTTTGGGTGCTTGGGGACTTTTGAGTTTTTAGTCTTTGGAATCTTTTGGGTCCTCTGGGTCTTTTGGTCCACTGGGTCTTTTGGGTCATCAGAGACTTTTGGGTCTTCTGAATCCTTTGGGTCTTCTGGGTTCTCTGGGACTTTTGGGTCCTCTAGGTATTTAGGGGTCTTTGGGGTCTTAAGGATCTTGGGGGTCTTCAAAGGTTGAATGGGTCTCAGCAGTCTAAAGAGTTCAAATGTACATTTCAATAGTACGTAATGAATTAATCGACCTACGTAATTAATTAGACACAAAACGTATGCCACACACACATGCACACACATGCACACACATGTACACACATGTACACACATGTACACACATACAAACGCACACACACACCTCATCAATTTATAGAAGATTGCTATAACACCCGCTCCACTGAACCAGTAGGGAAGAACCTTTGTAGTATCAAAGACCCCACCTAATATCAAAGACCCCTACCACATCTGTACCAAAGTCATTAAGCATAGTCATGTTCATGCCATGATGATATCGAGCTGATCTATTCTCTCTCTCTCTCCATTGATGTTCGTGCATTAGTTTAATGGTAGGAAAAGTCAAGGTCGAATCAATGGTCCACTTCCAGTCATCCAGGATTCTTTGATCCCTTCCTCTTGTTCGTCAACCAAATTTGAACCTCGTTTTGCTGTTTCTTCGTTTTCTCATTTGTACGAGTAATTATGTTCTGCGCATTAATCTGTAAATATTTACAAACTGCAGGTTCACGTCCAGAGCTGCATATTTTATTTAATTACATATTCGGTGCCATCAATATTGGGGATGCAAATATTGGAGGAAAGCCGGGAAAGCCATCCCATATTTTCTCTTCTCTCCCCACTCCACCCACCCCAAACTATTCATCTTCGTATGTAATAAATAGATTATAATGCCCCCGTCTGAAACATGAAATCGTCCTTTTCATATTATCCGTTCACCTTTGATTCCTGAGTGAACTCGATTCCGAAGGTCAATGTGATTAGGAACCGATGTCTGGAAAAAGGACTGGATTTGAATGCCTGATGCATTTTTGTGACCCCCCTCTCACATTCCGGGACTGCAGAAGAGCACAGGTAAGCGGTTTATTGAATGCACGGCTGCACCTAATTCACCAAGGTTACACGCATGCTCTCTGCGGCTCGGTGCTCTTGTGGGTTGCCACGGTAACCACTCCTCCCATCATCTTCTCCACCCATCGTCTCTCATTGTCATCCATGTCCCCAAGAGCTCTGTGTTCTTTGTTTTCCATGGCTCTTCACGTCCTCCTCATTTTGTGTTTTATCGAATTATTTTCGCCGTATTTAAATGGGCCCATAGTTTAAAAAAGCGAGTTGGAGTTGGATCATTGCTGGTGACACCATGAGGATCTATGCTGTAAAACCACAACCACTTTTCACATATTGTGTTCTCATGACATCGGAGACCGTCGGGTCGTCATGACGTCGGAGACCGCCGGGTCCTCGTGACGTCGGAGACCGCCGGGTCCTCGTGACGTCGGAGACCGCCGGGTCCTCGTGACGTCGGAGACCGCCGGGTCCTCGTGACGTCGGAGACCGCCGGGTCCTCGTGACGTCGGAGACCGCCGTGTCCTCGTGACGTCGGAGACCGCCGTGTCCTCGTGACGTCGGAGACCGCCGGGTCGTCATGACGTCGGAGACCGCCGGGTCCTCGTGACGTTGGAGACCGCCGGGTCCTCGTGAGGTTGATTCTGTAAATGTGTGATTGCTGTGCCGCAAGGTGTTGACATAATACCGAGTTGTTGGTTCTGTTCTTCAATTATTGATCACCATTACCTTTCACTAGGGCATGCCCGTACTATATATATATCTAAAATTATATCCCCCCCCTCTATTTACATGAAATGGTTTGGTTCATTCGCAAAGCCAAAGCGGACGGCTTGCGAGTACGGTGACAATCCCCCCCCTCTATTTACATGAAATGGTTTGGTCCAAAGCGAACGGCTTGCGAGTACGGTGACAATCCCCCCCCCCCCTCTATTTACATGGAATGGTTTGGTCCAAAGCGAACGCCTTGCAAGTACGGTGACAACCCCCCCCCCCCCCCCCCCCTCTATTTACATGAAATGGTTTGGTCCAAAGCGAACGGCTTGCGGAGTTTGGTAAAGAAATCGCCATAGCTCGGTAACTACTTGTCCGATTAATTTAAAACCTTGAAAAGGCACATCCTCGGGTCCCCAGCAATATACCTGGCAAGTTTCAAGTATATCGGACCGGTAGTTGTCGAGAAACAGCGGTCGCATACACACACACAGACACACACACAGACACACACACAGAGATTACTGGAATTATAGATAGATGTACGGATAGGAGAGTTAGACCCGATAATGGTGTGAAGTATTCACCTGTTCCTTCTCGTAAGCTTATGACTGACAGTATATACCGGGAGCCCAGGGGGGTCAGCCTAGCTGGAAAGTTAACCAATTTTCATGTATATAGCAATCATGGTCCATGTGCAATGTGCATATCCATATAAGGAAATGGACGTCTGCCGGGCACATTATGGTGGGTGTGGTCAAAATGGCCATTAGAAAGGGACCCCAAAATTGAGCTAGATCAGCTCTGTGAGTTAACCTGATGAAACCGACATGAAATAGTTCGGCATAGTCCCAGATATGATGAATGACCACTGCCAGACAGGTTTCAGTGGTGGGGTGTGCCCGCCAGACACCCCCAATGCCACCACCCTAAAATTGAGCGAGATCAGCTCGTGGGTTAATCCGATGAAACCTACTGGAAAATGTTCGGCATAGTCCCAGATATCATGAAAGACCACTGCCAGACAAGTTTCAGTGGTGGGGTGTGCCCGCCAGACACCCCCAATGCCACCCCCAATGCCACCACCCAAAAATTGAGCGAGATCAGCTCGTGGGTTAATCCGATGAAACCTACTGGAAAATGTTCGGCATAGTCTCAGATATCATGAAAGACCACTGCCAGACAAGTTTCAGTGGTGGGGTGTGTCCGCCAGACACCCCCAATGCCACCCCCAATGCCACCACCCAAAAATTGAGCGAGATCAGCTCGTGGGTTAATCCGATGAAACCTACTGGAAAATGTTCGGCATAGTCCCAGATATCATGAATGACCACTGCCAGACAAGTTTCAGTGGTGGGGTGTGCCCGCCAGACACCCCCAATGCCACCACCTCAAAATTGAGCGAGATCAGCTCGAGAGTTAACCTGATGATAATAAAATTGAGAATAAAATACTATGGAATAACAGCAACATAACTTTTGAAAATCAGATGTTTTATTTCAGGTCATGGGAAAAGCAGGGATTTGTAAGGTATAACACGTCATTTGTCGTGGGTATTGTAAAGACGCTGACGTTATCTGTTTAATGTAATACGTTGCCGAAACTATTATTTCCCTTTCGTAATATTAAAGAAAGCGTTTCCGATATCATGGTTGGATAAATTGCATACTGCTGAAACAGGTATGGATTAGTCAGGGGAACAATTTATAGAAATGTCAACTGAAAATGCTATCAATGTTTTAAACATGAAAACAAAACACTTCTACTCATTGATTGTAGAGAAAATAAATAAATAAATAAAAAAGGTAGAATCTGATGTATTTAATCTTTGGCAACAACGATGAGCTGTGGTACCATGAGGTCGATGCTGACATCGGTACCATGTGGTTTTACGGTACCATGAGTGCCGCTGTAAATGGCATCCGATGCCATTGCACTTACCTTTCGGTCGACTAACTTGTGTGCACCACAGAAAGTTAGTGTCATGCCACCAAGGAGACGTCTGAAGAACAGGTCCAGCTGTGCTGGTATCTCTGGCGGTGCATTCCTTTAAATTTTGGACTGTTGCAGGATTTGGGGTCTTGGTCTTCGGGAGCTGCATCATCAGAGATCTAAGATGGAGAGCGGCCCATCTTAACTTGTTATCCTGTTCATACCGTTTAGAATCCTCATGAAGGCGAGCCTTGGCATCCTCTTCTGGAAGGGGAGAAGTATAGATGAAGTTGCCTTTCCGAGGGTCTGCCAGTTTTATTGTGATATTTTTTTTTCTTTGAAATGGTCTTTTACCTTCCTGGTAAGATTTTGAGCTGTGTAGGCCTGGAGGTCTGCCCCATCTCCTCAGACACTGGTGTACTCCTCTTTGTACATGCAACTAAATCTTTAACTAACACAGATCGTTGCTTTCCCAGCACCTCATTCTGGATATGTGAAAGCAGAGATGCAAATGCTCTCTTGTGGTAGGACTGAGATGAGCTCCCTTCATTGGGCCTATCTTGATCATCAGTCTTCCTCAGGAACTGGACACGGCATGATTTGTGGTATTCTGCTTCCTTTGCGATCAGGTCCACGCCACTCCGAATGAGACTCTTGGTACGTTCGTTTTTCGAAGACTTTACCCGATGGCAAAGTGACTCGCAACCGGCAACTGTCGCTATCTTCAGTCTGGGCTCCTCTTTTTCCATTTTTCTTCTTACGGATTTTGCCACAGAAAATACAAGTCCCTTTCAACAGGCCCTGCTGATCCGACTTGGGAAGGACACTGCAGCGTCTTGTTTGGATAGAAGCCTTTTTGGCAGTAGGTTCATCATCAGGTGGCAGGGGTTCTGTCAGGCGCTTCACTGCTGTGTAATGCTTAAGACAAGAAGGGTGTTAGCTGACAGTAGATTCGTGATCACTGCTTACCAAAATCTGTTGTGTGAGGATAATGCATTGTATTAACAAATCCCCAGAGCCACACTTTTGCTAACACCCATTATAAAAAGAAATGACCGCAGTGATATTAAATATTAATTGAGAGGAATCAAAATTGACATTTTTCGTGGTATGGGCATTCGCTTACCTTGAGGGAAATGGTTCAGTCACATGTACAAGAATGATCATAATGGTCCAGTCAGACACGAAAAATATATGCCTTCATTTCCCTCAATCAAGAAAAGAGCATACATTCACATTGTTTAGCTTTAAAGTTAATGACCGTACAGCTAAGCATATCGGCTCCACTTGTAGTATACAGTGTGAGTAACCTTGGCTGCATAAGGTTCATTGACATGTCTATATCAGTGGATAAGGTAGGCCTAATTAATGGACAAGTGGCCCTCCATACGATGGATGGACAGCATCAGCAGGAGGGTGAGGGTTAGGTGAATTCTATGCATTTTGTGATTAGGCCTCAGCGCTATTCTGGTAACATACACGTACCTGATGGATTCAAAGGGATGTACATGTACATGTACCGCTTTGCATCATCATAAACACACTGATTTTGAGTATAGTTACAAAGGAGAGACTTCTCTTAAATCTTTAAGTTTTAAAGCTTGATTAATGAGAATAGGTGGCAGCATGATATCTATGAGGAGCAATTTAAGTAACAAAACTTACCTCTCGTACTGCTTCTAATATCTTCTTGGATGTGTTGATGACTGATCATTAATAAAATGAGTTGGGTTGCAGTGAAAAGAGAACTTGACTACTTGATTCCTATTTTAAACTGACTATTTCCCACACATATACCGGTAAAAGTGTCACAAAAAGTAATACATGTAAAGTAACATGCCTGGCACCTTGTTGTCCAGGTTCAGGCTTGGTCAAATACATGCTATATTGATAATTGTGAGAAAATTACAAAGCCACAGAATCAAGAGATAAATTGGGCTTTTTCTCAGCTCAATCTAGCCGTCTAGCTCAATGAAGGGGGGGGGGGGGGGGGGCGTTCGGGTGTGTCTGGTGGGCACACCCACCATTGAAAATGTCTGGCAGTGGTCATTCATCATATCTGGGACTATGCCGAACTATTTCCTGTAGGTTTCACCGGGTTAACTCACGAGCTGATCTAGCTCAATTTTGGGGTCCCTTTCTAATGGCCTTTCTGACCACACCCACCAGAATGTGCCCGGCAGACGTCCATTTCCTTATATGGACATGCACATGGACCATTGCTATCTATATAATAATACCGTAAGGACTCGACTTTGTTATCCCTTTTACGCCGCACCCAGTGACCCGATGCCCACGGCACTAATGGATTTACGATCTACGAACCGCGCTCTTTGTTTATCACGTACAGCCATACTCGAAAAATCTGAATTAGCCGACGTTGGGGCCCAAAAGCATCCGATTAACGGCCGATACGACGCCATCTTACGACGCCATCGTATTGGCGTGTGCTGGGTGAAGGTGAAGTGGTGTGAACATGGGTGGTGTGAACCAAATGGTATTTTTATTCCCTTGAACATTTTAAATTAGGATATATAAGAAAACGTCTTTATCGTCATTTTAATAAAGTTAAATGGAGTGACGTTGCGATACTCGGGGTGCGTTGCATAAATCCTCGTAACTCAGAGAGGTGTAGCAGGTGGCGAGACGTAAGGAAGCTTAAAGATAACGAGCTGAAAACAGACGAACGATATGTCAATCTCTTTCTACACCGAACGGAAATAAAAGTATGAGAGCAGGAAGGCATGGCCTGAGCACTTCGAGCAGAGAGGATTGATTGGACTTAACTTAAAGAGAAAAAATTGGAGCTTAAAGGAAGAAGAAGATCCCATGAGCGCTCCCCTATGCCATCCATAATGGTACACTCTATCCATACACCACATCCTCCCTTCCGTGGATGTTCCACGGGTTTCGGCTAGTATAATAATATTCTTATATCATACCATAAATTAGCTCAAGCAAGCTCAACCCAGCGGGTTATAAATGGGCGAAAGATTGGTGGTGAGCACGGTTGAAAGGATCTCGTCTGGAGGGTGCACACAGGATGAAGCCGACTGGACAGTCACGTCTTGCGAGTCCTCAGAAGGTGAAGTCCTCGTATCACCGATGCATGGAGAAGAACCTGAGTCCACAGGTAAAGCTGTTTCACGGATGATGAAGACAGGAACCCCAAGCTGTACAGGACAATGTGTCACTTGTAGGAGTGGAGGGACGAATAAGCTTCGAGGTTATGCACCAGTCAATCAGCCTTCTCCAAAAAGACTCATAAATCACCCCAAAAAATGCCGACGAGGGCATAAAAGCTTTGAAATTGTCACCAAGATAACAGCAGTGCAATGTCCGACAGGTAGATTCCACGAGCGAGGGAGTTCAGACAAGAATACCTCACTGTGTATGATATAAAAAGTGACCGCTGCCAGCCATGACCTGGCCAGTGAAGCAAGGCCTAGAGATTGAAACACACTTACTCTGTCAGATGCTGATTTCCATAGACAAACACACAGTGGGTTGAAGTTGGTCTGTCGTTGTGAGGAAATAGGGGAGGAAATAGGGGATGCCCAAAAGCATCCGATTAACTGCCGATACGACGCCATCTTACGTCGCCATCGTATTGGCGTCTGCTGGGCGAAGGCGAAGCAAGCCGTCCGCTGATTGGACAGGCGAAGGCGAAAGCAAGCCGTCCACTGAGTGGACAATCCAGAGCATGCATTTGTGCCGGTGTCGGCGATCGTTGTTCATATAGGGGAAAGTGGTACAAAATGGACCCCTTGGGTCATATGGACCCCTTGGTATATTACACCAGCAGCTGCTGCCATCTTGTGGCTGTTCATGTTAAAACATTCCTTTGTGGATTAGCAGAAAGTAACAACATGGTGGCCATCCCTATCCAGTCTTGAACTCGAGCTGAACCATCCAACATTTTGACACCTACTAGGATCTATCGGTAGGTATGTGAGAAAATTGTGTTTGTGGTGACAGAGTGACTCATATTTCCTAGTGTTACTGCATGCTTTTAGAGTATAAGTCAGTCACTAAAATTGACCTTTGAAACATTCTGCCCAGTACATGTGGTTTCCAATGATGTCAGGTTTTCATGGAGGTCGTTCATGGGGCAAAACGGTCCATTTCCCTGGGGTAAAATGGCCCGTGGGGTACCATTTTACCCTTTAGTGGGCCATTTTACCCCATACATGTTTCTTATTTTTGTTACAAATATGTAGGCCTATGTATACATGTAGGCCTACCCTATATGTATGTATGTATGTATGTCTGTATGTATGCATGCTTGCATGCTGGCTGGCTGGCTGGCTGCATGCATGCATGTAACTTATACATATCTACTTATACCATGTCATTTTATGCACTGAAATATAAGTTCATCTATTGGGCAGGGTGCTTCATGATTGTTGTCTGCTTTAGTTAGTGCTGTTCTCACCAAGTCGGGTAATGAGGGTTAGGAATAAGGGATTATGGGTCATCAAAATGGTCACTGTTTGAATTTTGATTTTCTGTGGAAGTAAGATAGAAACATTGGACCTTACTCTCACAAAGGGGCAGGGTGATCTATCTATAATTCCACTAATCTCTGTGTGTATGTTTGTATGTTTGTTTGTTTGTATGTTTGTATGTTTGTATGTCTGTGACCGCTGTTTCTCGACAACCACGGGTCCGATATACTTTAAACTTGCCAGGTATATTGCTGGGGACCCGAGGATGTGCCTTTTCAAGGTTTCATATTAATCGGACAAGTACTTACCGAGCTATGTCCAAAAAACCATGGATGATAACCAGAGACCCCTTGAAGATGCCCATAGAGATGCTGATGTTCCTGCTCCTGGTGTTAATGCTGCAAGAGGCCCTGAAGATGCTGTGAGACCTGTTGGTGGTCCTGCACCTGATGTTAATGCTGTGAGACCTGTTGATGGTCCTGCACCTAATGGTAATGCTGCAAGAGGCCCCGAAAATGCTGTGAGACCCATTGGTAACACTCAAAGACATGCTGCTGTTCCAAGACCTGCTGTTGCAAGCACCAGTAGGGAGTTCATTTCACCCTTTCAAATCAGTCCCCCACCTAAGGCTACTCCTGCTAAGGGTAGGCCTACAACACGTCAATCAAAAAGGTCAATGTCAGAGCAATTAACATCAAGCCCATACAAGAAACGACTTGCTGATGCAGCTGAAGAAAAGAAAAGACAGGAAGCACAGAAGGCAGAGAAGGCAAAGCAGAGAGCTGAAAAAAAACCTCAGAAGCAAAAGAAAGTTGCAGAAAAGCCAAAAAAGAAGATAGTGAAGGGTAAACGGGCTATATTTACGGCACCAGAAGAATCTAGCGAGTCTGAGGATGATGATGGAACAATGTGCTTATTCTGCCGGGAAAGTTATAGTGTGATAGGAGAAGGATGGATAAAGTGCACAGTCTGTCGTCTTTGGGCCCATGATGGTTGTGCAGGTGTGGATGAAGAAGATGTGAATTTCATCTGTGACTTTTGTGCCTAATTATGTGCATAATCTCACCTTGTAGTCTGTAATTTTTCACAATAAATATTATTTCAGGTTCAAAGTGTTTTGATTGGTGACTCTGAGGGTAATTATTATGTTTTTCAATGGGGTGACCATATTACCCCACGGGGTGACCATATTACCCCACGGGGTGACCATATTGCCCCATATGTGGGGGCCATTTTGCCCAACGTGGTGTACAAAATGGCCCACTTAGCACATTTTTGGTCTTTGGTTCTCACCAGTGAATGGTTGATTTGATTCTAATACCAAGTAATTTGTGTATTTATAATGGAATAATGATTGTAAAGACACTGTCTGATTTCAGATATACTGCATCATTTTGGATAAAATTTCAAAGAAAGCTTAAGTGTGCCATTTTGCCCCACCTTCCCCTACGCACTCTTCATTCTCATCTTTCTTCCTAACTCTTACTCGGACAAGCAAATCCCCTATGCCATCCATAATGGTACACTCGATCCATACACCACATCCTCCCTTCCGTGGATGTTCCACGGGTTTCGGCTAGTATACATGAAAATTGGTTAACTTTCCAGCTAGGCTGACCCCCCTGGGCTCCCGGTCTAGTACTGTTGTTATGATAATGTGAGGTGGTGTTTTGTGAATCCTCCTTTCCTTTAAAATAAAGCTAAGCTTGTCAGGATGTTGGGAATTCATGAACATCATCATCGTCTTTCACACAATCCAATCCCATGCGGCTCATCGAGCAAGTATTGGTATTCCAAGTCTTTCACGAACTGACTGGCCAAGCCTGCCTTTCTTTCAAAGCCTTTAGGAACTTGTAATTTGTAAAGCGTGCCGAAGATAGCTCACCTACTCTTCGTCAAAAGACACCTCGGGACCTTTAACATCCACCAACCAATGCTCGAAGATGGGACATCTGGCCCAAAGTCCTGAGCGACGTCACACATTGATGCAACGCTTTGCCTGAGCAACACCTGGGTGGTAGTTTATAGTCAGTTTGGAGTTCGGACCGAGACTAGACACCTTGAAGACAAGTGTGCCACCTTTGCACTACCCTGTCAGCCTCAGGATGTCCCAAACTCAACCACCCAATGTATACACCACATTGGAATCCGCAGGTGATGTATCCCGTGCACTCCCTCCAAGCATTAGTTGTGGATGTTCTATTTCTGATCATAATTAACAATAAGCAGGTAATATTTCATGGTAACGGGCAAACAATAACTTGATATGCTGTGCACACAAATTTGTTTCGAGTCACCTTTGGCCTGAGAGTCGGCTGAATAACTGATGCCAGGTTGCCTTGGAATTGTGCACTGCAGGTGGTAAAATGTGAACTCTCGTTTGGAATGGGGTAGACAGAGGGGGTTGGGGGGAAATCTCTTGTTAACCAATCAAAAACATGTGCTGTAAAATGGATCCACAATCTTGTTCAATAACACTGGATTTGTAGATGTGAAGCCAGAGAGCCCTGGAGGGATGTGGTTCAGGTCCACGTGCGGCAGGTGGGATTGTTGTGCAAGATTATTTGCCACCTCCTTGGCGTAAACGACATGCTCTACTTCACTTGTCGCCTTTGTGTCTTAACAAAGCAATGAAAATGAGCAACTCGGGTCCGGCGGTGTTTTGTCTCTGCGATCCTTTTATTCTTCATCAGAGCAGAGTAAAATGGAATGTTTGCCCTTGGGAATATGAAATGTGTATCACAAATGTTCCTCCCCAACAACCCCCAGTTGCCAAGATTGGTCCCCCAGTTGCCACAATTGCCCCCCTCCCCCAGTTGCCACAAAAACCCTCTCCCCAGCTGCACCATTGGCCTCCTCAGATGCCCAAGTTTGTAATTTCATTCATTTCCCCCCATTAGTCTTGTTGCCCCAAAATTGGTCTCCTTTTCTCCAGTTGCCACAATTTGTCTCCTTTTCCCTAGTTGCCACAATTTGTCTCCTTTTCCCTAGTTGCCACAATTTGTCTCCTTTTCCCCAGTTGCCACAATTGGTCTCCTTTTCTCCAGTTGCCACAATTTGTCTCCTTTTCCCTAGTTGCCACAATTGGTCTCCTTTTCCCCAGTTGCCACAATTGGTCTCCTTTTCCCCAGTTGCCACAATTGGTCTCCTTTTCCCCAGTTGCCACAATTTGTCTCCTTTTCCCCAGTTGCCACAATTGGTCTCCTTTTTCCCAGTTGCCACAATTGGTCTCCTTTTTCCCAGTTGCCACAATTGGTCTCCTTTTCCCCAGTTGCCACAATTGGTCTCCTTTTCCCCAGTTGCCACAATTTGTCTCCTTTTCCCTAGTTGCCACAATTTGTCTCCTTTTCCCCAGTTGCCACAATTGGTCTCCTTTTTCCCAGTTGCCACAATTGGTCTCCTTTTCCCCAGTTGCCACAATTGGTCTCCTTTTCCCCAGTTGCCACAATTGGTCTCCTTTTCCCTAGTTGCCACAATTTGTCTCCTTTTCCCCAGTTGCCACAATTGGTCTCCTTTTCTCCAGTTGCCACAATTTGTCTCCTTTTCCCTAGTTGCCACAATTGGTCTCCTTTTCTCCAGTTGCCACAATTTGTCTCCTTTTCCCTAGTTGCCACAATTTGTCTCCTTTTCCCTAGTTGCCACAATTTGTCTCCTTTTCCCCAGTTGCCACAATTGGTCTCCTTTTCTCCAGTTGCCACAATTTGTCTCCTTTTCCCTAGTTGCCACAATTGGTCTCCTTTTCCCCAGTTGCCACAATTGGTCTCCTTTTCCCCAGTTGCCACAATTGGTCTCCTTTTCCCCAGTTGCCACAATTTGTCTCCTTTTCCCCAGTTGCCACAATTGGTCTCCTTTTCCCCAGTTGCCACAATTTGTCTCCTTTTCCCCAGTTGCCACAATTTGTCTCCTTTTCCCCAGTTGCCACAATTTGTCTCCTTTTCCCCAGTTGCCACAATTGGTCTCCTTTTCCCCAGTTGCCACAATTGGTCTCATTTTCCCCAGTTGCCACAATTGGTCTCCTTTTCCCCAGTTGCCACAATTGGTCTCATTTTCCCCAGTTGCCACAATTGGTCTCCTTTTCCCCAGTTGCCACAATTGGTCTCCTTTTCCCGAGTTGCCACAATTGGTCTCCTTTTCCCCAGTTTCCACAATTGGTCTCCTTTTCCCCAGTTGCCACAATTGGTCTCCTTTTCCCCAGTTGCCACAATTGGTCACCTTTTCCCCAGTTGCCACAATTGGTCTCCTTTTCCCCAGTTGCCACAATTGGTCTCCTTTTCCCCAGTTGCCACAATTGGTCTCCTTTTCCCCAGTTGCCACAATTGGTCTCCTTTTCCCCAGTTGCCACAATTGGTCTCCTTTTCCACAGTTGCCACAATTGGTCTCCTTTTCTACAGTTGCCACAATTGGTCTCCTTTTCCCCAGGTGCCACAATTGGTCCACACTCTCCCCAATTTTGTCATTTTTAATGATTTGAGGTCGGTTTTTCGTGGGATCTGTAACGTCAATCGACCAATGCCAGCAGATGGGATGCCCAGTTAAACGTCCATCCGAGGGACGACATTTCATCAACACAATGATGAATCTCCCTGCCTGTGAAACATCGGGATGACAGTTTATAGCTGGGCCGAGATGAAAACCCAGGCTACACAGCTTAAAGACAGACGAGTGTGCATCCCTCCAGGTCATCCTGAGAGCCCATGAGACAGGCCACAATATGAAGTCATGAAAGGTTTAAAGATGGCTGCATGCTTTTGCATCACTGACCTGGTGTTATTGGAGTGTCGATGAAAAAAGAAGTTGAAAACACACCATCATGCGGATAAAGAGCTCTGGTCCTCATTGTCATGGTCAAGTGATGCCATGGTCCTCAATGAGTGATTGACTAACCGACCATCTCATGTAAATGGTTTTCAGATAATGTAGCTTCAAGTCATAGTCGTAAATGTCAAATATTTTTCTATCTCTTGTGGTTGACAGATGGCCGGAACAGCTCTAACTGGTGCAGCACCCCCCGATTTGAGCTATCTCTCCGAGACTGAGCACGATGCCATCTTGGAAGTCTTGATGAGAGATCGGCGACTCCGTGATGCTGAGGCTCTACGGCTTAGGTGGGTATTTCTCATCATATGATGGCTCTTGTTACCCTGCGCTCGAGAAGTGAAAAGCAGGGTTAGGCATTCGGGTGTATACGTGTGGCGTGTGTATGTTTGGTGTACACGTGGTGTGCGTGCGTACGTTTGGTTTACGTGTGGCGTACGTGTGGCATGCGTGTCTGCATTTTGAAATTCATTTTCTCTGCAACTGTTGGTCCGATTGGCACGAAATTTTCACCATAGGAGCGCATCTGCTTGTAGAATTTTAGTGATAATTATGACATCATAGGTCATGTGGTATGGGCGCCATCTTGGAAAAACTTCACACCTCTACATCTCTGAAACCACTCCATTGAAAAAAATGAAACATGGCTCATTGTCAAGTACTCTCCATGGGAAATAAGATAGGTTAATGATGATGTCATCGTTGCCTTTGTTATGACGTCATAATTCGACAAGTACAACGCTTGATCTGATCGGTGTGAAAATTCTTGAGCGTGATCTAGGCAACAATTATATTAGAGAATATTAACTTATGATGTCGTCGCTCACGTGGTCTGGCAGCCATATTAGATCAAAGTAAAAACCCTTCAAAAACAGAAGAGTTGGCTCGCACCAAGTTGACTGCACTGGGTAAGTATTCTATGAATGCCATCTAGTATTTTACTCATGCAGTGTGCTTGTCTTCTGTTAACAGATACACAAATGATGAAACGAATGAAGTACTAGATAGTTCATAGAACAAGATACCCCGCACAGTGTTCAGGTCTACACAGGAGGGCCTTGCCATTCGCGGGGGTTACGTTCTCGATAATCCCGTGAAACACAAATCCACAAACTTAGAGGGTAATGAGGAAAATAGGGTTAGCAACTTCAGCTTAAAAAAAATTGTCCAAACTGTGCCGTTGATTAACATAGTTGTGCATTGCGTTTGTGTTATTTATTTTCACGAATAAAAGTGTTATTAAGAACATAAAATAAATTATTATTTTCCTGTATTAAAAATATAAAATAAAGTTTATGTTCTTGAGTTAAGACCAAGAAACTAACCTTTAATAATAATGATGATAAACTTCATCCACTAATGCGATGGCGATGATGGCGACGATTAAAACGAGTTGATGGAGATGATGGTGATGATATTGGAGGGTTTGAGGGTAAATATTGTGTTGATGGCCCATGCAAATTAATGAGGTGAATAAATGTAGAAAATATAGTTGGCCAACCCGCAATTATTCGAGCACATTGCCGCAATCCGCAAGCCGCAACATAATCCGCAATCCGCAAACCTTGCGTTGAACTTCAATTATAATGAGATAATGATTTTAAAGACCTTTAAAAAAAAAAAAACGCGGAAGTTTAGCGCTACTGAATCTTATACACCAACTACCCTTGTACACTGTAATAAGGTGACGGTGAGTCGTGATTGAGGAGATGGAGGCTTTTTTGATCGGTACATAGCTATTATGGCGGCTTCTTCTTCACCCATATACACATTCCTTGTATTGCATGGTTCTTGGAAGTTGTATGAAGGCGATTTGTGTTCTACATTTTTCAAGTATATAATTCAATTGAAATGTTTAAAGAGGTTTAAAGGCGTACAAATAAATAGTTCAGAAAACACTCGAGAATAAAAAGTATGGCTTTAAAAAGGTTTATATCCCCATTCTATATTATCTTTTCAGCATACTACTTTGTACACATTTCATGTGGTGGCCATTTTTTCCCATGATCATCCATCAAAAACTGTCGTACTCCATGATAAATTCCGGTTTTTCCTCCATTTTCCCCAATGTCTATTACACCACCCTATCTAACACATTATTTGCCTGATGATTATTTACTGATAGGACGGATGGATGGATGGACGGACAAACATGAACCAATTGCTTAACCCCGCCTTTTGCTTCATGTGTGCATGGGGGTAATGAGTGTTCAGTATGTGCTCTTTATATGTGTGCTGCGGAAACTCCACCCTATGCGATGCTGAGCGAGCGAGAATCCACCGGCTGACGTTTGTTACCGCCTTACATAACCCGCAACCACCATCAAAGGTGGTTATGTTTGCACCCCTACTTTTCTGTCTGTCTGAGGACGATATCTCAAAAAGTTGTGGATAGATTCAGATGAAACGTGGCGGACAGGTTGGGTGTGTGACGAGGACGAATTGATTCGATTTTGGTGAACATCCGAATAAGAGAGTTAAAAAAAATTTTTTTTAGTGATTCTTCATAATTGAGGACCAAAACCAATATATAGCATGATGAGTGAGGAACCCATGCTATTTTATGCACGGGTGGGAGGCCAAATGCAAACAGACAATGCAGCAATGGCGAATGCTAAACCATGAACCGATAAATTCCACATTCATGTGCCACCTTCAGTCAAACGTCATGCATGGACAGCCGGTTCGTGAAGGACTTGGGTAAAAAAAACGGCAAATGCTAACTAAACCATGAACCAATAAATTCCACATTCCTGTGCCAATTTCAGTTGAACGTCAGGCCTAAACAGCCAGTTCGTGAAGGACTTGCACAAAAAACCTACTGCAGCCGAATGTTTCTAAACACAGTCGATGGCAAAACTGCAAATGGCGAATCCACGAATGTCACGGGTGGAAACCCTCATATCATTTCCTTTAATCTCAATCTCTCTATATTTTCATTCCAATCAGTATCATTCCAATCATAAATGAATACTGTAGCATAAATATAATAAAATACAATGTTACAAACACTCATGAGGTAAACAAGTATAGACGCCGACCTCATGTGATAACTAATGCAGACGAATCTGCCGGCAAGAAAGGGCAGATAAGAAACATCATACGGATTGAAAATCATAATTGTATTGAGGAATTTATGAAGCATCCCACTTACCTTAGGACACCTGCTGGGACCCTAAAACATTTCTGAGGTTTTGGCGGGAATAGCCCCAAAACCGAGGGATTAGTTTGCGGACGGACGGACACAGATGGACTCTCCAGTTTTTTAACTTAGATATTTTTGTAACGTTTTGGATGGGTTATGACAAAACTTGGTGGATGAGTTGGGTAGGTGACAAGAACAAGCCGATTCGATTTTGGTTCAAGTGCTGATTCAGATCCGGCCTATCAGTAGGATACAAAACCTAAACTGTTCAGCCTGGCATAGGTATGTGCTCTACCGAGTCCCGCTCTAGCTACCACTGCCCACGGAAGGTGGATGGATGTATGTTTTCACCCCGGTTGTTTGTCTGTTTGTGTGCAGGATATCTCAAAAAGGTGTGAACAGATTCGGATGAAATATGGTGGGCAGGTTGGATGTGTGACAAGCATGAATTGATTAGGTTTTGGTGAAGATCTGGATCCACATCCGGATACTCAATATTTTTTAGTGATTCGTCACCATTGAGAGACAGGGCCAAAAACAATATATACAGCACAATATCTGAGTTGGGGACTGATTTTGGTTCAGGTCTGCATCCAGATCCGTCTGGCAGTGGAGGTAAGCGCTCTACCGAGTGCCGCCCTTTCTTGCCGGATGAACAGCTCTACCGAGTGCCGCCCTTTCTTGCCTTATCCGCCCTTTCTTGCCGGCAGTCAGGTACACAGACGTTTTCATTTACGTTGCTTGCTCTTGTTGCTGCAGGAAGCTTCGCTCTGAGTTGCGTGACCTGCGGGTGGCTCGCAAGGACTCATTGGGAGTGATGCGCGAGGGCCAAAGGGTGTGCGCAGTCTGCGGGCAACCCTTGGGTATGTTGCCATGGGGTCGTGGTGCCGAGGGGTGCCTGACCTGCGGCATGCACGTGTGCGACACGTGCAAGAACGCGACCCCCATCGGATCTTCGAGGTGCAGCAAATGTCATCGTGAGCTGTGAGTTCAATTTGCACTTTCACTAATTACCCTCGCCAGAGAAGAGGGTAATGCATTTGGGTCCGTTTGTTACTTGCAGAATAGAAGATCCGCAAGTGCAGGGTGCCCCAAAAGACTTTATTACTGTTAATGGAGACGATTTAATGGAAGTCACCTTTTCCTCAGATGAGGCTTGCTTCCATTTATCTGGCGATGCAAGCGGCCAAGACTTGCGGCCTTGTTTTGTCATCAGAAAATCCACGCGCCATATTGGACGTGTTTGCAGAGGTTTGAGTTGCGTGATTTCGAAGGATATTTGGCCACAGAGATACTCCGACCTTTCACCTCCATGGTCTTTTATCTTTGGGGAGAAATGAAAGTCGCTGCTTATCTCTGTAATGGAGCAAGTGTATCTAAGTCCATTGTCCAGCCACGAACGACACCTTTTATGATGTAATAAATATAGTCCTCATCGATTCCAGGCCCTGCAATTTTCATCGACCAGGCCAGGCCTTACTGACTTACAATTTTCACCTGTACAGGTGCCACAGTGCAAGTGAGGATTATTAGCTAAAGTGGGTCTAAAATGGTTCTGCCCCATGCACAGAGACTATTGGTATACCCTGTATAGTGTATATTGGTTGGTCTGGTCCGTTATTCGTCTGGCAATTGCCTATTTTACTCTGATCATCACAAAGCCTATTGTTCTTTGATGTCAAAAGGTCAAAGGTCAATGTCACATAAATTGTCAATTTTTATCCAATTCACTATGTGTATATATATATATATATATATATATATATATATATATATATAATATATATATATAATATATATATATATAGTGTTGCGGTTTTAGAACCCTTCACTTGTGTAAATACTTGTAAATAATTCTCATCATTAAAAGGTCAAAGGTAGCACTCATAGTTAGTCCATATGCAACACGTAGGTCACCTTAGAAATCCCAGTTATTTCATTATTATTTGTTTCAGATAAGGCCGTGTTCCCAATAGTTGAATCTGCGTTGCATCAATTATTATTATTATTATTTTTATTTTTTTTGGATACTGAATCGAGGCTCGTGAAAGAGCTAACATTTACTTCACAAACAAATCAACCAGACAAACAAAATATATAAAAAGAGGGAGCGGAAGACAAGATGGGGAGAGAAGGGGAAGCACACAAACACAACATTTGAGAGCAGGGAGATGTGTGGAAGGGAGAGGGCTTGGGGGGAGGAGGCGTGGTAAGGTTGAAGTATAAAACACAAGGACACCAAGGACTTCCAGGACAGAAGTTGGTATTTCAAAAAAGTGGAATTGGGGTGAAATTAGCGGGGGTAGAAAAGATCAAGGTTTTGGATGGGGGAAGATAAGAGATGGTGGTGAACAGCTGTTTTAAAGACGTGGAGGGTGGAGTGGGATTGAAGAGAGTGAGGGAGTTTGTTCCAGAGGCGGGAGAAAAGAGGAATTGAATGAGTGAAGGTGAGCAGAGAGTCTTGATTTTGGCAGTTTGACCATAAGAGGGTTGCAGGCAGATCTTGTGCGACCTGTAGGAATATTTGCGGGACAGAGCCCAGAGAGAGCTGGGGGGCAAGGCCAGAGAGGAGTCGGTAGAAGACGGAAAGACCACCAACCTGCCTGCGGTGAGTGAGTGAGAGGCCCTTGGAGTTAGCTTCGTCGCGGGAGATTCCAATGATTCTGAATGCCATTTTGCCCAATTGGGCATTTTGCCCAATTTTGCCCAATTAAATAAGAATAGGTCCCAATCCATTCTGGCCATTTTGCCCAACCCCTCTCTCCCAATTATATTACGCGCCTCTGCTTGCCAGCAGCGTTCGCTGCGTTGAGCTGAAGTTTGCTCAAACAAACGCATCCCAGTCCTCCCGATATATGCAACGACCGCTCGCGGTCGACGACACGCGGCGCGCTGCTGGCCTGCTGCCTTTGTCCATCACCACCACGGCACGAGACGGGACCGGACGAGGAGCCTGGACATCTGCCTGGACCTTCCCCCCCGCCCTCCCCTACCCGCTACCATCCTGTGTGAGTGTGTCTGTTTGTCCGGAGTTGTAAGTTAAGACTGTATAGGTATTGTTGCGGATTCGGGGGTCGGCGCTCCCCTTATCAAGGGGGGGTTAATCCCCTTGTCCTTTTAAGCTGGCCATCCCGAGTCCTGGAAGCTACAACGCTCCTCCCGGTCGGTCTTGGGTAGGGTGATTGGTCAATTTGGGTCCCAAATACCTAATTACCAACACCGACTGCGAGCAGGGAAATAACTCCCGCCCGAACCACGGATATTGATGGAATATTGCCGAGCGGTTAGCAATCCGCGATCCGAGCCATTAACACATACTAAACCCGATTCTAAGCGGTTCCGAAATCGTGCCACAGGTACTCAATGGAAAGAAAGGACGGAGGCGATCGGATTAGGGAAAAACCAAGAAATAACAAGGTGATTTATTTACAATCAAGAAGAAGAGGAAACGAAAGGAATATGCAAGGAAGAAGAAGAAGAAGCAGGACACAGGGCAGGCTTACCTATACAGTCTTAACTTACAACCCCGGACAAACAGACACACTCACATGGGATGGTAGCTGGTAGGGGGAGGGGGGGAGGTCCAGGCAGATGTCCAGGCTCCTCGTCCGGTCCGGAACTCGTGCCGTGGTGGTGATGGACAAAGGCAGCAGGCCGGCAGCATGCCGCGTGTCGTCGACCGCGAGCGGACGTTGCATATATCAGGGGGACTGGGATGCGGCATACGTAATAAACGTATTTCGTGCCAAACGCTCTCTCTCTCCCGATCAATGTTCGTATCAAAAAGGGCAGTTCGTATCAAAGGGCAATCAGCGCCGCTCAATAACTCCTCGCGCAGTCCGTGCAAAAAGGAGCCCGCCGAATGAAGTCCCGTAATCACGATGGTCCCCTGCGCAATCCGTAAAAGGGCTTCGCGCTCGCGCTTATATAACGCGCTCAAAGATCAATCCGCGCGCTTGGAAACCACACCCGCCAGTGAGCTCACCTCAGCCCTGGTTGGCTGGTAAGGGCTTACCGGCTCCGCCTTTGACGGCTCGTTGACAAGCCACACCTTGTTCCCGGCGCTCCGCCCCTTCTTCCTTGAGCTTGACCGCGTGGTTAATGGCGTTTGTTTGAGCAAACTTCAGCTCAACGCAGCGAACGCTGCTGGCAAGCAGAGGCGCGTAATATAATTGGGAGAGAGAGGTTGGCAAAATGGCCAGAATGGATTGGGACCTATTCTTATTTAATTGATGCAACGCAGATTCAACTATTGGGAACACGGCCTTATCTGAAACACATAATAATGAAATAACTGGGATTTCTAAGGTGACCTACGTGTTGCATATGGACTAACTATGGGTGCTACCTTTGACCTTTTAATGATGAGAATTATTTACAAGTATTTACACAAGTGACGGTTCTAAAACCGCAACACTGCACCCTCCTTTCCTCCAGGGCCGTCCTGGGCCGAAACAAAAGTAAAAAAAAACACCTTTAGAGGCCATTTTTCCCCGCAAAGCGGGGGTTGGCCTTTTTCGGGGACCGTGGTTGTTGTTTTTCGGGGACCATGGCCGAAACAAAAGTAGAGGGGTCAATATATGGTTGAACCCCCAAAAAATTGATACAAAAGGTTTTTCAATGGATTCTGGTACCATTGGGCATGCTAAATAACATACTAAAAATCTAGTAACATCTGACTTCCGGAAAGGGGTCATTTTCAAGATGGCGTCCAAGATGGCCGCCAGGAGCTTAAAATGGCCATATCTCAATTATTATTCAACCTAGAAAGGTGGTTTTGGTGTCTAACCCTAGGTTTTAGGGCCCAAGGAATCCAATTGAATCAATAAAATTACCATCAGTTAATTATTTATTGACAAGTCCAAGATGGCATCCCAAGGTGACATCCTGATCCACTTAAATGGCTCTGTCGAATAGTAGTCAACCTCGAGAGATTTTTTCAGTGTGTATACCTAGGTTTAAGGCACCCAGGAAATCATCAAAATTACTTAAATAAGCACAAAGTAATCAGGTAATCCAGTAAGCCAGGTTTACCAGCCCATTAGGCAATTGTTGTCTTATACAGTTAGTCGCTATTCATCGTCATCCTCCGACTCCTCTGGAAGAATCTTGTTATGTGGATTGTCACATTCTTCTTTAGCATGCCCAATGGTACCAGAATCCATTGAAAAACCTTTTGTATCAATTTTTTGGGGGGTTCAACCATATATTGACCCCTCTATACTTTTCGGTATCCACGAGACTCCAGAAATTTGTGACAGATTGCCTTAAGTTTCAACTGAATGTCATTTTGAAGGCTGATAATATGGATTTTGTTTATGCATACATGTACCAAATAATATACTTATTCCTTTTGAGATGAAAACAAATTGTTTGTCAGATTTTTCAGTCCCCCCCCCCCCAATATAAAATAGTCTGTCCCTTGCCATAACCTCTCAAGCTTTGTACAAACCTTTGTCTGTAATGATCACTGAATACTGTGGACTGGAGTCGCAGGTGGCAGTGGTGTAGACACATTACACTCTTATCACCCCCGTCCTTTACAAGCTTCACTGGCTCCCCATCCCCCAGAGAATCCAGTACAAAATCCTCCTCTTGACCTACAAAGCCCTCCATAACCTGGCCCCATCCTACCTGGATGACCTCCTCTCCAGACACACTCCCACCCGCAACCTCCACTCCGCTGGTGCCAACCTCCTGACCCCCCCCGCCCCCATCCAGACCAAATTCAGATCCTGGGGGGACAGGGCCTTCTCCATCGCTGCTCCCACCCTCTGGAACTCACTACCTCACACCATCAGAGACTCCTCCTCACTCACCACATTCAAAACATCACTCAAGACCCACCTGTTCAACACTGCATTCAACATTTAACCCACAGCATTTAACCCCTGACTATCTCTTCTCCTTCTTCCTTTTGCTTTGATTATTTACCTATTGATTTTTGTCTTTTTGCACTTGTTTTTTGTACTCTGTCAAAGCGTCTTTGGGCTTCTTGAAAAGCGCTATATAAAATAAATGTATTATTATTATTATTATTATCTCCAATCTGAAACACATACTTGGTTCATTAGCTGGTGAGTCGGAGGATGACGATGAATAGCAACTAACTGTATAAGACAACAAATGCCTTATGGGCTGGTAAACCTGGCTTACTGGATTACCTGATTACTTTGTGCTTATTTAAGTCATTTTGATGATTTCCTGGGTGCCTTAAACCTAGGTATACACACTGAAAAAATCTCTCTAGGTTGACTACTATTCGACAGAGCCATTTTAGTGGATCAGGATGTCACCTTGGGATGCCATCTTGAACTTGTCAATAAATAATTAACTGATGGTAATTTTATTGATTCAATTGGATTCCTTGGGCCCTAAAACCTAGGGTTAGACACCAAAACCACCTTTCTAGGTTGAATAATAATTGAGATATGGCCATTTTAAGCTCCTGGCGGCCATCTTGGACGCCATCTTGAAAATGACCTCTTTCCGGAAGTCAGATGTTACTAGATTTTTAGTATGTTATTTAGCATGCCCAATGGTACCAGAATCCATTGAAAAACCTTTTGTATCAATTTTTTGGGGGTTAGGTGAGTTTTTTTTTCGTATATTGACCCTACCTACTAAAGGGCCAACTTTTAACTTAGTGTGGCACGTAGGTGTGGTTACCCTCTACTTTTAACCTCACCCTGAGTGCGACAGTTTTAACACTAAATATGTCCCACCTGCTGCGTTGCATCCTACCTAACTGACTCATGCCCACAGACTAACCGAATTGCGGAATTATTTTGAAACTACACATTTAAGCCGGTGGGGAGCATTATTTACAAAAAACACTACTAATTATTTACACTGCAACCCAGGACCGGTCTTTTGCCGGAAGAGAAGCAGAATTTTTTGAAAAGATGAAAATCACTGCACTGCACTGCACCGATACACCATACCCACATGCACCAATAAACAAAAGGCACGAAAAGCATCATCCAAGCACCAAAATACAAAAAGTGCAGGAAAAGCACCAAGCATGAAAATGCACCAAACAAATGAAAATGCACCAAACAAATGAAAATGCACAAAACACATTTAAAAAAAATAATTAATGATGCCTTGTCCTTGCATGTCTGCTGGGCCGATGCTTCTGGCTGTCTTCTTGCTTGCTGTCTATTTAATAAAAAGGATTGCACCAACAGTGTCAGTCTTTTATTTATGGCCAGCAGGGCCAACTCAGGTGGTCCACCGCTGGGCATAGGTGCCACTTAAAATCGTGGTCCGCAAACAAGATGCTGCTGGCAGCAATGGTCCGCTCCAACCAAATGCCAGGCCACAGAACGTGTGGTCCATAAGTGGTGTACCAGTGCAGGCAGGCAGGCAGCATGGGTGCGGGCGCACAACTGCAGCACCTGCACACTTTCCATCAGGCACAAAAGAGCAATGGTCCGTGAGTGGGGAAGGAAGGACAAGCAGATCAGCGGGCAGGGGCGCAAGGGTACACATCATAACAAAGCAATGCAACATGAAGGGCGCGGGAGAGCGAGCCAAGAAAGCTCGTCCCTGGCGTCCGTCAACCCCCATGTCACCTACCCTACCCTTGCCCTTACCCGTATTTACACAATTTACAAATTACAAATCCGTCACTACGTCTTGTCTTTTCCATCCCCTAAACCAAATTCATCATCAATCCCTCCTAAGGAGGAAGAGATGGAATCACAACACAATGTCTCCCTCACGTCCTGATGCGTCTTACATTCCAAATGTCTGCAAAATCTGGTGTGGAGTTTTATCACCTAGGTGAGTGGATGCAGATGGTGCGAAGAGATTTTCTCCTATCTATACTTCTAAATGACATTAACACTTTACTCTACCTGGGGTCTTGCCCTGCCAAACCGTTGGCCATCTTACACTATGTGGTTCTAAAAACCAATTCCCATTGAACATACTGTGGCGCTCACCAATTTGGGGTCTCACTCCCCCGATTTTTCAATTCTGTGCCCTCGCACAATTTCAGGGCTGGGTTGTGTGGCTCACCAGCAGGTCTCGCACCCTCGAGAGGTGCCCTCGCACCTCCGCCACTGCAGTTGCCACCCGAGCTTACCTAGCTCCTTCCTATCCTAACCTGGGAAAGGCCTCTGGCTCCCTTACCCCACTAATGCCCCCTCTGGCATCGGGCTACCCGGGTCCTCTCTCGGGATCCACGGGCCCCATTGAACTCTATCTGAACTCTACTTGGCTCCCAGAGCCTACCTGCGGCCTCACCTGGCCGACAGACTACCAGTGGCGGAGTGCCCAACCAACCATTCTCACTAACAGGCCACACGCCCAGCCATGCCTTACACTCATGCACCCAACAAAACACTTCTGTGCAACTACCCGCACCACAGATGTCAATATCCAACCACAATTTACCTACTCCCTCTACCTACTTTTAAACTACCCTCCCCGGGTACTCGTGAAGGGGTCCATCCTTCCTCCATCCACTCCTTCGCACCATACACTCCACTCCACGTATTCCACACTACTCACTCCACACCATTCATTCCACACACCTGTACTTCACTTGCACATCATGCAAGTCAAACACTCAACACACACACACATCCCTCTCAAGCATTGCCTCATTTGCTCAGCACTACCAGGAACTTCCATTCCAATTCCTCATTTCCTCACCAGTACTACAAGGAATCTCATTCATTTTCTCATTTAAACTACACCACAAACACACTGCATCATCTGGCTAACTATTTCCCCTCTAAAACTCATGCTCCCCATCATCCCTTATACTAAGCACTCCCTCGTCATTATAATCCATCTAATCTGACTACGTCCCCACTACCCGTACAATTGTCACGACTTAACTCTCAAGTCACCTATAGTCATTTCTAGATTCTCTCAATTATCCGAACCCTCCCGGGCTAGTTTGGTACTGCCAATCCCCATAAACTATAGCTCCTCTCCCCAAAATGGATGTGAGGGATGGTAGAGCTACCATCCCTCTACATCACTATCACGATCACTATCAGTTGTCCACTATTCTGAGCCTCTCGGTGCGAATGCATTTTTCACAGCTCGGCTTTGAAAAGCTGAGCAATGCATACTGGTGGTCTGTCTCCTGCAGGATGGGTCCGTCCGGCATTCGGATTCAGGGGAGGAGGTTTTGTCGGGCCAAGACTCCAGGCACCATCCCTACGCAGGGCCTTTCGCTCCCATGCGCGGTTGCCCAGCCTTCCCCAGCCGGAGCGCCGCCACCACAAGGGGGCGCTGCTCCGACCCCTCCTACCTCCCCTCGAACCGGGCCGGTCGCCTTGCCTGTCAAAGCGCGGAATCGACCGTACAGGGCGCGGGCGGAGCCCGGCACGGATCGCGCACGGCGGTTCTTGAGAAACAGCCGCAGCTACGACCTCCTCCGGTCCCCGCAGCACACAAAGCCCGTCACGGACCGAGAGCTCGCGTCGGCTATACGTCGGCCTGAACGCTGTCCCGGTCAATGTCGATGCTCCCCTCGCCTGCTCACATTCACACGCGATTCTTGCCATACTCACACATCCAGGCGTCTCCATGCACTCCATGCATTCCTCGCACTCTTTTGCCGCACTCTCTCTGTGCACTCTTCTCTTGCACACCCCATCCTCACACACTCCATTGCTACACACCTCTCTCACGCACACCATGGCGCACCCTCACTCGGTACGTACTCCATACCACTCATGGGGGTGCACTCTTGCATCCACCCATTCAGCGCACACCTACCCACGGGTGTGCAATCCCTCGTCGCACACCCAATCACACACTCCGGTGTGCATCCTCGCACACACTCCTCATCCATCTCACTCTCCGTGTCACTCTCACCCTCACACATACACTCCGATGTGCATCCATTCTCATTATCTGACTCTGTCGTGCATCCTTCCCCGCACTCTGTAATACACTTGCGCTCTGGCGCCATTCACACACGCGCGCCATTGCCATTCACACAGCGCACAAAGGACCTTCCACGAACGCCCGGGTGCCGTCTGGATCCCAAGCGCGCGAAAAATGTTTTCGCGCCAAACACTTTTCCGCAAAATCTTTTAGCACCATATACGCCCTTCTCACCTTGGCGCTTCCTCCTCTTCGCTCCACCACCTGCAAACTTTTCATCTGGTTATGCAGCACGACATCACGATGTGAATTCAGACTTTGGGTACATTCCATTTCTTCCTCCCAGAAGTGCTTTTCTAAGTCGGCCGTCTCTTGAATTTCAATTTCCACCACACACATTTATTTTTCAATTTGAATTAACTCTTTTTCTTCGACGATCGCCGGTGCATATGAATTTACCTTGTCCAATTCGGCGGCCGTCAGGTTTTTCACACACCAAGTCGCGATTTCTACCCCAGTCCACGTGACCATGCCTTGCTCAACTCGTGCTTCTCAAGCCGCGTTACCACGTCGCATACCCGTGTGCCTCTCCCGCTCGACATGCGGTCTATGTTCCTCCCCATTTCTTTTATTCGATCACCCATTTCGTTTCCAAACCCTTCAATTTTGCTTCCCAATTGCTTCCTGGTACCCCTTGCACATGCTCCTCACCTCGAGCTGCAAAAAAGTGAGGGTTCTAAAACCGCAACAATATATATACATATATACATATATACGAGTATATACATACATGTGGCGGACACAAGGGACACGAATTCAGTGCACCAGCAGGTGGCGAGAACGTCCAGGCGGGGAACTGGAATGCATGCCCCGCCTATCGACCAATCGGCCACGCCCGGGGACTAGGCGTGGCCTCGGGATATATATGCGGGCTCTAAGCTCGGGCCCGCTCAGTGCTGCAGTACGAGCTTTGGAATAAAGACTCTTTGTTGTAACAAACGCGTTGTGGCCTACCTCTTTGGCATTCGAGTTGTGTGTGCGCAGCACCACACTACATACATATATATAAAAACCTGGAAGCATATTGTTTTTGAGGTTAAAGGTTAAAAGGTCAAGGTGGCATAAAATCATCAATTTTCACCTGACTGACGTGAAATTTAAACAGGATTTGTATAGTTGGTCACAGACCTGGTTCACCAAAAAAAAAATCAGGATGATCGATTTCGCCTTTTTGACATGTTAATGGTTTCCATGACAACATTTTCACCCCATTATACATTACAATGAAATGGGAAATTTTTGTGATTTTATAATTGCCAAATCTCATGAATTTTTCAAGACATCAGATTGAAACTCACACGGCTTATTTGTACATTTGTGTAGTAAATGTGAATACATCCTGGTCAAATTTAGTCAAAGGTCAAGGTTAAGGCCATTCAAAACATGTAAAACGTCTATTCGGACACAATTAGAAAATGTTTCAGCCATATTTGTTATGCACAACATTCCATCATGTAAAACACTTTATAGGTCAAATCTTTCAAATTACCAAATTGCTGTTTCCATGGCAACTATTGTTCATTTAAATCCTGCAAGTATCGTGCTATGCACGACATCTTTCTTTGTCAGCTTGTCTGTTTGTCTCTCTCTCTCTCTGCACAGAGCATACAGTATGTCTATTGATTACATACTATTGAAATGATAATGGTATATGATGATCAAGATAATGGTACTTCATGATTATGATAATGATAGAGAAAGGTAACTAGAGCAAAGTTGATAGTGCACAATCGCAACTCCCAACATTCCACCTAAAGATAGCAAAGTTGAAAGATTGCAAAAAGTTCCACCAGGAATGACCTAATATAAAATTTAGAGTTCATTTTTTTCCTATTTTGACCCATATGACCGCAAATCCCCACCAACTGTGGCATGAATCTGGGGTCAAAAAAAAAAGTTACATCCAGTCACGTGAAAAAGTAAGTACACCCCATGTAAAGTTTTGACTTTTTCAACATATTTCAACATACAGCTATTTGATCTTCATTTCAACAATATTGATAGATAAAGGTGATATAATATAACAAATATCATGAAACATTTACATTTTGTAGTCCATTGTATAATTTAAATAAACATAAATGCAAATTTTGCATGTGGAAAAAGTAAGTACACCCCTACATTTATCACTACTTCAAATACTTAAAATTAGAATCAGGTGCACCAGCTCAGGTGCAAATGATTAGAACATCGTTAGAGAGGATCTTGGAGGATCCTGTCTTATTTAAACCTCAGACATTTAGTTTGGTTTGCTCTTTATTGTTGAAGTGTGCGGCGTCACCATGCCTGGATTAAAAGAGCTCTCTGAGGCCTTCAGAAAGAAGGTTATAGATGCCTACGAGTCTGGGAAGGGATTTAAAAAGATCTCCAAACAATTTGAAATCAATCATTCGACTGTCCGGAAGATCATCTACAAGTGGAGAAGATTCCAAACAACTGCCAACTTATTCAGGCCAGGCTGCCCCAGCAAGTTCAGCCTGAGAGCAGACCGCAAGATGCTGAAAGAAGTCTCTAAGAACCCCAGAATGTCATCACGGGACCTACAGGTAGCTCTTGCTACTGTTGATGTCAAAGTGCACGAGTCTACCATTAGAAAGAGGCTGCACAAATTTGATCTACATGGGAGGTGTGCCAGGAGGAAACCTTTCCTGTCCAGAAAGAACATCAGGGCAAGACTAAAGTTTGCCAATGAACACCTAGGCAAAGACCAGCACTTCTGGAACAATGTGCTCTGGACAGATGAGTCAAAGGTAGAGCTATTTGGCCACATTACCAGAAGACATGTTTGCCGAAAACCAAAGACAGCATTTGACCACAAGAACCTGATACCAACTGTAAAGCATGGTGGTTGAAATATTATGGTTTGGGGCAGCTTTGCTGCATCAGGGCCTGGGCAGCTCACCATCATAGAATCCACTATGAATTCTTCATTGTACCAGAGGGTGCTTGAGGATAATGTGAGGCCATCTGTCGGAAAGTTGAAGCTCAACCGAAGTTGGACCTTGCAACATGACAATGACCCTAAACATACCAGTAAATCCACCAAGGAATGGCTGAAAATAAAGAAATGGAAGGTTCTGGAATGGCCAAGTCAAAGCCCGGACCCAAATCCCATCAAGATGTTGTGGGGGGGATTTGAAACGAGCTGTGCATGCAAGAAACCCCTCAAACATCACACAGCTGAAAGAATTCTGCATGGAGGAGTGGGCAAAAATTTCTCCTAGTCGATGTCAGAGACTGGTAAACAGTTATAAGAAACGCCTACTTGAGGTTGTTTCTGCCAAAGGGGGCAATACCACCTATTAGAGCCAAGGGTGTACTTACTTTTTCCACATGCGAAATTTGCATTTATGTTTATTTAAATTATACAATGGACTACAAAATGTAAATGTTTCATGATATTTGTTATATTATATCACCTTTATCTATCAATATTGTTGAAATGAAGATCAAATAGCTGCATGTTGAAATATGTTGAAAAAGTCAAAACTTTACATGGGGTGTACCTACTTTTTCACGTGACTGTATTTCATGGATCGCCCAATGGTGATTGCATAAGCAAAGTTTCATTAAAAATGTTTTTAGAATGTGCCTGGAATTTCATTCTTTTGGTATTTGACCTTTTGACTCCACCCAAGGAAACGGGGCAAAAAGTGATATTTTCTTCTGTGTTCTTTTTTGTGAAATATACTCCGGTAATTTATTGTTTAACAAAAATGGCAGTGACAAACTGCAAAATACAGAACTGAACAGAATTGATAACCATCACATTTACCACCTTGTGTTCCTCATGATAAAGCAACAATTTGCAGTAAATAGGAATACCAAGGTTAATCGTACCTACAACAGTAAGGTGATATCCAATTGAATGGAACACATGCAGCACTGGTATCCACAGAGCATATAATATACATACAATGTACATAACATATACGATGACATATCGGTGTAGCTACCGTCCCCAGATCATAGCTAAATCCACACTACTGCTACATTAAACCTAGAGACTAGGCCTCAACTCAACAAGCAAGTTCCCAAATAACCCAACAAATGTGCACCTTCTAGGATTAACAACAATGCAATGCAAGTTCGCTTGTATTATCGTTCACGACACTTACACCAATAAATAATACATATAAATTACAATACTGTTTATGGTAATGCAAGTACCGTCTTTCTGTTCAATTGACCCATCGACCATGATTATTTTATGTGGCTGCAAACGTCTGGGCAGAAGTACAGATCACGTGACGTCTGGGACAGATCACGTGACATCCGGGTCAGATCACGTGACATCTGGGTCGGATCACGTGACGTCTGGGTCAGATCACGTGACGTCCAGGTCAGATCACATGACGTCCGGGTCAGATCACATGACGTCTGGGTCAGATCACATTACGTCCGGGTCAGATCACATGACGTCCGGGTCAGATCACATGACGTCCGGGTCAGATCACATGACGTCCGGGTCAGATCACATGACGTCCGGGTCAGATCACATGACGTCTGGGTCAGATCACATTACGTCCGGGTCAGATCACATGACGTCCGGGTCAGATCACATGACGTCCGGGTCAGATCACATTATGTCCGGGTCAGATCACATGACGTCTGAGTCAGATCACATGACGTCCGGGTCACATCACGTGAGGTCTGGGTCAGATAATACGACCTGGCACACAGGTTATGACACCGTAAAAAAAACAATTCAATTCTAACTGCCTTACTGTCATTTTAAACAGGCGATAAACCATGGTAAAAAATTACCGTTCACAGTACATAAGTATGTGTATTAAATACGTACAATTGGAATGTGAGTATACCTATTAATTACATACAAATGATATATTGGAAAGTATTGCTTACATACTAATTGCATCTATAAATTCATTCCATAACACACAAACATCGTCACACAAACACCATACAAAATACACCACCCAAAATCACACAAAACAGGTCTTGGTGAGGGTCTGCAATCTCCGATTGCTCTTTCTAGTTGATCTCGCCCCAAAGGGGATGCGAGAATATTGCAGTGTGTGCACGTCCATATATTTTCTCTGCAACCGCTTGTCCGATCGATGCAAAACTTTTAACATCGGAGGGACTCTCCATGGAGAATATTTTATTGCTAACTCTGATGTCATAGGTCACATGGTATTGCAGCCATATTGGATTAAAGGAAAAAAAATTGGACCTCATTTTCTCTGAAACCGCTCAACGAAAAAATTTGAAACTTGACATGTCATCAACTCCCCATTGGGGTATATAGGTTGGTAATGATGACATCAGGGAAGTGGTATTCCAGCTATCATTGCTTTAATTGAAATTCTTATCTGAAACAAGTACAAAAAGTTTTAATTAAAACAAAAGCCGCGTCGATGTTACACAATGCCTAGATGCAGCTGTGCCTATAACGTCGATGTTATAGGCACAGGACATTCCTATTGATTCGATTACTTGATGTTATTTTTGTGCAAAGTGAAAATATATCTCGGCAATTTCCCGTGTGTGGCGGCGAATTTTTAATATATCTCGGCATTTTCCCGTCTGTTATTTCAGGCGGTGTATGACTGACCATGCCGCGATTTAAAAAAAATATATCTCGGCAATTTCCCGTATGTGGCGACACGTGAACGAAGCTATGCTCCTCTCTCCACATTATTGTGATGACGTATAAATTAAATATTTCATCGTGACGATTGTCATCAAATGGACGAATTTTTAATATGTCTCGGCATTTTCCCGTCTGTTATTTCGGGCGGTGTATGACTGACCATGCCGCGATTTAAACAAAATATATATATCTCGGCATTTTCCCGTCTGTTATTTCGGGCGATGTATGACTGACCATGCCGCGATTTAAAAAAAAAAATCTCAATGGACTTGAAGTTACAGGCCTTTGAGAATTCATTTTGTTCTATAAAGGGCAACTTTCATCGGATTTTCTTCCCGTTTTTTTTCAACCGAGTCTAAAACTATGTTAGCGACTGTGAAAAATGAAATGATATATCGAATTTGATTTGAAATAAAACTGTGTGAGAGAGGAAGACACCACGGGCCTACAAAACAGGCCTCAAAGCTATGCGAGTTAATAAAATGGTGGATATTTGTTTATATGAAGCCTCTCCCACAATGGGTGGAGCTATGGTTCCCAGAATGGGTGGAGCTTTGAGGTTTTGTCTTCTCTGCAAGAACAAGAACAAGAAGAAGAACAACAACAACAGCAGAGGGCACTCTATTAGCAGCGTCTGCGACGCGGCAAAAAATGTGAAACCTCATATATCTGATGTATGATCTGATGTGAGTGAATAATTAAATTTATGATGTTCATAACACATGCCAAGAAATTACATAATAGGGTGCATGGATAATACGGACATATGGGCCATAATAGCAGTGGCCCATAATAGTCGCGTGTTCAGTTAACAATGGTATTTTCATTCAGAATTAATGTGAGGCGAGACCATGCACTCTGAGTGCCGTTCTAGTTATGCTTCTGTGATCACCAGCAAAAGTCATTTTAGCATCATGATCACCCTTTCAGCCATTATAGTCCCCCTTCATTAGTGGCACAATGTTTTGCTGAACATGCATGGCTACTTTGATCGGTATTTTGTGGCGGATTGGAGATGATTGCTTTTTGTATCTCTTTTGGGAAACTCGTTGCATTGTTGTGAAACCCAGCTGTGTGAGAACATTATCGAATCGAGACTAAAGATCTTTTGGTAGGCTTTGCAGGATGGCTGATGGTGGATCTTAAGCAGTGTGTCATGTTGTGGTCCTTGTGTACAGCCGAGTGCGCATGGCCCTCACCGACTGGTTTTTTGAGGAACGCACACGCCGTTTCCCAAATTTGGACAGTGATGCTGTGGACGTGATCCGAGCTTCTCTGCGTCTGCATCCAGGTGGGTGCATGTGGGAAATAACGCGTGCTCTGTACGTTTGAACATTCCAATGTAGTGATGTCCTATTGGTAGTTTTGAAGTGCTCAGCATTGTTTATAATGTAATGCTACTTGTTTTAGCTTATTTTTGTGGAATATTTCTCTTCCCTGGTTTTTGCTTTGGTAATGCAGCCAAGCAGTATGCAGCAGGCACCACCGTTTTCGAAGATTTCGAGCCTGTTGCAGATGATGGTATCAATGGAGGGGCAGGTAGTTCCAAACCCTGGCGAAACACCGAGACGCCAAAACACTTCAGGTATGTTGGATAATTGTGTTGCAAAAGTGTGCCAGACACGTTCAGAGGCATATTTTTTAGGGTGGTGGCTGGGGGAGGTGGGGGAAGGTAGATGTTCCACCGTATTACCAAGCTAGTTTAACTAATGGTTCTAGGTTGACTAGGGTTGCTACCATCTGAATGTATCCAAATCACTCGGTTCTTTTCATCGTTGGATTGTATTCTTTTTTTTCCTTCTTTTTTTGTATACAAGATCGAGGCTCATGTAAGAGCTAACATCAATCACAAAAAAGAAAAAGAAAATAGCAATCAGAGATTGCAAACCCTCGCCAGGATGTATTTTCGGTGGTTTTTAAGGCTTTTGTGTTAAAACAAATATGGCGGCCGAACCACGCGACCGATGACGTCATCATTATCTTTTTTTCTCCACCAGTTTATGCCGAGATGACGCTCAAGAAATTTCATCTCGATATTTCATCTCGAAAGGATGAACTTTGTACTTGTCGAATTATGACGTCATAATGGAGGCACCTATGACATCATCATTAAATTATTTTATTCCCCATGGAGAGTTCTTTACAATGAGCCATGTCTCAATTTTTTCTATTCAGCGCTTTCGGAGATATAGAGGTGCAAAGTTTTCGGTTTTCCAAGATGACGGCCAAACCACGTGACCTATGACGTCATAATTATCATTAAAAAATTCTACAGGTGGAGTTGCATCAATGGTGAAAATTTCCTGTCAATCGGACTAACGGTTGCAGAGAAAATCATATTTATTCTGTGCGGACAAACAGACAGACAAACAGACAAACAGACTCAAATGCAATACCCTCTCCTCTGGCGAGGGTAAAAACGGACACACAAAACATACAATAAAGGGAGCGGGAGATGAGATGGGGAGAGAGAGGGAAACCCACAAGTACAACAGCAGAGAACAGGGACATTGGGAGATCTGTGGGAGGGAGAGGGCTTGGGGGGAGGAGGCATGGGAAGGTGAGGTGGGGGGGGGGGGAGGGGGGAGGTAGGTGGGAAAGGTATAAAACACATGGACACTGCTAGAACTTCCAGGAAAGAAAGAAGTCGGTATTTCAGAAAAAAAATGTGGATTTGGGGGGAATTAACGGGGGGAGAAGAGATCAAGCTTTTGGATGGGGGGAGATAAGAGATGGTGTTGAACAGCTGTTTTAAAGACCTGGAGGGAGGAGTGGGATTGAAGAGAGTGTGGGAGTTTGTTCCAGAGGCGGGAGTAAAGAGGAATGAAGGAGTGAAGGTGAATAGAGAGTCTTGATTTTGTTAATTTTACCATATAGTAGAGGAAATGAGCCTGAAAAATGCATTTTGTAAATCATTTCATGTTAAAAGCAGGCATCCACTGGAAACAGGTAGGGAATGGGGTGGTGCATCGGGGGAGGGTGGATGCCAGCTGAGATGTTTTCGAAAAGGGTCATTTTAACCCCTTTTTTGCTAAATCAGTATTTCCGAAGTGTTGAAAAAGAGAATAGATGTTTGTAACAATATCCCATTTATTTGCCCAGCCATTTTACTCTACATGGGGTTTTTATACATCATTTTGTTGCTGATGATATTGCCTACAAAATGCATCTCAGTATTTTAAAATATATATATAATTAAGGGGTTACCATGGTTACAGTGGGGGTCAAAGGTCAACCTATGGCAAAAATATATAATTTTCTCACACTTTCTAATAGATAGGCAAAATGCCATATAAAACTAAATTTACTGGTTCTAATTGCTTTTATTTATCAATCCTCACATAGAAGAGCAGTTTTTAGTGAGGGAAGATTGATGTAATACCCCTCTGTGGGCAATTAGTGAAGGGTGAAAATTAACCTTTTCTTCAAAAATACATAGAAATTGTGAATAAAAACCTCTGTTTTGTATTTACCGGTATTTGTACATGGAATTGTTAAGTGTGATGTTATAGCATACAGTATGCATTGGAAAATGTCTCCAAACCACCATGGTCAAGATTCCTAGTATTGTTTGAGACTTTATTCTGTTTGCCAACAACCTACGGATAACATAGTTTGAACCGGGGCTCCGACTACCTACACATCTTCATCATCATCCTGTGAATTGGTGCATGATCCCCTAAGAGTGCAAGCACTAATGCAGGTCTTTTGTCCTACACGGAAACAGCCGCATCTTTTTCCACAACCAGATGTGCAAAAGCAGCTCACAAGCTCCTTGCAAGCTTTTGGAAGAGGGCTCAGGGTCATCAAATTGGGAACGAGGTTTCCACTACTATCATTCTTCCATCCACTGGTTGTTGGATCAGGCAGATCTTGCACTGGGCTTAGTGACTCCTTCCAGACAAGGCATTGGTAGTTTGTTCGACGAATATGCATTTCCAGTGCATCCTTGGAGGGGGGAAGAGCATCGAGCGAACGCTTTCCTTGAAGGAACATTTCTCGGCGAACTTGATCAATTGCCGTAAGAGGGATGGTTTTTAGGTACAGTCTGCACACAAACTTCTCAGCGTCTTGGATCAATTGGTCACTGATGTTTTTAGACCCCATCTTCTGGAGGCATGCTGACTCTTCAGTGAACACTTTCAACGCAGTCTTCTTCCCTATACCGGCGAACTGGCTGACTGTGTCACAACCTGTTAGTGCATGGAATGCAATAATTGTCTGAATTTGGTCTTCTGGTAGTGAGATCTGATGGATGGGGATGAAGGGACGTTTGGATTTCAATCCTGAACTGAACCACACCTCTGGAGATAGGTGATCTCGCAGGCCCAGTGCCACAACCAGGACATCTGTGTCTCGGCATTGAAGGACACGTCTCTAGTAGCCCTGTAGTGTCGCATCCCTGGCATGCAGAATGATCCTGGTGTCTGCCTCTTCATGGTTTGCGTTCATGGAGTTGGTGCTCCTGCCGGTAGAAATCCATACCCTCATCAAATCCTCAAACCCGCCGGCAACAACTAATTCATATGTTGGCTGTAGCTCCTTCTCCGCCATCTCTATGAGAGATCCAGAAAGAAATGCTGCCAAGTCAGCCTTGTTGGCAGAGAGGCTGAGGAATGAGTTGAAGTTGGAGGGGAGCTTCACGTCCTTTGAACTGATGACACGTCTGATTGGGTGGGTTTTGCCGGCTCTTTTTTCCCTTCTGCCAGACTTGATGGAGACCTCCTGATACCGATCGAACACAACAACAACCCTGGAGTACATGGGACCAAAGCGGTTTAAGACACTGGTACAGAATACATTGCTCAGATCTCCAAAAGTCTCTGATTTCTCAGGCTTGCCAATTGCTTGTATCAGTGCAGGGCCGTCGATGATCAAGCAGGTTTTTGCTGTACTTTTGGGAAGGTTTTTTGACACTTCTATGTCCTTGGTCAGCATTTCTTGAAGCTGGAACTTGTCGGTAGAATGGAGTTTCCCTTGGTGTCTGCTAGTGCACGTGGGACTGATGAAAGCTCATGCCTCAGGATGTTATTCAGGTCCACATCTCTCCCTCCCTGTGCTGCCACAAACAGTCTTTGGATTAGATTCCTGTCAGCTTTGATCTCTTTCTGTTTGCCAGCTCCACTTGGTTGAATGCTTACTTTGTACATCCTGCTTATTGATGGTGTTTTGTTCCTAGATAATGTAGCATGAAAGTCTGTTGACTTCTCAATAAGGCGAGTGGAGACAAATGTTTCAACTAGGGATGCTCCTGTTTCACCAGCCTTGAGGACCTCTTCTTTGATGGAGTCTCAAACAATACTAGGAATCTTGACCATTGTGGTTTGGAGACATTTTCCAATGCATACTGTATGCTATAACATCACACTTAACAATTCCATGTACCGGTAAATACAAAACAGAGGTTTTCTTTCGCAATTTCTATGTATTTTTGAAGAAAAGGTTAATTTTCACCCTTCACTAATTGCCCACAGAGGGGTATTACATCAATCTTCCCTCACTAAAAACTGCTCTTCTATGTGAGGATTGATAAATAAAAGCAATTAGAACCAGTAAATTTAGTTTTATATGGCATTTTGCCTATCTATTAGAAAGTGTGAGAAAATTATATATTTTTGTCATAGGTTGACCTTTGACCCCCACTGTAACCATGGTAACCCCTTAATTATATATATATTTTAAAATACTGAGATGCATTTTGTAGGCAATATCATCAGCAACAAAATGATGTATAAAAACCCCATGCAGAGTAAAATAGCGGGGCAAATAAATGGGATATTGTTACAAACATCTCTTCTCTTTTTCAACATTTTGGAAATACTGATTTAGCAAAAAAAGGGTTACAATGACCCTTTTCGAAAACATCTCAGCTGGCATCGGCCCTTTCCCAATGCACCACCCCATGCCCCAACTCTTCCCACTGGATGCCTGTCTCTAACATGAAATGATTTTCAAATCAATTTCTAAGCCACTTTTTCACTTTCGTTTCCTCTACTAATAAGAGGGTTGCTGGCAGACCTTGTGCGACCTGTAGGAATATTTGGGGGACAGAGCACAGATAGAGCTGGGGGAGCAAGGCCGGAGAGGAGTCGGTAGAAGACGGAAAGACCACCAACCTGCCTGCGGTGAGTGAGTGAAAGGCCCTCGGAGTTAGCTTCATCGCGGGAGATTCCAAGGATTCTGAAAGCTTTGGTTTCAACAGCGTGAAGACGAGCTAGGTGTGAGGCAGGAGCACCAGCCCAGAGGGGGTAACAGTATTCCATTGAGCTACGGATGAAAGCCTTGCATGTGGTGAGGAGCTCAGGTGTGCCAAGGAAGGACTTCGCACGACGGAGGATGCCCAGTCGGCGACTGGCTTTGGAGGCCAGCTTTGAAATGTGGTTTTCCTAGGAAAGATCATGGCAGATAGTGAGAAACTTGGCAATTAATGGCGGCAGATATTTGGGCCTTGTGATAGTAGGCAGCCTACCAGGACAAAAGTGCGATGGAAGGGTGGATCTTGAGCAGAGTGCTGCCTCTTCACACAGCACCAGATCAGAGTTGATCATCAGCATTTGGCTGAGCTCAGTCTTTCTGGCTTCTTGAATAGGACACTCTTCCACAACCCAGTACTCTGAACATCTCCCATTGTTTGTCCCAAAAATTTTCTATCCGATGTCATTCTTTCCTTTCCTTCTTCCTGATTATTTTTGCCTTCTTTCCTCAATAGTAGGAGATTTATGAGGAAAACCCTGGGATTTTCAGTTGCTCTCTTAAGGCTGGACCACATTAGCAGGAGAAAATAAAGGTTCTCCGTCACTCTGAATGGTGACCTTTATCTATAACCCACATTAAATGATGGATGTTGTTTACTGTCAGGATGAGGTCATCGTCTCCATGACCTTTGGGAGTGATCTATGGCCTAACCTTTTACTTTCTTACTGGAGGTTTCACCAAGGCCAAGCACTAATGTGTTTAAACATAGTTTCTGTAAGTTCTTTACCATTGAGTATGTGTAACAGAGATGGTGTACCCAATTACACTCCATCTTCCCTGCGGCCCAGTCGAGGTGTGAGCGGCACTGTGGATGGCAATGGGAATGCGGTGGACATTTCCCAACCCAAACACCATGGCCATCCACTAAATTCTTCTCTGAAACCCTCTCCGACTCGCCATGGTTCTAACCAAAAGGTAGGCTCGCAGCACGATGGATCCGTTGAGTAGATGGTGGATTAGAAATGGAATACATTTTGTTTTCCACGTCTTTCTCTGCAGCATTTATCTCTCTCTGAATATTTTGCTGTCCAATTAGGGATGACTGACGTGCTTGTAGCCATTGGCCTTTCCGAACCCAAATTGAGGAACAAGTTGCAGTTGTGTTTTTATGCTAGCCTCTATGGAAGAATGAATCGATGTTTATCGGCCCATCCTAATTGTCTTGTGGCTGCGAGCAGGGTCGCAGAAGCCCATTGCTGCTCATCAAGTCACCCACTTTGGGGCTACAAACACATCGGGCCTTGTCCAAGAGCACTGAGCGGACCACACTGGCTATGGGTGAGGTTGGCCGTGGGACGCTGCTGAGTGTTACGAGTTCTTTGGGAGTAAAGGCCTTAAATTGCAGTAATGGATGTCTGGACATATCGGGTAATTATTAAAACCAAAGCTGGACCAAAGTTGTATTTTTCACAGTTTTCTTTTGAAAATACGGGGAGATATGATTTAGAAATGCGCAATTATAAGATTGGTCTCTGGGACCTTAGAGGGCCTATGTAAATGTCCAGGTCCACTCAACATTGAGCACTAAATTGGTGTCTCCCTCATTCGTTCTTTGATTTATTTATTTATATTTAGTTTCTATGTTCCTTATTATTCGCATTAAGTAAATAGGTTTTCTTATCTTTATCTAACAGTGAAAAGTTAAGTGGATGTCAAAATGGCTGCTGCTTGTATGTCTGTATAAAAGCGTATTGTGAACAAGGAAAATTGTCTCCAAGTCCATGTTGCATATTTAAAAAAAGGTTTTTTTCTTGTTGTTGTCCTGAATGAGTAATCTTTGTGATTGTATTTATTGTCGTTGTCATAACTGAGGAAACCCTCACCACCCCCATTATTGGTGCCTGAAGAAGACCTAAGTGGGGGAGATGGCAGTCCTAACTTGTCCCCCTCGGAGGGCAGCCTCATCTCTCTCGAAAGGTGCAGGAAACGGAGTCCGGCATCCGACAGAGTAAGTGTGTTTCAATCTCTAGGCCTCACTTCACTTGCCAGGTCATAGCTGGCATTGGAATACTACCTTTGTGTGATTATTTGGTAACTCAGCAAAAGGCATGGTTTTTGCAAGCTTACTTCCTTGTGAAGCTAAATTGAAGGTGGCAATGGAGTGAGCAACTGCCATCCACCACCATCTCCACCTCCGTGTACCAAATTTACCATTTCTTGGTATAAAGGACCATTCTGATGTAATACACTAAAGGTGAAGTGATGCTCGATACACAGGTTCATAAAAAGTTGACTATGTTGTCCGATGGCACTTTTAGAACTTATGGATCCCTTGATATCCGTGAGGAAGACTAGGCTTGTGTGCCTCTACCCTCGACACACCTGAGGTTAATTTTAGACAGGTTACTTGTCTATTTTCAATCCGAATGAGGAAGTGTTACAAATTTACATGATGGTTTAGCATTAGGGTAACTTTGTGCGAAGCCGAGGATCACCACCATCTCTTATCTTCCCCCATCCAAAACCTTTTTTTTTTTTTTGTATACTGAATCGAGGCTCGTGAAAGAGCTAACATTTATTTCACAAACAAATCAACCAGACAAACAAAATATACAAAAGAGGGAGCGGAAGCCAAGATGGGGAGAGAAGGGGAAGCACACAACCACAACATTTGAGAGCAGGGAGAAGTGTGGGAGGGAGAGGGCTTGGGGGCAGGAGGCGTGGGAAGGGGAGGGGGGAGGGGGGAATCTTTCTATCCCCCGAATAGGGGGGAATCTTGATCTTTTCTATCCCCTCTAATTTCACCCCAATTCCACTTTTTTGAAATACCAACTTCTGTCCAGGAAGTCCTTGGTGTCCTTGTGTTTTATACTTCTCCCTCCCCCCCCCCCCCACCCTTCCCATGCCTCCTCCCCCCGGGCCCTCTCCCTTCCACACATCTCCCTGCTCTCGGATGTTGTGTTTGTGTGCTTCCCCTTCTCTCCCCATCTTGTCTTCCGCTCCCTCTTTTTGGGTATTTTGTTTGTCTGGTTGATTTGTTTGTGAAGTAAATGTTAGCTCTTTCACGAGCCTCGATTCAGTATACAAAAAAAAAAAAAAAGCCGTGCTGATCAGTAGGTGTTGCCAATTTGAACCTGGGTAAGTCCCTTCAATATCATGAGGTGGTGTGTTGCCACATCTTGGTTTATTGTATGTTGTGTTCATGCATACAGGGAGGTCATTCCGAAGCAAAGGAAAGTGATACCGGCAGTGTGAGACTGACTCGCAGGACCCCAAGCTCAGCTGGAAGTCCATACCACAGCAACAACAACCAGGTCTTGGCCACACAGCAGCAAATAGAATGACACAAATATGTTTTAATTGTAAAAAAAAGTTAATTACAAGTGTCAAGAAACGAGGATGATGTAACCGTCTCAGTGGCATAATGGTTAGAGAGTCCGCTCTGAGTCTGGGAGGTCAAATGAGTCCAACCAAAAATTATAAAATGGTACGTGCTGCTGTCTTGCTTTGATGCTCAGCATTTAAAAGGATAGAACACGGACAACCAAAAGTTGGTAATGATAGTATTACGTGTCGACCTCAGAGTAACGCAGTGAGTGCACCGGTAACCCTGAGGGTGTCATGACAGACACTAAATAGACACTGATGTGCTCTTAGTGGTGTTTTAATGGTGAAACCAACATACGACAGGCCACAGAAGGGTAACTTTAAAAGGAATACTTATTAATTCCTACTGTCTACCTTCAGCACAATAATACTAATTAAATGTAACACTTAATGACTTTCCTAAGAATTCCCAAATTAAATAAGTACAAACACCACATACAACAATGTGGCTATAAGTTAACTCAGGATTCTCAATGTGGTAATCAAAATAAAGACCAATTACTGCACTGTAGTTACAAGAAGGAAGCTGGACATTAACAATACATACATCTATATAATAATAGCGTAAGGACTCGACTTTGTTATCCCTTTTACGCCGCACCCAGTGACCCGATGCCCACGGCACTAATGGATTTACGATCTACGAACCGCGCTCTTTGTTCATCACGTACAGCCATACTCGAAAAATCTGAATTAGCCGACGTTGGGGCCCAAAAGCATCCGATTAACTGCCGATACGACGCCATCTTACGACGCCATCGTATTGGCGTCTGCTGGGCGAAGGCGAAGCAAGCCGTCCGCTGATTGGACAGGTGAAGGCGAAAGCAAGCCGTCCACTGAGTGGACAATCCAGAGCATGCATTTGTGCCGGTGTCGGCGATCGTTGTTCATATACGCACTCTTCATTCTCATCTTTCTTCCTAACTCTTACTCGGACAAGCAAATCCCCTATGCCATCCATAATGGTACACTCTATCCATACACCACATCCTCCCTTCCGTGGATGTTCCACGGGTTTCGGCTAGTATAATAATATTCTTATATCATACCATAAATTAGCTCAAGCAAGCTCAACCCAGCGGGTTATAAATGGGCAAAAGATTGGTGGTGAGCACGGTTGAAAGGATCTCGTCTGGAGGGTGCACACAGGATGAGGCCGACTGGACAGTCACGTCTTGCGAGTCCTCAGAAGGTGAAGTCCTCGTATCACCGATGCATGGAGAAGAACCTGAGTCCACAGGTAAAGCTGTTTCACGGATGATGAAGACAGGAACCCCAAGCTGTACAGGACAATGTGTCACTTGTAGGAGTGGAGGGACGAATAAGCTTCGAGGTTATGCACCAGTCAATCAGCCTTCTCCAAAAAGACTCGTAAATCACCCCAAAAAATGCCGATGAGGGCATAAAAGCTTTGAAATTGTCACCAAGATAACAGCAGTGCAATGTCCGACAGGTAGATTCCACGAGCGAGGGAGTTCAGACAAGAATACCTCACTGTGTATGATATAAAAAGTGACCGCTGCCAGCCATGACCTGGCCAGTGAAGCAAGGCCTAGAGATTGAAACACACTTACTCTGTCAGATGCTGATTTCCATAGACCAACACACAGTGGGTTGAAGTTGGTCTGTCGTTGTCAGGAAATAGGGGAGTCACTGAACCTCCCCAGGTTCGCATGCAGAAGACCCCCGATTCCTCCTTCACTGGGTCAGTTTTAAAATTATTTGCAACGCTTGAAAACGAACCTGACAGCTCAAGAGAACGTGTCATTGCCTTCTCGTCTTCGTCTTCTCCTTTCTTTCTCCTCCAGTTTGCAAACTGCCAGTGTCCTTTTATCCCAGTTGTTATTGTTGTTGTATAGCCCTGGACAGTTCTGTCGAACAAGCCCACGGCACGGAGACAGCCGATCGATCTCCCGAGAACGACCGAGAGATCTCCTACATCTAGGATGGTGTACCCCCGCCTTTAGGAAGTCAGGGCCACAACGGAGTCGGAGTGATAAGAGGGAAAGGGCCTGTCCATGGGGACCGATCGGCACTCTGATCATGTGAAGAATAGGGAAGATTTGGCACCTGACTTGCGTTGGAGGGTACAACCACCGCAAAGATGCATCCCCGATTAGTTGTTATCCCACGGGTTGTTGCTGTTGCTGCTATTGTTGTTGTTGTGACTTAAAAGGAAATTTGCCAGCCAATATAGCCTTCACCAAAGCACAATTAAATGTTACTAGAAGATAAGGCCCGATTCCTGGCTTGCCATACCTTCCCTGTGAAGAAGAATATGAATGAGGAAGAGTTTTTGTTTTAATGTAAATTGAAACCGGCCCATCTATCCTCACCTTAGTCAACTATATCATACTGTTTGCAGATTGCCGAGCATCTGATTGATAATGTTCCCGACTGTTTAGGAGGTACTGTTGATGCTTGATTAGGACAATTGTCGATGGGCGAACGCAAGAACGCGCGGACACGGATGCAGGCACACCGCGACCGAGCTCCTTTTATATTTTAGATACTAGATCCTGGTCCATAAGAATAGTGCAGCCTTTGATGGACCCATTGACCTCCTCCTACGTCAAAGGTCCTTGTAAGAGAGCCCATATTACGATTATTATTTTATTATAACCCTCAGATTGATATTTGAGATGCATAACCTGAGGCCCTCATCTGATGCTATGCAAATAGAGGCGGTTTTCAATCTCCTTCGTACTCATCTCCAAAAGGAAATTCACAGATCTTAGACTATAATTAAGGCTGTATCTGCACTGTGGAGAAATGTCAGCTGAACCTTGAGTAAATTCCCGTATCCCCGTCCCTCATGGTGAACCCAGTTTCATCGTTATGCAAGAAATGGACAGTTTGAGAGTTGGGCTAAAATTCCCGAGGCCGGTTACAATGAGCAACCACAAATGTACATAAGCTATTTTGGATGAATTTTAACCTGAAGGTCATTTACATTTATCTTATAGGGTTTATCCTGGGTCTGGAATAGATCGAGAATAACGTCACTGATCATCAGTTTTGAGTCAATGTCGGTCACACAAATTTGGATATGTTGATACTTCTCTCTCAATAGTAGATGGAGGCCTTGGATCTCAAACAAGAGCTGTTAGGGTTGTGTCTCTGGAAATATAATGGGCTTTTGACACTGTCTGGCACCCTGCACTGATTACTAAGGTTTCCACCTGTGGTGCACATGGCCACCACCATTCCTGGCTTGCCAACCCCTCCCTGCATGACGTATGGGTATCTCTCTGCAGTGTCCTTTAATATCTGCCCTCCCTACTGACAGCATCATAACATCAGCTGTGCTAATCTGCAAACAATTGTGTTTTGTGACTTACGATCCTTCACCTTTGACTCAGCCTGGCTTTTTGTGTGACCCCTGCCTTCCACTCTCAGCCCATCTCATTGAGCCCGGGGGGCTACTCGTACCTGTCACATGTGGAGCAAGAATGGGACTCTGTGAGTGAAGCTTTCCCCCATGAACCTCACAACCAACCCCATCCTTGTACACCGGCGATTGCTTTCCGCTGCGACCTCGTTAATTGCTTTGCTTGTGGAGACGCGCCATTTCAATATCCTGTTGGATGTTTCGATGTTCATTGATGATTGCTTATATTTCACTACGACACTTGTTTTTCCACATTCGTTGTTAAGCACCAGTTTGCTCTGATTTACTATGGATATACACTTCACCTCTGACCCCGTCCCTAATTCTCTTGCCTACATAGAGCAGTGCATGCAGCAGTGGCAGTTTACGCAGTGAGGGTCTAGGGGAGGCTTGGGGAGTCCAGTGGACCAGAGGAGGAGCTTTGGTACAGGGTGATCTTCAGTGTGGTGTGGTGTACGAGTACTGCACAGGCAGCCTGGCGGTGAGCGTGATTTGCTGCCGGGACCTGGCACACGGAGACATCAGACATCGTCGGACGGATGCGTAAGCTCCGGACATACCTGTATGACGATTTTCAGTGTATTTGTAACTGTGTTTGTTTGGTGTGATGTCCCTGATGCTGGTCACGTGGCTTGCATTTCCTGTGTCCTTTGGCTTTAATGCAGGGGTTTAATCGGGTCTAATATTGACCATTATAGGTTCTCCTATAGTAACCATTAAGACAGAAACAGTTCTGTACAGGCTGGGTGTTGATGTAAACTTGTGAAGATCTACATTACGATTGTGCACGGCCCAACTTGGGTGGTGGATCCTGGTATTATGTGCCCACCCGTACGCAATATATAAATCTATGTTTTAAATGTCCGTGCTGTTGTCGTCGTAGAAGAAAGCGGCTTCCCGCAAGCTAGGCCAAAGGTATTCCAGGACGGAATCCACTTAGTGATTCTTAATACTGTTCCCCAGCTACGTTAAGGCCTACTTGCTGCCAGACACATCGCGGCAAGGAAAGCGGAAAACCAAAGTGAAGAAAAACACCATCAACCCTCATTTTAACGAAACCCTCAAGGTGAGTATGCATGGGAATGTTCTTTGGGACAAATGAGCTACCACGGAGGGACCTTGTGCTAAGTGGACTATTTTTGTAGTGCACACTTCAGCTTTCTTGCTATCACTACTCATAATGCTGTAAAGGACCATTTATTTATTACTCGCGGATAACCCGGTTCCACTGGGCTGTTGTAAGGGAATTACTTTGCAATAGAGTGTGGAATATTTCGGGAGTTTGACAGGAATGTCCTTTGACAGCAAAATGGCAGGGGCCCGTGGAAATTCCTCGGGGTCATTTGGGTCTTTTGGATCTGAAAGGTCTTCAAGAGTTTAAAGGATCTCTTGGGGCTTTTAAGGGTCTTTGGGGTCCTCTGGATCTTTGAGGTCTTTTGGATCTTCTGGATCGTTTGGGTCCTCTAGGTCTTTTGTGTCTTTGGGGTATTTTGGGTCTACTAGGTATTTTGGGTGTTCAGGGTCGCTAATGGTCTTCATGGTGTTTTGTGTCTTTGGGGTCCTTAAGGGTCATAGGAGTCTTTAAATGTCTTTGGGGTATTTTGGGTCTGCAGGGTATTTTGGGTTATCGGAGTCCTCTGGGACTTTTTGGTCCTCTGGGTATTTTGGCTCCATGGGGTGTTTTGGTTCTTTTGGGTCCTCAGGGACTTTTGTGTCTTCTGGATATTTTGTGTCTTTGAAGGTCTTGGGGGGGCCTTTTGGGGTCTTTAAGGGTCTCTGGGGTCTTTTGGTTCTTTAAGGGTCTTCGGGGTCTTTTGTATCTTTGTGGTCTTTTGGGTCTTCGGGGTATTTTGGGTCATCGGGGTATTTTGGATCATCGGGGTCTTTTGTGTCTTTGTGGTCTTTTGGGTCTTTTGGGTGCTCGGGTTTTTTTAATGTCCTTGTGGTCTTTTGGGTCTTTAGATGATGCTGAGACAAACCTTGCTGAATATTGAGTAGATCTTCTCAATATTTACCTCCGCTACCCAAGGTGGATGGAGGTTATGTTTTCACCCCTGTCTGTTTGTCTGTTTGTGAAAAAAAATCTCAAAAGGTTGTGGACGGATTCGGACGAAATTTGGCAGAGATGTCGCGTATTTGACACCGACAAAATTATTAGATTTGCTGAAGATCCGGATTCGGTTCCGGCTTCTAGAATTTTTAAAGTGATTCTTCACCATTAGGAGATAGGGCCAAAAACGATACATAGCAGGATATCTCAAAAAGTTATGGATGGATTTGGACGAAACTTGTTAGACAGGTTGTGTGTTTTTTTTTGTTTTTTTTGTATACTGAATCGAGGCTCGTGAAAGAGCTAACATTTATTTCACAAACAAATCAACCAGACAAACAAAATATACAAAAAGAGGGAGCGGAAGACAAGATGGGGAGAGAAGGGGAAGCACACAACCACAACATTTGAGAGCAGGGAGAAGTGTGGGAGGGAGAGGGCTTGGGGGGAGGAGGCGTGGGAAGGGGGGGGGGGGGGGAGAGGTATAAAACACAAGGGGACCGAAATTAGAGGGGGTAGAGAAGATCAAGGTTTTGGATGGGGGAGGATAAGAGATGGTGGTGAACAGCTGTTTTAAAGACCTGGAGGGTGGAGTGGGATTGAAGAGAGTGAGGGAGTTTGTTCCAGAGGCGGGAGAAAAGAGGAATGAAGGAGTGAAGGTGAGCAGAAAGTCTTGATTTTGGCAGTTTAACCATAAGAGGGTTGCAGGCAGATCTTGTGCGACCTGTAGGAATATTTGGGGGACAGAGCCCAGAGAGAGCTGGGGGGGCAAGGCCAGAGAGGAGTCGGTAGAAGACGGAAAGACCACCAACCTGCCTGCGGTGAGTGAGTGAAAGGCCCTTGGAGTTAGCTTCATCGCGGGAGATGCCAATGATTCTGAACGCTTTGGTTTCAACAGCGTGAAGACGAGCTAGGTGTGAGGCAGGAGCACCAGACCAGAGGGGAGAGCAGTATTCCATAGAGCTGTGGATGAAAGCCTTGTATGTGGTGAGGAGCTCAGGTGTGCCAAGGAAGGACTTCGCACGACGGAGGATGCCCAGTCGGCGACTGGCTTTGGAGGCCAGATTTGAAATGTGGTTTTCCCAGGAAAAATCATGGCAAATAGTGAGACCCAAAAGCTTGAGTGACAGAACTTCTTGGAGAGGATTATTCAGAAAGTGGATGGGAGGGTTGTCCAGTCGGTCTTTTCGGAGAGACATCGTAAGAGTGTGAGATTCCCCTCCCCCCCCCCCCCCCCCCCCCCCCCGTGTGACGGGGAAGAATCGATTCGATTTTGGTGAAGATCTGAATATGGATTCGGATACGAGTTATTTAATTTTTAAGTGATTCTTCACCATTGAATGATATGGCCAACCAGGCGGAGGTATGCTCTCGACTGAGTGCCGCCTGAGGAGAGGGTATTACATTTGAGTCCGTTTGTTTGTTTGTTTGTCTGTCTGTTTGTTTGTCTGCACAGAATAAATATGATTTTCTCTGCAACCATTGGTCTGATTGACAGGAAATTTTCACCATAAGTGCAACTCCACCTGTATAATTTTTTTTAATGAAAATTATGACGTCATGACTCACGTGGTTCGGCCGCCATCTTGGAAAAACCGAAAACATTTGCACCTCTATATCTCCGAAAGCGCTTCATAGAAAAAATGTAGACATGGCTCATTGTAAAGAACTCTCCATGTGGAATAACATCTGTTAATGATGATGTCATAGGTGCCTCCATTATGACGTCATAATTCGACAAGTACAAAACTTTATCCGATCAAGATGAAATTTCTTGAGCATAATCTAGGGATAAATTGGTGGAGAAAAAATAATAATGAGGACGTCATTTGTCACGTGGTTCGGCCGCCATATTTGTTTTAACACAAACGCCTTAAAAACCACTGAAAACACATCCTGGCGAGGGTCTGCAATCTCTGATTGCTCTTTCTTGTTTTGAATGTATTTACTTGATTGTCCAAAGTTTAGGTTCACAAATAACATTCGCACATAACATTCGCACACTCCCGAAGATATGTGAATTAGCAGAGTGCAGTCGATCTGACTCATCACAAGCTCTAATTATTGAGTCGTTGAATTAGGGCAACACCTTGGTGGGAAACGGTTCTTGCCGCATTCGACCAATAAATACCACCCGTGCCCTCCAGTTCACCATCAGCCACACACAGCTGGAGCTTCGCAGCCTTTGGCTGTCCGTCTGGCACTATGATCGTCTCCATCGCAACATCTTCCTCGGACAGCTGGAGTTGCCCCTGGACACACTGAACCTGGGTGACAGCCCACCATCATGGTACCCTCTGCAGCCCCTGGTGAGAGACCCTTACACCGCCACCATCCTCATCCATAAACATCACTGCTTTGGGTTCCACAAACACAGACTTTGGGTGCTTTAAGATAATTTCCAATCTTGTGATCTTATCATAAATGATGCTTTTCAAACGATATTTATTTTATATTGCCAAAACATATCCAAACATATTTAAGGCCTTCATTGCAGAAAGTTGATAAACGTACAAGGCTAGTTGCAGGGAATATTGTCAAACCCAACATTAATTATCCTGTGGTTGTGATGTGGCCACCCTGTGGAGTGTGGGAGTTGGTGCTGCTATTAAGCTTTTAAGTGTTGTCACCGACACTCAAGGTGGAACCCTTGGCTCTGGCTCCACCTCAATACAAAGGAGAGCTCATGTTGGCTCTCAAGTACCTGCCGCCGCCATCATCTTGCGACACGAGCGCACCACCCTTGGGTCCTCCTATGCCGCCCGGTGCCCCACCCGCTCCCCTGGGCCCCTCGCTCGCCGCACCTGGTGAGCTACACGTGAGGGTAAAAGGAGCGAAGAACCTGACTGCTACGAGGAATCCTCCGGTGTGCAACTCCTATGTGAAAGGGTGGGTTTGTTTTGGAATATCGATGGTGTATCATAAGAGTCGTGATGCGTTTCATGCATTTTAAACCAAGGTCTTTATTGGTTAAATCTTAGTCTTATTTAATTACGTACTGCTCTCCTGGACCTCTTCTAAAGTCATGTGCTCAAAGAAGCCATCTGTGCCATCTGATGCTACAGTAGGTACCATGGTCAAATTCCAAATTCCTTCCCTGACCTACAGGGGGCATCAGTGGCACAGCTGTGCTCCCAGCAAATGATACTACCCGCCGCCACGTTCTGTCATTGGCAGAAGAAGAAGATTATCCTCTAATTGCATATATCACAGCTCTGTCGTTAAAATTCAGACAGTGAAATGATGTTGTGATCCGTCTGTGTAAAAAGGCAGGGGAAATTCAAATGTTTTGTACGTGATCAACAACCGCATTCAAACAAGAGAGGTCCTTGTGAATGAATTGTGTTGGCATGTGTAAAATGGTGGACTCGAGGTTAAAGGTTATGTGCTCACATAAACAAGCCATTGTGAGAGCTTTTGTGTTTAAACCTTCCATTGAGTGACCGTTGTTTGCAATGGGGCAGATGTCTGCTGCCCGACGAGCAACGCGTCACAAAACAGAAGACCGGCGTTGTGCGTGGCACCGTGAGCCCCGTTTGGAACCACACGTTCATCTTCGATGGACTACCCCCACCTGACCTCCCGCACGTCTCCCTGGAGCTGACCCTTTGGGACCGCGAGGCCTTGGGTGGGAAACGTTTCCTGGGGGGCGTGCGTCTCGGCTCCGGCACAGGTCAGTGTGGCTCCCCCTTGGGTCTTTTGTTGCGATGGGAGATCCTTGTATGCATCACATAGTAATCACCACCTTGGTTCATAATGATCCTCCCCGTCCCCCCAATTGCTTTGGACACATTTCTGATAATGCATCTCTGCTGGAGCTCAAAGCCAGACGTTGGAAAATCAAGCAATTTTACTGTTGGATGATGAGATCAAGTCCAAATTTTATTTTTACACATTGTAAGAAACTTAACCTAGGCAGAACTAACTAATCCTGACATAACACCCAAAGTCATGCTGTGTGTAGGTTTAGGACCGTCTTTGCAAGGTACCACCGTCCTGACAGGTGATTAGGTGCATCGAAGTGGTCTCACCTCAAGGAATTTGCTCGGTGTTTGGCCTTTGCCTTCCAATCCTTTCTTTTTTAAACACAACTGGACTGCCGTCCAGTTGAGTTCATCACATACTGAACCCTCCGGCGTCCGTCGTCATCGTCTGTCGTCTGTCGTCCGTTAACTTTTCGACGTTAACACTCCAGCGTCCACAAATATCAACCGATTCTGATCAAACTTGACATGCAGCATCCTTACCCCAAGGACCACGTTGGTATTACATTTCAGCCCGATCCGTTGAAAAATGGCGGACTTAGGCGACCATTTTGTTTTTGGTCATGAAAACGACGTTAACACTCTAGCGTCCACAAATATTAACAGATTTTGATCAAACTTAGAATGTTTAACCCTTGCCACACAAGGTAGGTTGCTATTGCATTCCAACCCGATCCGTCACAAAATGTCCGCCATATTGTTTTCAGCTCCGAAACGATGTTAAGACTTTAACGTCCACAAATATTTATGGATTTTGATCAAACTTGGTGTGTGAGACTTTTACCACACAAGGTAGGTTGTTATCGCATGTCAACCCGATCTGTCACAAAATGGCCGCCGTAGGCTGACATATTTTTTTCAGCTCTTAAGAAAAGCACAAGAATTTAGGACTTTAAAGTTGTCCAGTCAGTTCAGTTGAGTTCTGCTTCCCTGGAAGCTCTAGTTTTGTATACAAGATCGAGGCTCGTGTAAGAGCTAACATTAACGACAAAAAAACAAAAACAAACGGACACATGAGACGAAATAAAGGGAGTGGGAGACAAAATGGGGAGAGAGGGGGAAGCACGCAAGTACAACAGTAGAGAACAGGGACATCGGGAGATCTGTGAGAGGGAGAGGGCTTGGGGGCAGCAGGCGTGGGGGGGTGGGGGGGGGGGGGGGGAAGGTATAAAACACATGGACACGGCTAGGACTTCCAGGAGGGAAGTTGGTATTTCAAAAAAGTGGATCTGGGGTGAAATTAGCGGGGGTAGAAAAGATCAAGGTTTTGGATGGGGGAAGATAAGAGATGGTGGTGAACAGCTGTTTTAAAGACCTGGAGGGAGGAGTGGGATTGAAGAGAGTGTGGGAGATTGTTCCAGAGGCGGGAGAAAAAAGAGGAATGAAAGAGTGAAGGTGAATAGAGAGTCTTGATTTCGGCAGTTTAACCATCAGAGGGTTGCAGGCAGATCTTGTGCAACCTGTAGGAATATTTGGGGGACAGAGCACTGACAGGGCTGGGGGTCAAGGCCGGAGAGGAGTCGGTAGAAGACAGAAAGACCACCAACCTGCCTGGGGTGAGTAAGTGAAAGGCCCTCGGAGTTAGCTTCATCGTGGGAGATTCCAATGATTCTTTCATTGGAATGATGAATGATTTTCTTTTTTTTGGAATGATTTTCATTGGAATGAATGATTTTTTTGAACTAGCTTTCATCTTGAGGGTGCTTAGATGAAGTTTTGCATGGTGTAATCCATCTGTAGTCCTAATCTGAATGTGTGGGATATGCAGGAGTGAGCTACGAACGGATTGCACCTTGGAATGACGCAATGGGAGTCGAGGTGGATGCGTGGCGTAAGATACAGAGCTGCCCTGGCACTTGGCACGAGGTCTTGTTTATGCTCCGATCTTCCATGGAACCAGGGAACCTCTGATGCCATACCCAATGCCAGCTATCTCGAGCCCTGCCCCTCACCCAAACCCCCACTTACTGTCGCCTATTTTTGTCTACTACAGGACAAAGGCCTCCCTCAACTCGCATTGAGGGGCTCTTTGGCGTACTGACCACACTTGCCAAGTACGGGTCGGCGAGAATGAATGGCCATGGGAATCAAATTCACACAAGCCAGTGGGAGAAAGAAACAAGTCTTTAACCACTCAACGAAACATCCAGCTCCCTTTCAAGGCTTCAGATCTTAACATGAAAGGTCATTGGATGAGCCAGACAACCCACAGCCTTATGGGTCTACTGCGACCCTCTTGATGCTGACTCCATTATTTGTTTCTGCTTTGAGCTCGGGCCTTCCAGACAGGCTTTTCTTTGGGTTTGCGAAGGAAATTGATGTTATGAAGAGATCAAGACATGATAAAAAGCAAAAGAACAGAAGGTGGAAGACCTTGATGGATCGGGTCAGGAAATGATGTCCTCACCTTCAGGAATGACTATGTCACATTGAGACGCCTTTTCTATCTCTATTACATATCACAAGACACATTGGTGTCTTGATCATCTTGTTTAACCAAATGACGTAATAATGCCGCCCTGTACGATGCACGTGTCCCTCTGGTGTGTACAGTGTAGGTATGTTGTCATTGGTTCCAAGCCTTCCACAACACGTCACAACAAATTTCAGTGCGTTCCACCAATCCGAAAGAAACACGTGAATTGGATTCTGAACAGGTTCCATAAACTAGAAAAAACGTTGGTGTGAAGTTTTGTTACACTTTGCCTTTAATCGACAAAAATGTTATCTTGTGGTTGTCTCTCCGTAACGTAGAGCGTCCGCTCTCATCGTTTGTCCGTGTTGTGTCTGGAGGAATAAAACTCGTTGAAAAATCGTTTTGTTGTAGTTTATCTCTGTTCCAAGATCTTTGTGACCATAACAATCTCTGACCACCACCACTACCCACCCTCACCTCAGTTGTTCTCATGTTTCAGGCTCATGTCCATATTAAGCTGGTTTAGGTCATTTTTGTCGTGATATTTAAGGATGTCCGAGTCATTACCTCCGTCACCGAAGGTCGACAGAGGTTATATATATTCATCTCTGTTTGTTACTTGCGAAAGCAGAGATTCACAAGTGTATTGTTTGCACTGTCTGTCTGTAGGTCAATCACCTGCAGGTCACATTTTTACTCCGATCTTCACGCAAGTTAATCACCTGGTAGAGATAATCACAAGCAAGAATCAGTTTGCTTGAAGTCAAAAGTTGAAGGTCACAGAAATTGGAAATTTTCATCCGATTCATATATATATATATATACAGTGCATTCAGACCCCTTAAATTTTTTCACATTTTGTTATGTTGCAGCCTTGTGCTGAAATCATTTAAATGCATTTTTTTCCTCATCAATCTACACTCAATACCCCATAATGACAAAGAGGAAACAGGATTTTAGAAAGTTTTTTGCAAATTTATTAAAAATAAAAAACTGAAATATCACATTTACATAAGTATTCAGACACTTTGCTATGACACTTGAAATTTAGCTCAGGTGCCTCCCATTTCTTTTGATCATCTTTGAGATGTTTCTACACCTTGATTGGAGTCCACCTGTGGTAAATTCAATTGATTGGACATGATTTGGAAAGGCACACACCTGTCTATATAAGGTCTCACAGCTGACAATGCATATCAGAGCAAAAACCAAGCCATGAGGTGGAAGGAACTGCCTGCAGAGCACAGAGACAGGATTGTGTCGAGGCACAGATCTGGGGAAGCCTACAAAAAAAATAATTCTGGTGCATTGAAGGTTCCCAAGAGCACAGTGACCTCCATAATTCTTAAATGGAAGAAGTTTGGAACAACCAGGACTCTTCCTAGAGCTGGCCGCCCAGCCAAACTGAGCAATCGGGGGAGAAGGGCCTTGGTAAGAGAGGTGACCAAGAACCCGACGGTCACTCTGGCTGAGCTTCAAAGATCCTGTGTGGAGATGGGCATTGAGGAAGTTAGAAGTGGAGGAATGGTTGATCAGAGTTGTGATGGCAATGGACAAAAGAGCGCGCACAGCTGGAAGGATGAAGGACGGGAACAGTGGTGAGTTTGAGGTGAAGGTGGGAGTGCATCAGGGGTCGGTACTAAGTCCACTACTATTTGTAGCTGTGATGGAGGTGCTGGCTCAGACCGTAAAGGAGGGTTTACCGTGGGAGTTGTTGTATGCAGATGATCTGGTGTTGATTGCGGAAAGTATGGATGGACTGAAGGAAAAGATGAACAAGTGGAAGGAAAGTATCGAGACAAAAGTTCTGAAGGTGAATACAGGAAAGACGAAGGTGATGGCAAGTGGTAAAGCATGTGGAGAGGTGGAAAGAACTGGGAAGTGGCCATGTGCTGTGTGCAGGAAGGGTGTCAGAGTGAACTCCATTCAATGTACAATGTGCGCTGAGTGGGTTCATGAAAAATGTAGTGGTCTGAGAGGGTCATTAACCAGTGTGGCAGCTACATTCAAACGTAAGGTGTGCACAGAGGGAGCTGCAGATGGAGGAAATGTTGAGTTGGATCTTGGAGACGGCGTGAAGATGGAAGGTGTGAAAACATTTTGCTATCTCGAAGACATGCTGAATGGAGAAGGTGGATCAGACTCGGCAACGGTTGCTAGAGTGAGATGTGCACGGAAGAAGTTTCGGGAACTGAGTGGCGTGCTGATGAGGAGGGGAGTGTCGTTGAAGCTGAAGGGAAAGGTGTATGCTGCATGTGTGAGAAGTGTTATGATTTATGGGAGTGAGACATGGGTCATGAATGCAGAGCAGCAACGAAGGCTGGAAAGGGTGGAAATGCGAATGGTTCGGTGGATGTGCAGAGTGTCGCTGAGAGAGAGGAAGACAAATGATGAATTGCGAAAGATGATGGGAATAGAGCCTGTGATTGATGCTGTGAAGAGGAACAGGTTGAGATGGTTTGGTCATGTGTTGAGGAAGGATGAAAGTGACTGGTTGAGAAGAGTGATGGAAATGAATGTAGAAGGAAGTAGAGGACGGAGAAAGACTTGGCTAAAGACGGTGGAAGAAGACATGCGGGCAAGGGGGTTAACAAGGAGAGATGCAGAAAATAGGGCAAAATGGAGAAGATTGTCATGGGGACCGCAAGGCTAACCCCCGCTCTTGCAGGGAAAATGGCCTTAAAATGCATGTTGTATTCGGGAGAACACCTTGACCAATAACCCTGACCAATTTCACCCCGCAAAGGAGCGTTATAAGTACCAGGACTAGAGACGGCCAGCTTAACAGGCCAAGGGGTTTAACCCCCCCCCCCTTGCTAAGGGGAGTGCCGTCTCTGAGATCCGTAACAATATATATATATATATGTATAATATATATGAATCACATATGATTCACAATCACAATCGCATATATATATGAATGAATGAATGATAGTTTTAAGGCCATTTTCCCTGCAAAAGCGGGGGTTAGCCTTGCGGGCCCCATGACAATCATGGTTCCCTGTTTGAGGCAATGATTTTATGGCCGGATGCCCTTCCTGACGCCAACCCTTAGTCGCTTCTTACGATGTGCAGGGATACGGTGTACCACTTCTAAACGTGGGTATACACCGTGGTCATTCATCCCAGCAAGCTGGTACTCAATTTGCCGACCTCGGGAGGATGACAGGCTGAGTCAACCCCCTTGGCGTTAATTCAGCGATCGACCGGGATTCGAACCCAGGACCCTAGGATCCCAAGCCGGCACTTTAACCACTAAGCCAACACCAGGGCTTTTATATATATATATAGTTTTCCACAATGGACTCAACCTTCAGGTATCGAGGTGGCAGCAGGGGTTGATCTGGCATAAGTCAACCTTCAGGAACAGAGGTTTCTGATGACAACTCGACGAGCACACCAAAAGGCACTCCGCCATTAGGTCTCTTCCAAAATGGCCCCTCTCCCCTCTGAAACACCTTCCTGGCCCCTCCCCCACAGCCAATCATAGGCTTTATACCCATGGACCAAACCACTTGATCTAACTCACAGCGGGGTGTGGGGGAAGGAAGAAGAAAAAGGTCACAAACCGTAACAATATGTATGTATGTGTATATATATATATATAAATATATATATATATATATATATAAATATATATATATATATATATATATATATATATATATATATATATATATATATATATATATATATATATATATATATATATAGTCACGTCAAAAAGTAAGTACACCCCATGTAAAGTTTTGACCTTTTCAACATATTTCAACATACAGCTATTTGATCTTCATTTCAACAATATTGATAGATAAAGGTGATATAATATAACAAATATCATGAAACATTTACATTTTGTAGTCCATTGTATAATTTAAATAAACATAAATGCAAATTTCGCATGTGGAAAAAGTAAGTACACCCTTGGCTCTAATAGGTGGTATTGCCCCTTTTGGCAGAAACAACCTCAAGTAGGTGTTTCTTATAACTGTCGACCAGTCTCTGCCATCGACTGGGAGAAATTTTTGCCCACTCCTCCATGCCGAATTCTTTCAGCTGTGCGATGTTTAAGGGGTTTCTTGCATGCACAGCTCGTTTCAAATCCCCCCACAACATCTCGATGGGATTTAGATCCGGGCTTTGACTTGGCCATTCCAGAACCCTCCATTTCTTTCTTTTCAGCCATTCCTTGGTGGATTTACTGGTATGTCTAGGGTCATTGTCATGTTGCAAGGTCCACCTTCGGTTGAGCTTCAACTTTCCGACAGATGGCCTCACATTATCCTCAAGCACCCTCTGGTACAATGAAGAATTCATAGTAGGTTCTATGATGTGAGCTGCCCAGGCCCTGATGCAGCAAAGCTGCCCCAAACCATAATATTTCCACCACCATGCTTTACAGTTGGTATCAGGTTCTTGTGGTCAAATGCTGTCTTTGGTTTTCGCCAAACATGTCTTCTGGTACTGTGGCCAAATAGCTCTACCTTTGACTCATCTGTCCAGAGCACATTGTTCCAGAAGTGCTGGTCTTTGCCTCGGTGTTCATTGGCAAACTTTCGTCTTGCCCCGATGTTCTTTCTGGACAGCAAAGGTTTCCTCCTGGCACACCTCCCATGTAGATGAAATTTGTGCAGCCTCTTTCTAATGGTAGACTCGTGCACTTTGACATCAACAGTGGCAAGAGCTACCTGTAGGTCCCATGATGACATTCTGGGGTTCTTCGAGACTTCTTTCAGCATCTTGCGGTCTGCTCTCGGGCTGAACTTGCTGGGGCGGCCTGGCCTGAACAAGTTGGCAGTTGTTTGGAATCTTCTCCACTTGTAGATGATCTTCCGGACAGTCGAATGATTGATGTCAAATTGTTTGGAGATCTTTTTAAATCCCTTCCCAGACTCGTAGGCATCTATAACCTTCTTTCTGAAGGCCTCAGAGAGCTCTTTTGATCTAGGCATGGTGACGCCACACACTTCAACAACAAAGAGCAAACCAAACTAAATGTCTGAGGTTTAAATAAGACAGGTTCCTCCAAGATCCTCTCTAATGATGTTCTAATCATTTGCACCTGAGCTGGTGCACCTGATTCGAATTTTAGGTATTTGAAGTAGTGATAAATGTAGGGGTGTACTTAATTTTTCCACATGCAAAATTTGCATTTATGTTTATTTAAATTATACAATGGACTACAAAATGTAAATGTTTCATGAATTTGTTATATTATATCACCTTTATCTATCAATATTGTTGAAATGAAGATCAAATAGCTGTATGTTGAAATATGTTGAAAAAGTTAAAACTTTACATGGGGTGTACCTACTTTTTCATGTGACTGTATATATATATATATATATATATATATATATATATATATATATATATATATATATATATATATACACATATACATATATATATATATATATATACACATATACATATATATATATATATATATATATACACATATATATATATATATATATATATACACATATATATATATATATATATATATATATATATATATATATATATATACATATATATATACATATATACATATATATATATATATATATATATATATATATATATATATATATATATATATATATATATATATATATATATATGTATATATATATATATATATATATACATATATATA